>NW_024429191.1:20740510-21396224 GCF_017639785.1 Mesocricetus auratus
TTATGGATTCTCTCCCCTCTCCCTCCCTCCCTCCCTCCTTCCCTCCCTCTCTCTCTTTCTCTCTCTCTCTCTCTCTCTGACTTCCCTACCAGCGTCTCATTTCTTTTGCAAGCTACACAATCAAGCAGTGACAGAAGAAATGAGAACAGCTGGGAGCACTGAGACTCTTTCAAGAAAGCCTCTTTCTTCTTTGGGTTTTCCAAGACCACACGATACAACCAGGTGCATGCCGGCATGAGCCCAAACCACTGAATTCTCTCGAATTTCGGACTTTCAAAAATCTTAAATTTGCCCTTTACTTAAAAAAGTCAATGATTTCACCAAGAAAGTTTGATTAGTTTCTTTTACTTTCTGTAATGAAGTGCCATCCTTTTCACACTTGAAAGGATCTTTGTAATAATGCAACATTGATCTTTTGAATACAGATGAGCTAACCTAGATAATAGGATTTAGAATGTGAAAAACTGGACTTGCAGCGATATTTAAGGCTCCAGTGCCATCAAGAGGAATTGTGGCACAAAAACATCTGTTTCCTGAGACAGCCTCTGAGTCTCCACAAATAAATGTAGAATCATGTTTCTTCCTACAAACAGTGTTTATTTTGTTCGATATCCTAAGAGAAGTAACATGCTGTGTCCCCAGATGTCAATCGTCCAGTTGACAGGGAGGGAAACAGGGCATTTAGCTCTCAGATCTGTCTTCAGTTTTATGCCTCAAAGTTCTGAGAAGCGGACTCAGATCTAACACTAGAAAGCAGTTCTAATAACACAAAATGGAGAGATGTTCATTCAAACAGTCTGCGACAGTCTCTGTTAGAGGCTGGGGTACAAAATGATTAGACACAGTGCAATATCCTGAAGAACTGGGAGGGGAGGTAGATGGGGAAACTCTGGCAAAGGAAGTAATTCTCCAGAGAGCAGTGAAATGTAAGTACTGCGTTGGCATCTCCCATTCCTTGGAGGGGGCGTGGAGGGTGGCTTCTATACTCCCACCTCCAAGAAAGGCAGAGTTCACACTTCTTTATATGAATCTTTACACATAGGGAGTAACTCATACTATCAGGTCCAATGCCGCACCACCTATTAAAGTTAACAGTAGAGGGCCAGTGAGATAGCTCAGTGGGCAGAGGCACTGGCCAGGTATACAAGTATAAGATGGTGAAATTATTATTTCAATTCAGTTTGTCTGGTTGGTCCCAAAGCCTGATATATTTGATAACTAAGCTACATCAAATATTTGACAGGATTAAGTTAGGTCGGCAAGGCATAGAACCAAAATTGAAGACTGGAACACCCAGATAGGCCTTTCAAGAAAGGCTAAATTGAGAAAAAGACCCAGTTAAGTTGTAAGTCTGCCTTGGGGAAAGACAAGTAATATGAAGTTGAGTTTGGGAACAGGGTTGGGTGCTAGACCTTGCGATGACACATTAGGTCAAAGAAATTAGGATAATGAACGAAAGGACAAAGCTGGGATGCACTCACTGGACTGCCTCCTAAAGCAAGGTCTTGGGGACGAGGCAAGACAGCAACAGCACAAATCTAAATGCAAAATACGAGTTTTGCAGAGCAGTGGCTGGGCTGACTGTTGCCCTCATCACAGCCAGATGAGGAATACAATTAGCCCCAGAGGCTGGCCTTCTGCGGATCCTACTTAGGAATTCAGTAACCTTAACTGTAATGGTCAGAACTATATCCACCAGAAAATATCCACTAACGTATTCAAGCCCCATGAAATAGGTTGTTTTTTTAAGGGCATTCTAACTGTATATAAATTCATTGAGTAGTATAGAATTTGGGTCTGCTTAATTTTGACATGTGATCTTTTTTTATTATTGAGGTGTTTTTTAACAATAAAGTTTATTTAAAAGGAAAGGAAAATGGCAAGGAAGAAGTGAGGAGGAATAGAGTGAAAAGAAGGAAAGGTAGAAAGACAGGAGGGAAGGGGTTTCTTTATCCAGGCCTAGGGAGGGTATCTCAGTGGGTAGTGATGATTACGCAAGCGTGAGGACTTCAGTCTGGCCTGTAGCATCCATAGAGACAGCAGATGATTACAGCACTGGTACTAGAGGGTAGTGGCAGGCAGACCTTGATGCAGTCTAGACAAACAGGATCAGCAAAAGACCCTGTCTTCAGGAAACCACACCCATGGAAATGCAACAATATGGCCACCCAAACGAGACCTGAAAAAGAGGTCAGAAATATGAGGGGAAGTAAGGGAAGAGGGGAGGAGCATGGGAAGCACTGGATGGAGGAAATGGGGAGGGAAACGATACAACTGTGTTTTAATTTTTAAAAATTACAAAATAAAAACATTTAAAGAGAAAAGAGAGAGAGAGAGAGAGACCCTATCTCAAAAATAAGGTGAAAAGTGATCGAAGAAAGACACTCTGGTGTTAACCTTTGGCCTCTATATATGCCCACACAGGCAAGCACACCCACATGTGTACATATGCACACACAGGCAATTTCTGAGATCAAACATTGCAGAAACCCAGTATGAAGTCATATCCTTTGAGAAAGTTAAAGCGTATATTAGCATAAACTCAATTTAAACAAGCAATCATTTTCCAGGTTTATTTGACTGCTGAACCCCGCAGGGTACATTCTGGGAAAGTACAGTTTAAGAGGAATGCAGGGAGAGAAAACTGTGCTACCTTCTGGAGGACAATGAAGAGAATTTCGGAAGATGTAGACAGTTTGAGAACAAAAGGCTTGAAGAAAAGCGAAGGTTAGTGGAATTACAGTCAAGAAGAGCTGACAATTCAGTTTGAAAGAATTAGGTCCAGATCACAAAACTGGAAGAACTGAATGAAGAGAGGGCAGTTACCAAAGAAATACTCATATCCCAAGCAGCCAAGTAGGAACACCCTAGTTTACTAACTCAAACATGTACCAGAACAGACGTTGGGATGTGGACTGTGTTTTCATTGGTGGTAACATATATGGTGGAAAGTGCCGGAGCTTCAAAATTGGTTTCATGCAGGTCATGTCTGATTTAATGTCAGCCATATCATTTTCTTCCTGTGTTACTATAGGCAAGAATATGGCCCTCTCCCCCTCCCATTTCTGGAAGGAGGAAAAACTAAGTTTTAAAAAAGTAGCTAACACACCTAGCATTACACTGTGAGAAAGCATCCTAACCAGGACTCAGCAACAGGTAGATCTTCTCCAGAAGTGTGGGTCCTGACCTCTTGCCTTCAAGTTCTACTTCATTTGCCCAATCCGCATGGTGCCCTATAGCATGGATGGGTTCTCTGTTATGTTTAAAAAAAGATCTCCTTTGCCTGACTTCCCACATAGGAATTTGTTTGCAGAACAGAAAGTAACAGAACATCTGTGTTGTTATTTTGTTAATTCACAAATTCCATCTTTAAGCAACATTATTTTTTATCCCACATACTAGCAATTATTATAAGTCTTTCATTTTAAGCTAACAGATCCATTTTGTTAAGTATAATACTGGACATTGTGCAGGTGGCATTCCGTAGCATCTCTTGAAGATACATATCTTAAATAGTTTCTAGTCTTTGAGAAACCTGCTTTTAGCACCTCTCTCTCTCTCTCTCTCTCTCTCTCTCTCTCTCTCTCTCTCTCTCTCTCTCAGGTTTGTTTTTTTTGAAAACAGATTCTCACTATGTGGCTCAGACTGACCTTGAATCCATGATGATACCCCTTTCTCCATCTCTGCAGACCACAGGGCTCAAATTCTTTCTCTGCTCTCCTGAGTCTGCAGTTAAATATTATAGTACATTCCACAGATCCTAGGGTGCCCGTTAATTTTTTTCTTTTCCCTAAATTCCCATCTCCCCGCCCCCTTCCCCCCTATGGAAGATCAGAGTGAGCATCCTGGCTATACCTCCGGTAGAATCTGTTCTGCATCCCAGGGCCTAAGTTCTGAAGCCAGCAGCTGGAGCAAGTGTCCCCAATAACAAAGGGCCAGAGGCTCTGCCTGTGGAAGAGAAGGTGCTGAGAAAGCCCCAGTGAACCTCTGCTTTGACTTGTAAACGCCTGCTTGGAAGGAGCAAAGTTGTGAGTTTGTCTCCACTAAAGCAAACTTGCCGAGCAGTTTGCTTTGGGCATTATGCCGGTGCACATGCAACCGGGAATGGATTTCCTATCTGTCCCTGCAGCCATCGCAGGCTGTGCTTGGCTCAGCTGCCACCGAAGCTGGAGAGCTGGTGTGGAGAGGCATCCATGTCAGAAGCCCAGGAGCCTCAGCTCCCTTCTCCAGCTGCTCTTCTCTAACTTGCCCTTCCTCCCAGTTCAGTCAGGCAATGACTCTCCAGCATGCAAGTTTAGAGGTTCCGTGGGTCATCCACGCCCAACAGGAAAGTAAGAAAAAAACTAAGGCGTGACCCACCTTCAAGTGAGTGGTCCCCGCCCCACCTCATGCCCCCGCCCCACCCCATACCCCCTGGCATCCTACTAAGCCAGGCACGGGGACAACAATGGGAATGCATCCTAGGACTGGTGAGAGAAAAAACTTTTCATCCAAGGTTCAGCCAGCAGGCTGCAGACAGAGCTCTCCCAAGTGCTGAAATCCCAAATGGGAGAGGCCAGATTATTTCTCTTAGCCTTGACTTTCTCAAGACATGAATCTCTAAGCGACGTGGGTATTAAATTGCCATTTTCCTTTGTTTGACAAAGGCATTTCTCTTTGTTTCCAAAACAAAGGGGGTTGGGGAGGCTATGTGGGTAATGATTCTACACTGCCACAAAGAAGGTAGCTGTCCCTGATAGTCACAAGGCAACTGTTCCAGCTAGCACTAGTACACTGTCCAATGTTGCCAGAAATGCAAGAAATCTGGATCTTTAATGCGAACCGTTTGCATTTAAGTGTTGACAGCTAATTTGAAAAGCCTGCACGGGCCAATACCACATGACAAATCACATATGCCCAAGGCAAGAATCCTAAAACTGTCTACCTAAACAGCACTTGACTCTGCTTCATCCCACCTTGGGAAGAGGGAGCTGATTAGCTTTGAGTTAAGAGCTGCAGAACCCAGAGGGGGGCAAGGACATTAGGAACCCAGCAGGATTCTGCCCATCTGTGAAAGGGACACTTCAGAGTTTCTATGATCATAGGGTTAAGAAAGGTCACACAACACCATCCACAGAGAAAGCTTTCTGGATTGTAGCTACTTAAAGGTACAGAGACGATAAAACACAAGGACATCCTGGGATCCACAGGATCTGAGAGGGACTGGAGGGTTTGGTTGAGGATGAATTTTGCATTATCTTTGTGACATTTCCAATTAAATGCAAAATCAACAGAACATCTTCTGCGGGGCCATAGTGATGGAGTATGCTCACCTAAGCTTGTTCCAACACTAATCCCTCAAAACAGCAAAATACATCAACTGCCCTGGCTACCTTTATCAGCATAGACAAAGAGATAAAAATACAGTATAAAATTTTAACTATTTTTGCCCATCCTACCTGCAAACGTGAAATTCCCCTGTGCTTCAATAAAGGGAAAATACATCCAATGAAGTCTAACAAATGTGCCATCTGTTCAGAAAGTAGTAGACGGGTTTTTTTTACATGTGACACAATTGCCCTCTTGTGGTTAAAGAAGATAATGCATCTGTTTTCCAATGAGGTTTTAAAGGTTATACCCAAAAATCGTACTTTTCACAAATATAAATGATTTGTAAATAGAGCATTATGTGTAGAATCATCCATCTTAAATAGTATGGATATTATTTATAATAAAATCTCTATTCAAATCATACCTTGGACTCTGAGCTTCATCTCACATCGAGTTTTCTTATGGAAGGGAAAGGAAATCAAGAGGAAAATAAAATGTTATTAGAAGCAGCTGGATGGCAAAGAGGCACAGCTCATGAGGCTAATGATGGTATAAGTCACTCCTCTGCCACAGTGCCCTTACCTGGCTTCCCGCCTCACTGCCTTCCTGCTGACTCCTACTAGGGGACAGGTAAGCATCCTTTCATTTCCTGATTCCATTTACTGACTCTCCACTATTCACTTGTATTGCCTCCTTTGGCTACATCATTTAAGCTCAACATGGCAAGATAATACCAGAGGGTGTTCCTGGATAAGCATCCTTCAGTGGAATAATAGGAACTCGCATCCTAGACAGAGAATGGGAAGGAGAACTTCTTCAGCAAAGGGAGCCAGTTCAGAATGGGGAAACATAATATCTGAAACCACGTAAACCACCTCCCTGGACTATACAGGGACTTGGTCAATAAATAACAGCAATGAATTTCTGTTTACAAATGAACACATATAAATATTTAATATCTAGGATACAGATATCGCCACGGTCTAACTTTAAAAGATTTCTATCAACCGATGAGCACTTCATATTCCCAGCTCCTGAATTTTAAGCACTCCATGTAAGAGGACTTATGAATGTGTTCACATGTATCACATCAAGCTGAGTTGTGTTTATCTAGTCTAGCACCTTAGGCATCACACTGGATGACTTTTCCTTCCTTGCTTGCTCCCCAGCTTTTCAAGAGGTCATCTGCCTTCCCGAAGAACTGTCTTCACACTCACCACTGGAATCAACACCGTACCTGTCCTCACAGTGTCACATGGATACTTATTTTATCCAACTAAACTTAGAATTAACAAAGTTGTATGTTCTATTTAAAGAGAAGCAAACTGGGCATGCTGGTACCTGCCTATAATCTCACTACTCAAAAGGCAAAGGCAGCAGGGTTGTGAGTTTGAGGTCAACCTAGACGATAGAGGATGACACTATCTAAACAGGGGTGGCAGGAGCTGGAGCAATGACTTGGCAATTAACATAGTTTGCTGTTCATTTCCAAGGAATAGATCTTGGATTCCACATCCACATAGCAAGCTGGGCCTCCTATGGCATGCTGATGAACCTCAGAAATGGAAGATTTGCTAGGGCTTGCAGCATTGCTGAGAAAGTGTGGGCTCCAGGTTCAGGGAAAGACTCTGCTTCAAAGGTGTGGGCAGAAAGTAGAAGAGAACACTCAGCACCATATTCTGCCTTCAACCCTCTTCTGTGTGCATGCACACATGTACCCATGCACACACGTACCTATGCACACATACACATATGCACACATGCACGCATGCACACATGTACCCATGCACACACGTACCTATGCACACATACACATGTGCACACATGCACGCATGCACACATGTACCTATGCACACATGCACACACGTACCTATGTACACATGCAGACATACACATATGCATACTTGCACCCATGCACACACGTACCTATGCACACATGCACACACGTACCTATGTACACATGTACCCATGCACACACATACCTATGCACACATGCACCTATGCACATATGCACACATGCACATATGCACACATGCACCCATGTACCTATGCACACATGCACACATGCACATATGCACTCATGCACAGAGTGTACATATACACAGTAATAGAGAAATAAATCTTGTTTTAATGCCCATAGAGAAAGAATCTTGATAGTAATGAGTTTATATGTCAAGACACTTAGCATTTTAAAAGAATAGACTCTGTAGTCAAAATAATAAAGACTTATATTTCCTAAAAGTAAGAAGTTATGGTATGCAGTGCAATTCTTACCTAAATCCCAGCTGGCCTTGTTGGAAAAATTAAGATGCTATGCCAGAATTCATACAGACAGCAAAAATAATTTTGAAAAGAGTAAAGTTGTAGTGTAGGACTCAGTACGACTTAAAAATGTACTACATAAGCCGGGCGTTGGTGGCGCACACCTTTAATCCCAGCACTCGGGAGGCAGAGGCAGGTGGATCTCTGTGAGTTCGAGACCAGCCTGGTCTACGGAGCGAGTTCCAGGACAGCCTCCAAAGCCACAGAGAAACCCTGTCTCGAAAAACCAAAACAAAATGTACTACATAGATATACCAATGAAGTCTGTGTGGTTTACCACAGAGATAAAAACCATAAATCAGTGGCAGAGAATTCAGAGTTTAGAAGTCAGTTACTTTTTTAATAAGTGCACCAAGCTAATTTAATATGGAAATGGTCTTTTTAACAAATAATTCTGAGACAACCAAATATCTATACACAAAAATTAACTCAGTCTGAATCAAAGACCTAGCTGAAAAAACAAAGCTATAAAACACCTAGAAGAAAACATGTAAATCTTTGTCACACTGCATTACGCAATGAATGCTGAGATGTGACATGAAGAAAAAAAAACACAAACAAGAAATATATATGTGTGTGTATGTATATATATCATGAAACTCAGTAGTATAACAGTTGCCTAACATGAATGAGACCCTAAACTCTATAGTCCACAAAAATATAAAACCAAAAAATGAAAGTAGAGGGACAGCTCAGCAGTTAAAAGCATGGGTTGTTTTTCCAGAAGTCCCCGAGTTCAATCCCCAGCACCAACATGGCACCTCATAACCATCTACAACTATAGTCCCATAGAATCCAATGCCCTCCTCTGGTGTGCATACATACACTCATGCACACAAAGTACCCACACACATAAGCAGGTAGTATATTTTTAAATTGAAAAACTACATAAATTTGACTTCATCAAAATTATTTTGCCATAGTTTATTCTCTTGGAGTATCTACTCAAACTATCGTGGTCTGACCCAGAAACACAGCTGAATGTGTGCTGGCCCTGTCACTACTTGAAAGACAATAAGCTTCATTAAGTTGTAGTAAGAGACCTTTCTTGACTGGATTATTCAGATCCAAAACTGTCAACCCAAGAGAAAGACTGTGCTAGCCTTTGTAAATGAAAAATTTTAAATGCAAAATCTTTAAAATTATTTAAATTTTGTGCAGAAAATGATTCTATTCATCAAAAAAATAGAAAAATAGACTATATGTTGGGTGGTGGTGCACATCTTTAATCCTAGAACTTGGGAGACAGGGGCAGGTGGATCTACGTGAGTTGAAGCCAGCCTGGTCTACAGAGTGAGTTTCCAGGTAGCCAAGGCTACACAGAAAATTTCTGTCTCAAAAATCCAAAAGAAAAAGATAAGAAAAATAGACCATAGACTAGGAGACTATAGTTAAATAAACAAGGGCTAGTATATAGAATAAATAAAGATCTTTTAAAACACAACAGCAAAAAAGGCAAACTACCCATTCTAAAAATGATCATAAGACTGAAAAGGTATTTCTCAAAAATATATAGAAATGATGAACAAAAATATAAAAACATGTCGTCACTATTAACCATATACCATTTCATTTCACATGAATAATCATAAATGTTTACTTCATTCCTATAGATGGTTATAATGACAAATGCAGTACCAGACTTGCCAAGGATGTACAAAATTAGAACCAACATCCAGTGCTGACAGGGATGAAAATAGAGGTAGCAACTGTGGACAACAATTTAGCAAACTTAAATGCTGACCACAAACTTGCCACATGACCCAGTAGTTCTACTGCACAGTATAGATCAAATAGAATTGAAAACACATGACCATACAAAAGTCATACATGGGTGTTCAAAGGGGCTTTTAAGTAGAAATAGCCCAAACGCCAGCATACATTCAACTGTTTTTCTGGGTCAAACGGTGATAGTTTGAGTAGATACTCCAAGAGAATAGACTATGGCTAAATTTTCAAGGGTGATCCCCATATGCTGCTGATAGCCATCTTCTCTTCAGACATCAAATGTGAGTAAAGAAATTTTAAAGAATTTTAATGAAGTCAAATTTATCTACTTTTCATTTAATTAATAAATAAACAAAATGTCCTATGTTCCTGCAATGGAAGATGACTCAGTCCATAAGACCCAATGAAATACTAAGACATGCCACAACATGGATGAACCTTGAAGAAATTTTATAACATAAGAGAAACCAAGCAAGGAAGATTTCACTTGTATGAAATGTCCAAAGGGAGAGAAATTCAGAGACATAACCTAGAGCAGGTGCTATGGCAGATGAGGGAATAAAATATAGTGCTAAAGGATATAGGATTTTTTTCTGGATCTGGTGAAAATATTTTGGTTCAATAGTTAGGCTCATGGCACAACTCTGCAAGGATGCGCTGTATGGGTAAGCTCAAGTAGGCATAAAACCAGTATCTCACCTCTGAGACTCAATTGAAACAATGTGAAGCACATGAAAAGCTGTGGTAGGTGCATCCCTTGCTGGTAACCTAACTACAAGCCTACGCCCAAAGTCTGCTCTGCAGTGCTCCTCATGGGAGTTCATGCCACACTGGAGAAGGACTGGAAGGCAGGAAGCATACTCTGCCTCCTATCTTTTTCTATCTCTTACTTGCTTGTTGCTCTTGTCAGCTTCAAGGTAACAATGGCCTAGGCCCCACATCTGCAGTTGGCTTTACCCTCAGCCTCCAGCTTCTTAGCACTCCCTAAGGTTCCTGTAGTGCTCTTTTAGAAAGGACAGCAAAACCAGACAGTACTACCTCCCCAGGGGCCTGCCCTCCTCTGAGGCAGTGATAAACTCTAACCAAATCTGTTGCTTCTCTTTCTGAAGCAAGAGCACTACTTTCCACAGTGAATGACCCCTTGACACCTCAGCGATTCCTTCTTTTTGTGTGTGCTCTAACCTTATAAGCATATTTCCATGCTAAATGCCCTATATTGAAATATTTTGTTTCTGTTTCCTTAATTGCATTATAATAAAAACCCATCACATATGTTACAGTCTTTTAACATTCTATAACTCATATGGTAAATTATCTACTATTTTTCTTAATACCATGACATTTTATGCATAACATAAACTGTTTTATATTATGGACCTCTTTATCAGTATATTTTCACATTATTTTGTATACAACCAATATATCCTTTTTATGGTAATTGGATCCATTCCATCTTCCTGCATAATGGTGTTCATTGCTCTAAATTTGTCTGAAGTACACTAGTCTTCTGAGAAACTTTAATTGTCTGGATTCTAATTGAAGTCATTTATTTATCGAGTACGTATTCTCTGAAAACATTATACTGGATATTTTAGGAATGCAATAGGGTAGCCTGGGCCTTGCACTGAAAGAGCTGAAATTTAGTAGGGAGACAAAACAAAGCAAGGTTATGCAACTTGATTTTCCTAGTCATTTTCAGTTTCAAATAGCCTGACTTTTCCCTTCTGAAGGTCTCTGGCTCAAGGTTTTATTTGTGAGGTCAACATCACAGTAAACACAGACCTCCCATTCCTTGTTCTTAGGCAACTCTTTATCCTGTGCTTATCTGCACCAGAAGGACAGGACTTCTAATCATAGTCCAATAATGATTTTGAGATAGGAAGAAATCCTGAGAGCACATCTGAACTTAATTGTTTCCACCTAGGATAGTCATGGTTCTAAGGGGATAAAAGATTTATCCAGCTACAAAACAAATAGTAATAAAATTATACCCAATATTATACTAGTATTCAGAGAATTATGTGAACTAGATTCAACTTTGACTCTATTGCAACATCAATAGACTTCCACTGGGGCTCCAAAAGACATTTTTGTAGACATCCTAACAAGGTCATTTTTCTTGGTGAACATTTTACTCAAGGGTGAGATACCAATCCTACATTTCATTTACAAATGGGAGAAGCCCAGAGGCCCAGAACAATTTATTAAGGACATTTTCTTTAAATAAGTTCTCTTCATAAGCCCATAATATATTCGAAAGGGGGAAAAAGGGAAGTTGGGAATTAAATAAACTCATTGGTCATTGCTGAAGAGCACCAACTCATTACTCTGAAATTTGATAATGAAAAAGAAAGGGTAGGAAGGTCAGCATGTATTATGACTTTCTGGGTAAATAAATCTCAATGCAAAGCAAATAGCCTTAGTGGGAGAAAAAAAAGTTCTTCTGTTGAAAGAATTCTAGCTGGTAAGTGTAGAAAAATAAATATAATTCAGAAACCACCAAGTCTGAGTCTTCAAAGAGATAACCATAGCAGACAATGGTCTTTTAGTTTCCTGGTACTGGTATTACAAATTACTTCAAACTTGGATTGCTCAAAGAAAAAAAGAAACAGAAGCAAGTGTCCTAGGGTCAAGGTGACCACAGGGCTGTTTCTTCTGCAACTCTCAATGGAATCCTTCTTTGCATCTTTCTCCCTTCTGGCTGGACCATCTATCCATGATTGGTATTTCTGCTGTGTCATTCCAACATTCGACCCTCTCATCAGCTGGTGTTCTCCCTGTGTGTCTCTAGAGTCACATGACATCTTTTGTTGTAGAGATGAAGCCATACAGCATTTAGGTCCACCTGACTGACCTCACTTGAACTTCACCATATGAATTAAGACCTTACTTCCAGGGAGGGTTGCATGCACAGACATCAGGATTTAGAATCTCTACGTAAATTTTTGGAAGGGCGAAATTCACCTCAAAACATTCGTTAATAGATTTTTTTGGGGGGGGAGAGGTTCGAGACAGGGTTTCTCTGTGGCTTTGGACGCTCAGGCACTTGAATGCTTGGTCCTCTGTTTGGGGAGGTTTGGGAAGAGCAGCCTTGCTGGGGGAATTACATCACTGGGGGAAGTACATCACTCGGAGTGGGCTTTGAGAGTTTAAGGCCTCGTCCTATTTCCAGATCACAATTCAAGATGTGAACTCTCAGCTTACTTCTCCAACTACCAAGCTTCCTTAACATAATGAACTCTTATCCTTCTGGAATCATAAGTCTAAATAAACTCTTCCTTCCATAAGCTGCTTTGGTCACGATGTTTTATCATAGCAACAGAAAATTAACTAATACAGCTGCAGTTGTTAACAATTACTCACAATGCAGCCCAGTATGACTCTGACTGCCCAAGTGCTGCTATTACAGGATGCACCACTAAACCTACTTAGTAAATTCATCACAGAAACTAGCTCCAAGGATTAACAGATAGGACAACATGAAAAAAAAAATGATTGTACAGAAAGAGAGAGAGAGAACTACTAGGAGAGAAGACAGACCACAAAGTGGGAGAAAGTTTTCACAAGCTGTACTAGACAGGCAGCTAATACCCAGAATTTACAAATAACAGTGGGAATTAAATAAATACCAAGGAAATTAAATTGTCAATCAACCAATAGGCTAAAGAAGTGAACATGCAGTTCTCAAAAGAAGAAACACAAGTATCCGATAACATTTTAAAACATGTTCAGCATCCTTGGCCATCAATGAAATGCAAATCAAAAGTACTCTGAGATACCACCTCACCCAGGTCATTATTGTCAAAAATCTGACAAAAGGTCTCTCTCCTCTAGCTGAGCAAGATGTCCAAAGGAAAGAAAGCTAAGGGAAAGAGGGTTGTTCTGTCCCACTCCCACCCCACCAGTCATCATGAAGAAACAAGAGGCCAAAAAGGTGTTGCAATCCTTTAAAAAAAGAACTTAGCATTGGGGAGGACATCAAACCCAAAAGAGATCTCACATGCAGCATCAAATAGTCCCACTACATCAGGCTGCAGTGGCAAAAGGCAACCATCATAAACGGCTCAAAGCACCACCTGAGATTAGCCAGTTCCCCTGGCCCTAGACCAGAAGCAGCTATCCAACTGCTTAAGCTTATCTGCAAGTACAGGCCAGAGACAAAGCAGGAGAACAAACAAAAGCTATTGACCCATGCTGAGAAGGAAGCATCTGGCAAAGGGGAAGTCCCAACTAAGAGACCTCCTGTTCTTCGAATAGGGGTCATACAGTCATCACCTTGGTGGAGAACAAGAAGGCTCAGCTGGTGATGATTGTCCACGATGTAGACCCCCATTGAGCTGATGGTCTTCCTGCCTGCCCTGTATCACAAGATGGAGGTCTCCTACTGCATCATCAAGGGAAAAGCTAGGCTGGGGCAGTTGGTACACAAGAAGACATGCACCGCTCTTGCCTTCACACAGGGAAGACAAGTGTACTCTGGTTAAGCTGGTTCAAGCTATTAAGATGAGTTTCAATGAGAAATACAATGAGAAGTTCCACCACTGGGGAGGCAATATCATGGTTCCTAAATCGGTGGCTCACATTCCCAAGCTGGAAAAAGCAAAGGCAAAGAACTCACCTCTAAACTGGGTTAAATGTACACTGTTAAGTTTTCTGTACATAAATATAATTACAAAAGTTTTTTTTTAACCCAGAGGTGATGGTGCATGCCTTTAATCCCAGCACTTGGGAGGCAGAGGCTGGAGGATTTCTGAGTTTGAGGCCAACCTACAGAGCAAGTTCCAGGACAGTCAGAACTACGTAGAGAAACTTGTCTTGGAAAAAAAGAAAAAGTTAAAAAAAGAAAAATCTGACATCAAAGGTTGGAAAGGATGTAGGGAAAGAGGAGCTCTTATCCATTGCTGGTAGGAGTACAAATTAATACGGCCATTATGGACATCGATTTGGAGTTTCCACAAAAAAATAAAATGAAAATTACCATATGACCCAGGTATTCCATTCCAGGATCGACACGCAAAGAATTCCATATCATACCATAGAGATATTTCCATATCCATTTTTATTGTTTCTCTTTTCTTTTTTACCATAGCAAAGCAATAGAACCAACACAGATCCCAGTCAACAGATAATGGATAGCAAAAATGTGGCACATATACAAAATGGAATATTATCCAACTTCAAAGAAAAACAAAATCATGAAATTTGCAGGACAAAAAAAGTATGAACTTAAAATATATAATGTATATTATGAGTTGACCTAAACTCAGAAAGAAAAACCTACGTGTTCTCCCTTATGTACAGACCTTAGTCTTTAAGTATACGTGCAAATAGCTCTAAGTGTGGGCATAGTAAAATGGTTAGAAAGGTCAAGAGAAGATAATATTAGGTGATAGGGAAGGCAGAATGAAAGCAAAAGGAAACATGCAGTGTGAAGGAGTGTATAAAGCTAATTGTTTCTCTAGTTCCAATTCGGTTATGTTTTTTTTCTTTTTTATTTTTTGATGGATAAATCTCTAAGATTATAATTTATAGTGGAAAGATGTAAGCCAAGCTTCATAGCTTATGAATCATCATTGTGACTGTGTCTAAGTTCACATAGATCCATACATAGCATTTGATACTAAGCAAGTGTTTTAGTTGCTACATTAATCTTGTTTTGTGATGATTTATCTTGAGTTCATTAGAATAAAGTAACTTGTATTTAAAAAACAATAATCAGACAAAATTTAAAAATCAAGGCAATAAAAAGACCATTGTTTATATTTAACAAATTATAATCAAAGCAATTTGAATATGCATAGGAGATTCTCAAGTATTTCGTTATGTTTGATAAGACATGTATTAGATTTTAAATGCTTCCCACAGTAGGCATTTGTGCTTGTTTGAATGAGAATGACCCTCACAGACTCACATATATGAATATTTGGTTCTCAGTTGGTAGACTGTTGAGGAAAGATTAGTAGGTGTGGCCTTCTCTGAAGAGGTGTGTCACTGGGGGTGGGCTTTGAGCTTTTGAAAGCCCAAATCTAGCTGTGAAGTGGTGGCACATGCCTCCCACTCAGTAGGCAGAGGCAGGCAGAGCTCTGTGAGTTCGAGGCCAGCCTGGTCTGCAAGAGCTAGTTCCAGGACAGCCTCCAAAACTACACAGGGACACCCTGTCTCAAAGAAAAAAAAAAAAAAAGAATGAAAGCCCAAATCTCTCTGTCTCTCTGTTTCTGTTTCTGTTTCTGTTTCTGTTTCTCTCTCTCTCTCTCTCTCTCTCTCTCTCTCTCTCTCTCTCTCTCTCTCTCTCTCTCTCTCTCTCTCTCTCTCTGTGTGTGTGTGTGTGTGTGTGTGTGTGTGTGTGTGTGTGTGTCTGTCTGTCTGTCTGTCTATCTGCCTGCCTGTCTGCCTGCCTGCCTGCCTGCCTGCTGCCTGCTGCCTGTCTGAAATTTGCAGGTCATGTAAGCTCTTAGCCTCTTAGCTCACACTCTGAGACTGTAAGCAAGACCCCAATTAAATGTTTCTTTTATGTCCCCTTTGTCATAGTGTCTCTTCACAGCAATAGAATGACAACTAAGACAGTATTCTTCATTGCATGAAGGAATGAATAATAGCTGCAGTGTCCCTCACCTGTAGATTGTCTCATCTTGCTCTGGATGTCAAAGAACTATATTCAGGTGAGACCTAAATATTCCTTTTTATGGAAAGCCACAGCTCCCAAACAGTCTTAATTCCTAGAGTGTGATAGCCCTGTTGACCATTTGAGTCAGTATCTTCATTTGGAAAGATGAAGAGCATAAGGCTGAAAGCAGCCATTTTCTGACCACCTACTTTGTGATCAATACCACACATAGCCAATAATCCCTACATCTCAGCCAATCCTGAAACATTAATATCAAACTAGTACCTCTTCAAATCCCCATTCCACAGGTAAAGAAAGTGTAGATTGGAGAGACTGTGGTGACCATGTGGACAGATCATTACTGGAATACAAATCCATCTCTCTTTCAAACTTGTAAGAATCCTGAAGAAATATAGATGGAAAATGGAGGCAGAGGAAATTCTTCACATAGAATAAGACATTATCACAAAGAACTTCATCAGACAGAGCACATATGTCCTCTTCCTGGCAAAACCTAATTTTTTCAAGAGTAAAGAAATTTTGAAAGAAAATGAAGATAAAATTTTAGAATCTGGAAAACCAATTAACTAGTAATTGAGGTCTGGGAGTATGGCTAAGTTAGCAGAGTACTTATCTAGCATGCATGAAGCCCTGGGTTCGACCTCCAATACTGAATAAGCCAGGTATCATGGCAAAAAACAAAACAAAACAAAATAAAATAACTATACTATTGGCAACTAGGAGGTAAAGGCAAGAAAACCAAAGATTCAAAGTTATCTTTAGCTTCATGAGGAACTTGAGACCAACATGAGCTACCTAAGACCCTGTCAAAAATTGAATCAAATTAAATCAAAACTAACACCCCAGACACTAAAGAGATTTCTCAGTGTTAAAAGGCAGTTATTGCTTTTATAAGAGACCTGTCTTTGATTACTGGTACCCTCATGGTGGTTCATAATCATCTAGTTGCTGGGGATCCAGTGCCACCTTCTGATTTTCATGGACTACAAGCATGAGTAGGGCACACAAATATACATCACACAGAACACCCACACATAAAATGTAAAATGCATAAATTTAATTTAAAAATTAAAAACAAATGATCAAAAAATTCAGTACTAGTTATCTAGCAAACCTGAGAAAACAAAAATCCTAAAGATGCGATAGAAACATCCAGGAAGCAACTATCAGAGCCCAAACTCATATAGTCTATAGCAATAAATACCTTAGGTAGCATTGAATAAGAAAGGAACAAAAATGAAATTGTCAGAATCTGTTTCATAGTCACTTAGATACTCAGTCTTATTCCCTCTACACAGAGGGCCATTGAGAGCAACACAGTATCTGAAGCAGGAATTCTCTATCAAAAATGGGAGAACCCAGATTCTTGGCACCTTAACCATATCTTCTGGGAAGAACACCACCAAAGACTTTTCTAGGGACTCTGACTATTCAGGGGAAAAGCCTCATGATACTAATATTTGGAATAGATGAATGAAACAATCAAGTCACCTTGAATAACACTCACAGTTGACAATCTCCATTCTCTATGTGTTTTCAGACTTTTTTGTATTGTGTTCTTAAAATTTGAAATGACTTGGGGCAAGAGAAAATGGCTCATCACGTGCTGCTGTTGCAGAAGACCCAAGTTTGGGTCACAGTACCTATCTGGTGGTTCACAACTCTTATAGCTGCAGTTGTGTGGCGATCATCAAGATTACTGAGAACACGGTATCTTTTTGCAGAAGATATTGAAAAATACCTCCCAAAAACAATACTTGAAAAATACGGTACATAATTGGTCACGCAGTCACTGATAGCAAATAGACTTATTAATTACATTACTTCCATGTTAACCAGGATGATGAGGAGGATTAAAACTCATTCTTTTCTGTGAATCCAGAAATTTAGTAACAGCACAAAAGAATATAGATGACATGAAAAAGAGATGGGATATGCTCAGGTTAAAGATTAAGTGCAGATGGTGGCTTCAAAAAAGGTGAGGGCAGAGGGTGAGTTAGTCAAAGCTCCAGACACATGAAAAAGCTGTAAGGCACCACACATGGGTAGATAATGCTACCCCAGAATACATGGATTATTAAATGAAAATATCAGTGCTAGGCACAAATTACTCTCCCTACAAGTTATTGGTCAGGAAGGTCCCAGAGGTACCCAAAACTACACAGACTGTGTCAGTACTTCTAGCTGCCTTCAATGAGTAGATGATAATTTCCTATTACTTAAGGTAATAGGTATAGCTAAGGTAATAGCTATTAACTTAGTTTGGATAAAGGACAGAAAAATCAACCTTGAACTCTCCCTGCAACCTAGCATACATTGTGCTAGAAAGCTCAGTGTCGGGTGGTGGAGAAAAAAGAGTCAATGGTCTTACCCAATGCTTGATAATTCATGCTACATGGTGGCATGAAAATTGTGGGAATAACCAATTGATTTTCTGGTTAGATATAAGGTCTACTTCATAGAAGGGAATCATATCTAGTACTAAAAACCTGGCTAAAGACCCAGGACTGGGGAGGTCATAGGCCCATGGTCATACCATCAAAGTGTATTCTAAATATTTATGTTTATAACCATATATTTAAGCTGTTCTCAGAAAAGCCTCTTTTGCAGAAAGGAATGGTTAACGCAGACACTGGTCAAAATACCAACTATAAATAATTGAGTGGATGGGTCGTCTATACCAATCCTGACTATTCAAGGCACAGTGAAATTTGCGGGAATAATGTTAGAGCCAGTGGGCTTGGGGGAGAGCTGTGAAATGCTGAGTTCTGAACATCACATAACTGGTATTAGTCACCTGGAACCCTACCCTCATACAGGCAACACTAACTGGACATAAACCTGGGAGGAGCTGGGTTGGTGGGCACTAGGAAATTTAAGGAGGTGGTAATGGATGAAAACGATCAATATACACCATATGAACATATAAAATTTTCAAAGACTTTAAGAAAAAGTTTGCAGCCAGGTGGTAGTAACACATGCCTTTAATGCCAGCATTTGGGAAACAGAAGCAGGTGGATCTTTGTGAGTCTGGGGCCAGCCTGGTCTACAGAGCAAGTCCCAGGACAGTCAGGACTACACAGAGAAACCCTGTTTAAAATAATTAAATAAACAATAAAATACATAAACTCTTGAAGGCAAAAAGCCTCACCAAATAGAAGGCATATCGAGTCAGGCACAGTGGCAATGCCTGTAGTCCTGCACTTGGGTGGTGGAGTAGAAGTTAAAGTAGAAGAGTACATGCCATTATCTACTAAGCCTTCTGAACTAGCTCACGAGAGGCAGTTCAAGGCCATCCCAGGCTACAAGAACACAAGCAAAGTTTAAAAGAAAGAAAGAAAGAAAGAAAGAAAGAAAGAAAGAAAGAAAGACATGCATAGACTGGAAGAGACATATGCTTGTGCATATACATTTGTATATAGTTGTATACACACATATATGCACTAAAAGTTCTAAAAGAGCATAAGAAAGACAGCTTGAAACCTTGCAGAAGTCAGCCAGAAGCTATGCACTAAATCCTCAGTTCAGAACATATGTGGAACATACCTTGACTGGAAATTACCACAAAGGAAAGAGGTACGGTTGTTCAAACACGTGTTTTGTACCTTAAATACTGAAGAATACTGGTTGTGTAACCCCCTCAGGTTCAAAATCTGTCCACCTCACCTTCTAGACTGAAAAGGTACCAACTAGCTCCTGAGCAGGGCTGTGTGTTCTGTGCCAGCACTGATGAATAGCAGGTCTGAAAGGCAAGCTTCTGAAACATCTGTCTCTGCCTATAATTGCCCTCTCTGCATGTTGAAAGAATAGAGGCTAGAAATTTTTTTTGTACTTCAGACAATTTCTTCCAGAAAATTTCTACACAAAAATTTTCAGAACTGATCCAACAACTTTTGTGAAACAGAATGGTCCACATAACCAAGTTTGGGCATGGTACTTCCTCATCTGTGCCATGGATAGGGCTGAAAAGATGCTGTCCTCGAATTGGGGTTATCCTGACAGTTCTCACCTTATTCTGACTTTACCCTGCCTAAGAGATGATTATATATAATCTGAATAGCTCTTCCAGCATCTTTGGGCAGTGGGTGACGTCAAAGCAGACAGAACCATCAGTCATCAAAGTGCTGAGAATAACTGACTGCTGAGTGCCCCACCACAAATGGGATACCTATGTCCCCCACTCTGAAGCCAAAGTGACATGTCAGAAAAGGAAGCAGGAAGGATGCAAGAGCTCCAGCACAGGGAAGGACTCTGCAAAATGCTGTCTTCTGAATATGACACTGACATTGCCATCAAGAACACACCACAGCTGTAACCACTTGCACAAGACTTGCACACTCTATAAATGGAGTTCTTAGTTGGTCTAGATAACAAAAAGCCAGAGTCAGATATAGATGGAAATTCTGAGAGATCAGAGAGAAGGAGAAAGCCACAGTACACCTAACATCCTAAACGTTTCCGCTGAGAAGAGCACGATTTCCTGTTTCTCCCTGCTTATATCCTGTTCCTGCCCAGCTATGTCACTTCCTGTCTGTCTGT
Source organism: Mesocricetus auratus (assembly GCF_017639785.1). Lineage (NCBI taxonomy): Eukaryota > Metazoa > Chordata > Mammalia > Rodentia > Cricetidae > Mesocricetus > Mesocricetus auratus. Next base: position 20,761,035 of record NW_024429191.1, read on the forward strand.
ACAGACCTCCAGACCTCTATGGTTAGCTAGTGGCAAGTTCCATTCTCTGATTCCCCCAGACAGGCTTTATTTGTGTAAGAAAGATATCACCACAACACACTTGAAAAAAGATATAAAGACTTGAAAGTAGAAGGGGAACTTGTTGGGAATAAGAAGGAGTCAACAGGTGTTATTCCCAGGACGCAGGACCCCTGAACAGGACCACTACAGAGCCAAGTACCGATGCAAACGCTGTTAATAAACAGTGGGGTTTATTAATAATGAATCGGGCCATCCAACAGCACTCTGATGCAGTGGGTAAGAGGACTGAGGAGCAGACCAGAACAAGCAGAAGAGTGGTTTTATAAAGAGAAAAACCGTAAGCTAGGAGAATGAGAGCCTTGGCATTTTCTGATGGGTTCAGTGGGGGGAGATGCTTCCTGGGTCGATTGACCCTGGGGTTAGTAAGCATTTGGAAATTTCCATTAGAGCATCTGGTGACCTACTAGGATATCTGGTGACCATGATAAGATGTCTTGTGTCCTTGGCGTCAGGTTAATTCAGCGGGATATGGGGGTCCTGGAGTGACTTTTAGCTGTTTGGTCTTTTTCTGGGAACTGGGTTCAGGGTCCAGACAGCAGCTTCTCAAGATGGTGTCCAGCCTAAAATGGCATTAGTCTTGCCTGCTGGTGCCTGGCCTCTCACAGGAGTGATGGGTGTGGGGAATATGACCATAGTATCTTGCATGCAAATAAGAGACTGACATGAAATTAAATTAAGAAATAACTTCTTTTGATTAGCCAAATAGATGTGGAGAGTGTAATAAAAAATATGCAAAATCACATTTATATGACCCGCACAAGACACAGGGAACATTGCAGACTGGGAGGTAAAAAGAATGTAAGAAGCAGATCTCTGTAAGTTCAAAGCCAGCCTGCTCTACAAAGTGAGTTCCAGGACAACCAGAACTGTTTCACAGAGAAACCCTGTCTCAAAAAAAAAAAAAGAAAAGAAAAGAAAAGAAAAGAAGAACACATTAAATGCTAGAGGATGGGAGGAGCACTGTGAAATGTTGTCTTCTTACATGGCATGGCTGCTGCATTCATGAACTCACTGAAGCTCTGGTTACCTGCTCAAGACCTCAGCAAAATCAAAGCAGTCAATAACCCTAGCATGGATGGGAGGGACTCACTCATGAGGTTCCACCTGTGGCTACTTGACGATTGCTGGGAGGAGTCATATTTCTTTGGGAGTGTAGCTACTGGTGCATTGCCTAAGTTCATGCAGACAGCATTGATTGGACTCTGAGTTATTTTAAAAGAAAAAGAAGAGGTCCTGAAGGTGAGAGGGGCATTAGTGTAGAAGCACTGTAGGACATAAGAAAGTAGAATTGGCAGTGGATACGGTCAAGATGCATTTCATATGTGTATAACGTTGTTAAAAATGAAAAATATATTAAACGAAAATATCCAAAATATACATGAGTCAATCTTAGGATAACATTCCTCTTATTCCCTTTATGCTTGCATTAGTTTCTATCAGAAAAAAAAAATGACGAGAAAATTCCCTACAGTGTTTATTCATGAAGATTTTTGTCTCTAGCAGTCACAGATAAGAATTTCCATTAGAAAATAAAAATGCTTCAGTATTTCTAAAATGACCCAAAGTCACTCTAAAATTTACTTCTGCGAAAACATCAGAGTTTCTCTGACCTAACCTGAGTCAGAGGTCTGGTTAATTTGATGCTCATGTGTGAAGTGGCATGGGAAAGTCTAGCAAGAACCTACAGTTACTTTTTCGTCCAGTTTCTCTCTGCCTGTTATCCACAGTGCAGATAGTATTGGGGGTCTGTCTCTTGGCCTTGAGACACCAAGGTCAAGACCTTCTGCCACACTATGCACACAGTGAACCTGAGCCTACTCAAGGGCGGGCTTTTGTTGGCCTCTTTTATTGATTTGTTTGACCCCAGGAGCACACAGTAAATAGCTCTCTGTTCAGCTTGAAAAGAGAAACTAGACACTGAACACTGCCTAGACCAATATGAACTCTTCATTGATTTAAAAACAAAGGAGAGAAGAGGTAATGTGGAAACAATAGGCATCAAATCAAAGCCAGAGTAAACAGGATGATGGGCTTCAGAAAAAGACAGTGTTCAATGATGAATGCAAAAATTGTCATGCATCAGACTATAATCAGTCTCTTTATGTGCTAGGTTATTAGTAACTAAACACTAGGAGTTCAGAATACCTGGAACCATCATGCTTAGACTACCTAGTGTGACCTCAACTAGCTGCCTTATGTTTTTAATATGACAGTTGCCCTTCATACTGAGTTCTAAGCCTAGATCTATGTAAGTGATTCTAGCCTTTACTTAGTATTATATGCTTACTTCTTTCTACCTGTGTATTCGCCCAGAGCTTCTACAGGGTAAATGCCAGGGAAAACAGTACTTGGAATCCACCCACCACCTTCATCTTAATATATCCTGATAAATTAATGATGAATGAATTTCCAGGGTTGAGATAGTTACATTTGCTTTCATCTAGGCTATGAAATAAAGACAGGAGTGACCCAAAGAAAGGGAAATGGGATAAGTCCTGTACTGGCAAGGACCAGGAAAAGCTATTCAGAAATCTTATTGGAAATCTTGTAAAGACACTACGTCATCAATTACTTTATTTGGGAGCTATAACATCAACGCAATGGGAGACTGTATGCTGTATGTTTGCATGAAAAGTTCTTGTGTAACCCAGCACTACATACAATGATATACACTAATAAAAATAAAGTATTATTTATCAGAGGCTAGGTAGATGTCTCATTGGGTAAAGTTATGTAGGCACTGGGACCTGAATTCAGATCCCCAACACCCATATTGAAAATTGGATGTGTTATCTCCCGTTTGCCCCGGGCACTATCCCCCCACCTAACCTGCCTGTGTCCATGGCAAACCCTCTACATCCTAACATGCCTAACATGCCAGCAACCACCACCATGCCATCTTCCTAGCCTCTCCGGCCGGGGCTCGGATCCACAGCAGCCCAGAGCCCTGCCGTTGTGGCAGCTGTTCAGGGCAACCTCCTGTCCAGTGCCAGTCACTGCCAGATCCAGCCACCCCCTGCCTCCAGACCCCACAGCTCCGATCCCAGGCACAGTCACCCCTGTGCCACCTCCACAGTGAGGAGCCAGCCAGCCATCTCTCGCCCTCACTCCCTATGGAGATCACAGTTCAGAGTTCGGCACTACTGTAAGGAAAGCTCTTCCTGCCCCTTCACCGCCCCCACCATGCCCAGCAGAGGTGTGCAGTTTTATATCTAGTTCTTACCCATGAACTTCTGACTAAAAGATGTTTCTAAGGCCTGGGAGAGAGGATAGGATGGAGATGGTGCCCTCAAAGGAAAGGCTAGGGAAAGATGTTTATACGAGGTCCTACTAATATAGGGAAAATGGACCAGTCAAAGAAACACCCTGAGCAGAGCCAATGAAACACACTTTGGCCCAGAACCAAAGAAATGCACCCTGACTCTGAAACCAGTGCCAAAGAAACACACTTTGTCCCTGGAATCGGAGTCAGTGAAAGAAATACACCCTGGTCCTAAAACTAGAGCCAAAAGGCAAAAAAAAAAAAAAAGGACCAGAGAAAAAAAACACACTTTGACCCTAAAACCAGAGCCAAATTTGACCCTAACCCTGTGCAGAAAATTAACCAATCCTCAAGCAGGAGCTCTAGCCAATGTGAGCTCAGCATTGAAATCTGACCAATCGCCACCCTGAAAGCCCTATATAAACCCTGTGTCTATTCAACTCCTGGCTGTTCATACTACAACCCTGTGTAGAAAACTAACCAATCCTCAAGCAGGAGCTCTAGCCAATGTAAGCTCAGCATTGAAATCTGACCAATCGCTACCCTGAAAGCCCTATATAAACCCTGTGTCTGTTCAACTCCTGGCTGTTCATACTACCAGGCTGTTCTCTCCTGCTGTGGCAGAGGGCAGCCCATCTCCTGGATTCTTTCCTCCCAATAAACCCCTTGGATGAGCTTTGGGTGAAGGCCTTCTTTTGCACCGGAGCAGAGACGACCCTGGGCAGAGCAGAGTGAGCAGGGCTGTAACACTTTTGCTACGGAAAAAGGCAGGGCTGTAAGCTGCTCCGCTTACTGTGGCCTGTGTTAGTCCTTGGCTCCTGAGCTCCAGGATACCTTTCCATTTGAGCTGTGTAACACTTAGTATTCTGTGACACCTGAGTGCCAGAATACCTATCCCAACGGATCTGCCTGAAATGCCTACACTACTAACCACCTCTGAGGGCGTACCCCCTTCACATTTACTGCATTCTTGAAAAGGATAACATGAAAATGAAGCCTTTTAAAGGGGAGGTTTTAAAGCCACATTGGAGCCCACAAAAAATATATAAAATAAATGATAATAATGATAATAACTTTTTTGAGGGGAAAGGCCAGGTTTTAAGAGGAGTTAAGGTTTGGGGGTGAGCTGTGGGCATGGAATAGGGTACCAAGCCTGTCTCCTCAGCCCCTTGGTAGAAAGAGTAGGCCCCTCCTCACCCATTCCAGTCCACGCTAATCCCTCCTGCTGCTTCATCACTGTTACTGTTTTAGGCCACCCCAGCTCAGCCAAGGACTTTTCCCTCTGAATGTCAGCTTTGTGTTTGTTTTTAAAAAGTCACCTGCTTAGTTGATGTCAGCGTATGTGTATTTGGTGGGGAAATGTATGTTGGGGTGTTCTGTGGTAGGTCATAGAGGAAGAGAGGGCCGCAGTGTGGGCTGTTCTTCCGGCTTTTTCTGCTTGTTTCTGGGTGTTTAGAAGGCATGGAAACCATCGGGAGCTCTAAGAGGATGGGGAGTCTGCAAGTCCTGGAAATTTGAAAAGCACTTAAGCACCTACTTTTGACAGTGGGACGGACACTCCGCTAACTTCTGCCCTCTTCCGTCAAATCTGCCGGAACTTCACTGATAGCTAGGAATCCCCGTGAGGACAGAGAACCTCACTGATAGCCAGGAGTCCCCGTGAGGACAGAGAGCCTCACTGATAGCCAGGAGTCCCCATGAGGACAGGGATTTGGGAGCAGCCTGCCCAGCATAGCTCGGCTCTCTGGCCATCAGTGCCTCTCCACTCCAGCCTTCCTCCTCATCCTCCTTGTGAGGCAGACAGGATTCCAGGCTCTACACCAGTGCTTGGTCCTCCCATCAGGCCCTTTGTTTCTCCTGTCCGTGTTTCTTTTCCTCTACATCTTGACACCTTTCTTCTGTTCAAAGTTTTCTGTAAAATTTTCTTTTCTTTCCTTTTTTTTTAATAAATTAATTTGCTTTCAAAAAAATTGGATGTGGTGACACACCAGTGGTTGGGGGAATTTAGACAGGTGGATTCCGGGAACTCACTGGCCAGCCAGTATAAATAATCAATGATCCCCAGGTTCCGTGAGAGATCCTACCTCAAACAATAAGGTGGAGAGAGATGCAGGAAGATGCTCAACATCGGAGGGGGGAGTGTGTACACACGTATGCATGTATGCATACTCCTCCCACCCCCAACACACAAATTTGGTGAGTCATCCCCCACTCCCTCTGGGCCCTGGCATAGCTTTACTGCCTAGGCAAGTCAAGGCAGCTACAGCATCCTGGCATGCTTCCCCGGCACTCAGAAAAAAGTCAGGTCATTATTAGCAAGCACACTGAACAGGTTTCTAAGGTAATTCTACGAATGGTGCACTGCTCCCAATCTGAGACAGTACTTTCAAAGTTTATGTAATTACGCAAAGCCACTGGCAAGGTCTAAGTTTATGTAATTGCATAATGACGACAGGGAGGTCTGTGTTTTTTCTCCTTCTATGCTTGAACTCAAGTCGGCAGTTTCGGCTGCAGCTGGTTGTAAAAGAGTTGAAGTGACAAAGCAGTTCTCCTCAGCGTTTGGGATTTAAATCCCAATGTCTCTTTGTAGGGACGGGACTTCAATCTCACCTGGGAACTTCAGGCGCTGCTATTTTACATTTACAGTTTGTTTTGCTCAGTAATTATTCGCAAAGTGCCTTATAGGGTCTATTTGGTCTCCTCAGCTTGCTCTTAAACTCCTGAGGTAGTTAGAAAGCTTTTGAAAATTAAAGGAACCTGGAGAGAAATTTTGCTCAGCACAGTGTTGATGGCTTAGTTAAGTTTTCTATTGCTGTGAAGAAACCCATGACCAAAGAGAAAGTTTGCGGAGGAAAGGATTTATTTGGCTTACACTTCCACATTGCTGTTCATCATTGAAGGCAACCAGGACAGGAACTCAAACAGGGCAGAACCTGAGAAGGGAGCTGATGCGGAGGCCATGGAGGGGTGCTGCTTACTGACTTGCTCCCCATGGCTCGCTCAGCCTGCTTTCTAGAAGAACCCAGGAACCAGATCAGGGATAGAACCACCCACAAGGGCTGGACCCTCCCCCATCAGCAACTAATTAGGAAAGTGCCTTATAGGTAGATCTTAGGAAGGCATCTTCTCAATTAAGGTTCCCTCCTTTCAGTATGCCTGTCAAGTTGATATAAGAGTAGCCAGAACAGTTGGTTACAGATTTGCATCAAGGTCGTGGATAAAGGTTTCCTGCTAACTCATCCAGCTCTAATCTGGAAAGCAGCTCCCTAAATTGCCACCACTAGTAGGAATTTGAATCATAAGATATTAACTTTATTTTTTCTTTTAAGAAAGCAGGTTAGGGACTGGAGAGATGACTCAGAGGTTAAGAACACTGGCTACTCTTCCAGAGGTCCTGAGTTCAATTCCCAACAACCACATGGTAGCTCACAACCATCTGCAATAAAGCCTGGTGCCCTCTTCTGGCCTGCAGGCATACATGCAGGCAGAATATTGTATACATAGTAAGTAAATCTTTAAAGAAAAAGAACAAAAACAGGTTAGACTGGATAGCTCAGTGGTTAAGGGCAATTATTGCTCTTGCAGAGAACAAGGTTCAATTCCCAGCATGCCCACTGGTGGCTCACAACCATCTGTACCTCCAGTTCCAGAGGACTTAATGCCCTCTTCTGAATTCTGAAGGTACAGACATGTATATAGTGTACATACATATATGCAGGCAAAACTCTCATACACATAAAACTAACAAACCTTTAAAAATATTAAAGCTACCATTAATCAATATGTATATTCTTCTTGCTAAAGGAAAAAAAAACACTAGTTGTAAAGTATCAGGCATGCCTTAAATGTGAACACATTCCCTCATATATTTATATAAACCAAAGAAAAGCTGCCCAAAATTAATAAAAAGAAAATTCTCGGCATTTTCTAAAGTGCTTTGTCTCTTTCATCTCACAGAGTCTTCTAAGTTCCCTTGGATAAAGAGGAAGCGTGCCATCCTTCTGCTTTTCAGCAGGAGATACTGAGCTCAGAGCTGGCCTGGAAAGTCACATAGGTACCAAGACCTGCCTTCATTCCGTGTTCTTTTCCCACCCCCAAGGAACATTGCCTTCTCGTATGAAAGCAGGTTAATCCCTCTGTTCTCCTCACTCAGCTTTCCAACGATCCGGGTCAGTGTTAGCTCACAAGGGCTCCTTGCTAGTGTGTTTGGTGTCGGTAGGCCCTTTTTTACACTCGCAAATGAACAGCTTGTCCTCATATCATCCAGATGGATGGCTGCACCTGGTTAATTGAAGCTGCAAGATACATAAATAGATTAAAGAGTGCAGTGGCTGGAGAGCTCACTGCTGGCCAGACATAATTAAGAAAGGGGGAGTCTGCAGGGTCTGCTGGGGCATCAGTAAGAGAAGGACCCAGCTGACCAATTTCCTAAAAAATGCTTCAGTTGCTAAGTTGTGAGCTGCATTTGCTACTGCTTCATGGGCAGAGCATTGACATTGCCTTGCTGACAGGGTGCACACTCTGCTCTTTGTCTAGAATGCTCATTTAAAGCAATGTTGCTCAGGATCCATCCATCAGTCACCTGTCTCAGAAACATCTGGGTGTTTATTAAAAATTCAGATCGCTTAATCTCTTCCAGGACCCACTCACTGATTTCTTAGATGCTGGCGACTCCGCAGTATCTAGCAGTCTTTCTTGAAAATTGCACTATTGACTTGCTATCCTTTAATATGTGGGATTTCTGACATCGCCTTTTAAAAAACTGCATGAGCCTGAACTTTCTGAAACAGCTCTAGTAACATCTTTGCCTATCATCAATCAAATCTCCAAAACTACAAAATCCTAGATTTGATGTCACAAGTCAAGAGATTTTGTCTCAGAAGGCCCCTGAAATACTTCTTTGGGATGCAAATTCTCGGCCTCACACAGAGACTCCCTAGGGTGCTTTCCCCAGGAGTCAGGTGCACCCTGAAACTCAAGGACCACTGCTCCAAACTCATACTGCTCAAACTTCACTGAGAATTTGAGAGGAGCTTGAAAAACTGTAAATTGTAAATTTAGGAACTGTAGTACCCTGTGTCATATTGATGCTGCTGATTTGTAGACCATGCTTTGAGTAGCCCATCCCTGGGTCTTCTCTTTTTATCTAACATCATGGTGGAAAAATCTCATACTTGCAAATGAGAGCAGGGAGGTGGTTTAGTGGGTAATAAACACTCGCTGTGAAAGCAAAAGGACCTGAGTTCAAATCCCCAGCATTTAAATGAAAAGCTAAGGATGGTTCTATGTGCCTATAATTTGGAACTGGTGGGCAGAAATAAGCAGACACAAAGAACTCATTGGCCTGTCAATCTAGTCCAAATGATAAGATCCAGAGTCAGTGATGGACCCTGTCTAACTAATGAGAATAGTAAGAGAGGAATACTTCGTGCATTCCTCTGCTGACTTGTACATGCTCTTACATTAGTATGTACATCCACACCTGCCCCCAACACACACACATACCACCAAAAAAAAAAGCATTGAGGAGGGGAATGAATGTAACAATAATTAAAGAAAAAGAGGTGGTAAATTTGAGATGGCATTGTGGGGAATACAGGAGGAATATGGGAAGATGGAGGAGGAGGGGTGGAAATAATTCCAATACAGGTATAAAATTCTAAAAATAATAATTAAAAATGAAAAAGAGTATGAAAGGGCTTCTAAGCCTGGTGTGATGGTCATTCTTTACAGTCAGCTTGAATGGATTTAGAGTCATATGGACGCACACATACACGTTGATGTATCTGTGAAGGTATTTCCAGAAAGGTCTGACCACAGGGGAAAGGCTCATCACTTGTGAGCATGTGAGCAGCAATATTCAAGGGACTGAGGTTCCATAATGAATAAAAGGGGTAAAGTCAGTTGAGCATGAGCATCCAGCACTCTCTGGGTAGTGGCTGCAGGTGTCATGTGACCAGCTGCCTCCTGCTCCTCCTACCATGCTGAACTATATATATCATGGTGAACTATACCTTCTCTAAGCCAAAATAAACCTTTTGTCAGGTATCTGTTCAGAGCTATGTGAAAAATAACTAATGCACTTGGACAGAAATGGTTGGCTGTAGGATGTAGACCTAGAAAGTGTGGCTGCTAAAATGCATCAGGTAGAGGGGTGTGGTGTGTTCTTGTGCAAGTTTGCATAAGAAGTTTGGAAGCCCTAACAAGGGAAACCAGCATAGGACTGACCCAGACTCCCTGAACATGGCTGTCAGCTAGGAGGCCTGGGCAATCTATGGAGCCTCTGGCAATGGATCAGTATTTATCCCTAGTACATAAATGGACTTTGGGAGCCCATTCAACATAGAGAGATGCTCTCTCAGCCTAGAGGAGGGCCTAGGCCCTGCTCCAAATGATATGACAGACTCTGAAGATCCCCATGGAAGGCCGTACCCTCCCTGGGAAGCAGAAAGGGGATGGGATAGAGGGTTGGTGGGGGAAGGAGGGGAGGGAGAAGGAACTGGGATTGACATGTAAAACAAGACTGTTTCTAATTTAAATTTTAAAAAGAGAGGAGAAAAAAAGAAGTTGACATTGGCATGTGTCTTTTTCAATCGATCCTCTACCTTTTATTTTTTGAAGCATTAAACCTAGAGCTTGTTAATTGGCTAGACTGGCTAGTAGCAAGTCCCAGGGATCTCTACCTCCCCCTGCTACCACAACACTGAGCTTTTAACATGGATACTGGCTATCTGAGCTCCAGTTCTCATGCTTGCAAAGCAAGCCCTTTACCGACTGACTGGCCTGTTTCCCCAGCCCCCATCAGTTGACTTCTAGTTTTAAGAATCAACGATGTGAGCCGGGCGTTGGTGGTGCACGCCTTTAATCCCAGCACTCGGGAGGCAGAAGCAGGCGGATCTCTGTGAGTTCGAGGCCAGCCTGGTTTACAGAGCCAGTTCCAGGACAGCCTCCAAAGCCACAGAGAAACCCTGTCTCGAAAAACCAAAAAAAAAAAAAAAAAAAAAAGAATCAACGATGTGTTGGCCGGCTCCTGCCCAGAACCATGTCTGGGTTTATGGTCCTACTGCAGCTGGGGTCTGTGTTGATGTCTATGACCTGTGTTCCCACCAAAGGCCACAAGAATGACTAGGTTCTGGGCCACCACCTGTGTCCAAGTAGGGGGTCAAGGGACATGCCTCTGCTGAGACCAAGCCCATCTGAGTGGTCTGTGCTGCCACCCACCGGGCCATGGTGTTATCTAGGCCCAAGTTGCTGCCAAGTGCCATGTCTTTCTGTAGCCAGGGTTTATGGCTCCTGTTACCACTGAAGTCTGAGCAGATGCCAGGGGGCCTAGGTCAACTCCTGAGGCCACATTGTTCCCGGAGGGTCATACTGCTGCTGGAGCTGTACAGATTGGGGTGGCCTGTACGGCCATCTGGGACTATGGTGACGTCCAGGTCCAAGCTATGGCCTGAGGCATATATCTGGGTCTGTGGTCCTGCTGCAGCTGGGGTCTGTATCGGTGTCCCTTTCCCCTGTTACCACAGGTGCCCGTGTGGACCAAGTGCGGAACAATGTGCTGAAGTACAGGGCGGTGCCTAACTGGACCCGCCCCTCAATGGCCCAGCCAGAGGCACTCCTGGCCCCTCGCCCCGCCCCCCTCAGCTGACCCCACCCTCACTGCCCTGGGATAACTTACCCCAATGGTCCTGGCACAGGAGGGTTGGTCTCACTCTCCAGAATAGAGACCCCCCCCCCCACACACACACACACAGACTCCAACTTGGGAGATCTGTCTCACCTTAAAGGAGCAATCCTAGCAGCCAGGCAGACCAACTCAGCCACCAACCAGGCACACATCCAGGGCTTTGAACTGGCGCTCCCCAGCATCCTACAGTACCACAGCGACAGGATAGAACCACAGCGGCAGGATCTCCATCACTCCCTAGGGGCAACAGCAGGATATCCAGGAGGAGTTTCAGTGAGGCTCCCATTGATGGTGTACCAACAGCCAGAGACCTCGAAGCTGACCAACAACGCACTGCACAATGAACATTTTCAAGTGACAAAAGAATATACTGCATGATCCCACTGAGACTAAGGAAGAGGCCGTGGCGAGGCGGGAAAGACAGAGGAGCAAAGTGTGCTTTGTTGTTTTCTTTTTTCATTTGTTTTTAATTAATATTGTTATCAGTATTATTTTTATTTTCATTATTTCTTTTTTAAGTTTTCTTTTGGCTGGGTGCTAAGAGAGTGAAGAGCAGATACAGAGGGACTGGGAAATGAGTGAGATTGGGGTACGTGATGTGAAATTCCCAAAGTATCAATAAGAGTTTGTGTTTAAAAGAAAAAGAACTAAGGATCTGTTTACTTTACCTGATCCTTACCACCATCCTCCAAATCCCTGATTTCTAAGATCATAAACTTTAACGTGCCTGGGGAAGGAAACCAAAAATGGCTCAACAGGGATCAAACTTTGTCTTTTTGCCCGGCACAAAGAAACAGGGTACCACTTAGTTGAAGGAGTCTGATAAATTGACCACCTCTGTCTATAGAGAGACAGTGTGTTCCGTGTACGACTCTGGTCTAGGGCTCAGGGAGTCTTACTTCTCCCAACACTGCCGACTACAATGTTGACTGAGACCACCTCACACGGCATCATTTCACCAGGACTCTGATAAGTCGTGATCCCTCATTCTGCTTGGTCCTTGGTGTGATCACACACTTGGTATTGCATCTGGTGCCTGACGAAAGCCTCTCCTGCCCTCTGCATTCACGAGTAGGTGAAAGCTCCAGAGCTCTGCTCCTCCGAGTCAACTTCTGTTGCTGACTCGAGGATCACAAGCCTTGGTGACACGTGTAGGAATTTAGATGCTACATGCTTCCTGAGTTGTACTTTCCACCTTTACCTTGATGTGTTTTAAATTATTCATCCTTGATGTTCCGGCTCACCAAAATTACTAATTTGAAATATGGTCACATAACAGATTAGTTTGCCCGGCTGTCAAGGGTTTACTAAGTAGCTCACATCCACTGAGATGAGGTATGTATAAATTAGAGAGTGAGGATTTGTTCGTAATCGGGACCTTCCAGAATAATTTGTGCAATAAAGACTTTGAATAGCTAGTAGGTTTATAGAATTTCTCTAGTGTAATTAGGAGAGGCATTGTTTTGTAATGAAGAAAATTAATTAGAACTAAATGTTTAGGGAATGTGTGGCTAGGTAACCAAAGGCATATTTGCAGCCTAATTGTTTCTTGGCAGCTGGAGGCATTTTACACCCTTTCAGAATGTTTAGTTAATGGATATTTTAACATGACCTACTGTTTGCTTTCCCTTAAACCATTTCACTATGGAAAAACAGTTCATCAAAGACTTAATCCCAGTATATATCCCATTGGAAAAAATGCCTTTTATCTAGTTTATTTGATCATCCTCTCTGTCAAGTGTTAATTATTTCTAAAAGTCCAAATGGAGGCTAATTGGCATGGCCCTCTGCACCATGCAATTATGGAGTTCTTCTGTATGCTTGCAAGACGTAAACACTGAAATGGTTTCTAATGCTTTGCCACCATTTCACCTTACCTACAGCTCACTTTTAAGTGTTCTGCTTTGAGTCCTTTATGGAGTCAGGTAGGGTTTTGAAAAACATGATTAAGAGGCTGGAAAGACGGCTTGGTGGTAAGACGTCTGTAACTCCAGTCCCAAGGGGACCAATACCCTCTTCTGGCCTTCTCAGATACCAGCCATCCACATGGTGAACAGACATACATGAAGGCAAAAAAATAACATTTTTAAAGGTTTTTTTTTTCATTTCAAAAGCAGGGTTGGTTCCGCAGGTAAAGGACTTACTACCAGCAGGTAAAGGACTTGCTACCAAGCCTGAGAACCTGAACCTGAGTTCTATCTCCAAAATCCATGTGGTAGAAAGAGAGAATCAACTCCTACACTGTCCTCTGACCTCTCAAGTATGTTGTGACATACACACATACACACACATATACACACATGTATACACATACACACATGTATACACACACACACACACACACAAAGTAAGAGGGATTACTTATCAAGTCACCTGATTTTTTTTATCTTATTAATAATATTTTGAAGGCAGGCATGGAATCAAATCCATACTCTATTGTTTATTATGTGATCTTACTTAAGTTATTTAAACATCCTAAGACTTAAATTCTTGTTCAGTAATTGAGGGCAGTAAGTTTTATACAATGGTTAAAAATTCTGGGGTTGGAGAGATGGCTCAGTGGTTAAGAGCACCGACTGTTTTTCCAAAGGTCCTAAGTTCAATTCCCAGCAACCACATGGTGGCTCACAGCCACCTTGAATGAGATCTGGTGCCCTCTTCTGGCATGCAGGCAGAAGACTGTATACATAATAAATAAATAAAATATTTTTTAAAAATTCTGGAGAAGTACATTTCCTCCATGAAGACATTTTTGAGTCCCAGATGAAAGAAACTCAGCCTCAAATTATTTACAATAGCATCAGGGAATAATATTTTTATTTACAATGATTTTAGATTTCAAAAAAGAAAAATTACTCCAAATATAAACTATTCAATAACTGCATACAGTTGGTAAATCCGAGACCCTAATGTTGATAAAGCATTCAATGTGAAGACTTGACTTGAAAATTTGCAATTGTCCTAGTCTGCTTTCTAGTCTAGATATTACAGTAAATTTGGGCTTCATATTCCCCTTAGTTTCATCTAATGTTGGACAATTCTTAAGTTTTTCTCTTTCTTTTTAAACAATGAGCAGCATCAGGACCCAAGATACTTCTGCATCAAGGCCTCGCATAGATTCGTAAACATAGTGAGCTGTCTTAGTCACTTTTCTATTGCCTTGACAAAGCACCATAGCCAAGGCCCCTTATAAAAGAAAGTATTTAATTGAGGGCTCACAGTTGTAGAGGGTTAGAGTTCATAAGTATCATGGCAGGAAGCATGACAACAGTCACACGACTGGACAGTTGTGGGATGGAAGACCTTGCTGTACAGGACTACCCTCCTGGCCAAATGGCAAGTATCCGCAGGAGTTCAGCTAGGACTGCTCATGAAAGTTCACTACCTTCCTTCACAGAAAGAGGGGGTGAAGACAGTCATGGGGCCTTCATCTGAGCACCCAGAACCCCCCCCCCGCCCCCGTAACCAGATATTTAAAATTCTATACTAATTGCAAGTAACCTAACTATGAGAAACCCGTCATTGCCACTGACTAAAGATGTTTTGGTGCAGCCTTTTGTGGGATCCGTGTGACACCCACAGTACTATAAGTTACCCTCCAGCTGTGCTCTTTAAGGAAGCCTAGTACATTCATTGGATCCCTAGAGTGAACTCCGGTGGAATCATGCTTCGAATTATTGTCGGGACCTTACGAGGTGAAGAAGTAGACAATGTTGAGAAGGAACTTTTAGCAACAGATGTTAATTTGGGTTTGTCTTGGATTCCCTCAAGATACAGGTTAATAGTATATATTCTTGTTAAGAATGCTACAGAAAGTATTTTTCCTTCTTATAGCATCATTTCAAGAGGCACACGTCTATATGTCCCATTGCTGGTCATGATAACTTTAATCCACTTAACAAAGATGGCACTGCAAGGTTTCTTCATTGTGAGGTTACTATTTTTCCCCATGTAAACATTGATTATTTCTGTGGAGTGATAAATACATAAGATATAAATATGTGGTTTATTCCCATGTTTTCACCCACTAATTCCAGTTTCCTCAGTGGTAACTGCCTGTAGCAAGTGTTACTGTGGTTAGCACAAACTAGCAGCAAGTTTCTGCTGCTACTCTACAACTGGAATTTATGTCCTGGAATTCTAGCATAAAGAGGATTTGTCCATCTCCATGACTTAATAATTCTGTAAGCTAATTCATTGCTGTGCCATTATTTTTTATTAAAATTATCCTCAAGTTTGGCCATTGGGAGATTTTTTTCAGCTTAGTTCATGAGTACTCCTATTGGCTCTGCAGTGACTGTTCCCTAGTCTTTAAAGAAGAAAGCCATTGCTCTGTCAAATCATTTCAGAAGGAATTATGTAAACGATAAAGTCTACACAGTCTGGACTTCTGAGTGGGATTTATTCCACTTGCTCAGCTCAGGCAAAGGCTTCAGGAGGCAAAACACTGACTTTGATTCCTAAATGAGCATCAGTCCCTATGGCTCAGTTACTCAAAGCTTCCAGCAGCACGGGGTCTAATAGTTCGTGCTGCACAGCTGGGCTCTGAGCCTGGGGCTCCCAGTGACTTTTCAGAGAGCTTCGTGATTGGTTTGTTTCCATGGGATTTGGATCAAGATGAAAAATGAACCCAAGGTTATTTGGAAGCAGTTCACATTTAAGGGACCTTCAAACACCACAAATAAAAAAGCGATCTATAAATACTGTGTAATAACCCTGTAGTAACTCCCTACTTGCTAATATTCATCACGGGGGGTGAAAATTAGCAATGGGTATACCCATGTTTCAAAAGTTAGAAAATCAACTTAAAATCCATGTTGTCTGGAAGAGTTGTAATTACCATTTTACTCAGAGGGAAAATAGCACTGTGTAAGGGAAGGGGATCACATTTGAATGTCCCAGCATTATGATCAAAGCACTCTTTAGAGATGACAGCTCTTCAGAAGCAACCCCAGCCTCCAATACACACACTAATTCCTGCCCCCACAGGCTCATTATCCACAATCCGTGGAGCCAGCAATGCTCTGTAGTTACCAAAATAGGATTATGCAAACTGAAGAGCACATGTCTATCTTTAATGCATAAAGGAGCCAATACAGCCATCTCACTAAAATGCCTCTTGAATTGCCATTCATTGCCATCTTTTCGTGGCATTTGTGTTAACCCTGACCCTGCATTCTGGCCTGGAGCAGCCCTTCAGGACACACTCTGCCTTCACCAGCCAAATCAACCATTTTTCACTGCAGACCTGCTGGCTGAACATTTACCATTTACAAGGCAGCTTGTGATGCCATGAAGAGCCCAGACAGAAATGTAATAAACAATGTTGAATTGCATTTCGGACATTTAAGAAATGCTCTGGGCTCCATTTCATAAGACATTTGCATTTGTAATGAAAGAGAAAAAAGATCCATGACTGAGTTTCCAGTCGCAGGTTAACAGGCTCTTTTATGTTGTGAGGGTTTTTTGCAGGAGCAATTACAAATTGTGTACAGATTCATTATTTCTTGAGCACTTTATCAGGACATTTCCCTATACGTCTAATTTGTCCTGTCTGAAATGTAACTTGACATAAGGGATTTTCTTAATTGTTTTTGAAACTCTTCCAAGATAATCACTGCTTTTTGGAGCATGATAAAAGACAGTAGACGATATTGCCAGTCAGTCTGAGGATCATGCGCTGAAGTTTTGAGGGTAAGAGATAGCAAAAAATGGCGATGTTTGCCTCTTTACTATTTAGTACCTCTGTTTTAATCTCCTTTCAATTGAAACAGCTTTGTCAAAAATAGCAAAAAGAAGTTGCCCCATTTTTGTCTGCTGTACAAAAATGGCTATTTCTTTCAGGATAGATATCGTCAATAAATTTTAAAAAATTAAGACAGAGTCTGGAACTCACTCTATAGACCATGCTGGTCTTGAACTCACAAAGATCCACTTGCTTCTGCCGCCCAAGTGCTGAATTAAAGGTGTGTGTCACCATGCTCAGTCTTGTTTTTTGTTTGTTTGTTTGTTTTGTAATTATTTGTATTTTATGTACATTGGTGTTTTGCCTGTGTGAAGGTGTCAGATCCCCTGGAACAGGAGTTATAGACAGTTGTGAGCTGCCATGGTCAGTGCTGGGAATTGAACCCAACCAGTGTTCTTAACCCACTGAGTCATCTCTCCAGCCCCTTGTTTGTTTGTTTTTAAGTATTATCTTTGTTATTCTGCAGAATTTTAACCAGCGATTAAACTGAAAGTAAAATGATCAAATTGGGGAAGAAAAGGAAAAACATTAAGAGCTGTTTCTGGCTGGGCATTGGTGGCACATGCCTTTAATCCCAGCACTCAGGAGGCAGAGGCAGGCAGATCTCTGTGAGTTCGGGGCCAGCCTGGTCTACAGAGTGAATTCTAGGACAGCTCCAAAGCCATACAGAGAAACCCTGTCTTGAAAAACAAAAAGAAAGAAAGAAAGAAAGAAAGAAAGAAAGAAAGAAAGAAAGAAAGAAAGAAAGAAAGAAAGAAAGAAAAAGAGAGAGAGCTGCTTCTGATGTATTGGAATGCACACTATGCATAACAGTATACATCAATTAAAATAATTAATATACTTAATGCTGGTTGAGTTTATGCACTTTTCATTTACCATATTGACGCAAATAATAGTGCATTCATTCACTTTAGGGGAAAATTTTACTCTGAACTTTTCTTCTTTTTAAAGATTTATTATGTATACAGTGTTCTGCCTACATGTATGTCTGCATGCCTGAAGAGGTTGCCAGATTTCACTACAGATGGTTGTGAACCACCATGTGGTTGCTAGGAATTAAACTCAAGACCCCTGGAAGAGCAGCCAGTGCTCTTAAACACTGAGATATCTCTCTAGTCCCCCATCTTAAGTTTTAAAGATGTCAATTTTAGTTATTTATTTTTAAAGTTATGGATCAAGCTGTATTCATACGTTCATTCCTGTAGTCTAACAAGGCAAAATAGGCTTTGTAGGTGTAATCTAGTTTACTGACCTTGAGATATTGTATTCTTACAAGTTGCAAATTAAACCACATGCATCCTTGAAATAACCCTTTCCTGACTGCGGTCAAGGGAGGTGGGATAGTTCTATTGGAGAGAGCTGAGATCAAGACTCAACCTGTTACTGATAGCTTGTAAAATGAAGGCAGGGAGTCATGAATCAGGGAATCTAGTGGCTTCTAGCAGTTGACATTGGCTCTAAGTGTAAAACTAGCAATAAAACGGGGATATCACTGCCACGGATACAAGGAACTAAAGGCTACCCTCAAACCAGATAAAACTGAAGACAACTGTCATCAACCTGGATGAGCTAGGATCACATTCCTTATACACACACACAAACACACTCACACACACACACACACACACACACACGCACGCACGCACGCACGCATGCATGCACGCACGCGCCTTGATGCTACCCCAGAGAGACCTATACTGAACTTCCAACATACCAAACTTGTAAGGTAATACATCAGAATTGTTCAAGCAACTACATCCTTGGCAATCCTTTGAAACCACATAAAAAGCTACAAATCATCTGGTAACATCTTGTCTTCCTACCTTGATTATCCTGGAAGTGCCCAAATATAGAAGTTATTGTATTAATTGTAATGCATTTAGCATTTAGACAGTTCCATCCTAGATAGAATACAAATACTGCTTACTAAAACCAAATAAAAACATATTTTATAAATGGAAAAGACGGTCTAGTCTCATTTCAGAAAGTGGCAATTATTAAGAAACTTACTGGAACATTGGATAAATGATAGAAATTAATAACTTTCAAATCAAGAATGTTAATATGGATGCTCATACTTAATCATCTTCCAAGAATTTCTCTTGGAAGGAATCAAAGAATTAGTTGTTTGCTAGTTTGAAGCTTAACATTGATACTCTACAATAAGAAATCCACTAAAGTTCAAAAATATTCATGTTTTTGTAACTAAAGATACTTCAGAAATACTAGGAATCATAACTAAAATTAGCATCCACTTTCCAGGTGAAGGCAGTCAATATTAATGGACAAGACTAAAATGATTAGCTTAGCACTTCCTCTGAGTTAAATGATGGCCTTTTCTAACACCCAGAATATTCCGACTGTAGTTAATTAACTTTCCCAAAGACATATTGGCAAAGAAGTGGAATTCAAGTGAGCCCCGGGTTCACAAACTATTCTGTAAAGTATTGAGCTAAGGAAAGCAAAGACTTTAATCCCATATGTAGACACAGCACACAAGTCCACAAAAATCAATACCGGTGTACAACTGCTCCATATTAAGAAGCAGACTGGAAACATGGATCAAACTTTATTTCAAAAAAAATCCTTCTTGGGAAGAAAAATAAGACATGAAATAATGAGGACAGAAATAACAGGAAAGGAAAGAGAGCCAAAACAATTTTTGTTTTTGGTCAGCAGATGTTTTTTATTTAAATTAAAAACAATCATATTTTACATAGAAATCCCAGTTCCCTCTCCCTCCTGTCCTCTCATTTCCCCCACCAAACCCCCATTCCACCCCTATCCATTCCGCAGGGAAGGTCAAGCCTTCCATGGGGGATCATCAAAGTCTGTCACATCATTTGAGGCAGGACCTAGGCCCTCCTCCATGTATCCCTCCATAGGAAATGACCTCCCAAAGCCCATTTGTGCACTAGGGATAAATACTGGTTCCACTGCCAGAGGCCCCATATACTACCTAGGCCTCCCAACTGAAACCTATGTTCAGGTCACAACAAAATTTTCCATGGTAGAAAGCAAAGAGACTAGGCCGGGCGTTGGTGGCGCACGCCTTTAATCCCAGCACTCGGGAGGCAGAGGCAGGCGGATCTCTGTGAGTTCGAGGCCAGCCTGGTCTACAAAGTGAGTTCCAGGACAGCCTCCAAAGCTACAGAGAAACCCTGTCTCGAAAAAAAAAAAAAAAAAAAAAAGCAAAGAGACTAATGCTTAAGGACTTACCTTACTCTCCCACATCTGCCCACTCCCTGCCCTTGACAAAAGATAGCTTTTAGACAGCAGTGTGAAAACTGAGAAATAAACCAACTGAATCCAAAAACACTTCAAAACCTAGATCTGAATCTTGGATATGGGAAATGATGGTGTAAAAGAGGAAGCAATTTAATATTCTCTCCAGTGCTTCCAGCTTATTGGACTTTCTTCTACGACAGACTAACACAGGGGAGTTCTGCACTGATAACCTACAGACAGACAGGCTGAGGATAGAAGGACCACAATAGAACTAGGAAAATGACCTGCACATAGGAAGGTAGCATGTTAATGGCAGGGTCTTCAAACTGCGTGTGGAATATCAACATACTCCAGCAAGAAAACCAAACTTGGTGGTTCTGCATCGTGAGGCTAGGCCTCCACTACATTTACTGCACGCTCTTTAAAAATTTTTTTTAATTTAAATTGGAAACAAGCCTGCTTCATATGTCAATCCCAGCTTCCTCTCCCTCCCATCCTCCCCCTCACCCCACCAGTCCCCTATCTTACCCCCCCCCCGCTCCCCAAAAGGGAGAGGCACTCCATGAGGGGTCCCCAAAATCTGTCATATCATTTGGGGCAGGGCCCAGGCCCTTCCCCATGTGTCCAGGCCGAGAGCACATCTCTCCACGTAGAATGGACTCCCAAAGTCCATTTGTACTCCAGGGATAAATAGTGATCCACCGCCGGAGGCCCCATAGATTGCCGAGGCCTCCTTACTGACATCCACATTCAGAGGTCTGGATCAGTCCCATACTGGCCTCTCAGCTATCAGTTTGGGGTCCATGAGTACCTTGTTCAGGTCAGCTGCTTCTGTGGGCTTCACCAGCTCGGTCTTGACCCCCTTGCCCATCACTCCTCCCTCTCTGCAACTGGGTTCCAGTTCAGTTCAGTGTTTAGCTGTGGGTGTCTGCCTCTGCTTCCATCAGTCACTGGATGAAGGCTCTAGGATGCATATAAGGTAGTTATCAATCTCATTATTGGGGAAGGGCATTTAAGGTAGCCTCTCCACTATTACTTAGATTGCCAGTTGGTGTCATCCTTATAGATCTCTGGGAATCTCCCTAGTTCCAACTCTCTTCACACACCTATAATGGCTCCCTCTATTATGGTATCTCTCATCCTGTTCTCCTCTATTCTTCCCCTGACTCAAACTTCCTGAGCCCCCATTTCCTCCTCTCCCCTCCTTTACTCTCCTCCTTCTCCAAGCTCCCTCTCCCCTCCCCCCAAACTTCCAATCTGCTCAGGAGATCTTTTCCCCTTCCCCTTCTCCGGGGTACCGTGTTGGTCTTTCTTCGGTCCTCACTGTTTCCCAGCCTCTCTGGAGATGCGGATTTTAGCCTAGCACTCCCCTACTCCCTGTCAAAAATCCATATATGAGTGAATACACACCATATTTGTCTTTTTGTGACTAGGTCACCTCACTCAGGATGGTTTCTTCTAGTGCCATCCATTTACCTGCAAATTTCAAGATTTCATTTTTTTTCCTGCTGAATAGTACTCCGTTGTGTAAATGTACCACATTTTCTCCATCCATTCTTCACTTGAGCAGCATCTAGGTTGTTTCTAGGTTCTGGCTATTACAAATAATGCTGCTATGAATGTAATAGAACAGACATCCTTGTTGTATGAATGTGTATCTTTTGGATATATGCCTAAGAGTGGAGTTGCTGGGTCATGTGGTAGACTGATTCACATTTTCCTGAAGAATCTCCATACTGATTTCCAAAGTGGCTGTACGAGTTTGCACTCCCACCAGCAGTGGTAAGAGTGTTCCCTTTTCTCCACATCCTCTCCAGCATAAACTGTTATTGGTGTTTTGGATTTTAGCCATTCTGACAGGAGTGAGATGGTATCTCAGAGTTGTTTTGATTTGCATTTTCCTGATGGTTAAGGATGTTGAGCAGGTTCTTGAGTGTCTTTCAGCCATTTTAGACTCTTCTACTGAACATTCTCTATTTAGTTCTGTACCCCACTTTTTAATTGGATTATTTGGCGTTTTGGAGACTAGCTTCTTGAGTTCTTTGTAAATTTTGGAGATCAACCAAATCGGTACTAATTCGTTCAAGGGTACTTCCCACTTTCTCTTCTAAGAGGTTCAGTATGGCTGGATTTGTGTTGAGGTCTTTGATCCATTTGGACTTAAGTTTTGTGCATGGTGATAGATATGGATCTATCTATACTTCAAACTCTTAAGAAATACAGACTATCATATAAAAACTAAGGGTGGTTCAAGCAATGACCCTCTACATTACTAATTATGGAATCTCTAAGATGTGATCAGTGGAGCAGGAAGAGGATGGCTTGAGAGAAGCCCTCCCTCCCCAGGCTGATGGCCCCTCTGGTCCTTCTGTCTCCTGCAAGACTGTGAGGCAGTGATGTGCTCAGCCTTAGCCTTCTTCCAACTTCACTTTCCATGATGAGCTTTCCTCTTATTGGCTTTCACTGAAAAGGCCTCACACTGCAGGCCTGAGGCCGTTTCTTACACTCTACCACCTTCAGGCAACAGGCTGAAGGAAGCCAGGGAATGCTGATCCTACCTACCAGGAAATGAATAAACTGGTAACAGTGTGTGCTTGTTATAGACTTCGAAGCTACAGAATGTGGGCTGGAGAGAAGGATGAGTGGCTAAGGAAGTATACTGCTCTCTCGAACTTCAGTTCTCAGTGACTACTTCTGGTGACTTACAAGAGTCTGTTACCCCAGCTCTAAGACACCCAACAGCCTCTTCTGGACTCTGAGGGCACTAACACTCACACTGCACTCACCAAGTCACAGACATACAATTTTAAAAAGTCAATCCTTTTTTTTTTTGTTTTTTTTGTTTTTTTGTTTTTGAGACAGGGTTTCTCTGTATTGTTTTGGAGACTGTCCTGGAGCTCGTTCTGTAGACCAGGCTGGCCTGGAACTCACAGAGATTCGTCTGCCTCTGCCTCCCAAGTACTGGGATTAAAGGCGTGGGCCACCAACGCCTGGCTCAAAAAGTCAATCCTTAAACTAAAAACTGTATAGTTGGAGACACAAAGGCGATAAAAAATTCTACAGACACTAAAGACACTGATATGAAAGTGAGAAGACCATCTCCTGCACACCAGGACTGCCATTGTCAAGAAATGTATCAAATGATGTTAAGGAAATTGAGGAATTGGGACTTTGTATTCTTTCAGTGAGAATGTAAAATGGCGTAGCTACAATGGAAAATAATCTGATAATCTTCCCAAAATTAAAAATAGAATTACCACACAGTCAATCCAACAACTCAGTTTCTGGGTGTTTACATAAATTAGGTGGTAGCAAGGTCTCAGAGGAAAATAAGACAGGCACATTTGCAACAACATTGTTCACAATAGCCAAAAGGTAGAAGCAACCCAAAATGTTCATCAATATGTGATATATAGAGAACAGAGTATCATTTAATATTTGGAAGGAAATTGATACATGCTATATGGATGACCACTGAGGTTATATTATATATATATACCTTCTTCCCAAAATTCTTTTTAAAGTTTATAAAACGGGATAAGAGGACATAATGAACATCTGGGAAGGTTGGTACTGTAATGCTTAATTATATTTTATCAGACAACTTGGCTGGACAGAGAAGCACCCAGATATTTGGTCAAGCATTATTCTTGGTGTTTCTTTGTGGGTGTTTTGGATAAGTTATGTCAATGGTTTGAGAATCTAGCATATTTCCCTTAATAATGTGGGAGGGTCTTATATAATCTGTTGAAGACTTGAGTAGAATCAAAAGAATGACTTTCCCCAGGCAAGAGAATTCCCTTTTATAAGAGCATATTTTAGAGGTTTGAATGAGACTGGTCTCCACAGGCTCTTATGTGTGAATGTTTGGTTCCCAGTGGTTCGAACTGTTTGGGAAGAATTAGGAGTGGCCTTGTTGTAGGAGGTGATTGGGAGTGGGCTTGGAGGTTTCAAAAGACCAAACCAACCCAATTAGTTCTCTATGTCTCATACATGTGGATAAGATGTAATCTCTCAGCTACTGCTCAAGCACCATGCCTGACCACTCATGTTCCTTGCTGTTATGGTCATGGACTTGCCCTCTGAAACTGTGAGAAAGCTCTCAGCTAAATGTTTTTTTGTAAGTTTTCTTGGTTATAGACTCTCTTCCCAACAATATAAAACACACATGAAGTTCAAGAGTGACATTGAACAAGGAGAAAAGGACAATTATTCCGAGCCCTGCAACATGACAACCTGCTTAACTCATCACTAAGCTTCAGCATCCTGTATTAAAATATTCAAAAACTTAAAAAAACAAATACATGTTTTAAAAATGACATCTTTAGCAATCTCTTATAACAAACTAGGAGAAAGTGGAAATTGCTCAGTGGTATATATTATGTATGTATGCTATAATATAGAACCAAGTGGGGGACAGAGGAAACAACTGTTGGGAGGGATGAGCAACTTCATGGCCATCTTTTGACACAACTCGTTGTAAAAATACATAAACTTGAATGTAATAGTTTCCAAGGATAACTATATGACCTTAAATCCAATTATATTGACATTTATGTGGTTAAAATACAGAAACAACCTTTCAGAAGTCATTTGGCAAAACACCAAACAGAATAATTTCTCTTTAAAATCTACTTAAATACATTCCCAGAACTAAGTAAGTATGCTCATGGCAGAAAATTGGGGAGTGGGTGGGGTGGAGGATTGATGTCTACATGTGTGTGGGAATGTGCAGGAGTTTAGGTTCCTGCTGGGCCAGAAGAGGGAATCAAAGTCTGTGGAACAGAGTTACAGGTAGTTAACTATAAGCTGTGCTGGTAACCAAATCTGGGTTCACTGTAAGAGTGGAGTGTGTTCTTAATTGCTGAGCCATCTCTGCTGTCCTCACCCTTTAAGGAAATATTTTTTAAATGACAGAAAGAAAACAAAACCCACTGGCAGTCTTATCAAACTATCTTTAAGCCAAAAATGAAAGCAATATTGGTGGTAACAAGCACAGCATCTGGTCCCAAAAGCATTTGATAGACAAAGATACTCGAAAATTTATGTTCCAGAAGTTTCCCCAGAACTTGTGAAATAGGTGGCATTTCCTTCACTTAACTCTCAAAGGGCTTGCAGCTCCAAAAGAACACCTGCTTGTTATACTTAGGATGCCAAATATACCCCAAATACACTCTGCTCAGAGGGTGTCCCTATTCTGCGGTGGGCTTCCTAGGAAGTAGGCCAGTGATGGGAGGTCCTTGGATCAATTGCTGTGACATGCCTATACAACCCAGCACTGGCAAGGCTGAGGCAGAAGTATCTTAACTTTGAGTCCAGCAAAGCAAACTTTTTGTTTTTGTTTTTTGTTTTTCAAGACAGGGTTTCTCTGTGGCTTTGGAGGCTGTCCTGGAACTAGCTCTTGTAGACCAGGAGGTCTCAAACTCACAATGATCCACCTGTCTCTGCCTCCAGAGTGCTGGGATTAAAGGTGTCTTTATCTGGCACCATGCAGCTCATGCAGCCCATTTATATGCAGGTAAAACCCACTCACACACTTATTTTTCTTTTAGAAATCAGAAACCACAGCAATTTGAAGACAACCCCCAAATTATCAATTTCAATTTTTTATTTAGCTATGTAATACAGGCTGGCCTTGAACGTAAGAGTATTCCTTCTACTTTTGCTTCCCAATGCTGGGAATCCAGGACCATCATGCTCAGCTATCAGGCTTTAAGTTTTTATACTCCATTTCAGTGCACCAGCCCATGATTAAGATGGTATCAGAAATTACCCACAAAATTCCAAAACATAATGCAGTCTGGGCATTGCTGCTGTAACCAAGTGGTACAAACAAGAGCCACTCTAATACCCAAATTCTAGGTAGGCAAACTTTAAAAAGTTAAGGCAGTTGAGGCTAAGATCATCTGAAAATGAGACACTCAGACACTGCACAACCTTCTGGTAGCATACCCTAAGTGGAAAAAGTAACAAGAATACAGTGTTGTTTCTAATCATCTGGTACAAGAAGATACTTCTAGATCTCAAGTGTCACTTTATACCACACTGCAGACTGATACTACTTGGTAGATATTGTAAGCATGTAATTTAAAAACTAAAACAAGGTCTTACTACGTATCCCTGGGCAGCCTGATACTTGCTATTTAGACCAGGCTGGCTTCAAAGGCAGAGATCTACCTCCTTCTTGTGGGATAAATGACATGTATCACAATGCCTAGCTGTAATTACAATGAAAAAGAAGCAGATTAAAGAAAGAGAAAGGCGTTGGTGGTGCACGCCTTTAATCCCAGCATTCGGGAGGCAGAGGCAGGCAGATCTCTGTGAGTTCCAGGACAGCCTCCAAAACAATACAGAAAACCCCGTCTTGGGGAAAAAAATTCTCAAAGAATTAAAAATTTATACATTCTTAAATGAAAAGAGAAACTGAAGTTTTACATGCTAGCAGTATTTATTGTAAGTGATCAAAAGACATACAAGGCTCATAATCACATGTATGAAATATCACTTGGTGACAGAGTGAAAGAGACAGATATGTATTTATATTAAAAAAATACACACACGCACTCTCCCAAGTGTGTGCCACACGGTGCTATGAAGGTGAGGTGTCAGGCTATACAAGTTCTGATATACATAACACATTAAAGAATCAAGCGTAAAAACCATACTCAAAGTTGCAAAAATAAAGTTTCCTTTTTTTCAAGCATTTTGATCTGGGCTCAAGCAAAGCAAGTAATGAACACGGATGATTTTTATAGGATTCTACACACGCTGAAGCTATCAATACACAGAAGTCAACAAACAAAACAAAAAAACAACAAAAAAGAAAGTCATAGGAATGGACAATGCATTTCATCCAAGGTCTAACAGTCTATTTCATCCCAGCTCTAGGACATTAGGAATCATAATTTACATTACTTCAACAGCAAGGTAAGCCAGAAAAAAAAAAAAAAAAAGATCAACAGAAAGTCAAGACGGCAAACAAGGCATGGCTGCCCCCGGTCTGTCCGACGTTCCCCTAGTGCAACAGCATCATTTCCCTGAAGGTTCATGAGTCACAATTAAGGAGTACTCATACAAAACTATTTCCTTTATTCTTGAAAAAGTGCCACACACTATACTTTCCATTTAAAAAATACACAACACATAAACTAATGAAAGACAGTCTGTCTCCATCTCTTGTCGATGAGGAAAGGCCAGAGCGACTCTTTGATTCCAATCCGGAATGGCGTCCGCTGGCCAATGCCCAGAGTCTCCAATTTGGAGCAGTCGAGCTGAGCATTTTTGGGGCGTTGTGCTCCTATAACAGGGCTGTCAGTAATCTTTAAAGATAAAGAAAAACAAATCATGAGTAAAGGAAATAACATCTTGAAACTTAATAGTTCTATTTCAGCTTTCCCTTAAGGCAAAAAAAAAAAAAAAAAAAAAAAAAAGAAAAACATCCTATTAGATCTAGAAAAATAAACATGCCACTATCAAGACTTTAAAAAAAAAAGATGTGGTAGCACACATCTTTAATCCCAGTACACAGGAGGTAGAGGTAGATGGATCTCTTGAGTTCAAGGCCAGACTGGTCTACAGAATGAGTTCCAGGACAGCCAGAGCTGCACAGTAAAGCCCTATGTTGAAAAAAAAAATTCAGTGTATGTGTGTGTGCATGCACATGACGGTTTATGCACATGCAGAGGTCAGAAGACAGACAATTCAAGTCAGTTCTCTCCTTCCGCTATGTGGATGGAGTCAGGTTGTTGGGCTTTGCAGCAGGGACCCCCACCCCCATACTTCTCTATAAACTTCATCAACACTGACTTCTTTAGGGGTTATTTACTGCCAGATACTGTGAAGATCCAAACCAAGTTCACTCAGATTGATGCTATCAATAACATGCAGCAGCCTTAAGTCAGGAGGGAGGTGTCAGTCGGTAGACTCACAGGTCTTAAGTGACTGCTCGGCAGGTTGAAGGCATCTGCAATTGCACACGCCATTTCGTACTTGGTCATCTGCTCATTGCCAGACCAGTGAAAGGTCCCCTTAATGGATGGATCCTAGAAACAAAGGGGGGGGGGTACACATAATAAGAAAGGAGAGTGAATGATAAGGTTTGACAAGGAATTTAATTTTAAAGGTCCAAGATTCAAAATGTAAACCTATCTTTTTTGGAATATTCTCTTCAAAATCAAATGTCCACAAATATTCCAACACTAAAAGCCATTTATAGAAATAAGTTTTTGAAATAAAAATACAACTGGCTCCAATTTAGATAGTGACTAATTCTAATTACCATATTAAATTATTCTAAGTTAAAATGAAAATATAGTTTTGAGATATGATCGAATACAGCCTAGGCTGTCCTCCAAGTCAAGTAAGTATGTAGCCAAGGCTTACCTCCAGTTTCTGAGTCTCCCAGGCTCAGGGAATACAGGCACGGACCATCACGCTGGATTTATGAGGTACTCAGATTCAATCCAGGACTTTGTGCACACTAGGTAAGCACTCTATGGTCTGAACCACAGCCTCAGCCTCACTCTGTTTTAAGCAGAGTTTCGCTACGCAGCCTTGGCTCAGTATACAGACATTGTATACTTTTGATCCTGCTGTTTTTACTGGCATTATCTCAAATGCTGGTATTACAAGTGTGCACCACCAAGATCCATTATAAAACCATTTTAAAATATATCCGGTAAGCAGTGACACACACCAGTAATCCTAGCATTTGGGGAAGATAAGGCAGAAAGACAGCCTCAAATGCCAGGGCAGGTCTGAGCTACACAGGGTTTCGAGGCCACTCTGGGCAACAAAGTGAAGCCGTCTCACAAAACCGAAGGTGATGAACTAGACAAATACTTTTAACAAGACCATGTTATGATATTAATTTTCAGTCTTGTTGAAGCTTCCTCTCCTATAAGAGATTTCCAAAAGCTCCTTATATAGAATTAAGGAGCGTGTGAACTATATGCACGTGAACTCAGGTGTACATGCTATGTATATGGAGGTCAAAGGACAACCTCTGCTCTTGGTACTTGCCTTGCACCTGTGTGAAGAAAGGGTTAGTTTACCCACAGCATACACCATTGCTGTGGAATAATCTTTTCATACACTGTAAATATGTATCACTCCCATTGGTTGATAAAGAGCTGACTGGTCGATGGCTAGGCAGGATTTTCAGGACAAAGATAACACTAGGAGGAAGAAGGGCAGAGAAGGCAGGATGGGAAGTATGTTCATGAGGTAAACAGCCTCGGGTAAATACCAGAGTATTAGAAATGGGCTAATTTAAGTTGTAAGAGCTAGCTAAAAAACATGCCTAAGCTAGTGGCCGAACATTGATAATTAATATTAAGTCTCCATGTCAGTTATTCAGGAACTGACAGGCAAAAAAGAAAGTCCACTTACACCACTATAATTTTCATATAGTGAAAAAAATGTAGTCATGCTGTGGCCAATACTATTCATACTCTAAGTTAAACTGTTCCCAGTCTTCTTATGAATATTCTTTTTAATTCTGACTTGCTCAAATGCTTAAAATTAATTCCCATTCTGGCCTGGAAAGACAGCTCAGTGGTTAAGAGTGCTCATGCTTCTTTTAGAGGACCTGGGTTCAGATCCTAGGGGACCCAATGGCCTCTGACTTCCTTGGACACTTCCATGCATGTGGCTCACATAAATTCATGGAGACAGACACATGTGTAATACATTTTTGAAAATAATTACCTCTCACTGGGTATGGTTAATCACTGGGCGTTTACCCCCAGAACACTAGGAAGTCAGGGACAGGATCTCTTACATATTATAGACCTCATGACTACAGCCTCTACTCTGAAGAAACTGCTTTTGTTTCATTACCTACTTTTTACAAAGCACATTTAACTTCCAGTCTGTGATCATCTATGATCAGTCATAGAAGTTCACGCACAGACAGCAGAACGCTCACTAAGACAGAGGTCAGGCCCCACCCGTCTCCAGCCTCACCAGCATCCTCTTCTCTGCCAGCTGCCGGCACACACTGGCTACATCCTTCACGTGTGTGGGGAACCTCTGCTGCCAGTGGTCCATGTTTGCTGACTTGTTGCTGAACTGCACCTTGTCAAACATGACAGTCACAGCACTTTCTTCGAGCTTTTCAACTTCCCCATACAGAACTGGAATTCTCAAAACAGCAGCCCCTAGGGACAACACGCAGATAAAAATGGTGGCTCTTTCCCAAGCTTGGATGTAAAAAGAGAAGCTGTGGATTTAAATAATAGCAAAGCAGAAACCTTTCCTTTTAATAAAAATATACCAAGATAGGATGTAGCTCATAACTGAACAAACTTAAAGGTGATCATGGATATTTTAATTATCTTTTGTCAACGTGTAGAATTCTTATCTAAATGGTCATTAGGCCCATTAAAAAGAGCCTATTTGGACAACCAAATGAAATGAATACTCCTGACTGGAGGTCAAGTAAAAGACAACAACACTGAGGAACAATTTTGGGTCAATTGGGAAACCATCTACACAGACTATGTATTTGAAACAGCAGGAATACATCAGTGTAACATTTCCTCCTGACTAGTAAATACCACGTGATTATGTAAACAATACTCTTGTCCTATAAGATGCACAACCAAGTGTTTGGGGACTGAACCCATCATTGCTGGATTTGGCCAAGTATACACACATAAAACAAAAGTAGCAAACAAAACTGATCAATATGGGGGGTAGGGTTAAGTGGTCATACAACTGCGGTTGAACAAACGTTCAGTATTAGATTTTATACTGGTACTTGGTGAAGGGTTTGATGGCCTTTAGATTATCAGCACTTTAACAAAGTAGACATGTATTTTCTTTTATAATTACCAAGCAAGCAATGATTGGTCTTTGCTGTGGTTTGTATGTTGTACCTACTCCACAATTTTATATTGAAATTTAATTCCCACCCCAACAATGTGTGTGTGTGTGGGGGGGGGGAGGTGCTTTGGGAAGATGTTTAGGTGATGAAGACAACATTATGAAAGAGCTTAGTGGGTAACTGTCTCGTTTGGTTGAGAACAACCAGAGAGGAAGCCTTTGCCACACGCAGGCTCTTGGATGTTAGACTTCCCAGCCTCCAGTAATGCGAGATGTAAGTCCCAACCAGTTTTTTACAAGTGACCCATTCTGTACACTGCAACAGCAACATGAAGCAGAGCAGGAAGGGGAGAGGTTGATGCTAGGGAGACCTCTGCGGGATTGATGGTTCATTCATGTATTTACTTTTTCTGGTGTCACTGGAGATTTACCCTTGAGCATCATGCATGCTCAGCAAGTACTCTACCACCCAGATAGAAGAACTTAGGATATCTAAAATAACACACAAAAAGCTGACAAATTACATGTCCGTAAATGAGGGCACTACAAGTTGGTGGTTGCTTTTCAGAGGCACACAGTGACCTAATGGATCGGTTCCCACAGGGATTGTTATGTTGAGCATGGTGCTGCCAGACAGAAATCAAGTTGAGCATGATGCTCCTACACACAGGAAGATGTCACATCAGAACTGGCAACACATATAATGAGATGCAAAGATGTGGGAAGAAAGTCAGACTATGGATCAAAATGCAAACACTTGGATGAAAAGTATACAAAAATATCTCTCTTAAGAAACCACATT
Source organism: Mesocricetus auratus (assembly GCF_017639785.1). Classification (NCBI taxonomy): domain Eukaryota; kingdom Metazoa; phylum Chordata; class Mammalia; order Rodentia; family Cricetidae; genus Mesocricetus; species Mesocricetus auratus. The sequence continues at coordinate 20,792,668 of NW_024429191.1, forward strand.
TTGCATTTGTCTTCCTGAGGGATCAGCACATAGGAGATTTCATGCTCCCAGCTTTAAATTTCCTTTTAATTTCTTTTCAGAAAGTTGTTTTATGTATGTACATATGTACACATAAATGCACATGGTAAAAAAAAGATCATGGTATGAGATGCCTCAAAATTGTTATTACATCTGTTTATGTCTGTGTGTGGGAGGGAACACATGTGAAGGTCAGAGGACAGCTAATAAGAGCTGGTTCTCTCCACCCACAACGTAGGCCTCAGGAATTGAACTCACTAGTTGGTAGCAAGCACCTTTATTTACCTAAGCTATTTTACCAGTCCACAGTCTCTAATTTCCAGTAATCTATAGTCCCTGTTTTCCCTTTTCTTTCTTTCCTTTTTTTTAATTAGAAGAGGGAAGGACAGAACCTCACCTCCCAGAGTACTGTCTGCTCTTTCAGAGGCTCTGGGTTCAATTCCCAGCATCCACATGGCAGCTCTCTGTGGGGACAACAGACCTTGGCCAGAGACCCACTTCCCCATTAGCCTGAGACCAGGCAACAGTAAGACAATGTTTACTGAAAACAATACAATGCCCAGGGTAATAAGTTCCTGAAAAGGGTTTGCCCACAGGGACGCCCTGACCTCGACCTTTTCCAAGGACTAACCGCCTCTTCTGACCCACCCAAGTCAGTCTCTGGTGTCAAAGCAGGACCAGCCAGGGAGAGGGAGCCAGGGAGAGGGAGCAGAAGCTTTTCTGGAGGGAAGCCTTTCTTGGGAAGTCTTCTTGAGCCTTTTTGGGGCCTAGTTAAAGTTTTCTTTACATCGTTGACTGGTCTCTGTGTCATCAATCCTGACACCCTCTGCACATTCTCACATACAGGCTGCACAGTGGGCACGGCAGCTCACAAATTTCTGTAACTCCAATTCTAGGGAACTGGCTGACACCCACACAGACATACATGCAGGCAAAAACACCAATGTACATAAATAAAATAAAACAAAGTAATATGTCTGTTCATAAATAACACAGCATAGTCTTCAAAAATCATCAGTAGCCAAAGATGCTAGACCTTACCTAAATTATTCTCCAGGACGGCCTTTTCTCCATCTAATTTTGTTTTGCCATAAAGGTTCAGGGGACTTGGTATATCTTCTTCTGTGTAAGGGGGATTTGTCCCATCAAACACATAATCTGAGCTAATGTAGATGAGAAATGCTCCAATTGAAGCTACAAAAAGAAAAGATAAATCCACTGCATTACTTTTTCTTGCAATGTTTCTGCTTTGAAGTCTTTTTTTTTCCTTAAACAAAAACACATTTAAGAGAGCAATAATACTTTCAACTTAAGCCGGGCATTGGTGGCACACACCTTTAATCCCAGCACTTGGGAGGCAGAGGCAAGTGGTTCTGTGAGTTCGAGGCCAGTCTGGTCTGCAAGAGCTAGTTCCAGGACAGCCTCCAAAACAATACAGAGAAACCCTGTCTCAAAAAAACAAACAAACCAAACCTGTCTCGAAAAACAAAACAAACAAAAAGACTTTCAACTTAAAAAATCCAGTGAAGCTGGGCAGTGGGGGTACACACCTTTATCCCAACGCTGGAGGCAGAGGCAGATCTCCCAGAGTTTGAGTACAGCCTGGCCTACAAAGCAAGTTCCAGAATAGCCAGGGTAATACAGAGAAACCCTGTCTTGAAAAACAAAACAAACAAACACACAGTGACTGAGGCTAGGGAGATGACTCAGCAGCTAAGCAAATTGGATGCTCTTCTGGAGGACCATATGGATTTGGCTCCTAGCACCCACATGGGCGCTCACAACTATCTGTAACTCCAGTTTCGGGAGTCTGAAGTCCTCTTCTGACCTCCAAGGATACCAGGCATATATATGGCGCACAGACATACATTCAGGCAAAAACATAGACATAAAATAGATACATCTTTAAAAAAAAAAATCCAGTAGCCAGGCATTGGTGGCACACGCCTTTAAACCCAGCACTCCGAAGGCAGAGGCAGGTGGATCTCTCTGAGTTCGAAGCCAGCCTGGTCTACAGAGTGTGAGTTCCAAGACAGGATCCTAAGCTACACAGAGGAAACCCTGTCTCAAAGAAAAAAAAATCCAGTGATGATGTAGCATTACCTGCCTCCTTTGCTAAATTCCCAGAGGCACCCACATTCAGCTGGGAAGCAGCATCTGGCTGACTCTCAACAACATCTGGTCTTCTCTCTGCTGCACAATGCACTATGACATGAGGCTGAAAGTTAAAAAACACTGTTTTAACTCAAATAGAAGCAACAGAGAACTATGGTTTCCTTAAGAGTAACTTCAGATAAAGCAAGGTTCCTTAAGCCAACATTCCTTCAATTAATAATAAATCATTTAATTTTTAGCTTCCTCAAAACACACACACACATACACATACACACACAGTCTGCAAAGAAAAGAACAATTTAAGATTTGGTTTTTTGGGGGAAGGGCTAGGGATCTCAGAATCTTGCATACTTTGGACATCATAACCTAGGCAGGTATGTAACCCTGAGCAAAAGTGGCTATTATCTATAATCAAAATAAGACTGCTATTCCAGTATGGTGGAAAAACGATTACCACGTACATGAGTATGATTTTATTTACTCATCAGACCCCAGGCCTCATGCATACTAAGTACCCTGCCACTGCAGAATTAGCATTTAATGAATACATGACAAAAGGCCAAGTAGCATTAGTTACAAATTCAAGTCGTTTGCTCAGTCATTTAACCATAAATGCAGGAAGCCATCATGTCCTATTTATTTTCCTACTATTATGAACCAAAAGCAACTTTGGGAGAAGAGGGTTTATTTCACTTACACACCAAAGTACATCACTGAAGGGCATCGAGGTAGGAAGTGGTCTAGAGGCCATGGGTTCACTCTGCTTACTGGCTTGTCCCTTTGGCATGTTCAGCCTGCTTTCTTATACAACTCAGGCCCACCCACATTAGTCCTAGTAATCAAAATGATGCCCCATGGACCAATATGGCCGAGGCATTTTCTCAAATGAGATTCCCTCTTTGCAGATGACTGTAGCTCCTGTCAAGCTGACAACTAACCAGGACACAGTAAGTACTGTGAAAAGAACAAGTCACCACACTCGAGTAAAAGAGACACATTTAAAAGCCCAATAAGTACCAAAACAGAGGGATGCAAGAGATCTTCTACACAGAGAAGGATTTTTTTAATGCAAGAGGAACAGAGCAATAACTAAGACTGGTGTTAACAGTCAGTGTGCTGAGGACTGGAACACACGTGATGGCTAACAACCACTTGTAACTTCAGTTTCAATGGGCCAGTCTCCCTTTTCTGCCCTCTGTAGGTAACACACACACACACACACACACACACACACACACACACACACACACACACACACACACGCGCGCGCGCATTGCACAGACATACATGCAGGTAAAATACCCAGATGTGGGACATTTCTTTACATTGTGTAAATATATGCCACTGTGATTAGATTAAAATAAAGAAGCGGAACGGCCAATAGTTGCACAGATACAAGTTAGGCAGGACTTGCAGACAAAAAGAACACAAAGAAGGGGAGGAGTCTCAGAATCGTGAGAAGACGAGGAGAGAAGGGGATGAACTTGCTGTATTGCAAAATCAAGCCACATGGCAAAGCATATATAAGAAATCTGGGTTAGTTTAAAATGTAAGAGTTAGCTAGTAACAAGCCTGAGCTATCAGTCAAGCATTTATAATTAATAAGTCTCTATGTGGTTATTTGGGAGTCACTGACAGGACACAGGAAAACTCCGCCTATGCATATACACAGAAAGTAAAAATAAACACACACACACACACACATACACACACATGCAGAATCAGGTTTCTAGTACCCTTGCTCTAGGGCTCACACCTTTAGAAAGAACCAAAGCTAAAATTTTGATAACAAGGAGAACTGTATCTCCATTTCCCTCTAACTTTTCTTGGACCGTGACAAACAGGTAACTGAAATCCCTCTGACTGTACTTTCTTGGCTCTAAAGCAGAAATAATAATGTTTTTCTCCAGTTCCCAAATAACACTGCATAAACGCAAGCTGTGTCACTCTACAAGGCTGAGCAGGACATGGAGGAGGATCCAGCTTTGGGACAGAGTACCTGCCTGGCACCCTGGGGACCCTGGCCCCACTGCAAGTAAAGTGCTCTGTATTGTTGCTGCTCTACAGGCTACAGTTTTCAAGCACAACTTCCAGTCAGCACGCACACTTTCTGTATTATTGAGAGATCTCTTAATAGAATGCATATGCAACTTCAAATATACAAACCCACACCTGAAAATCATGAATGAGGTGATGAACTGCTTCAGAATCCAACAGGTTCACTTGTTCAAATTTTGGTCTTGCTCTTCTGAAGCCACAGCCAACGGTGTGCCAGTTACTTTGCTGAAATTCTTTGTAAACAGCTCTGCCAAGAAGCCCAGTGGCACCGGTAACTAGAACACGCCTGCTAGGGATGTTTATTTCCTCCTACAAGTGGAAAGGGGGGAAAGCCAGTGTGAAAACAATTCTCCTAAAGAAATGAGCTGCCATTATTGTGTACCAAACACCTGGCATCTAAATATTTTTTTAATTAATGCCACATACCTAAAAAGTCAGTTTTACAGCCAGATTAATCAAACTTCATCAACAACTGCATGACTTCATGAGTTTGTTTAACTATTTTATGTGTATGAGTGCTCTGCCTGGTGCATGTGTGTGCACCATCCGTGTTACAGGGAGATGAGAAAAGGGGATAAAGCCTCCCGGACAGCAGGCTAACAGGTAGGTAAGGTACTAGGGACTGGGCCTGGGTACTTTGCAAACCAACAAAGTACTCTTAACCAGAGACATCTTTCCATCCCCCCTTGATAAGTCGTAATAATCAGTCTCAGTTAAGAATACACACTGGTTTTGCAGAAGACAGGCACTGAGTGGCTTACAACTACCTGCAACTCAAGCTGCACATCTCGATTCTGAGAGCAACTGCATTCACACACACATTCCCACAAGTAGACACACACACACACACACACACACACACTTAAAGGAGTTTGAGATAAAATCAATTTGATCCTTAAAACATACATTCTAAATGTGAACAAACTAATGTATGCCCCCAGTCAGCACTAAGTTTACTTACACAGAATAATTATGACTGATACAGACAGTAAAGAACATTTTAAACTGATTTGTGTTGCTACCGAGAAAAATATTCGTGCTTCGTGTTCACAGAAATTTCAAAAAGCTTAAGGAATAATTTAAATTCTGTATATTCAAGGCAAAGTTCCAAAAAATCAAGCAACACTTTCCTGCCAAATTCTTAAGTAAAGCCAACTTTTTTGTTTTTTTTAGAAATATATATATATATATATATTGATTTTTCGAGACAGGATTTCTCTGTATTGTTTTGGAGGCTATCCTGGAACTTGTTCTGTAGACTGGGCTGGCCTGGAACTCAGAGATCCACCTGCCTCTGCCTCTGCCTCTGCTGGGATTAAAGGAGTGTGCCACCACTGCAGACAGGGTGTCACACACCTTTGGTCTAGTATGAGATCCACAGCTGGAACTTCCATTAAAGTTTATTGTGAGGCCCTATTTCTGTTACAGTCACCTAATTCTCAGCTGGCAAGAAATCTTTTACATAAGCAAAAGCCAAAGACATTTTGAGCCCTAACTTCATGTAAGGTAAATGATTCAGTAAACATACTTTACTTCAGGGCACTAAAATCAGGTGTTTCTAACATATACAAAAGCTGCAATCAAAAGGGGATGATGAAGGGTGGGAGGATGCAGTATACAAAACAATATCGAGCATTTTAATTCAACCTATTTCAAAAATTTTTTCAAATTAAAGAAATTTCATGTGGCAGCAGCTGTGGCACCACTTGGCTCTCCACCAGGAAATTTATGAAAATGAAGACTCAAGCCAGCAAAATATTTTCTTTGAACTTTGGCAAGAAAATAACTCTCCAAAGGCTTAACTGTAAAGCAGGTGTGGTGATGGCCTCTAATCCCAGCACTCAGACGACAGAAGCAGGATGGTATCAGCCCACTGGGAATAGCCTGGTCTACAGAGGAGATTTCAGGTCATCCAAGACCACATAGCAAGAGCCTGGTTTGTACACACATACACAAAGCTGAAATAGAAGGGGTCAAAACATGTCAAGTCTAGTATAGACTCAGAAAACACGTTATAAATACCATAAAGATGCCATACCATGTATGGGGAAACATCATACAAGAAAACATATGGGCTTGGAGAGGAGGCTCAGAAGTTAAGAGCACTGGCTACTCTTCTGGAGAACCCTGGTTTGATTTCACATGGTGGCTAACAACCATCTGCAACTCTAGTTCCTGGGGCACTCACACCTTGTTTGGAGGTCCAAGAGTATTGCAAACATATTTGCAGGCAAAACACCCATACACATAAAATAAAAATAAACAAATTTCAAAAAAAATATTGCTTTTACAGAGGATGAGAATTGGGTTTTTAGCACCCACACTGGGCAGCTCACAACCCCCTGTAACTCCAGCTCTAGTGGAATGGATACTCTCTTTTGGCCTCAGTGGGTATTGGACACATATTGTACACATCTATACACATAGCACACACATATAAAAAATTTAAAAAGAAACTGGGAAGTCCACATGTGTGATGTGCTCCTGTAATTCTAACACTGGCACTGATCATCCCAGGCAGGATTCTGAGTTCAAGATCAGCCTGGTCTCCAAAAGGAAAAAAAAAAATGACAGAAACCTTCTATAACATCCCTGAACACCGTTGAGATTCAATAAGACATCCAAACTGAGCCGGGCGTTGGTGGCACACGCCTTTAATCCCAGCACTCGGGAGGCAGAGGCAGGCGGATCTCTGTGAGTTCGAGGCCAGCCTGGTCTACAGAATGAGTTCCAGGACAGCCTCCAAAACAATACAGAGAAACCCTGTCTGGAAAAACAAACAAACAAAAAAAGACATCCAAACTGCTTAAGTAGGAAAGGAGTTCGTTCAGACGGGGATATCACAACTCCCTGTCTCCCCACTGTACCTCAGGCAGTATTCTTTATAGGAACTGGTAAGGCCTCTCTAACATCCACTGTGCCAATCCTCAGAGTTACAGGAGTAAATTTCAAATTGCACAGGTTGAGAGAGCAAAAAGGACATTTAAACCGCAGCTCTCTGCATCTTTTTGTGGCTGTTTTGCTTTGACACAGGGAAATCCTCCAGCCTCAGCCTGTAGAGTGCTGGGCTTAAAGCATAAGGCACCACACCATGCCCAGCTACTGTAACTTTTTTTTATGAAAACCATTGCTTATGTGCACATACATGTATGCATGCTAACAGCAGTCAGAAACTACAAATAAGTTTGAACTTTAGCTAAGGCCCAGTCATTTGGAGACAATACTGAATATACATCACCCAGATATAAAAACTTTAGCATTAACGGCTGAACATGGTGGCCCCTGCCTTTTATCCCAGCACTCTGGGATGTAGAGGCAAAGGAATGAATAACTGTTGAAGCCAAGGTCAGCCTGGTCTACAAAGTGAGTTTCAGGACAGTAAGGGTTATAGAGAGAACCTATTCTAGTTATGACCAAAACAAGTTGAGGAAGAAAGAGTTTATCTGGCTCACATTTTCACTTCACTGTTCATCACTGAAGGAAGTCAGGGCAGACTTAATAGGGCAGGAACCTGGGGGCAGGAGCTGACACAAGGTATGGAGAAGTACTGCTTATTGGCTTGCTTGCTCAATACAACTCAGGGCCAACTGCCTAGAGCTTGCCTGCAGCTTTTTTGTTTTGTTGTTATTGTTTTTTTTTTTTTTTTGGTTTTTCGAGACAGGGTTTCTCTGTTTCTAGGCTTTGCTGTCCAAGAACTAACTCTGTAGACCAGTCTGACCTCGAACTCAAGGGATCCGCCTGCATCTGCCTCCCGAGCGCTGGACTTAAAGGCGTGCACCACCAACGGACGGCTGTATATATTTTTATCTCCGCAAGACACACTGGTTCGGGATTAACAGTTTTATCAACTGTGCTGGATACATTCTGTAGGTCAGTGGATGCTAAAGGGGATCGAGCCGGATGGTGGGTAGGATTTGCAAAGAGGGGAAGTTTACCAGACACTTATCTCCAAATCTCAGCCATGTTCCACTCCAACGTGCGAGGCTTGAAACCCTAGGGTGCCAAGGGCCGAACATATCTGTATTGGAATTCCTGCTCAAACCTTACTGGATAAACTCGAGGCAAAGCCTGACCCTTTTTAACCTATTTTCTCAGCCGTGAGACTAAGCGCTAACAGGATCGCACACCGGGGAAACCCTGACATCCACAGAAGTGGCCGAAGTAGGTGCCCTGTGCAAACTATGAGTTCATCAAGTTGACACCCCCAACGCCGTCACTTACGAAGAGCCACCCTCCCTTCTCTTTAAAGATCCAGGACACAAAACAGAGGCGATGAGTACAGAACTCAAAAAGGAAACAAGCCCTCAGGGCCGGCGGGGGCCTCCACCTCCCCGCTTCCCGGCTGCAGCCGCGAAGGGGACGCCCGCAGGGAGCGAGGTAAACAAACTCCGAGGCGCCTCCCAGGTTCCACGCCCCGTTACCTCACCTCCACCAGCCGGCAGCTGCCGGGAACGAAGTGGATAGAGAGCTCTTTCTCCCGGCCCACCATGCCAGCCGTCTTTGCGCCGCCGCAGTCGCGACCGCAGCCCACTCCTGCGTAGCACAGCCGGGGGCCACAGCGCCCGCGCCCTTGGCCCTCCTCCCCTAGGCCCTGGCCGACCTGGGCTGCCGCTTCCGGCTTCCGCCGCCATGGTCGCGGCAGTTGATTGGCTGCCTCCCGCCACGCATTCAAAAGGGGGCGGAACCCCAAGGGACGCTCTCAACCCACGTGCCAGTTCTTAAAGAGATAGAGCAAACGCAGGCACCGATGCCAGGCAATGACTGCAGGCTTCCTTGGGTTTAAGGGAGTGAGGTTTTTTAATCTCTCTGCTTCTTCCTTCTTAGTGAAGGGTGTAAGGAATCGGGTAGCCTGGAGTTTTAAGTTTACAGACTGTGAAATGCCTAAGAGTCAACTGCGCATGTATTATACAAAGTAGGCTACATCTATAACCTTAGGGGCAAGCAAGACCTAAGAGTGAGTGGTTCCGTAAACACAATGCAACGGCTGGTTTTGGTTGGGTTTAGGCAGTTTCAAGTTCGGGCTGTCAGGGGATGATTTTGAACTTCTGATCCTTCAGCTTCCGGAACCTCCCAAGAGCTGTGGACAAGCAACCTTGACAAGGTGTGGTTTGGTCGTTTGTTTAAGGCAAAGAGAAAGAATCAAAATGGGTTCTGACCTCTGTTAACATTACTGGAACCTACGTCTTTCTGGAATACTAAAAAAGATGAATTATTTTTAGCTAATTGAGAATAAAAAGGCGTGGGAGCGAAGATGATTTGGGTACTTTTAAAAAGGCAGATTCTTCGTTCTTTCTCAGAATGAGGGAATGAGAAACAACTGTGCTAACAAGCCCAGTAGATTTAACAGGTATCCTGACTGCCTTTTGGACAGTCATTTAGGGGACTCTGCCAGGAGCTGCTACAACCAAGCCTTGGAGGAGCTGCAAAAACTTGGAAGGGCGCGATGCCGCGCACTCTTCCAAACTTGTGTGACTGTTTAAAAGTTAATAAGAAAAAAAAAAAAAAAAACAGTCCTACTGTCTGACTCAGCACTCAACCTAATTACCTGCAGGTTAAAAGTTACTCCAAAGCACAGCGCCAGCTAAGCTTACACTGAAACAGCCCGCACCCAGGAAAGGACTGGCCCACTTTCTACCCAGACACCCACGACAAGGGATTTCAAAACTAGACCCAAAACGTGACCGCTGCCTGGATTTCCCCCAAAGGACTTCCTTTCACAATCCTTTTATTTTTAAGCTGACAAATAAGCTGCCCTTTAGGAAAAGTTTTCGTCAGAGTCCCAGGTGATTTTCCTTCCTCCCTTATACACTAATGACTTATTCTTCGTTCATGTAATTCTTCCGAAGAGAAAACAAAGGCAGCCGGAAGAGAAAACAAAGGCAGCGGGAGGCCTGTCAATTTTTTCCCCCTAATCCAGGCCTTAAGGTTACTAAAAGAAAGGACGACCCAGTACTAAATTACAAGAATAATTAGAAAGAAAAAGTCTGAGAAGAAAGATCCAACATCCCTCATCGTCCTTCAAAGTGAGAATGTTTCAAGTTGCTAGTTGAAATGTATGAAGGCGTCTCTTCCTAGAGAGGATTATAAAATGTACTCAATAGGAAGATTCAAGGATTTCTGCAAGTAGCAGTTTGGTTCTCAGAGCAACCTTGTGAGTGAGGAAATGTTTGCTTGCCTACATCTTAAGAACACGGCTTGACACTTGTCCGGCAAAAGTTGAGCATAGCTCTAGGGGCACATATTTAAGTGCAATTTTTAGCCAGTTTGATAATAACAAAAGATTCTGTGTGTACAGTCGGTGTCCGACTTCCGACGGGGTTCACGTTTTAAAGGAGTGCAAACTGTAACTTTAAGTCCAATTAGCAGATTCAAGCCCTACAAGACAAAAGCCGGGTTAAATCTTATACTACACAGAACCTTCAACCACCGTTGTGGAGAATGAAACTGTCGTTCTGCTTCACATTTTATTTCTGCCAAACCGACTTGGATTTCCTGGGTCGGAAACCCAAGATAGTTTATTCTGTGTCTCAACCTTATGTTTCTTAAGGAAATAAATGGCACCGGCTAGTATTTTCTCTACAGCCATCCTGCTCTTACCAGTCGTTCTGAATACGCCGAGTCGATACTATGTCTTGAATTGCAAGCTCTTACCTGTTCCATGTCCTCCGGCATTTCAGGCATGATTCCAGAACTATTTTGGGGAAAGAGCAGCGAGCGGAATCCGGGCGTCTGGCTTCTCTGCCCGGGTCTTTGTTTGCTCCGCCCGTACCGAGCACACGGACGCCAAAAACGTGAGGCGCAGCTCAGCTTGACCTTTTAAATTAGCATTTCCATTCCAATCCTGGAATCCCGTGCAGCTTTCCACAGTGCAGTAAACTGGCAGCTGATTCCTCCTACTAGTTTTGAAACTACCCAATGAGAAGTTTCATGCTAAATTGCAAAGTCAAGAGAGGATCCATTACCAAAATCCATATGGCAGAACTATTAAAACAAAACAATAAAAAACTCGGCAATTTCCCCGGTAGAACTTTTTAGTGTCTCTTGTACAGGGAACGGGCCAACGGTTGGGAAGCACACTGTGCAATTGATTCCTGTTGTGAAATATTCCCCGTTTCACAGTTAACAGTAACAGAACCGTCAGTAAAATTCCCCTGTGCTTTGCAAAAAAAAAAAAAAATTGCGTGTGTATGAGTATTTTGTTAGCATGCAGGCATGTGCACCATGTGTACCCTTGCGTTCCCTGGAACTGGAGTTATAGATAGTTGTGAGTCATTATGTGGGTGCTAGGAATTGAACCCAGATCCTAGGGAAAAAAACAAATGCTCTTAACCACTGAGCCATCTCTCCTGCCCCATCCCATTGTTTTATTTTTAAAAAAATTATTTAACGATCTCAAAGGGCAAGTTTAAAACCCTAGAGACAGCAACACACAAATGTAGAGTGAACCTGGTCATTTCCACTGACTGTGTTGTTTATATTTAGCCAAGCATTAAATACTGCTCATCAGTGCTTCCCAGACCTGTCCCTAACATTGTCAACTGTGTAGAACCATTTTCTAGGAGTGAAGCACTGCTATTTTTAAGTTTCAAGGGTGATTTAAGCTTGCTTCAGCTTTGAGACGCTGTTTGAGGGCGTTGTACTATTTTAACTTTCAAACTAACAGAAGCCGGTATTGAATTGAGCTTTAAAGTATCACTCAGCTTTACAGTCTACCCAGAGGGCATATGGCACGTGGCAAACTGGAGGAGGCATTCACAGAGGATCCACAAACAGTCAAGAAATCAGGGAGGGTGGAGGAGTGGGAGGTGTTGCATTTAAAAATAGATCTTAAAGATTAGTCCTGTCAAAATGCAGAAGCTACAGTATCATGGAAGAAAATATAGGGTGATATCTTCAAGTATTTCATATACAACAGTGAAATTAAAACCACCCAATTTTTAAAAAACCGATAACTTGAAATTCCTCAAGGTAAAACACTCTTGCTTAGTAAAAGGGAGTATTAAGCTGGGCAGGGGCTACTTCCAGGACAGCTAGGGCTACACAGAAAAACCCTGTCTCAAAAAACAAAACAAAAACAAGAGTATTAATAAATTCAAATAAAACTACAGACTGGGAAATTATTTCAATACATGTACCTGAAAAGGATATATTTAGAATATTTAAAGAACTGTAACAATAATTTGACAAAGCAATTTTTTATCATTTATTTTTATGGGCATTGGTGTTTTGTCTGCATGTGTATCTGTATGAAGGTTTCAGATCTTGGAGTTATAGACAATAGTTAGCTGTCATGTGGGTGCTGGGAATTGAACTGTGGTCCTCTGAAAGAGCAGGCAGTGCTCCTAACTGCTGAACCATCTCTCCAGGCCCCAATTTTTTAAATGGCAAAAATGTTACCAGACATATCAAAGGAAAACACAGGAATGGTCAATAAACAGTAACATATTGACAATGGGGATATGCATATTAAAAACACACTGAGTTATCACTGCACACCTACATTGATTGGTAAAGTTGAACAGATTTTACAAATTTTAAATGCTAAAAAGCAATGTTCACCTGTCTCCTTAATGTTTTTCATCTAGCTCTGAGAATTAAATTGTCATGACAAATCAACTGATTAAAAACATGTTTTACATGTCATATGTGCCCAAATAAGGCAATAAAGACCCAAGCAATAAGGATCCAAGAGTTCTGAATTAGACCAGCCCCCAAAAAAATTACATGGTGAGATTGGCAGCTGGGAGTATTTTAGTAAGGCTTGCATAACTCTCTTGGGTTCAACTCCCCATTCACGGTAATAAGAGGGCGGCTTTGTTTCTAGCAAAGGCAGTACATCCATAGCAACTTCATCTCCTACCTTCGGAGAAACAAAGATCAGTCATTTTTTTGCACTTGTTTCTTTTTTTTTCCTTTTAATTTTTAAGATGTATTTAGAAGTTGTTTCTTCATTTAATAAATCAATCACAGTTGCCCCTCCTTCTCCTCCCACCCACTCCTGTAGGGAGTCAACAAGGTCTGGCATATCTAGCTGAGGCAGGACCAAGCCTCTCCCCTTATTTCAAGGTTGAACAAGGTATCCCACCATAGGGAATGGGCTCCAAGTCAGTTCATGAGCTAGGGATAGATGGTTGTCCACTGCCAGTGGCCGCACGGACTGCCCCAGCCACAGAACTGTTTTGAGTCTTCAACTCAAAATAGTGAATATATTAATGGGGCTCATTAACTCCTTCACTTGCAAGCATTTTGAAGAATGCTCACCGGCCTGGCTGTGGTGGCACATACTTTTAATCCAAGTACTAAGGGTACTAGGGAGGCAGAGGCACAAGGATCTCTGTGAGAAGAGTTCAGTCTAGTCTACAGAGTGAGTTCCAGGACAGGCTCCAAAAACTACAGAGAAACAGTGTCTCGAAAAACCAGAAAAAGAAAAAAAAAAAAAAAAACATTTGCAGTGGGAATACAAATGTTGAAACCATGGGGTGCAGTGCCTATGAATTGAGATGGGGTAATGGGAGCCCCTGGAACTGAGCTAGACAGTGCAGGTGGCAGGGAATTGAACTCAAGTCTTCTAGATTTCTCAGTTCCTTAGGAACTTTTTCTCATCACTTTTTTTTTTTTTTTTTTGGTTTTACGAGACAGGGTTTCTCTGTATTGTTTTGGAGGCTGTCGGTCCAGCCTGGCCTCGAACTCACAGAGATCCGCCTGCCTCTGCCTCCCGAGTGCTGGGATTAAAGGCGTGGGCCACCACCGCCCAGCTTTCTCATCACTTATGATCTGTCCTTTCTATCTTGCCTGTTTTCTGATTCTTTGCTGCTGTCCCAATGCTATTGCCACCGTCTTTTGTCATCATCTTCTTTTCTATTACCAGCTCAATCCATTCTACTGATGTTTAAAAGCAGCGAGGAGATGCCATTCAAGAGAAGCCTTTTGCTGGTTTAAGCTTCAACATGGAGGCAGCAATCAATCACAACAGTATACAAGGAACTGTGCCTTAGTTGGCATGAATTTCCCTTCTTCTACCTATATATGTAAGCAAGCTACTCAGCTTTATTTCATCGGCCAGCCAGGAGACTCTTGGAATACTGGGAATTGCATGGAGTTTGGAAACCTTAAAGACCACCCTCAGTGACAAAGATCTGTCAAAGTCACTCCTCTTAATCCCTCCTTAACAGTGTCACCAACTGTTGATTAAGTATTCAAGTAGTTAGATCACAGGGCTCATTCAAACCACCACAAACAGTATGTCCCCAGGGCTCTCATTTCTTTCCAGGAGACCAGCTTCAAAGGATTCCACCTCCCGTCCACACCACACACTTCAGCACAGGTCCTTTGAGAGAACTGCCACTTTAAGATCCAAATCATAATACTATCCCAGAATCCTTTTCAGAGTTCCAATCTTCTCTGGAGGCCAGACCTCATACTTAGAGCTGTAGCCATTGAACCTGGAAACTTAAATGCAATGAGAATAACAGATCAGGGCCCCAGGGAAGACCTGGTTTTCACAAAGGATAGCAAAGCCAAAGAACAATCAAAACAGTATGACTGCATAAACCCACATGTGCTTGACCTAAATAAACCCTATGAATTAGTGTTCTCTCTCGATGAACTTGGGGCTTGCTGCCTTTGTGACTAGGTCAGGAGCCAATGAGTCCTAGTGATTTTCCTGGGTCCACCTGTCTCGGGCCTGAGCTGTCAGGCATGCACCAGACACCTGGCTTGTAACATAGGTACTAAAACTCAAACTCTGGTCCTCATGATTGTGCTGTAAGCACTCTTAATCCCTGAGCTCTATCCTCAGTCTCACAAATGATAATTTGTAGATAGTGTCATCAAAGCAGTAGTTCACAACAGACCTCATTATTCTGCTTTTCTTGTGTATATTTATTATGATTAAAGGCTATAAACATATACAGAATACCAGAGGGAAGGAATGACTAACATACATTTTTCAATGTTTACACCTAAGTAAAATTAAATATATAGTCTTGGTTGGTCTGGGACTAGCTACGTAGACCAGGCTAACCTTGAACTCATTGTCTGCTTCTGCCTCCATAGTGCTAGAGGATTAAAGGTGTATGTAATTAACCATGGCATAAATAAACCTTAAAAAATAAATATAAGAAATCATTTATGATTCTGGGGACAAATTAGGAGGGGAGGAAGACACAATTAAATACATCTTAAACAGAAAATGCTGTAACTTCATTAAATGAAAACTGATTCCCTGGGTTTTATGAGTTTCTAAATAACTTTATATTATTACATATACATTCAGAGAATACACAAGTGACAAATTCTCTAATAACATAGTATATACAGTTTTTCAGATTTCCTTGAGCCTGGGCATAGTAGTGCTTGCCTTTAATCCTAACAACTGGGAAGCAGAAGCCGATGGATCTCTTCTCTGAGTTCAGGGCCAGCCTAGTCTACTAGTCTTCATAGGGAGTTCCTAGGACAGTCAAACCTGTACAAAGAAATAGTGTCGCACATACATGCACACACACACACAAAATCAGATTTCCAGTATATCTAAAAATTAACAGGCTAATCTTTTAAAAATCTAGATTTATAGGCCAAGCTACATGCTTTAGTTTAGAACTGGGGTAGAGCCAAGGAATCTGGAAATGATTAAATAACCCAGTGACTTTCATTAAAAAACAAAAGAAAGCTGGTCGGTGATGGCACACACGGATCTCTGTGAGTTCGAAACTAGCCTGGTTTGCAAGAGCTAGTTCCAGGACAGCCTCCAAAGTCACAGAGAAACCCTGTCTTAAACACCCCCCCCTGAAAAAGCAAACAAACAAACAAAAAACCACAGCAGGTTTACTGTGGAGCTAAGGGTGCCCTTATTTCTATTGGAAGTGAAAAGTAGACAGGGAGATCAGAGTGAGCATGATAAATAAATCAAAGCAGATGCAAGAGCAAGCCAAAGTGCTTGAGCCTCTCTACTCTTCATCAGAATAGAAAGAACTCTCAAATCAAGCTAAAAACATTGGGGGAATACAGAATAGGGGGGAAATTTTTAATACTGATCTTGAAAAAAATGTTGATTTGATGGTAATGCAATGTAAGCTGCAAAATAATTCAGACGACTCAGAACGAGATGATAAAGGTAAAGATTAAAGAGATACATAATAGAAAATACAATGTCAAAAAGACATTTTCATAACAAATGATGAATGTCCTTTCATATACCTAAGAATAGTCAGTAGAAATTAAATATATACTATATACTATGAACATAATATCAGGAATAATGAAGAAAATAATCTTCAACATGCATTTCAGAGATATACTTCCATGATTCTTGATGTTCCGTCAGAATTCAGCAGCAGTTTGTGTTGCCTGAAAAGAGTATCACAAAAACCTATAAGTACCTTATATTAAAACTACTAAGCTATGATCCAGGCTGTAGATGTAGCACAGGTATAATACTTGTCTAGCATGTTCAAGGGCCTACATTCAAATACTTGAAAACCAAACCAAATCCCTAAGTCATTATAAACTGAAACAGGCCTATGTTCTTTTTTTTTCTTTGGTTTTTCGAGACAGGGTTTCTCTGTGGCTTTGGAGGCTGTCCTGGAACTCGCTCTGTAGACCAGGCTGGCCTCGAACTCACAGAGATCTGCCTGCCTCTGCCTCCCGAGTGCTGGGATTAAAGGCGTTCGCCACCAACGCCCGGCTCAGGCCTATGCTCTTAAAGACAGAAGAAGCAATGTTTACATTCTCTACCACAATACAGTACACATATATGTAGTATATGAATACACACACACACACACACACACACACACACACAAGCAGTTAGGATTTATTTGTGAAATATATAAAGATCTGTCAAGAAAAAATTGTTTTTCTAAAATTGAAATGTAAACAATTATTATGGATCTAAGACACACTTAGGTTACATTGTAAGTTGTGTGGAGAGGAATTGGCCCTTGACAAGGTAAATGCTATACAGGGAGATAAAGAAGGAGGGATGTTAGCAGGAGCAATAAAAGACTAAAGATGTAGTGTGAACGGGGCTAGGGGACCTAGATATATAGAAGCAGAGTAAAGGAGGAAAGTGGCACTGATACATCAATCTCAGAAAGAATTTCTTCTATATTAGATTATCAACAAGGTTCCATAGTTTATAAAGAAGTTAAATCACCAACTGCCATGGGGTGGGACGAAGACAGGTACATAAATACACTATTTCATTTTATTATTATTATTACTTTTTTACCTTCTTTTAATGGGGTCTTGAGGGCAAAATTCTCTTTAGATTCATGATGAAAAGCCTTGGAAGGGTCGAAGTGTTTGATGCCCAGAGCTTTATTCAATTCTCCCTGAAGTCTGAGCTCATTTTGTTTCCTTTTAGCAAGCTGAGATCGGAGTTTTGACACCTCCTAAGAAAAATAAAAATAATCACTAAAAAATAGTAGTAAAATATGCTATCATTGTTGCAGATACTGCAAATAGTTGCTTATGTATCATAGCTAATGGCAAAAATAACTATTACACATTCAATAAGACTGAATTGCAAAGTTATTTGGAACATCTCATGCAAAATAAACAAAGCATTTTAAATTTTCTTGTCCTTCTAGAGTCATGAGTATACTTTTCTGATAAAAAATGGAGTGAAAATAAATTGCCACCAAATCAACTTTTTTTTTTGGTTTTTTGAGACAGGGTTTCTCTGTAGCTTTGGAACCTGTTCTGGAACTTGTTCTTTAGATGAGGTTGGCCACGAACTCACAGAGATCTGCTGCCTTTGCCTTCCAAGTGTTGGGATCAAAGATGTGCGCCACCACTGCCCAACTCCCTGATCAACTTTGGGCTTAACAAGGTAACAAACAGTCTGTGCAACCAATTACATCCTTCCCCTAGAAATAGCCCTCCTAAAAGCACAATAACAAAGTAAGAAGTAGCTACTCAGAAAGATCCACAAATGCTTGTCTGACATTTGAAACCAACAAAGAGCATCCTCTCTCCCCACTAGAAATCCTATAATTAAGAACACAGGTTTTCCTTCTCCAACTCCCAAAGACCTCATTTTGCCAGCAGCTCCTACCTGCTAAAATGATGTCCATTGGCAAATGTGTTAATGGTCCAAGATGTCTTTTGCTCAGCTGCACTTGTGCAGCAGTGTTCTGCAAACACTGTGCACCTGATCACCCTAGCTCTAGTTCATAACACTGGTTCCAAGGAGATACGAAACTAAGGCTATTTCTCATCCCCTTTCTCTGAAAGTCACTAAGAACCACTCCAAGGGTAGGAGGTGGCAGCAAAAGAGAAGACCACCTGTCCCTAGCCTCTGTTCCACAACGCCTGGAGTCGCAACATAGCTTACAGCAGGAGGAAGCAAAATAAACATATAATAGAGATCTACATGCTCAGGTCTATAGCAGCACTATCCATAGCAGAGAGTGAACAGATTTAAAAAAGTGAAAAAAAAATATGTAGAATTTTATTTAAGTATAAAGGAGAATAGAACCATGTTAATACAGGAAAGAATGCAACTGAAGACTGTCATGTCAAATGAAATAAGCCATATTTATAAAGACAAGTATCTCATGTTTTCACTTATATGTGGATTCTAGAGAAGATAACAAAGAACACTGTTAGAAAAGAGGAAGATTTCGGGGTGGTAGCGGCACATGCCTTTAATCCTGGCACTCAGGAAGCAGGGGCAGATGGATCTCTGAATTTGAACCAGCCTGGACTACAAATCAATCAAGACAGCAAGGGTTCCACAGAGAAACCATCTTGAAAACAAAACAAAACACCAAACCAAACCAAAAATACAGAACAAAACAAACAAGAAAGAAAAAAGGAACACCAAGGAGCACGGGGAAACTGGGTGATGGTGGTCCATGCCTTTAATTCCCAGATCTAGGCAGAGGCAGGCAGATTTCTGTAAGATCTCTTTGTAGATGTCTGGTCTAGGCTAGGCTCCAAAGCTACACAGAGAAACCCTGTCTCAAGAAACAAAAACAAAAACAAAACCAAAAAAAGAAAAGAAAATGCATGGGGAAAGAGTAGAGTAGAAGAGAACATGGGAGGCTAATGAGGGATGAATATGAGCAAAGCATATTATATACATATGGAAATTACACGGTGTAGCCCATTAGTTTGTATGATGTATTCCATAAAGTAAAATATAAATTGACCTTGTAGAAGAAAAAAAATGTTTTGAAAACAACGTCTCTTCCTGGTATTTACAAAAAGGAATGGCTATTTTGTAACTAGAAATGGACGTGTAAAACTTTATACAGTCTTCCAACTATAGCAGCAATTATAAAGCTAAGTAAAACTGAATAATTCCATCAATTCTCAAATGAATTCCCCCCTATAAATTGTTCATTCTTTTTAGTTTTTAGTGTATCTAAAAGAACAAGTGTTATTTTACAAACCGACTTGAGCTGGCTATTTTCATCTTTCAGTTTCACAACATGCTTGATTTTCTGCTTTAGGTTCTGGTGACCCAGCAGCTCTGCATAAGAGTCTCTGATCTTATTTAGCTGTTCCTGTGTTGCACCACGTTCATTCAACAATGCCTGCTTCTCTGCTTCAAATGCATCCAGTTGTTGCTGGAAAAGACATACATACAAAATTATGTTTCTGCTTTTCATGACACTAAGAATTGAAACTGTTGAACTTGTGTGTCCTTCTGTTTCTGCCAACAACAGCAATTAAAAGCATTTGTGACCAGGTCTGGACTAAAACTGTTGAATCTTATTAAGTTTATAACTATAACGCATTAAAAATAATACAAGCAGCCGGGCAGTGGTGGCGCACGCCTTTAATCCCAGCACTCGGGAGGCAGAGGCAGGCAGATCTCTGTGAGTTCGAGGCCGGGCTAGACAGACAGCCTCCAAAACAATACAGAGAAACCCTGTCTCGTAAAAACAAACCAGACCAAAACAACAACAAAAAAAAACCAAGCCAAACCAAAACAAAAAAAATACAAGCAGTAGCCCCATTTTTTATGACTATTTTAATTCCCTAAGAAAACCTTTTAAGCTTTGCATTTTTCACCTTAAATATTATTAAAACAGAAAAGTAATAAAGAACCGGCCAGCTGGGTGGTGGTGGTGCACGCCTTTAATCCCAGCACTGGGGAGGCAGAGGAAGGCCGATCTCTGTGAATGCAAGGTTAGCCTGGTCTACAGAGCGAGTTCCAGGACTGCCTCCAAACAATACAGAGAAACCCTGTCTTGAAAAACCCAACCCCCCCCCCAAAAAAAGAACCTGCCAGCTTTCTTAATTTATCAGCAAAATGTCAACTCTATAATATCTGCTTCCATTCCAATTCAAACCTTTTTGCTTTGTAGGCATTTTTGTTGTATTTTTGAGACAAGGTCTCACTAAGTAGCCCTGGGTGTCCTGGAATGAATTATCAGGCTGGCCTTGAACTTTATCTGCCTGCTTTTGCCTCCTCGGTGCTGGGATTAAAGGCATGTGACACCCTGCCTGCCACCTTTTCCTTATAAAAAGATCAGAGTATTAACATGTATGGTGGTAAGAAGGATCAGAAATTCAAGGCCATCTCCAGCTAGACACAAAGTTCCAGGAGAGCCTAGGGTTTCAAGAACACAAAGATAGTCAGGCATAAAGGCTGATATTCATAAGGCTAGAACTAGGGAAATAGAAGGAGAACTACTTCAGACTCTAGGTCAGGCTACTTGGTACAAGTACATGGCCAGCACAGGTTATAGAGCAAGACTCCATCTGAAGACCAAAGGACAAAATATAGTGCAAAGATCAGTGCAGTGACTTGAGAAACACTGAGATGGATCATGTAAAAACACACATCATAAATTAACAGGTAAATGACCAATGTTCCTATCAGGAGAGCCTTAAGGACCCTAGTTTCAAGTTGTTTATTAGAAAGCACTTCTTATATTGTAACTATGTTAAAATTTTATGTCTACTAAATTTGTCAGCTGTATTTCAATAGAACTGGAGAAATGATAAATTGTAATTTTTAACCCTTTACTTTAAATTTTATTGTTTCTATGTAGTGCTGGGAATTGAACCCCCGGCCCTGTATGGGTCAAACACACTCTACCACTGAGCTCATCCCCAGATTTAAAACAAAACAAAACAAAACACAACTTTATTTTGAATTTCAAAACAGAATTTCTGTTTGTCTCTTGGCTGTTCTGGAACTCAGTCTATAGACCAGGCTGGCCCCTGCCTCCCAAGTGCTAGGTACCAGATAAAATCTGAAAACTGTTAATATGTGGTTAAATTGTAACTATGTCTACATAGTGAAGAGATACTGCAGAAGCACCAATTCATAGTCAAAATTAACAGGAAAGAAATATTCTTAAAATAGATCCAGTAAGTTTATTTACTTATGTGTATGGTATTTTGCCTGCATGTATGTCTGTGCACTACCATGCCCATGCAGCCTGAAGGAGGTGCGGGATCCCCTGGAACTGGAGTCACAGCCAGTTGGGAGGCACCACGTGGGTGCTAGGGATTGAGCCTGGGTTCTCTGGAAGAGCAGGTAGTACTCTTAATCACTGAGCCACCTCTCCAGCCCACAAAAAGTTTATTAGAAGCAACAAACCTGAAAAGGCTTAGTCTTGTTATATAGTTCTTCATAAAGGAGATGCCATTTATTACTTTCCAAAGTCAACTCTGCCACTGTATCTTCTTTCTCTGCTTTTCTGTATGGGAAAAATAATATATACATACATATATATATCTTTTTTTTCAATTTATTAGAAAAAAACCCAATGTATTTACATGGCACCCAAGGTCTAAGCCTGAATTACCTCGCTTCTTCCTCTTCAAGTTGCTTCTTAAAGTCCTCATCCTGTTGTTTGAGTTGATTTTGCAAGTCAGTTATTTTCTTAAGAGATGAAGATGTGATTTCTTTAATTTCTGCTTCTTTCAATGTTGACCTGTTCTGCAGATCTAGAAGCATCCTTGGGTTTGAGAAAGAAGAATCCACTAAACATCTGACAGACATTCCAATTTTTAATCTCTTTCTTTTCAGGAAAAAAAAAATACAAAGCAATAGAAGAAATTCTTAATAATTGTAATTCTAACTGGATGTGGCAGGATTTGCCTTTAATTGCATCACTTGGGAGGCAGAGTCAGGCAGATTCTCCATTGGAGGCTGAACTGCTCTACACAGCAGGTAACAGCCAAGACTACACAGTGAGACCCTGTTTCAAAACAAAACAAACAAAAAATTGTAATTTTTTTTCTTTAACTGATATGTTTGTGATACACACCTTGCATACTCTTGATTTGTGCTCTCAGCTGTCAGTATCTGCTGTTGAACATCTTCTACACTTTTTTCAGCCATGGTTACTTTTTCTTGTAGAGTCAGGTTTTCCAGCTTAAGATCTTCTATTTCTTTAAGTGTTGATGTTTTATAGCTTATTAGAAAGAAAAAGTTAACACTTCTTTATTACTACTGTATACGTAGTTTAGATTTTATATGCTTCTTGGCAGAAGAAAAAACTCTGTAATATTTTCATGCACTCACATAGGTAAGAATTCAGTACTCTGGTATGAATACAAATGAGTTTACATAACATTTTTTGTTTAGGAGTCTCTTGCCTGCATGTATGTCTGTGAGTCACATATATGTAGCGTTCAAAGATCCAGAATATGACATCTGATATCCTGGAACTAGAGTTAAAGATGGCTGAGACACCATCTGAGTAATGGAAATTGAACATGGGTCCTTTGGAAGAGCACTAAGTGCCCTTAACCACTGAGCCATCTCTCTAGTGCCCTTGACCTTAAAGAAAAAGAAAAAAAAAAAACAAAAAAGAAAAGAAAATAGGGTGGGGGGTGGTGGTAGCACATCCCTTTAGTCCCAGTACTTGGGAAGCAGAGTCAGAGTTGAAGGCCAAACTGGTCTACATAGAGAATTGTAAGATAGTCACAGTTACAAAAAGAGACTCTATATCCCTTCCACCCCACACCATACTTCCCCAAAAGGAAAACAGGAAGTAGATGGGGTAGAAGTCGAGGGAAATGAGAACATATGAAATAACAATATGGAAAATACTGTTATCTGAAGATGAACTTTGTGCTAAAGAAGGTGCTGGGATGAACTTCAAAATAAAATCATATTGACTGAAAACATTTCTAATTTTCTCTTTTGTTTTCTGAGATAGGGTGACACTCTGTTGGACTAGAAATCACTTTGTAGTTCTGTCTGGACTCAAATTTACTGTAATTTTGCTTTAGAATTTCCAAGCAAAGGAGTGCAGGAGTGAGTCACCAACCATACCAAGAAAAATTAAGAGACAAGAAAGAAATCATACTGCTGGGCATTGGTGGTGCACGTCTTTAATCCCAGCACTCGGGAAGCAGAGGCAAGCGGATCTCTGTGAGTTCGAGGCCAGCCTGGTCTACAGAGCGAGTTTCAGGACAGCTTCCAAAACAATACAAAGAAACGCTGTCTTGAAAAACCAAAAAGGAAAAGAAGAAAAAAAGAAGGAATACAAGGAGAAGGAGGAAAAGAAGAAAAAAAGAAGGAATACAAGGAGAAGGAGGAGAAGAAGAAGAAGAATAAGAAGAAATGATACTACATGGTCACTGAAGGTTTTTTGGTTTTTGGTTTTTCAAGACAGGGTTTCTCTGTGGCTTTGGAGACTGTCCTGGAACTATCTCTTGTAGACCAGGCTGGTCTTGAATTCACAGCAATCGGCTTGCCTCTGCCTTCTGAGTGCTGGAATTAAAGGCATGCAGCACCACCGCCCGACTACTGAAGGTTAAAAAGACTAAAATATTAGCTTCCACACACAGTGGAGCATTCCTGCAACATCAGCACTCAAAGGATGAGGTAGGACTGCCATGCGTTTGAGACCAGTCTGGGATATAAAGGTAGTACCAGGCTAATCAGTGCTATCATAACAAGAGAATTGAAGGAAGAGGGAAAAAAAACAACAAAGAAACATAAGACTAAGAAATCATTGAATAGTCCAGGAAGATAAATGTCAGTGTTCCTATGTTAGATAAAGATATAAAAACTTTAGATTTTATTTTTTAAATGATGCTATGAGGAAAGTAAGATAGGTAAGAAAGGGAGCATCGGCATAAGTATAAAAAGATTACTAGGTGACACTAAGTGCCCATTAACAGCCAGTCAGTGCAGAATTTATGGCAATGCCAGTCATCCTCTATGGATTGCTTTGTTCACAGATTTCTGTAGGTAAACAGTTCTCCCCAATCATATATTCCATGGTGAACACTACAAAGAAAATACCTTTCCAATTGAGCAGTAATGTCTCTAAGGTCTTGCATTGTATCATTATACCTCTCCTGTAAAGTCAAGGTGGCATGGATATGAGCAGTATTACATTTCTCCAACTCAGCTTCTTTCCTAAAAACAAGGAAAAATTACAAAAGACTAGAAACTGTGTACCATATATCTCATACAATCTTTCATAACAGCTGCAGTATAATTAAAAGTACCCACTTATGACAATCTAATAGCATGATGGTTTTACTAACTTATTTACTGGCTTCTTCTATATATACGTTCTACTGGATTTCTTTTCATGTCTCCTGCATTATGTAGGTAATTTAGGGAAAAGAACAAAAACCCATACAACAACCTGTAAAACTGATGTTCCAGAATAGTCAGGTCTAAAGACTGAATGCAATGCTAGATAAAAGCTCCTAGATTTATTGAGTTTAATTCCCTGTACTGAGATAATAAATACTATACAAAGTTAAAGACACTTCACATTAAAAGCTCTTTTGAAAAGTAATTATGGTACTATGTGCATTTTTGATTATACGATTAACCCACTATGCTGTTATCACTCAATTTTGTCTGAGATAAGATCTTGTTGTATTTAGAAGCTGCCCATGAATTCTGGATCTGCCTGTCTCAGCCTATTAAGTGAAAGGACTGCACATGCCTAACACTAACAAGATCCTGAACAGTTTTATATAGTAACAAAATAGGTTTTAAGACATTTTTCTAAATGTATACTACAAATTTCAAGTCTCTTTTTCAAATACTGTACATTATTAAATGCTATAACATGTCTGGATGAGAATATGAGCTTGTGAAGGGTCTCTAAAAGAACATGGTGAAATAAAAATGAGCACTGCACAACTCTAAGTAGAAGCCTCAAATAAGACAAAGAGCAGATAACACTCTGCACAGTGAGGAAGGAGGGCCACAGCAAAAACAACCGAATGCTACTAAGTGGTTTGTAATAATATTTCCCATGTCCCTTAGAAGGGTGACTTTCAGTTCTTGTTTTTTAACATAAGCCTCAACTAAACTGTCTAGTCTAAGAAGGGCCTGAGACCTCATCTCACACAGCACCTAACGAAGCAGAATATGAAGGCATCAAAACTACTTTTCTCAGAATTGCACAGCTCACTAATTAATCTCCCAAATAAAGCTCATGTGAAACCAGAACTCTAAGCTAGAGTGAATGACTGTCTCTCCACCCTTCAGGAAATAGGTTATCTACTCAATTTTTTTCAGGTTCCTGTCCTCCAAAATCAGTTGCAATTTAGGCCAACCTTAAACTTATCATCCTTTGCCATAATCTCTTGGGTCCTGGGTTGACTGCCATGCCTGCGTGTAGTGTATGTGCATATGCATACTCTTATGATGTGTTCCTCTGTATCTCTTCCTTACCTTGAAAGATAATTCTAACCTCCATGCATATACATAGGTGACACGAGAATCCTAAGAAAACAGTTTGTATTTCAAGTCCCACATAAACAAGACCCCAATAATACGAACTCTCTCAGCAGTTCGTCTAGCCGCTTCAGTTGTTCAGCGGTTGACTTCGTCTCTTCTTCTAGCTGTTTAACCAGCTTTTCACTCTGTTCCTCCTTCTGCTGTACCGCATCCAACTCCTCCAGGGCAAGCTTTAGCTCTTCTCTAAAGACATTCTTCTCTGAGGTCATTTCCTCTTGAAAAGAGGAGAGCTGCTGCTGAAGACTAGCAGACAATTCCTGCATTCAGACAGGAAAGCACAAGATAGTTAGACGTGGCCTCACGACTCTTCTTGGTGACAACAGATGCAATGCAGATAATGAAGTATGACAACTAAATTAGGAAGTTTAAAGGAAACACAAAAATATATACCATGGTTCGAGGCCAGGCTGGACTGACAGCCTCCAAAACAATACTGAGAAACCCTGTCTCGTAAAAACAAAACAAAAAAAAAACATACCATGCTTACTTTCTCTATGTTATATAATTTAACAATGTAGAAAATGTAATTTCGGACTAGAGAGATAGCTCAGTGGTTAAGAGCACTGGCTGCTCTTCCAGAGGTCCTGAGTTCAAAGCCCAGCAACCACATGACGGCTCACAACCATTTGTAATGATTCTGGTGCCCTCTTCTGGCCTGCAGGCATACATGCAGGTAGAGGGGGATGGAGTGGGGTGGGGGAAAATGAAAAAAGAAAATGTAATATCTAGATTTTTGTTTTGCTTTGTTTTTGTTTTTTTTTTCGAGACAGGCTTTGGAGGCTGTCCTGGAACTAACTCTTGTAGACCAGGCTGGACTTGACTTCACAGAGATCCACCTGCCTCTACCTCCTGAGTGCTGGGATTAAAGGCATGTGCCACCAACGCCCCGGCTGTAATTTCTAGATTTTTTTTTTTTAGTGTTAAATTATCACACTACTTTCTTTATATCTGGCTTTACAATTAGCCTACATATACTTCAATCTACTCTGTTTAGCTATGATAAAAAAGTATATTATGATCTCACTGTCACATAAAATATTTATGTTATAGGATACACATTTCGAAGTTCTATAAAATATTATTACCAAGAAAAAAAAATCTAGATTAAGTGAAGTGAATATTAATTTTCACTAGTCCCTATTTCAATCTGTATTTCCCTTCCAAAGATAACTTTTGGTTTAGAGTACATATTGCCCATATATTTTCATACATGCATACATTTGGGGAAGCTATGCGATATATTCTATGTATTTATATTTTAAATCGCCAAGCGGTAGTGGCACATGCCTTTAATCCCAGCACTGGGGAAGCAGTGGCCAGTCTGGTTTACAAAGCTACACAGAGAAACCTTGTCTTGAAAGACCAAAACCAACCAACCAACCAACCAACCAACCAACCAACCAACCAACCAAAACAAAACAAAAAACCCAAAAACCCAAAAAGAAAACTATTTTAAAATCATAAAAAATAGTTGAATTTTTTCTAGGTCAATGTATATTAACCCCTTGAGCCCCTTTCATTGTCTATTGCCCCAAAATATTTATCACATTAGTGCATGCCCATTCCTATTGATTCAGCTTTCACCCAAGTAGCACAGTGAAATGGTTTAGTTTCTAGATACTCTGTTAATGAAGTGCTCTATTCCACTGGTTACTACAGAGAGATCCTCTGTCCATGTTTACAAGTAATCGGGATATTGTATTAGAATTATCTACTTCTATCCTATGACCATGTGCTTTGTTTGTTTGTATTTTTTACTGGGCTTCCCCCCCTTACTATTATGTAAAATGCTCCTTATGTAACTTGCATTTTCAAATTATTTTGCTTTTTCCTATTGTTAGACATTCTTTTTAAGATAACTATAAATATCTCTCTTGTCTACTTGATACAAATGTATACCAGTATCATCTGTGACTAAATGTTCAAGATATACACACAGAGATTTTCTGACATAAATGAAAAATTATGATATAAAGTAGTTAAAAAACAAAAATAAATGTAGTTAACTACCTTCTCTTGTTGTAGAAGTGACTCAATTTGCATTTCTTTTTGTTGCAGCTTTTCATATTCTTGTTTTTCTAGAACAAGCTTCTCTGTTACAATCTGTATCTCGGCACTGAGACTTTCAGCCCTTTCTCTGTCCTTGTTGACAAGATCATCTATAAAAGGAAAGCACGAGACATTCCAGAACTAAATACTAATGTTAAGGGGCTCTATTCACCTAGTATTTCACCCCACTGCTTTAGCACACTATACAGAGCAAGCGTTTCCAAAGACGGGGGAAGAGTACATTCATTACCTTATTATATATGCTATACAAATAGGTTAGTTTTCAGTTTGCAATAATTACAAACTAACACTAACCCAGGGTAGACGTTTGCACTAACACTACCCAGGGTAGAAGTCCTCAGCTAATATATAACTCTTTTTATTTTCAATCAACGAATATAATGTGTTGAAATAAAAACAAACATTATAGCATTAAAAAACATCCCAAATAGCACATGGACTTTTTGGTATTCACATAATGGAAAATGTTGCCATAGAGCCGTATATTTTTTACAGACAGTACCTAAGCCTTATTGAAGCAAAATAACATAACCAGCATAGTACCTCTTTCCTTTTCAAGCAGCTGACATTTAACAGTCAGGTCTTCTACTTGCTTGGAAAATTCGAGGGTTTCCTCAAGAGACTGCTGAAGGCTTGAAATCTCACGATCCTTCTCTTTCAAATCTTCTTCTAACTGGGCAATATCAACTTTATATTTTTCTACTTGTTCAGATGCACAACTGCATTAAAAAGTATTTTGAAGAGAATATCTCTTTAGGTACTGGAAAAACACGTTCAACAAAATAAAGTACTCTTGTTTTGTTTGAGCAAAAACAATATTGATGCCGAATCCAGGGCTTACCAAATGCCAGGCAAGTGTTTTACCAACAAAGTTATATCCACAGTCTGTAAGGTCCATTTTATTTATTAACTTTTCATTTCAATTACTTATTTATTCAATGTGTGTAAGTGTTTATCTGCCTAAATATTTGTGTACCTCATGGAGTGCAATCCCGACATGAGATAATATTCCCCTGGGGGTGGGAGTTACACATGGTTGTGAGCCACCATGTGAGTGCTGGGAATTGAACCTGGGACTTCTGGAAGAGCGGCCAGTGCTGCTGAGCAACCACTGAGCAACCTCTCCAGCCTGGAAGTTAGGTTTAAAACTACTATGAGGTATTTATATTACCTAATTTCTTCGATGTATTCTAAGAGTTTTTCTGTTTCAGATTTTTCATCAATCTGTTCTTTCTCCATGGAAACACTGAAAAAAAAAAAAGAAGTAAATACATATGGTTCATTTACTTTATAACCATGCAGACTATGTACGAGATACTAAATACTATTATGTTAGGTAAGGTAACTCCAGAAGTTTAATTCTTACCTATAATTTCAAGTGATTTTTCATGTTAACACTTAGATTAACACAGGTGACTAGATTTTTATTTACATGAAAAAGCTTTCCAAACATGCTCTGATGAAAGAGCTATGATGAGAACTGCAGTATAAATTAGAAGCTAGTTTTCATATCAACTCAAATCACATTCTGTGTGCTAAGAGGCTTCCATCCCAAGTTGTACAGTATTTGATTACTTATGTGATTGCCAGGTCATATGGTACAGGCGTGTAAATTCTACCAGTCTGGGAGGCTGAGGCAGGAGGATCTGAACTCTAAAGACTTCTTGGGCTACATGACACACAGGACTGCGTTTCAAACAGGAACAACAAAGACAATTGACAAATTAGCATATGACACCATTAGAAAGGCTGAAATAGGCAGGGCGGTGGTGTCACACACCTTTAATCCCAGGACCTGGGAGGCAGACAGAACACTATACATAATAAATAAAAATTGAAAAAGAACTCTTGTTGCTCTTAAAGAAGACCTAGGTTCAATTCTCAGCATCCACATGTTGGATCACAACCACCATCTGTAAATACAGTTCCCGGGGATCCAATGTCCTCTCTTGATCCATACACCAGGCATGCATATAGTACAAATACATACATATAGGTAGAGTACTCACACACATAAAGATACATAAATAAACTTAAAAAAAAATTCTGAGCAGG
This sequence comes from Mesocricetus auratus, assembly GCF_017639785.1. Classification (NCBI taxonomy): domain Eukaryota; kingdom Metazoa; phylum Chordata; class Mammalia; order Rodentia; family Cricetidae; genus Mesocricetus; species Mesocricetus auratus. Next base: position 20,822,675 of record NW_024429191.1, read on the forward strand.
GCAGTGGTGGTACATGCCTTTAGTCCCAGCAATGGGAGGCAGAGGCAGGTGGATCTCTGTGAGTTCCAGACCAGCCTGATCTACAAGAGCTAGTTCTAGGATATCCTCCAAAGCCACAGAGAAACCCTGTCTCAAAAAACTAAATAAATAAATAAATAAATTCTGAAGTTAATAAGGCTGATAAGGACACTGAGGAAAAGGAACCCTGTACGCTGGTGGCAGGAAAGTAGGTGGCATAATTACTACAGAAAACATTAAAGAAAACAAACTAGCATAAGATCAGCAATCCTATTTATGCAAAGAAAATCACCATGTGCAAGTAATGGCTACATCCCTGTGCTAGCCTCAGCAGTACTCACACAGCCATGACAGAGAAGTCACAGACACCTATTCAAGAGATGAGTGGATCCAAAGACAAACTGCAGAAAAGCACTTAAGCATATAGAGAAAGGGAAATCCTTTCACTTGTAGCATCATCATGGATGGAACTAGAGCTCATTATGTCAAGTGAAACAAGTGAGGCTCAGAGACAAATACCACACATTTCACAAGACAGTGGAGCTAAGAATTGAACAGAAGCTGAGGGTAGAGCAGTTACTGAAATTGGAAAAAATGGGGAAGGCCAGCATGGAAATGGTTGGTCAAGAGGAACGTTTGGTCAGTGAGTTCTAATACAGACAGGAGGTAGAAGTTGGTGTGCTACAGTAAGATGACTACAGATTGAGTTGGGTATAACTCAAAAAGCTAGGATTTTTCACTGTAAGGAAGTGAGATTCTTATATTTGATTTCCTCATTAAGCAATGTGTATTTACATTAAAACATTACAGAACCTCATTAATATGAATAGCTTGATAAAACCGTTCGTTAAGGAAAGGAAAAAAAGCTAAGGAATCATCACACTTAACAATCTTTTCCCTTTTTACTACTTACAGTTTGCCCTCCAGTTGGACTATTTTCCCCTGTGACTCTACGAGGTCCCTCTGAGTGGCCTGCAGCTTCAGCTCCATGCCTTCATGTTTAGCCATCACACTCTGCACAACAGAGATAACTACTTTAGGAAATGAGAAGTTCCTAGGTCCCCAGAGTCAAGAGACAGTAGACACACCAAAGGCAGCACTCACCCTCATCTTCGCTTCTCTTTTGTTTCTAAGTTTCATCAACTCCAGGCTTAGAGTTCTCATGCTCTTTTGATGACCATCTTCAGAAAACTACAACATAAAAATTCAGAAATATTTTCTGCTAAGCCATACACATAATTACTTAAGTCTGGATATGGTATCACATGCCTCTAATCTTAGCACTTGACAGAGGCAAAATGATCAAGAGGCCAAGGTCAGCCTGGGCTTCATAAGACCTTGTCTCAAAAAAAAAAATAATAAAATAAAAAAATAAAGGCAAAAAACAAAAGAATTACTTATAAGTAATACTGATTAATATGCCCGTCAATGGAGCTAATGGAGCTATTAGTTGTGTGCAATGTACTTTGGCAAAGAAAACAGCCTTGACCACAAGTATTTATTGTATGCCAGTACTGTTTTCCTCTTGATTTCCAGGTTTATTTTTGAAACAGTCAAAGTTGATGGTTCTCAACCTTCCTAATGCTACGACTCTTTAATATAGTTCCCCATGTTGTGGTAACCTCCAACCACAAATTTACTTGGGGCTGGAGAGATGGCTCAGTGTTTAAGAGCACTGGCTACTCTTCCAGAGGACCCAGGTGATGGGAGATGTCATTCTGTAAATAAGTTTCTCTTATTGGTTAATGAATAAAACACTGATTGGCTGATTGGCCAGGTAGGAAGTGATATAGCTGGGCAGAATCAGAGTATAAGCAGGGACAAACAGGAAATCACTCTCTTCTCTTCTTGGTGGAGATGCTTAGGAGGCAAGGTGTGCTGTGGCTTGCTCCTTCTCTCCGATCTCTCAGCATTTCCTTCTATATCTGACTCTGGCCCTTTATTATCTAGACCAATTAAGGACTCCATTTACACCCAGGTTTGATTCTCAGCACCCACAAGGCAGTTCACAATGGTGTATAAGTCTAGTTCCTGGGGATCCAACACCTTCACACTAATGCACATAAAATAAAGTTAAAAAATTATTTTCATTGCTACTACATAACTGTAATTTTGCTACTGTTATAAATCATAATGTAAATATTTTTGGAAATAGAGATTTGCCAAGGAAGTTGCAACCCACAGGTTGAGAACCGCTGGTCTAAGTGGTCACTTACTGTTACACACTAGAAAGGTCACTTGCAGGGTTTAAGACAAACCCTAGAAAAACTTGTGGAACTATGTTTGCTAAATTGTCTCAGCTGCCTAGGACACCTGAAGTATATAAGATGTGGGGCCTAATCCAGGCCTTCCAGGTCAGGATCTCCCTTAGGCTTTAATACACTTTTTACTCCCTACATAAAGAGCAGAGCCTATCACAGGCCCTGAATAAATGATTAATTCAACTGAACAGTGACTTACCTTTTCCCTCTATTTCTGTCAGTGGTTTTTGGAACCATACTACATTCCTTAGGATCTATTACTACATTATTTACTTATACACACAATTTATGTGTTGAGTACATTCATTTCACTAATGCCCTATAATAAAAAAAATAGCTAAAAACAATCCTACAGAAAGTAGGCTAATATGTAAAGCAGTTAATAGTCCCACCAGGAATAATGCTTTACAGATGTCTACTACATTCTATTCAAAACCTTACTTGCCTTCTTGAAATAGACCACTACTTAACATGTCAAACCACCACTCTAGTTTGTGTGATTAGGACCAGTGAAAGCAAGAATGCCTATACCAATGGCAGAAGTGAATAAACAGCCTCAACTCCACATGCAACTTGTAAACTTGAATGTGAAGGTAAGTAAACATCATTCAATTTTGATGTTGTCACGGGGTTCAACTACCTTAGATTTTAGTAGCTCGTTGGCTCTGGTTAGCTCAATAAGCTTTTTTTCCAATGAAGCATTACTTGCAGAAAGAGATGTTTTCTCTCTGACTGCTACATTTAGCTTTGCTTCTGTCTTCTCCAACTCAGATTCCATATCTTGGATCCGTTTGTCCTGAGCACCTCGCTCCTGCAAAAGAACACGAATCTGGAAGAAAACGAGGGGATAAATATATGATTGATCCTACTGGTACCAGAAGCCTCAAACCTTCTAGTTAACTTACAATTTGATACGGTGTTCAGACATTCTTATTTTACTAGCTATTTGAATAATTATATTTACCTTAAGATACAACTTAAAGATATGCATCATAAATACAGAATGATTAGTATTTGAGAAGCAGAAGCAGGTAGATTTCTGTGATTTTTCAGGCCCAGCTGGTCTACATAGTGAGTTCCAGGCCAGTAAGAGTAACATACTGAGATCCTATCTCAAACACACATACACACACAACAAATCCACCAATGAAACACAATGATTTTTAACTTTCACAAACTTTTAGTCTAAAATAGCTAGCTATTGCTGGGCAGTGGTGGCATATGCCTTTAATCCCAGGACTTAGGAGGCAGAGGCAGGTGGATCTCTGTGAGTTCAAGGCCAGCCTGGTCTACAAAGCAAGTTCCAGGACAGGCTCCAAAGTCTGTTTCAAAAAATCAAACCAAACAACAAAAAACAAAACAACAACAAAAAAGATAGCAAGCATTTAGTCAATTAAAAGTTGTAAGAATTCTTGTTTTCTCTGGTGCTAATTACACAAATTTAAATTGTAGTTTGAAGTGCTATATGTTTTTTATTTTGGGAAAGCAGAGTCCTAAGTAGAATTTAACAGGAAACAGTGAGTCATGTTTTACTGTCTATACTCATTAAACAAAAAAACAGCAAAACAAAGAAGCTAGTATTTGTCAATAGTAAACAGAAACAAAGAAACAACAAATTTAAATGTTTGGGGAGGGCTAGGGAAATGACTCAGGTAAAGGGCTTACCACTCAAGCATGAGGATTGAGTTTGGAGGCCAGGATTCACGCAGATGCCAGTAAGGTGTTGTGGTCCAGTATTTCAGGTAGAAACAGATATCTGGAGCTAGCTAGCTGAGCAGACTAGCTGAAATGGCAAGCTCCGGTTCTGTGAAACTCTGCCTCAATACTGAAAGTTAAGAGCAACCTAAGACGACACTGGTTTCCACATCTTTTTTTTTTTTTTTTTTTTTTGGTTTTTCGAGACAAGGTTTCTTTGTGGCTTTGGAGGCTGTCCTGGAACTCACTCTGTAGACCAGGCTGGCCTCAAACTCACAGAGATCCGCCTGTCTCTGCCTCCCAAGTGCTGGGATTAAAGGCGTGCGCCACCAATGCCCGGCTGGTTTCCACATCTTAGTACAGGTAAACATACATACAAGTATGTATACCACACACCCATGCAAAAAAATAAAAAATTTAAAAAAATTAAAAAAATAAAAGTGGGGGTAAAAACTTGCCAACCCAAAATCTGATGCAAACAATCAGCCCTAATCTTGGCAGTGCCACTCACTCATCAGCAATGCCATGAACTCAGTTGTATCAATCATAATATCCTCATTGCCATGGATCCTCAACGAAGACAGTATTATATTAAATGAGAGACTAGCGACAAAACTACACACATGCTATGTTTATCTCACTGCAGAACTACTCAAATTGCTACAGAACCTTGGTCTGCAAATCTAAGCCATTCTCTTTCCATTATATAGCATTTATTCCCCAGTAAGCTCCAACTATGGCTTACCTCTTTTTCTAATCTCTTCAAATCTTTATCATTCTTCTGAGGTTCCTTCTGTTTAAAAGTTAAAAAAATTATGAACTTACATGCCACAAATATCACAGCACAATCTGATTATTTATTTTTGGTCCTTTCCCAAATTAATAAAGAATTCATGTGTGTGGGTATTTTGCCTGCATATATATGCTCAGACCATGTACATGGCTGGTGCCTGCAGAGGCCAGAAAGGGGTCCTGAATCCTCTGAAACTGGAGTTATATAAACTGTTGTGAGCCAAGTGGGTACGAGGAATTAAACCAAGGTCCCCTGAAAGAGCAGCCACTGAGCCATTTCTCTATCCCCTAATTCTTAGTCTTTTGAGTCAACAACTCCCTATGTAATTAATACACCTTGGCCTTGAACCACAATCTGACTTTCACATGCTGGGATTGAAACAACGTAACGTACTAACACACTCATCTTCATGTGTATTTTAAACACTGTAATATACTGTTCAACAATTTGAGTAACAACCTCATTTTGGTCATTGAAATTTTATTTTTCTCTTTTCCAATACTTATCCTTTCCACAAAAAGGCAGACAAGCAAACAATAAACAAGCAAACAACAAATAAATAAAATAAAGCAACTCAGATGATGGTAACAGATCAAAGCATGACACCTTAGTAAAGGCTTACTTACTAAAGGTAATTACCAGATTTATCTCTATACAGAAATGCCTTTGTAAATATGAGCTAAGAGACCATTCAAAGTGACTTACTAATACATCAGGTAAAATGTGAAGCCTGCTAGAGTTCTGATGATACTTAACATTATTGATAGATTTAAAAAGAAAGAAAAAGATTTACTCTTATTTATGTATATGGCGATGTGTGTATGCCCTGTGACTGTGAGTGCCCTAGGAGGCCTGAGAAGTTATCAGATCCCCTGAAACTCCAATTCCAGTGATGGGACCTGAACTCTGGTCCTCTGAAGAACAGTACATGTTCTCATTGAGCTAACTCTATGTAAGCCCTAACTTACATAAATTTGATTTACATGCTTAGCCATTTAAATAAAATGCAGTACGTTGTAGGTATGTAGTCAATGACATAAGGAATGTATCAATAGTCTTTTTTTTTTTTTTTTTTGGTTTTTACGAGACAGGATTTCTCTGTATTGTTTTGGAGGTTGTCGGTCCAGCCCGGCCTCGAACTCACAGAGATCCGCCTGCCTCTGCCTCCGGAGTGCTGGGATTAAAGGTGTGCACCTCCATCGCCCAGCATCAATAGTCTTATAAATGTTTCTCACCTTTGACACCAATGTCTTTGATTTTTTAGATGAAGCAAGCAAGGTAGTATCTTTGTCAACATTAACATTTTGTTGAGATTCTGGAAAAAATAAATTAATATGACTATGGTTGATGTTTGCATGTTATAACCACAAAAATAAAAAATTTAAACCTTTCATTGCAGATAGTACTTGAAGCAAGATAAGCTTTTCCTTTGGGTTGTAAATTTCAAATAATTACTTGCACAATTATTTGTTATAGACCCCAACCTTTCCTGCTATTCTTTATTTTAAAAAATCATTTTTTTAAAAAATAAGTATGTCCATGTCTGTGTGGAAGCATATGTACTTGAATGCTTGTAAGCCAACTGAGGTCCTCTGCAAGATCAGTATGTGCTTTTAACCACTGAGCTAACTCTCCAACTCTGCTTGGCAGATCCAATATTCTGACAGAAAGTAAACGCAATTATCAAAAGGGAAACTACCTATCTGCAAATATCTTAATTTCCCTTGTTACATATAGTATACTATGAAAAAAATCATTGTGTACTCGATCCTTTTATAAAAATGCCAAATAATGATATTTAATTTTACTTCTGGCCTTGAAACTCTAGGAGTGCAAAAGCATCTTAACATTTCAACACTATTGCTTATATCAGGCTATAGGCTGTACAACCATTGTTTGTTTAAGGACCCATTACCTTTTTGGTTTCTAAATCTTTGTGATTTCTGAAAAGACACCGGTCCTTTAGACACTTCTGAAGTTTTAACATCATAAGCACCTGGAGACGGCGCACAACCTACAGAAAACACAAAATAGCAACGTATCATCACTTAATGGCATTATTTTGTTACTACTATTAGCATATTAGCAATACCTGTAAGTAGCTATGCTTTTAAGCTAAACCCACAGAAGAGGGACCCTCCGTGGAGGAACTAATTTCATCAGAAGTTGCTGTGGGTATCCCGCCCCTGGGCAAGTGGTCCTGGGCTGTGTAACAAAGCACGCCATGGAAAGTGAGCCGGTAAGCAGAATGCCCTTCACTTCCTGCCTGGGTTTGCCTTAAGGACAGACTGTAACCTGGGAGCCAGACAAACCCCTCCCACTCTGCTCCCCACACATGCAAATACTGACTGGCTGAGTTTGTTTTCAGTCATTGTCGACAAATTAATATAAATTGTTCCAGAAAATTTATATTTCCCAAGATATACCAATATACTATGATGCTTTTGCTTAATAGTCTTCCTTCCCTAGTCTTGAACTCTGTTCTCAGTGTTCCACTATGGAACTCAGGCTCACCTAGAACTCACTAAATACTCTAGGCTCATCCTGCATCCATGAGCCTCTTACTTTAGCTTCCAGGGTGCTTAGACCACATGTAGCATGATGCCTAGCTTCAGTGTACCTTCCTTTAGCTAGCAGTTTGTCCTCTTTGAAAGTATGGGCCAGGTGGTAGACCTGGCTGCTTGCCAAATCCAAAGCAGTATGAATTGAGGTTTTCCACACAAGCATCTCTTAGAAGCAGAGAGCAAAGAATAGTCCTATTTTTTGTATTTGGAGTGGAAACTAGTAGTATTCATAAGATCCCCATCAGTGCAGTAAAGCCAAGCTGCGTGAGAGAAACACTTTCTCCCTTTTCATGTTAGCCACAAGGAAAGAACTACATGGGGGAAATACAATTTTAAACTTCATAATTTTATCATATTATAAATACAAGAAACTGGAGGCTTTATAGAAACAGAGTTTAGGCCGTTCTTATGCCTTGAACACTGAAAATCTGCCAAGTTATCACACAGCTGCAGCTAATGTAGACAACTGTGTTGGAAGAGACTTTTAAATATATCCATTTCATCTCTTTGATATCCACATTTATTTTGGTCCCACATGTATCTGAATCTCTTAACATACAAATCTGTTCAGCTCCAAGCAGGCTTTCCATAGCAGAAGATATTTACTCTTAGAAATGTGCTTGCTTGTAATTACTATCCATGTTTTTCATTAACTCTCAAGAATTTCAAATAATCCCCTTTTATCCATTATGAACTCCAAGTATTTAGAGATAACTATCTCATTATCTTGGACTTTCTCTGCTTCATACTAAGTGTCTATTACTCCATCAGCTTTTCTTATGAGGCAGTCCGCTGATTCCCGTGTCTCAATTTTTTTTTAGAACTCTCATCTGTTACCATTCTATTTAAAATTCTACATGTGTGTGTTCTGAGAAATCAGGACTATGAGACCATTACTAGAAAAGTCAGAGATGCTGGGTGTTGATGGTCCACACCTTTGATCCCAACACTTAGGAGGCAGAGGCATGCAAATCTCTGTGACTTCAAGGCCAGCCTGTCTACAAAGTGAGTTCCAAGACATCCAGAGCTGTTACACAGCTGAAACCCTGTCTCGAAAAGCAAAACAAAACAGAAAAGTCAGAGGCAACAGATGATTTCTATGAAGTTAACCTTCTCTGCTGTTATGGGTACAATTCATTTGTAAACACAAAGTGGCTTCCAATTACTGGTTTGATTATTATTTTTCTTTCATGTATTTCTTACTCATGTTGGTATCGCCTAACTTAAAACAAATCACCTAAGGAAATGTGTTTCTGTATGGGGTTTTTATTACATTAAAGTCTTCAAGCTTCTCAACTTCTGTATATTCTAGTTAGCCATTTAGAATTCATAGGCCACTTCCAATTTCTTTCCCAGCCAATTCTCATTTACCTTCCAGATCTCAATCTGGATATTTTTCCAGCTTTTGCACAGTCCCAAAATCAGACGAGAAAAGCCTCATAGCATCTTCTATCTTTCCTACCAAAGAACCTCCCAGGCTTTCATAAGGATTTATTTACTCCATCTCCACATTGGGGAGCAGATGCATCATGTCTACTGCTCTAGTATTTAGCTTATGGTTGTGTTGAGACGTATGGAAAATTTGTTTGGGGTGTGGGATGAGGACTCAAACCCAGCTCTGTGTAACACGCTACAGAAAACTCTGTGCCAGATATTTAGTACAAAGAGAGCACAGTAAATAAAAATATTACATTTCCTCCTTTTCCCCAGGATGCTTTAAGTTTCCTTGAGGTGGAAAAAAAAGAAGCCTGGTTTTGAAGATTACTGGGTTAGAAGAAACTGCCACTGATTCACAAATATTAAATATCTCATAAATGTTATTCTTGGAACTGTAAGACTTAACAACTACTCCTTAAAACCAAACAGCAGCTGAGTCATGTGGGGTGATACAGGTCTGTAGGTTTCAGTACTTGGGAGATGGCAGCAGGAGTTTAAGGCCATCCTGAACTACACAAAACCCTATCTCAAAACAAAAAAATTAGTGCTGCTCTGCAGAACCTGAATTGTTTTTGAATACCTTGGAAATGGTGTGTCCCTTGAGCTGGATTAATCTGATTGCTCACTTGACCTTGTGAATAGTGGGGTTGATGACCCTAGAACAGTTATACAGCTAGGTCTGATCAAATCATACCTAAGGCTCCCTAGTTATTGTGGGTATACACCACAGTGGTTGGGCACACAGGATACATCAATGGAGGCCTGGGTTCACATCCCAGTTCTGTCAATTTAGTTTTATAACACTGAGAACATTTCAGTCTTGTTTTTCATTTCTTCTCCTTAAAACTGTCTATTTGTTGGGGGGGTGGGTCACTGACAATCTTTCTATGTAGTTCAGGCCACTGGGCCTGGAAACATCTATTTCTTAATGTTGAAAACATTAGAAATTCCTTTCTCCTAACTTTTTGGACACTACCACCATCTACAGTCAATTTCTGGTGCCATCGACACACCAAGCTCCAGTGTGTTCAGTCACCAAAACACTGAATAGTAAGTACTTCAGTGTTTAGAAAATGGGGAAAAAAAATTCTGGAGCAGCTGTTATTAGCTGATTTCTCAGTCCCCGTGTTTTTACACCCAAATGCAATGTCAAGACAAGAAACTTTCTAACGAAAGTAACATTTTTTTTCCTTTTAATGAACAAAATGCCTGCCGTTTCCATATCCCTTCAACCAGCTACTGATTTCACCACGGCGATGACGGCATATTGGTAGACTTTCCTGCTTGAAGGCTTGCTGTGTGGGAAACGGACTCGATTTTAATCGAAGCCACATTCCTACCATCCTATACAGCACTTGCCAAGAAGTGTTTACTGTTTGTATTTTGAACAAAAAAAATCCAAAACAAATACCATCCCAACCCTAACCTGGCGTCCCGCCGACTGAGGAAGGAGGGGTCGAGGGCGCGTCCCCTCCCCACCCTGCTCCCGCACCCGTACGCACCCGAAGGGTCATTGAATCTTTTCAGGGGCGCCTTAGGAAAAGACATGGCGTGTGACACCTGGATCCCCGACGGCCACCGAACTCCGCAACTGTCTGCTCGCCTGAATTCAAATTTACCCCACCTTCCCCGGGTCAACCAATCAGAAAAACCTAAACCTAGCTGACGAATCCTGAATGGGCCGAGGAGCATGCGCACTAGATTTGTACGCCTGTCCAATAGGGAGGTCCGTAAGTTTAAGCTGCTAGCCAATGAGAGACTGTCCCTGTGGGCCGCAGCTACGGCTCTACCCAGTCCCGGCTGGATTTACTCCAGTTGACTCTCAGTTCGCGCAGGCGCATTTCCCAGGCGGCCCGCAGTAGAGTCCGTATTTTGGCGTCACACAGGCTGTAAGGTCGCGAGCGCCGGTCCCCTTTGTTTCCCGCCTCACCGTTCTTAGGAGGTCCCCATCTCCGGGCTTCGGTTCCTTCACACCAGCTCTCGCGAGTGTCCTAGATGGGCCCTGAAAGGGAAAGGTTTGCACGCTCAGGCACGCCACCTCGGACTTCTGCGCATGTGCAGTGACCCCAAGGCGCCGAGGGCAAACTCTGGAGTCGCATCCCGCCTGTGCCGTGCTCTCCTCTCTCTCTCTCTCTCGCTGAGCGTTGTCCGTGCGTGGCATCTGGAGAATGTCCGCCCCGTTTGAGGAGCGTAGTGGGGTGGTTCCGTGCGGGACGCCGTGGGGCCAGTGGTACCAGACCCTGGAGGAGGTGTTCATTGAAGTTCAGGTGCCCCCGGGCACGCGCGCGCAGGACATCCAGTGCGACCTGCAGAGCCGGCATGTGGCTCTGGCCGTGGGTGGCCGCGAGATCCTCAAGGTAGCAAGTCAGGGCTTGTCCCGAGTTCCTCCTCCTGCCCCCCCCCCGCACCCCGAGTTCTAACAGTTCACGGGTTGAGAGCGATGACTGCTGGGTGGGAAGGTCAGTTCCTGGCTGGCAGAAAGAAAGCCAGTCAACTGGTCTGGCGAGGAGGGTCTCCTCGCTGCCCCCGCTCCCAGAGCAGACCTAGCGTGGATGGCAAAGAGATTTCGTCTTTTTCGAAGACAGATAATGTGCTACTTTAATTCCCCTGGGGTTTCCTCTGCTGACGGAAGACTTAACTAGATCAAAAGTACAAAATGTATCTTCTGGGCACTGATCTGAGTCCCAGAGACTTTCGGCAAAAGGTTTCTGAATTCTTCATGATGTGTGGGCAAAAGCAAGGGTAGGGTGATGGATGAAGATGATGTCAGATTGGCTTTCTAAATTGCAAGTTTCATGCATGCTGATGGTCATTTAGATAATGAAGACGTGTGTGTGAAGGAAACAATGCCTCTTTTAGTTGATTCCACCAATATATTTTTGAGGCTGGCTCAATCTACTTTTTTTCTTAAGAATTTTCAGAAGCCGGCCAGTGGCAGCACACGCCCTTAACCCCCAGCGCTCAAGAGGCAAAGGCAGCCACATTTCTGTGAGTTCGAGGCCAGTCTGGTCTACAAAGCAATTTCCAGGATAGCCAGGATTGTTTCATAGGGTTGGGGGGGGGTGGATTTTCTTTTCTTTTTGGTTTTCCGAGACAGGATTTATCCGTATTGTTTTGGAGGCTGGAACTAGCTCTTATAGACCAGGCTGGCCTCAAACTCATTGAGATCCGCCTGACTCTGCCTCCGGAGTGCTGGTATTAAAGGCGTGCACCACCAATGCCCGGCTAGGGGGGGGTGGATTTTCACATATCAATCTGAGATTATATTTTACCCCTGGATTAGATGCCTAGCCTGTTGGATGGCCATGCAGTGTAGTGGGTACCATGTTTTCTAAACTTGGGCAGGAGGAGATGAAAACTTAATCACAGCTAATTTGACATCAGACCTACAATATGTGATTAGATATCCTTAAGAAATTGGCTTTTCCTAGTGCCAGCTTTAATCATTTTTTATTTAAAAGATAGCATTTTAAAGGCAGGTATTGTGGCATACGCCTTTAATCCCAGCATTTAAGAGCCAGAGGCATGTGGATTTCTTCGACTTTCAGGCCAGCCAGGTTTACGTAGTGAACTCCAGGACTACACAGAATAGTGAGTGTTTCTTAAACTTCCCAAATGCTGTGACCCTTTAATACAGGTCCTCATGTTGGGGTGATCCCCAACCCTAAAATTGTTTTTGTTACTACTTCATTAAATATGGAGGGTTTTGTTGTTGTTTTTTGCTACTGTTACAAACCATAAAATATAAATATCTGAAATGGGACACCTAGAGGAGTCTCAATCCACAGGTTGAGAACCCCTGACTAGAGAGAGACCCTACCTCAAGAAAAACAAAAATAAAATAGATCATTTCTAGTTTTAGCAGAAGTCCCTGTCTTGTTCATTTTGATGGGTAAAGCATTTTATACATTAATTTCACATTTATTCTGTCAGTAGTAGTATGTCATCACCTGTTTTGTTTAGAGGGTCTTGTGTACTTATGCCTGCTAAAGATGTCAAATTTTGTAACCTGGAGTCCCTTTCACTCATAAGAGGAAGTTCAAAGTTGAGCACCCACAGTTAGGCTGAGCTAGTCTAAGATGCGGCTTTGCTTGAAATGAGCCAAATCTTAATTATGGAGAAGGTATAAAAACATTTTTTTTTCTGAGACAGGGTTTCTCTGTGGCTTTGGAGGCTGTCCTGGAACTAGCTCTAGTAGACCAGGCTGGCCTCGAACTCACAGAGTTCCGCCTGCCTCTGCCTCCCGAGTGCTGGGATTAAAGGCGTGCGCCACCAACGCCCGGCCCTGAAGGTATAAAATTTAATGTTGTATCTTTAGTACCTTGTGTTTGTTTTCCAGGGCAAGTTGTTTGATTCTACAATTGCTGATGAAGGAACATGGACTTTGGGTAAGAATAATCTATTATGATTCATAAACTTTTAAAAATTAGATTGTGATATCATTTCTTCTTTGTTTTAAATCTTCTTGTGCTTATAGCTGTGAAGGATGGAGAAAAGTCTTAGGAACAATTGTACATCAGAATTACCTAACATTCTTTAGAAAATACAAGGATTGACTCTTCCTGTGATTTCTCTGTAACTTGTTTCTTATTTTTATCTTAGAAGATAGAAAAATGGTCCGCATTGTCCTGACAAAGACCAAGAGAGACGCTGCAAACTGTTGGACTTCCCTTCTAGAATCTGAATATGCAGCTGATCCCTGGGTGCAAGACCAAATGCAGAGAAAACTTACATTAGAGAGATTCCAGAAAGAAGTAAGTCAAATACAAGCATGATTATTTAGTTAACATGTTCCAAAAATCACATGTATTCACTCATACCGTAGTATACAAAGTAGTAAAAAAACCTTCGGGGGCTGGGTGTTGGTGGCACATGCCTTTAATCCCAGCACTCAGGAGGCAAAGGTAGGCGGATCTCTGTGAGTTCGAGGCCAGCCTGGTCTATAGAGTGAGTTCCAGGACAGCTTCCAAAACAATACAGAGAAACCCTGTCTTGAAAAGCCAAAAACAAAACAAAACAAAAAAACCTACTGGGTGACTTTTAAAGTGAATGGCAAGAAATTAGCCTAGTATGTGGGTTTTAAATTTCACAAATATATCCGTTACTGTGAGACTTCAACTTACTGAACACACATCAGTAATTCATGGATAATAAACCTAAAAAACTGGACTACTGTGGTGTACACAGCATAAAAGGGTGAGAGATCTCTTCATTGTTATTCCGCCACCTCATAACCTCTGCCTCATTCTTATTTACTAGCCTTTTTGTCTGATAAATGTTTAACAAAGGTGGAGGTTCATACCTTGCTTATTTTCATGGTGCTTTTTCCTTTAATAGTGTATCTCCAGCCTCTTCTCCTAATCGTATACATGGCTAAAACTCATCCCTTCTACTTGATTTCTCTCATTTGCATGTACACAACTATTTATCTAGTTCTTTCCCTATGATATTGTTTTAATATCCTTGTTTTTCTCTATTTTAAATAAACCTGTATATACATCTCTGAATGTTCCAAGATAGATATTTGGGAGAGGAATTGCTTAACCATTGGACTTTTAAAAGTTCAGTGGATAATTTCCATCTATATCATGCTTATTTCCAAGTATATTTCTGTAACCTAGACTTTTCCTTGTAAACTTTCAACCTGCATTTCCATTTACTTATTGAACATCTCCATTTAGCTGTCAGACTATACATGTCCAAAGTGAACAAACTAATTTCACTCCCAAATGTTGGTCAAGATTAAGGGAGGGAGTGGCTTGGAGATTGCACAGTGGGTATGGCACTTGAGCTGCAAGCATGAGGACCAGAGGCCTGCTGGATGATCCCCAGAATCCATGCAAAAGCTGGGCCGGTGTGGTGGCCGCCTTTGATCCAGCACTCCTGAGACAGAGGCAAAGGATCCCTGGAGCAAGATGGCTGTCTAAACTACCTAGAATTTGGAGAGCAATTGAAGAAAACATGTGATGTCAACTTTAGTTGTACACAGATACACACGTGTAAACACACCTGCCCTCCTGCCCATTAGACAGGTTATTAACAACTCTTAGGAAGTCTTATTAGCATTGTCTTCCACTTAACATCCAGACTTTTCCTGCTTTACCCTGCCAAACCTGCTAGTACTTGGTTTGGATTACTTCACAAAATTCCTAACTAGCCTCCTTGACTCTTCCCCAAGCTGTTATCTCAAGAGTAGTCATTAAAGATGTCTTTTGATAGTGCAAGTTAGATCAATGCATTTTTCTTCTCAGAATACTCTCAAGTTCTTCCTTTTCTTTATGGGATAATCTGTCAGTTACTTCTTACCAACCCTTCCTTTCTTTTTTTGTTTCTGTCGTGTAATTTTGTTTTGTTCTTTTGAGACAGTGTCTCACTCTCTAGGTCTGGCTGGGCTCGAACTGTTCAGGCTGGCCTTGAACAGAGATCTGCCTCTTAGGTATTGGAATTAAAAGTGTTTACTGGCATGCCTGGCTCTCTACTGATTCTGGCTGGACTGTTTATTCTCCTGTAGCTTTTTTTTTTTTTTTTTGGTTTTTCGAGACAGGGTTTCTCTGTGGCTTTGGAGGCTGTCCTGGAACTAGCTCTTGTAGACCAGGCTGGCCTCGAACTCACAGAGATCCACCTGCCTCTGCCTCCCGAGTGCTGGGATTAAAGGCGTGCGCCACCAACGCTCGGCTTCTCCTGTAGCTTTAAGCTCATCACATTTTAACTATCCCATTCAAGTCTGTAATTTTCTTTCTTTATTCTTTCTCCTGCCATGCTTCCTGTTTACCTTTTTTTTATAGCACTTGCAAGCTTTAACACACTAAGCCAGAGGTTGGCAAAAATGCAGCCTGGGGAAATTCAGCCCCAGGCATGCAGGTAAAGTTTTACAGAGACATACCTTTGTTCATTTATTAGTATGTCATGTATAGCAGTTTCTTATAATGAAGTATTTATGACAGAAGTTTATGCATAGTCTCAAGTGATTATTGCCTGACTCTATACAGGCTGAGCTCTGTGTTCAGTATTCACGGTTTGTTATTTGTTTTCCTGCTACAGTATAACCTCCTCTACAACAGAGGTCTTTACATTTGAAATCCACATGTTTTTAATGACATTTCCCAAGTAGTAGGAACTCAATAAATGTCCATTAAACAAATGAAACTGCCCCCAGAAAAGTCTAAAGCTTGAAGCAGTGCTTCATAATATTTAATGTGTATCTACATGGTAATATACATATAGCTATTAGTATATGGCTGTATGGCTTATAGTAAGCTTCAAAAGGACAGGACTAGACAAAACCATCCTGAGTGAGGTAATCCAGTACCAGAAAGATACAGATATGGTATGTTTTCATTTATAAGTGGATACCAAACATAAAGCAAAAGATACCCAACCTGCAGTTCACAGTCCCAGCAAAGCTAGAACCCTCTTCTAGAAACAGCTGGAAGCAGATGCAAAGATCCACAACTAACCATTGGGTTGAGCTCCTGGAGTACAGTCGAAGTGAGGGAGGAGCGATCATATGAAAAAAGGAGTCAAGACCATGATGGGGAAACGCACAAAATCAGCTGACCCGAGCTGGTGAGAGATCACTGACTCTGGACTGACAACTGAGGACCTGCATGGGATGGACTAGGCCCCCTGAATATAGGTGACAGTGGTGTGGCTTGGACAGTATAAGGCCCCTGGCAGTAGGACCGACATCTAACTATAATGCGTAAACTGGCTTACTGGAGCCCCTTCTATATGGAGAGAGACCTTGCTTAGCCACGGCATGGGGGTTGGAGGTGCTTGGTCCTGCCTCAACAAGGTGTTAGGACAGCCTTAGTTGACTTCCTAGGGGAGGCCTTACCCTCTCTGAGGAGTGGATGGGAGGTGGAATGGGGGAAGGTGGAAGGAGAGGAGGGAGATGGAACTGGAATTGGAATGTAATAAATAAATAATAAACAAGTAAACAAATAGAAAAAAATGCTGGCTATAGCTGTGCTTGGTGACACCTTTAATTCCAGCTGCTTAGGAGGATGAGTCAAGAGCACTACAAGTTCAAGGCCAGCCTGGACAGTATAGCTACACCATGTTTCAGAAGAAAAACATTAAATTTAAAATTGGTGTAGTTCAGTGTATAGTCCTTGCCTAGCTTGAATGAGGTCCTGTGTTCAATCAGTAATGCCCCTGCCCACAGAAAAACTTTTAACCCTTTTATGCAGACGGTGGAACTGAAATACATGCTTCACTGTCCAGTCACTAGCCCTGCAGCATACACAGCACTCGTGTAAATATTGACAGCTCTGACAGTTGAAAGGGGCCTCTTACTTTTCATTTTCCCTTTGGTGCTTACAGTAAAGTTTGCTATCTTTTCTTTCTGTTCTTAATTGTGAATCCAACAAGTTCTTATAAGTTTTATTATTTTATGTCTTTCAGAATCCTGGTTTTGACTTCAGTGGAGCAGAAATCTCAGGGAACTACACAAAGGGTGGACCAGACTTCTCAAACCTTGAGAAATGACTGCTATTCTTTACTTTTGTTCCATCTTGTGGATCCCAGCAGGTGCTGGCAGCTTAAGGCAGCAAATGATATGAAGAATGAAAAAATATGGATGTCTGCAGTTAACATATTGCAAATGTATTTCAGCATGGTTCTAAAAGATTACATTCAGATATGATTTACATAGAAGATGTAGCAGCTGTCCTGTGGATGGATGGTAACTTTTATTGCTCTGCATTAAGTTTTATATGCTACATTTTCCTAATTTCATATTTAATTATGTTTTTTTACTACAAAAGCATTGGAGTACAAATCATATGAAATGAAAAAAGTGCCTTCAGGGATTTTTTTTTGTTTGTGTGTGTGTGTGTGTGTGATGCAGGAATAATGTTCACTAAACGTCTGGGTAAGTATTGTGCATCCCTTTGTCCATACGAGGAAAGTACAGTGCTGGACAAACTTTAAGAAAGGAAAAAGTGATTATGTCAAGAAGTTGAAAAATGGTGAAACCCTATCAATGAAAGAGTTTAAATCATTAGTGTCCGGAAGCAAATTTAGGCCCCTCAGTGTAAGCCAGTGGCTTCATTTAAGTTTAATGACTCAGAGAGAAAGAGAATTATCTAGAAGAAATTGCTTTTATCCTGTTTGTGTCTTTTAATTCTTTAAAAAATAATATGAAATGTGTAGAAAGCTTATAAGTGAAGTATTAACAATTTAAGAATCTTGTACTATTTTCTAATAAACTGACATGATGCTGTCACCACTATCTTTTACTGTTTTGATGGTGGGGTTGGTGGTGATGATGGTTTGTTTTGTTTTGCTTCTAAGATGTCTGTTTTCTCAACAATACAATTATTAAAACTAGGAAACCAACATGGACATGGTACTGCTGTTTAGTCTTCAGACTTTATGCTATTTATGTTGAACTGATCCCAACAATGTCCTTTAAGTAAGAAAGCCATGCAAGCCTGTGGTGCACACCTTTAATCCCAGCACTCAGGAGGCAGAGGCAGGTGGATTTCTGTGAGTTCAAGGCCAGCCTGGTCTACAGAACAAGCGGGTTCCAGGACAGACTCCAAAGCTATCCAGAGAAACCCTGTCTCAAAAACACAAAACAACAAAGGAAGGAAGGAAGGAAGCCCTGCAGGTAGGACATGCTGCTCCATCAGAGGTGTGGAGTTCATTTCAGTCTGGCACGAGTTCCCATTTTTCTTTGGCTTTTACTGCTTTGGCATTTTTCAGTGATGGAATCTTGCTGGGTAACCTGGCCTCTGACCCATGATGATGTTGTGGCTCCAGTCCCCCAGCTGCTGTGATTATGGCTGTGCATCTGTGCCTGGCTTAGCTACTATACTTTTGGAAGTTATGAGAACTTGTCTGTTGATTCTTCAGGATGAGGTTCATTGTCTGGGATATCCCTGAATGCTGTCTATGGTTATGAATTAAGAGTTTCACCCCATAGCTGATGGCGATACTTAGGTCATCGAGTAAGGTAGTATCTGCTGGTTTTCTTATTTTTAGGTGTTTTGTGGGAGAGTAGTTTTAAAGTACCTTTTATGTTCTAACCAGGCTTTGAATTGATTTACTATTTTAAGTAATGGGTAAAAAGTATTCTCATTACTTTGATGTTTAACAATTGTATAATTTGGCTAGTGTAAAGCAGTTTTGATGGCTTCTATGTCCTTTGACATATTTTGATCATTATGCGAGCAATTTCTTATTCACCAGACTTAGGCACTCCTTGCCCCAGTCCAAAAATCAAAGAATCCAGTTCTCTTTAGTAGATAAATGTTTTTAAACAAGATGTGCGTGCTGGTGTGTGAACACTGTTAATGTTTGTTTACCATGCGTATGTTAACCCTATGCATGCATATTAGAAACCACGAGTTTAAAATATCCCATGGGATTTATTTTAGTTCTCTCTTGGCATATTTAGAATTTATTTCCGTAGCTCAGGTCGCATCACTCTTGATGTACTTGAAAACCTGCCTGAAGTTATCTCTACACACATGCCTTCGTGTGAGAGTGCTGAGCAGGGCTGTCTTCAGTGCCTGAACTCCAGTACTGAACTCTAGCAGTTGGCCTACTCTATGGTGCTTGCCTTTTGCTTACATTCCTTAATACCTTCGAATTCTTGGGAGGAAGAAACTTTTTAAATTGGTTCTCTTTGACATAATAATTTTAAATAATACTTTGAATAAATTTACAGGTAAAATATCATTTTTCATTATATAATTTGGTGAGTTTTAGCTCATGTGTAGATTTGAAAATACCTTCCTATTTACCCTAAAATAGTGCAGTCATCTGAGTAGTACTAAAATTTTCTTTGTAGTCACAGTATCAGGTTTCAGCTCTAGAAACCACTGTCTCTTCTTATAGCTCTTCTCTATGGTTTTGTTTCTTTTAGAATAAATAATGTAAGCAAAACCATATGCAAGTTTTTAAGTGTTTGCTGAGATAATTTACATACTAGGTTCACTCTTACTAAGAGCATGCCCAGAGTACACTGCCATCAGCTTAGTGGATTTTTGAGCATTTTCATCATCCCAAATAGAAACCTTGTATTCTTCAGTTGACATGTCTTGCTGCCCCAGCCAGCTCTTGATATACTCTTTGTTCAAGACATTTCATACACATGGCACCTTAGAATTTGTGGTCTTTAGAAAGTTCACTCATGCTTGTTTTATGTCTGAATGCTGTTCCCTTATATGACCATATCATACTGTTAGTTCATTTTTAAAATGTATGTTTAGGTATTTACCTGTTTGGACTCTGCTGAATAATGCTGCTATAAATGTTTGTGTACCTGGTTTTTATGTGTGTAAGGTGTTTTCTTACTGTTCTGCCCACTTTTATTTCAACTTGACAAGCTAAAGTTATTTTAGAAGAGGGAAACTTAATTGAGAAAAAGGCTTCTTAAGACCTGGCTATAGGTTAGCCTTTATGGTTTTTTCTTAGTCAGTGATTTATGGAGGAGGGCCCAGTCCATTGTGGGTGGTGCCACCCCTGGGGTCATAAGAAAGCAGGTTAGGCAAGCCATAAGGAGCAAGCCAGTAAGCAACACTGCCTGTGGCCTCTGCATCAGCTCTTGCCTCTAGGTTCCTGCTGGAGTTGAGTTCCTGATGTGTCTTCCCTAAGTGGACTGCAATTCAGGTTATGTAAGTCAACAAACCTTTCCTCTCCAGCTTGCTTTTGGTCATGTGTTTTTTCATAGCAGCATTAATAGTTATGTGCTGCCTCACGTGCTAGGGTTTCTGTTGCTGTGAAGAGACACCACTACCATGGCAACTCTTATAAACATTTAATTGGGTGGTTTACAGTTCAGAGGTTCTGTCTGTTTTCATTGTGATGGGACATGGCATCATGCAGGCAGACATGCTGCTGGAGAAGGAACTCCATCCTGACCCATAGGCAACAGGAAGTGATCTGAGACACTGAGTGTGGCTTAAACATATATGAGACTTCAATGCTCACCTCCACAGTGACATACTTGCTCCACTAAGATGACACCTATTCTAACAAGGCCACACCTCCAGGTAGTGCCAGTCCCTTTGGGGGCATTTTCTTTCAGTCTGCCACATGTGCTTTAATTTAATCATTTGAAGAACTTCCAAGCTGTTTTCTAAAGCAGCTGCACATTTACCTGTGGTGTTTAGGGTGTCCGTTTCTCCACATTGTTGCCCACACTTGTTCTTAGCTGGCTGTTTGAATCTAGTCATTCTAGTGATAGTAACTGGTATCTTTGTGGCTATGTATATGTGTATGTGAGGATATTTATGTTGTACATTTATCCACTGCGTGTGGGGGTGGGTGAGTGAGGGATTAGGGCATGCATGTTACACAGAGTATGTGTATTTCTGTTTTCACCATGTATGTCTCAGGGATTAAACTTTGGTCATCATGGTGACAAGTTCTTTTAACCACTGAATCATCTCATAGCCTCTTTATGGTTTACAATTCTGTGAAAGCAAGTTACAGCTAGCATTCTGTTTATTGAGCATTTGTGTGTCATCCTTAAAGATAAAGAAATGTTACTTGTTGAGCAGTGGTGGGGCACACCGTTAATCTCAGCACACGGGAGACGGGCAGGTAAATCTCTGAGTTTGAGGCCTGCCTGATCTATAGGGCAAGCTCCAAAAGAAATGTTTATTCAAGTCTTTCACCCATTTGAAAATAGTGTTATCTTATTGTTAAATAGTAAATAATCTGGGTACAGGTTATCAGCTGTATGATTTTTAAGTAATTTCCTGTGGATTTCATTTATTTGATTTTTAGGGACAGTCTTATGTGTAATACAGACTGACTGCGAACCTAAAAACCTCCTACATTAGGACTGCAGAGCAGGGATTGCAGACATGCCCCCCCACACCTAGTATTTTTATTTTCTGGTAGTGTCTTTGGAAGCACTTAAGTGTTTCCTTTTGACTAAGTTTAATTTATCCTGCTGTCAGTAGACTATGCTCTTGGTGTCTTGTGTCCCCATAAGAACACCTTTGGGGACTTCTGGTCATAAGAATTTTTTCTTTGTTTTTGTCTTAATATAATGAATTTTTAAAAAGCAAAGTTGAGGTTTTAATAAATAAAGGTGCTTTAATAAAGACTATGCACAAAAGTGAAGAGAAGTGCTCAGAAGGAAAGATGTTCCCAAGCATGGATATAGACTTCTCAAAGAAGAGTCATGAATTATTGAAAAACAACAAGAGAAGGCATAGAAAAACAGGAAGACTATCCTAGAGTGGATCTGGGACAGTCCCTGATTGAATGTCTTACATTTAACTGTTAAGCTATTTTTAGCATAGTTCATATAAGCTGGAAAGCTTAGCTGGAAATTCATTATGTTTTCAGATGGATACCTACCCACTGGTTTCAGAATCATTTGTTGAAAACACTGCCTACTGAATCATCTTTGCACTTTTATCAAAAATCAGTTGTAGCAGGGCATGATTGTCTATCCCTGTAACCCCAGTACTTAGGTGGACGGAGCGGGAGGATCCCCACAAGTTTGAAGCCAGGCTGTTACACATAGTAAGTAGACTTGCCTGAGCTACAGAATGAGACCCTGCCTCAAAAATCAGTGCTATATTTCTGTGAGTCTTGTTTGGTCCCTATTCCTCTGAACTAAGTGTTGATCCATCCCTTTACCACCTTGATTAGCATAGCCTTATAGTACAAGACTCAAAATTGAGGAGCATGATTCCTTTAACCTTACTGTTTTTCAAAACTTAATTGCTTTTTAGCACCTGTCATTTTGAGAATTTCAGATCCATCCAGTCAGTATCTATGAGAGGTCTCACTGACATAGTAATGTGTATTAGTCAGGTTTCTCTAGATTAACAGAATTTAGAGAATGAGTCCCTATATGTAGAAAAGGGATTTATAATGGATTATAGGCTGTGGTCCCACTAATCCAGCAATGGCTACTTCTGAATGGAAGGTTCAAGGATCCAAGAGTTGTTGAGTCCACGAAACTGGATGTCTCAGCTGGTCTTCAGTATACCCCAGAATCCCAAAGAAGTAGGCTTTCATGTCAGTGAGGGAATGGCTGTGCTAGCAAGAATAGGAACATGCAGCCAGGAAGAAAAGGGAGCTTCCTTTTTCTGTGTCATTTATATAGGCTGTCAGCAGAAGGTGTGGGCCGGATTAGAGGCGGCTCCAGATGAGAAGTGTGTCTTCCCACTTAGTCTGATATAATTAAGAAATCGCTCACAGGTGTGCCCATTCCTGTGGGTTGTAGTCAATAGCCATCGTAGGATGGAATTTTATGTCTTCCAATCCATTAGTAGGGATTCTACATTGAGTCCCTCTTTAGCTCCAGTTATTAACATTTTTATATAGTTTTTAATTTACAGATCCTTTATGTCTTTATTATCCAGTATTCATTTGTGTTAAGAGAAGCTTTTCCTTGCTAGCCACTTTGGTTTATCCCCGCCAGGTGCCTGGGCTCTGCCGCTTTGTAGTCCCCAAATAAACACACAAGACGCTGTATTAATTATGAAGCTGTTGGCCTTGCTTGTCTCTTACTGGCTAGCTCTGCTTTAAGTAATTACCCCATAATTGTTAATCTAAGTATGTCTCTTACCGGAGAATAGTTCCTGGCTCCTACCCCATGGCGTTACATGTTGACTCTCTTCTGTTTCTCCTTCTCAGAGTCCTCCTGGACTCCTAGTCCCTCCTATCTAGATTCCCTATAGGCCAGACAGTGCTTTGTTGACAAATAACAGGCAAATAACAGGACTTCCCCAACATATTTGTAGGTGCCATTGATTTTTATAATTTAGTATTCCATGTATACAGATATATTTGATATTTGTTCACTCCTTATTCCGTGGCCATGTTAAATTCAGTAGTTTGTGGGTTTTGGCTTTTGTGGGTTTTTTGTTTTTTGGCTTTTTTTGATTCCTTGAGTTTTCTAAATAAATTAATTTCATTTTACTCTTTTTGGGGGGTGAGGTCTATTTGCTTTGGAGAAAGAATTTCATGTACCCCATGCTGACTCTGACTCACTATGTAGCTGAGATGTCCTTGAGTTCCTGATTCTCAAGTGCTGAGATTAGACCTATTAACACCTTCATCTTTCCTGATTACACTGGCTAGACAGTAGAGAGATCGGCCAGCCCTGTATTATCTGTGCTTTAGAATTATGAGCTCATCATTATGTGGAATGTTATCCACAAGGTTTCCACACTTCCTTTTTATTAGCTGAAGTTCCCAACTATTAATTTGTAGCTAGCTGAACTTCAAGAAAGGATATTGAATGCTAGTATGGTGGCACACACCTTTAATCTCAGTACTTGGGAGGCAGAGGCAGGTGGATCTCTGAGTTCAAGGCCAGCCTGATCTACACAATCCAAATTTCTAGGACAGCCAGGGCTACACAGAGAAACCCTGTCTTGAAAAACAAAGATGTATGTTGGATATTTCCATATGATGTTTCTTTAGTGGTTGATTTCTTTTCTTTTCTTTTCTAGACTATTAATGTGATGAATTGTACTAATTATCAAATTTTGAAGAGCTTGTCAAAACCCTTCACCCAAACTCTGTCATCAATACATATTTTTACATTCATTTCAGATTTCTGTTCATTTGGGATACTGATAAGTTTTCTCTTCTGATATATTATCTTCCTCTGGGCTTGAAATGCTAATTCTCACCTTACAAAACTGACCTGTGAATCAGTTCTGTCAAGAAGAGAGCTTTTATTGAAGTCTGTTGAACCTTTTAAAGTTTTCCATTAAAGTTTTTAAAAATTCAGTTTTTTAAAATAATTTTTTATATTTTGGTTTTTTGAGACAGGGTTTCTCTGTGGCTTTGGAGGTTGTCCTGGAACTAGCCCTTGTAGACAAGGCTGGCCTCAAACTCACAAAAATCCGCCTGCCTCTGCCTCCTGCGTGCTGGGATTAAAGGCGTGCCACCACTGCCAGGCCAGTTTTTTTTGTTTTGTTTTTGTTTTTTTAAGTGAGAGGTTTTATTAGAAAGGGGAGGAGGGAAGAGAAGAGAGGTAAAGAGACACAGAGGCATAGAGAGGACAGAAGAGAAGAGGGAGACAGGAAAATCCTGTCTGCTCCAGGGGAACAGTGGGAAAGAGAGAGGGCAAAAATTCAGTTTTTAAAATACCAGAAATCATTCAGATTATGTAATTCATTTTAGTTAAATTTTGGCAGTTCTTTTTTAAGCCTATTTTTCATTTTAAGAATATTTTGTCTGTATGTGTGTGTGTGTGTGTGTGTGTGTGTGTGTGTGTGTGTGTGTGTGTGTGTGAGCGCGCAACACCTGTGTGTATTGTTCACAGAGGCCGTGACAGTGCATTAGATCCCGTGGAGCTAGAGTTGTAGACAGTTGTGAGCTGCCATGTGGGTGCTGGAAACGGAACCCAAGTCTGCATGAGTAGCTCGTTCTCTTAATCAATCACTGAGCCGTGTCTCCTGCCCCATGAAGCAGTTCTTGTCTTTCAAGAGCTGACTGTAGCCAGACTTTCTTTGGACTGCCAGCTCTCGAATGACAGGAGACTTCTTATTAAGTGTGAAAGCTTGACCTTAACTTAGACTTGTTCCCAACTAGCTCTTAAAAACTAAAGACCGGCAGTGGTGGCACATGCCTTTAATCCCAGCACTTGGGAGGCAGAGGCAGGCAGATCTTTGTGAGTTCGAGACCAGCCTTGTTTACAAGAGCTAGTTCCAGGACAGCCTCCAAGGTTTTGAGAAACCCTGCCTCGAAAAAACAAAACAAACAAGAAAAAAACCCGAAACAACAACAAAAAACCTAATCCCTTCATCTTAATCTGTATTCTGCTACATGATTGGTTACCTCTCCTCCATACCATATGTCTGTCTTTCTCTGCAACTCGATGTTGAATCCTCCTCTCAAGGTTCCTCCCCCCAGTTCCTCCTTCTCTCTGGAAGTTCTGCTTATTCTCTCTGGCCTAGCTATTGGCCTTTCAGCTTTTTATTAAACCAATTAAAGGTACCTTATACAGGTGAGGTAAAGCAGACATCTTCACACAGTGTGATCAGTTAGGCCACAATAAACTTAATCTAACTCTGTAGGTAGAGTATCTTCTGTGTGCCTTTTCTTTTTAAAAGCTTTTCTTTTGAATGTGCATTCAGACATGTTTCACAGCATTTGCAGATGTCAGAGAACAACATGGGAAGTGTGTTCTCTCTTCCACCTTGGGTCTGAGGAGCAAACTCAGGTCCCCATGCTTGTCGGCAAGCTCCTTTACTCTCTGAGCCATCTCACCAGCCCTCAATACCTTTTAAAGTCTTCCAGGTTCTGTAGCAGTATATTTTCTTTCTAATACCTGAGTTGATGGAGAGTATCAGCTATTGCTCTTTTTAAAGAACCAGGTTTTGATTTCTCTCTATGTTAATTTGTTTTGAAATTTACCACCCCGTGCTTTTTATAACATGCTTCTTTCTACTCGCTTGGGTTTCACTCAGCCTCCCACCCCAGTTCCTTAAAGTTCCTTTACTGGCTCTTCAGACCAGCATAGTCAGTAATGCAGTGACCATAATTTGCTTCCCAAGCACCAATTTAGCGCATTCCGCACATGGTGCTACTTCATTTACACTCAGTTTAAAATACTTTCTATTTTGAGGCTTATCCTTAGAACCACAAATTATTTGGAAGTCTGCAGTTTCATTTTTAAGTTCTGTTACCTTGCTTCTATTTTTTTTTCTGCAAACATACTTTGTATGCTTTCAGTTTTGAAATCTTTAGGACACAAGATAAACTCGTCTTGATGAATGTTTCTTACTCAACTGAGAAGGGTTTGCATGCTGTTTGAGGATACAGTGCTTTTAGTCAGTCAGTCATTTAGTGGCACTCAGCTTTATATCATCACTAATTTTCTAGTAATACCATGGATTTCCAAGAGTAGTGTCTAGTTTTCCAATTGTGGTTGAAGATTTCTTTCATTGCTGTGCATTTGTTTCATATGTTTTAAGCGGCAATATATAGATTCTCTAGCAATTTTGATTGTTCCTAAATCTATTGAACTAATGTAAAAATCATCTCATCTGGTTTTGGAGTTGGAGAATTGCAAGCTTCACAGTTAAAGCTGTGTAAGACATGACACATGTTCATTAGGTTGTTTTGTGATGGCACATTTGATAAAAAACTACTTTGTCATTATAAAAGAGAAACAGTTCTATATTATTCTATCATGATAGTACACAGGATATGGTTTGGATTGTAGGGATTATACAATTTCACCTGGATTAATTTTCCATTTGGGGACAGGATATGCAGAATCGCAAGAGCAAAAGGCTCTGGAGTCAGAAGTTCCTGAATTTTGTTACCCTGTATGTACCAGATCCAAATCACTTAACATCTTGTGTTTCCTGATGCATTTGTTAACTCATACCTTCATTCAGTTTAGGACTTGTATGAGGTGAGTTATAGTTATTCCAAACTCACTGACAGTTACATCAGAAATAGCAAGTATGTATGTATGTATGTATGTATAATATTTGGGAATATATAAAGTTCAGGTACCTGGAAAGGGGAGCTTATAACATCAAATATGAGTCAAGCGCAATAGTTTTGTTGTGATTTCCTAACAATGCCTGCTTTATAACTCTTTCTAGCTGCTCTAAGAACTGGGCCCATTAACATTTCATCTTGGAAAAGCAAAGGGTTCATGAGGCTCCACCCATTCCTGAGGGACTGTTGACAGTGGTGACTAGGTGACAGGGTTTGTGTCTTTCTTAGGATTCCTATTGCTGTGATGAAACACCATGACCAAAAATAAATGATGGAGGAAAGGGTTTATTTTACTTCCCCTTCCACATCACAGTCCATCATAGAAGAGAGTCAGGGCAAGAACTCAAGGCAGGACCAGACACAGAGACCAAGGAGCACTGCTTACTGGCCTGCAACTCAGGAGTTGCTTAGAGCTTTCTTAAGGATCCCAGCACCACCAGCTGGGGAGGCACCACCTGCAGTGAGCTGGGCTCTTATTATCATGTATCAATCAAGAAAATGCACCATAGGCTTGCCCACAGGCCAATCTAGTAGAGACATTTTCTCAGAATGACTAACTTGTATCAACCTGACAGAAAACTAGCCTGCACAGGATGTTATTTTCTGATTTGTTGCATCCATTGACAAGCCACCCACGTTCCAGGAAATAACCTCTCACACTTGCTCATGTGAGCAAACCTAATACATACACACACACACACACACACACACAAACACACACATACAGTAGTGAGAGGGCCTTTACCAGGAAGAGGGAATGCAAAGAGTAGAATTAGAATGTGACTAGAATTCATTATATACATCTATGAAACCCTAAGAATAAAGAAATTTCAAATACGGAGTTCAAAATTATAGATTCTCTTCAATAATGATTACCACTTGATCCAAGCAGGTTAACGTAATAGCATCAGTGGCACCCACCCTGCTTGGTTTTATTTAAGTAGGTAAAAGGGTTTGTACAAAATCTTAAGATGTATGAAATGTAAGGGTAAATTTTTATGATGAATAATATCCATAGCAGTGGTGTACCTGAATGTAAAACTTGATTAACAATAATGGGTAAACACAGCTTTTTAGTATACATTTAACAAACATATTTATCCTGTGTTGTTTTTTGTTTTTTTTTAAACTAGAAAGTGATTGGCCAGGCAGTGGCAGCACACACCTTTAATCCCACCAGCACTCAGGAGACAGAGGCAGGTGTATCTGTGAGTTTGAGGCCAGTCTGGTCGACAGAGTGAGTTCCAGGACATCCAGGGCTACACAGAGAAACCCTGTCTTGAAAAAAAAGAAAAGAAACTAGGTGATAGTAGAACTGTATTTTTTGAGATAGGATCTCATCGTGTAGCCTTGGCTGGCATCGAACTCCTGGAGATCCACCAGTCTCAGCCTTCCCAGGACTACCATGCCCAGCTTAATATCTGCACTATTTTCTTTCTGCCTCCTTGCATCTTAAAGTATTAAGAAAGCTTATTTTATAATATTGCCAAAATACTTACAAAGGAAACAGAAACACCCAGGGAAGGATTGCATTTCAATAACTTTATTGAAAGGTGTATTCCTTAGTTTAAAACATAATGGTAGTTGGTTAGCTTATTTCTGTTCACTCAAAATCAGCATTGTTTCCAAATTGAAGCATTTCAGCCTTTAGGAAGAATTGAAAAGTTATCCATGAAACATGGTTTACAAAGGTTAACGATAAAATACTCTGGTTCTTTGGTTTATTTTTCAGTGATCGTTATCCATTACATGTCAAAATGGTTACAGCCACTCCAGGTGGATGCAGGCTGTACACTGCACTGAGGAGCAGCTGACAGTTTAACAGTGTAGATCTTACATTCAAGGTCAGCATTGAGAATCTGAACACAACCTTGGTGGTCTTATGGAGTGCCCCCTTACTTCCCTTAAGACACAGTAGACGTTTTTGCAAATTATTTTCTTTCTTTTAAAACAAAATGCATTAGAAGCAGTGGCAGTTTTATAAAAATTGTAGTTAAAAAAAAAACTTCTGGAGTGCTTTATCAAGCCTGAATTAATTTTAATGCAATAAATAAGTTTTCAGGGTGACAATTCATCCAGTTATTAATATGTTTTCTCAAATGGGACTAGAATGAAGCAGCAATTCTGTAGGATTTTTTTATTGTGAATAAAAACCACCTGTTCTCTAGAAGAAATATTAAAGGTAACAAAGTTTCAAAACTTATGAGATCTGCCTTATATAAAACACCCACAAGTTTAAGTGAAATCTCATATAGCAATAAAAATCTCACCTCTAAGTTAACAATTACTTGGTTATGGGTGCCAAGAAATCATTTACTGCTTAAATTACCCCTTACAATACCTTAAAAGTGCATTTGTGAAATGTTGGTTTTGATGTAAACTTCGTAATTTAAACTTTGAGATTTAAATTAAGTAGTTTACCATTTTCAATACCACCTAAGTATATATTGATCCAATCTAGGAAGTTAGATCATGTTAAAATGAAGGTTCACAGTTTTATTTCACATTTATGTCTTTAGCCTTGATTTGAATGTTTCATGGGTGAATTCAAATCTAAGCGTAGCTCTACCAGGCCTGGAATCAGGAATTTTCCCAACACTGAGACCCTTCTATTAATGTGGTGATGTGCTGAGGTTTCATAACTTAAATCCTGCACCATGGGAAACTCATGGTCAGAGTGGCAGAGGAAGACTTCAGGGACAGTTTTTGTTGCTACTGCAATCCTACTGCCTAAGCAGACAGCACAGACCCAGTTCAACAGAAATCTGCCTACATACTGCAAGCTGCTAAAGGCGAACTGGATATCTAAGATGCATGATCATATATTTATTGCAGAGATGGGGAGGGTGCGAGGCACATGCATGCCAGAGAATTTGCGGGAGTTTGCTCTCTCCTTCTGTCTTGTGAGTCCTAGGGAATGAAGTCAGGTTGCTAGACTTAGGGGCAAGTACCCTTACCTGCTGAACCATTTTCCCCAGCAACGTTTACTTTTGGGTGTGGCGGGGGAGTTGGTTATTTTCTCATTTTATTTTGGTGTTTTTGAGGCAGGGTCTAGAATGTAGGTCTCTGGCTATCCTGGAACTCACTGTGTAGACCAGACTGGCCTTGAACTCACAGAGGTCCACCTGTACCACAACACCTGGCAACATTTTGTTTTAATCATAGAAAAGATAAATCTTTGCTATGATGAAGAAATTTAGATGGCAAAATGCATATGTATCAGGGACCAAGTTTATATTTTTTAAGCATGTAATTACTGTGTAATAGACCAACTGTTAGAGATAAAATACTAAATATAGAATTGAGACACCCCAGCAATTTCCAGAAACCTAATGTGGAGACTGTCCTATATTACTTTTTTTGTTTGTTTTGTTTTTTTTATTAATTTATTTTTTACATTCCACCTACATTACTTTGTAAGTATATCACCCATGTGCATAAATATGGATCAAACTTTTTGTTTCGTCCTTCTGCTTGGGCTTATGTAACTTTAAATAAGCTACAGTGATGTGATAAGTAATTTAAAGAAATACTATTTCATTAACTACTTTGTTTGTTTTTGTTTTTTGAGACAGGGCTTCTCTATGTAACAACCCTAGCTGTCCTGGACTAACTCTGTACATCAGGCTGGCCTTGACCTCAAAGATCTGCCTGCCTCTGCCTCCTAAGCGCTGGGATCAAAGGCATGCGCCATTATCGCCCAGCCTCATTAACTACTTTTAAATCCAGCCTCATTAGCTACTTTTAAATTTTCATTTTGGAGGATTCTCTTTTCCTAAGCTAATAATTTGACTAAGAAAGTGTTAACATGTATTTAGGGGTTTGCTAAGTCCTTTCTCTGGAGACTGCTGTGCGCTGTTCACAGGAAATGGCTTCCAATATTCACTAACTAGATCAACAAAGTCACCTTTCCCTTTACCGTTTCAATCCCATACTGTTTATACTGAAGATTGTATTTCAGTTCTTCAGTTGTAGAAGAAAATTACCACACTAGAAAATTTTCTGTACACAGAGAATAACAACCAGATGTGCCAACTAAGAAACCGTTTCAGGAATTGTTGGGAGGTGAGTTATTCTGTAATAACTATGCTTCAGTTGCCGTGCGGTGCGCCCAGACACAATCCATTTCAACTTCTGAACATTTGGTTTGGAACACTTGTTTGATGAATACTCAGTTAAACACTTGGATACAAGCTCTTGCCAGAAGGTCAAATCTCTGCCATTTATCTGTACATAAATAAAAATTATTAAAAGCCTCACTGTATTTATAGTAATAAATATAATCCCATTAACATGTTTCCTCATCCAGAGAGAACCAGGGGAGAGCCACTTAATCTTCAAATCAATACTTTAGGAGTACAGTGGATACATTTCTGTTGTAGCTAGCTAAGGGGATGGATGCTACAACCTTGACATACCTTGGAATGTTTCTGAATACATTCGATTCCTTCTGTTAACTCTACATACTTCAGTGCTTGGATCTCCAAAGCAATGATAGACAATGCCAACACAGAAGGCTGAAAAAGACAAATATAAAGTAAATGTCAACTGTAAAAATAGGTTTCTGTAACTAAACTTAATCTTAAAAAATATTTACCTTTGCCTTAGAAAATATGATCCTGCAGTGGCATGCCTTAAGTTGGGCTTCTAGTCTTTCAAAATTAAGATCGTTTTTCCTTTAAAAAGAAAATGAGATTGATTTTATGTAGACAGTATTACATCTAGTTGGCAGACAGCTTTATAAATGTATTAAAGTCAGTTTTAAAAATGAAACTCATACACTCATAGAAAATTATTTGAAGAAAAGGAATTTCACTTCTAGCATTTGTAGGAACTGAAGTATGAGTTTTAAATTATTCTGGCAAAAAAAATCATTGAGTGAACAGTAGTATGCCACAAATATTTTATTTCTGAATATCTTTCCCAAATTTGCATTAAATGCTTATTTTCTAGGTTCTATAAAGTTGAAATGTCCTTTAACCTTCAATAAACTGTTGACAGCTGTCTTTTCACTTTAGGCAGCAAAATCCAAGGGACCACAGGTGCCATAAATACACTTATTTTGGTAAGAATTCTACGAACATGCTAACTTTATGCAATAGCTAAACAATATCCTTTTGATTTCCAAACCTTTTTTTTAATTCCAAAATAAAGTTCACATACCTTTCAAATGGCAAGCTCTCTTGAATGAGTGAGTAATACAGTTGCAGAAATTGAAAGGCAGTAGTAGCTTTGACTTTCCAACATACTTTCTCCAACACAATCTTTTCCATTCTCATCAAGTCTGAAACCGTAAACCTATACTGGCTTATTCGGATCAAATCAGTTGCCAATGGGACATTCCTTTCCTCTTCTATCGATTTTACAGCCAAATAAAAGCAGCTCAGTCCGACACACCCAAGATGCTTCGCCTGTACCTACAAACACAAACACAGCAGTGCATCTTAACCATGTCTCAATAAATAGAGCACAAAGGGATATCTAGGGCTCAGAGCCACCCACTATGGAAGTATATCTGCAACAAATAGCTACAATGGATATAGCATCATCAACCCTATTTGGACAGGTGCCTGTCAGTCTGGTGGGCCCTACTTGAAATCAGTGAGTTAGTGGATAGGGAAGATCGCTTCAGTTTATGACAGTTAAACTTTGAAAACCATACAAGTAGTTTGTCAGTTACTGGGGAATAACTGTAGAGATTATCTTCCTTCAGGCAACACTTCCTTTTCTGTTGCATGCACACTGAAGCTGGAAATGCCAAGTGGCTAAAGGAATTAGAATTTTTATATGTGGGTAGTGATTAGGAAATAGATCCTAATTCTTAACCACAACCTAACATTCTAACTTTAATAAACATCTTTAAATCTATGAACATGTGTAAATGAATGGAAACATCCAGGCTATCAAGAAGGGTTCTGATTAGGGCTAGTGAGATGGCTCAGTGGGTAAGGATGCTGGTCACCAACCCTGATGACTTGAGTTCAGTCCCCAGAACCTAATCCTGCAGTGGTCCTTACCGCCTCACATGATGTATCATGAATGTACCCATACACATGCAAACATACAAATATATATAAAACAAGTTTTTTAAAGAAAGATTTCTACTTTTTTAAAAAAAATTAGTTTTTGAAACGGTCTCACTGAGTAGCTTTGGCTGGTCTAGAACTCACTATGTAGACTAGACTGGCCTCAAACTAACAGAGAGCTACCTGCCTCTGAATTCCAAGTGCTAGGATTAAAGGTGTGAGCCATATGCCAGGCCCTTAATTGTTACTATTATTACTCTTTCTCTGTGTGTGTGTGTGTGTGTGTGTGTGTGTGTGTGTGTGTGTGTATTTCTGAGTGTATGTGTCTGTGTGTAAGGGGGAGAGGAGGATGGTGAATGTGTGAAGGTCAGAGTAAACCTTTTGGGAGTTGGTTCCCTCTTTTCACTGTATGTTCTAAGGACAGAACTCACATTTGACTATCTAAGGCATGTGTAACAGGTACTTTTACCCGATCATTTTGCTGGCTCAAGAAAGGTTCTTAAATACAGCCAGATTTCCTACGAGAGTCTACATATTAATCACTTAATGTTAGACAGTTTTCTACTCCTGTATACAACTAGTAAGTGATGTATTACTACTCTTGATTATGAAAAAGCATTACCACAACATCTGAAAATGACATTTGAATGCCAGCTCTTTTGACAGCTTTTAATATTAGTATCAATTGTAATGTGTATCCATGTGTATGTGTGTGATGTGTGCTACATTTGAGCAGGTGCTAGAGGAAACCAGAAGGCATCAGAGCCCAGCTGCCCACCTGGGAGCTTGAAACTGAACTCAGGTCCTCTGGAAGACCAGCCAAGTATTACTAACTCCGAACCATCTCCAGCCCTCCGTCCGCCATTTGATCTCTTCTTAAACACACGCTGAGCAACATTAAGAAAGGGGACATCGTAGCTTGAACATACCTTCATTTTAGACAAGAATCTGTCCAGTAAATTCACAGCTAGGGAAAACGTCTCCGTGTCGAAGCCAAAGAACTGAGTTAGACTGAGTAGATCTTTTACTTCAAAGTCCCTGAGTCTTGCAGTCATTCTGAGGCCATTATCATGTGCAGACTCAATTAGTTTCAAGCCACAGACCTTTGGCTGACATCTAGACTCCTGTTCCAACAGGGTGTTCAGCTGGTGCAGCAGTTTCTGAGAGTCAGTTGTCAGTACCTCTATCATCTATATATAGAACAAACCCAGAAAAGAGTGTAAGAGCCCCTTGCTGCCTGGCCCTCTTTGCATTGTGCCAAGAAGTGCTTTATAGTGCATGATTCCCCCACCTCCACCAAGTCTAAGGCACTGCAAAGGGCTCTAAGTTAATTTTTACCTTCTCCCAGTTAGTCACATTTCTAAATTGTGAGCTTGTACAGGATATGAACCATGGCTTAAAAAACAAAAACAAAAAACTTTCCCAGCTTCACTTATTCATTGCCAGTACATAGTCACAGATACTGCCGCACAAGACACCCAAATCAAAAAGTCAAAACGACAGTACATACATACTCTGAATTATATATTAACAACGTGAACCTTCTTAGTTCCTAATCTGTGAAGCAGAAATAAGATTATTACCTAAGCTCATAGATTGTGGGTTAAATGGAATCATACAAACCGCTTAGCACACAGATAGGTGCTAAATTATTGCCAGATAATGAGCTTATATTTCTACATCTGTGAGATGAGGCTAACAGCATCTGTTTCTTGGAACGGCTGTGAATAACACGCGATATGACTCAGTGTGGTGCGGTGCTCAGCACACAGAGCTCTTAATAGTTTAACGTCATTTAAAACCCAAAAGAAAAAGTTAGGTGAAGCTGGGAATCGCACTGGTGTAATCACTTCCCCTGCA
The DNA here is from genome assembly GCF_017639785.1 of Mesocricetus auratus. Taxonomy (NCBI): domain Eukaryota; kingdom Metazoa; phylum Chordata; class Mammalia; order Rodentia; family Cricetidae; genus Mesocricetus; species Mesocricetus auratus. The sequence goes on from NW_024429191.1 coordinate 20,857,779, forward strand.
TCCCGGTCACAAGCTAAGATCTGGATAGAGAGGATGGCCCTAGTTAAATTAAAGACAGAACAGAAGAGCTGCGAGTCGTCCTCGCCAGGAACCACTAAGTTCAGGGGTGCAAGTTGGAAGTGGGAGGCACGACACAGGATCATCCCAGGACGCACGCTGTGTGGCACCTCTCCAGGAGCAGACTAGCCCGGGCTTGCACACCCCTCTTCCCGCCCCCCGAAGTCCACCCCACTAGTTCCCTCTCACCTTGACAGCCACAGTTCTTCCGCGGTGGTCACCACCCTCCCCGGGCCTGCTCTCAGCTCGCCCTACTTCCCCGATCTGAGAGGCCGACGAGGGGAACGGACTCGCCGGCGGGCAAGCGAGCAGAGGCCCGGGGAGGGGCGGGCGTCCCGGGTGGAGGGTCCCGCAGCGCCCTGAGTTGGTGCGGCGTTCCTGGGGGTCAGCACGCAGCGAAAGAGCTGCGCCCCGCAGCTGGGAGACAGGCCGGGGACCGGGCTGGCTCTTGGAGGCTCATCTTAGCCGCTGATTGGTGCGGTCCTTTTGATGGATGCCTTCTGAGAAAGCTCAACCAATCAGCGTACACTTGCCATTGTCCAGACTCCAATTCTCCGCCCCCTTGGTGCCACGCCCGTATCTCCCAGTCTCTCTCATTGGAGCATTTCCGTCCTGCCATAAGCTGCGGAACTGAACACTCGGTGCCAAGGCTTGCCCGGGCAGGTCTGGCTGCTAGTAGCCAGAGTGGCCTGGGTAGCGTTCCAGAATGTACTGGGAGGGTTTTTGTTTGATTGTTCTCTGCAGTTTAGCTGTACTGTAGTGATTCAGACCCCTCTTTCTAAAAACACAATGACAAGTTAAAAAGAAGAAGAAGAAAAAATAAGAGGCTTATTTTCATTGTCTTTACAGATAAGGGGCAGTGATTTCTCTATCGGGTGGTTTATTGCATTCCAGAGGGTTCTCTTTGGGTTTCGGAAATCTGTTGACCTTTTCTTATTTTGTTTTTTTGTGAAACGTATTACAGTGAAGTTAGACTATGTAGTGTTTCTTGGTCCTCTACTAATGTCCAGAATTTGTTTCTTAAACAAATTTAAATTACAAGCTTCATAGAGTGCCCTCATACAACCACCAGTGGCTAAAAATAAAGTGTGTGACACAGACAAAATCAAGACCAATACCGGAAAACCCAGCTGCAGAGGTGGCTCTCAGACTCCAGAGTAGAGTGTGAAGGGATCTTACTCTCATTATTCTTGTGAACTTAATCTCTATAAAGAAACCTTTTCTCTGCCAGGTTAACGGGAAAACAATCATCCCTCTTGTTTATATTTTTAACTTATTATTATAACTGTCACTCCTTTCTCCCCGGTTGAGAAGGGCGTGCCCTCAGAAACAGTGCAGCAGTTCTCAGCTCTCAGAGATATAGCCCTGGGCGCAGGACTTCCGTGGCTTTCAAAGGACAAGGCAAGTCAGCTGGCCACCCATAATGATTATAAACTAGATATAAACTTTCAGATTTTCTTTTTCTTTTTCTTTTTTTTTTTCAAGACAGGGTCTCTACATAGTCCCGGAACTCTCTGTGTAGACCAGGCTGATCTTGATGAGAGAGCCTCTCTGGCTCCTGTAGTACTGGGATTAAAGCCTGGCCTTTTTCTTTCATTAAAAAAAGTTTTGTTTTTAAAAATTATGTCTGTCTTGATGAGGATTGTTCTTCTGTATTATGTTTCTTTTATTGGTTGATGAATACACACTGATAGTCCAGTAGCCAGGCAGGAAGCATAGGCGGGGCTACCAGACTGAGGAGAATTCTGGGAGGAGGTGGCAGACACAAGCCCCTAGCCAGGGAGAGAAGCCGTGTACCTACAGGAAGATAGGATGCCGGCATTCTCTGGTAAGATAAGGTCATGTAGAAATACATAGATAGTCATGGGTTAATAATTAAGAGAGCTAGCCAATAAGAAGCCCGAGCCATTGGCCAAACAGTTTCTAATTAAAATTAAGTCTTTGTGTCTTTATTTGGGGCTGAAGGGCAGCTGGACTAGGCAGAAAAGAAACTCGGGCAACTCTTCCCTCTCCCTCTCTTTCTCCCCCTCCCTCTCTCCCTCCCCCTCCCCTTCCTCTTCCTCTCCCCCTCCCTCTCTCCCTTCCTCTCCCCTCCCTCTCTCTCTCCTCCCTCTCCCTCTCTTCCCCTCCCTCTCCCCCTTCTCCCTCTCCCCTTCTCCCTCTCCCCTTCTCCCTCTCCCCTTCTCCCTCTCCCCCTTCTCCCTCTCCCCTTCTCCCTCTCCCCTTCTCCCTCTCCCTCCCCCCCTCTCTCTCTCTCTCTCTCTCTCTCTCTCTGAGAGAAAGAGAGAGAACATGAGTGTGGGTATTCACAGAAGCCAGAGATGCTGGATTTGAGGTTTCAGGCTGTTGTGAGTTGCCCACTGTGGGTGCTGGGAACCTTAATCATAGATAAATGGGAGGATTAAATAATGGAAAGCATGTGGTAAATGGTAGCTTTTCTTCTTATGTTTATTTTTAAATGCCTTATGTAAAAGTTGGTCCTGTTTATTCTATTTTCAGTCTTCTCAACCTAGAAGGGAGATCTGATTATTAGAATTGCTTAATACTAATAAGAATTTCTAAGCTGCATCTATTGCTTTCTACATCTTACATTTAAATTTTCCATTGAGAACTGTTGGCAATATATTATCATATGTTAAGAAATATTTTCTCTCAGGATCCCCTTTTTTAATTGAACTCTCAATTGTTTACATAAAAATATTTCACTGGCATTGAAGAAACAAATATAAATCAAATCTAGTAGACATTCTTTGCTTATTTTTCTTTCCTATTTCAACTAAAAAACCTCACTGCTTTCACTTTTGATTATGAATATATGTGTGTCTATGGGTGGACCTGTGCAGTGCCCTAGGAGATGGGGAAAGGGTTTTGGAAGCCCTGGAGTTGGATTCAGATGATTGGGAGCTATCCAATATGGGTACGATTAACTTTGGAGACATCTTTCTAGCCCTCTGTTGCAATTTTTAAATATAATACTTCGTTTTGACCATTTCATATACATATAGTATACCACAGCTTCACACAATGGCTTCTCTAGGCCTCCATTCAGGGACACCCCTGACACATGCCTGGCCTCTCAGCTTTCTTAGGCACTGAGGCAAATTCTGTAGCCCGTTTCTTCTATCCTTAACTCTAAAGCCCAAACCATGTGACTGAAGCTGCCAAGTTCTGCTGCTTGCGGGGCTGAAACATGCTCCCCTCATTCAATTACATCTTCACCAGCTTTCTGTTTTGCATAGTTTTCTTCATTACCTAACCTTGGCTATTTTTGAACTTGCTCCGTATGCCAGGCTGCCCTCAAACTCAGAGATCCAACAGCCCCTGTCTTCTGAGTGCTAGAATTAAAGGCGTGCATCACCACAAACTGCTCTAAGTTTTTCACGAGTTGGAAATTTAGAGGATGGGATGTTTCCCTGAGGTACTCAATTTCTTAATCTGCTTGTCCCTTTGAACATAAGATTTAGCTCCATTCCACTTTCTGGTGCTCTTTTTCTCCTCAAATATTTTTCCTTGCTCTGCTTGCTCTTTTTCATTATAGAATTTTACCAGAGTTAACACTAACAGAGTCTATACTAGGGTGTTTTGAGATTTCCTCTGCCAACATAATTAATCCAAAGTTCTTCACTTTAGCCTCAGGCAGACTCTTCAGACAAGGGCAAAAGGCAGCCACTTCACCAAGAATGTTCTCTAGGCAACATACTAAAATTCTCCTCCTCTGTAACCTCTTGAACAAGCCTCCCACAGTTCATCAAATCACATTAAACACCACTGTTTTCCATGCTTCTGCTACTATGGCCCACTAAGCAGCATTTAAAACATTTCGCTGCCTTTCTAACCCAAATTCCCCAAATCCATATTACTCCAAACAAAATCATGGTCAGGCCTATCACTGCAATACCACAGTCCCTGATACCAACTTCTGTCTTCATTAAGGTTTCTATTGCTGGGAAGCAGCACCATGACCATGGCAGCCCCCTAGACCCCCAAAAAAGACCCTCTGGAGGAGGAGCTGACCCTTGGTGGACTTTCTGAGAGGGTGGGGTTTGGAATGGGGCCCGGAGCTGGAGATTCCCAACAATATTTATACTGAGTTCTTATCAAGAGGTTTTCAATTGTCTGACTTTTAGGATGTTATCTTGACTCACACACACACACACACACACACACACACACACACACACACACACACACACACGAGACAGGCTCCCTCTACTGTCTATCATGTATCTCTCTCTGTCTTAGAACTTGTTATACAGACCAGGCTGGCAACTCACAGACATATATACTTGCCTCTTAGCCTCCCCCACCCCCCCACCTTCACCACACCTTGCTCAAGGGCACATGTAATTCCCATTCTCCTACTTGCTTCTCAGTGAACAGCTAAATACAAGTCAGAAAAATGACTGTGATACAGGGTAAGAATCCACTCACTAACAGGAAGATTTAATCACATTGACTATTGTAGTCTCAATGCGTGTGAAGTCGAGGATGTAATTGTATCACTAGACCCAAGATAAATGATAAATGGGTGTTTATTGGGGACAATTACACAGAAAAATACAAAGAACCGCTGAGCATTTTCCTGCTCTTTCTACCAGATCCTCTGACCCACCAGAAAGAGCCCCCAAAAGAAAGCCAATCCTCAAGCTTCTTCCCCACTTCCTTCTGCCTGAAGCCACACCCAAAGGGGTGTGGCCGCCATTTCAGGTCTACAGACCAGATACCTACAATTACCCTTTTAGACTAAAGAAGGATTTAAGCCTGATGCAAAACTATACACAATGATAACAGATGTCAAGTACGCTCCAGGAGAAGGAAAGGTAAACATACCCAAATTAAAACCTACTATCGGCAAGGAGAAATATTAAGCAATTGATACTACATGTCCAGTAGACATACATGCCTTTGAACAGCAGGAATTATAACAAGTAGGTCTGACAGTGATGGTTACTGTGATGGGTAGTGATAGTTGTCATCCTGCCCCCAAATCTAGAATTTTCTGGAAGCTAGGTCTCTGGGCTTGCCTCCACGGTATTATCTTGATTGGGTTGACTGAAATGCGAGGACACAAGTAGGTAGCACCATTCCATGCCTGGGCTCCTGAGCTATGCAAGTGGAGAGAGGGAGCTGAGCCTCAGCCGACACTCACTGCTCTCTGCTTCTTGACTGTGGATGCTATGTGAGCAGCTGCTTCAAGCTCCTGCTTATTGTCTTCCCTGTCATGTTGTACCATGATCCGGAAGCCAAAACCAACCCCTTTTCCATTAAGTCGCCTTTTCAGAGTTTTGGGTTTTTTTGTTTTGTTTTGTTTTTAGGTTTTTTTTTTTTTTTTTTTTTTTTTTGAGACAGGGTTTCTCTGTGGCTTTGGAGGCTGCCCTGGAACTAGCTCCTGTAGACCAGGCTGGTCTTGTACTCACAGAGATTCGCCTGCCTCTGCCTCCTGAGTTCTGGGATTAAAGGCGGGTGCCACCATTGCACAGCCAGAGTTTTTCTATAACAGCAACAATAACAACAGCAGCAAAAAGGAAACAAAAAGGAAGGAAGGAAGGAAGGAAGGAAGGAAGGAAGGAAGGAAGGAAGGAGGGAAGGAAGGAGAAAAGAAACCAAGACAGAATGTCAAATGTTGCCCTGACCCGTAGGAAAATCTCTGGTTTTGCCTGCTTCTGTCCTAGAAGGGGCTCTTCCTTCCTCCTGCATACACAACATGCGAGTACCTTATGGTCTATTCAGACCCCTTATCAATACCCAAACTTCAGGCTATAAGCTTGTTCATGTTTGATGAAGGCTAGGGAAACCAGGGTCAAGACTAGCTCAGCTGAGCCCCGTCCTTCCACTTCCTGGCTCATGTTGTCTCCTCTGCAGCCCTGGTTTTCCTCAGTCTGTCCTGTTTTATTTCACTAGCAGATAGCTGACTGACATGGGCTCCCTTAGTTTTTTTTTTTTTCTTTTATCTAGCTTTCTCATCCCTTTGCATTGTACTCAAATAAGGGATCTGATAGTCTAGAACTTCTTGTTCCCTAGGTTGGTGGTAAACTGGTGAGGACTTTTGGGAGTCAGGTTACCACCTTTATTATCTTCTTAGTGTTTTTGCTCTTCTTTCTGTCTCTGGTTTTGGCTGCTGATGTTTGGTTTTGTTTTGCCTTTGCTGCTCTTCCCCGCCCACCTCCTCCCCATTTCTTAATACTTAGTAACTGGAGTCACAGACAGTTGTGAGCTGCCATATGGGTGCTGGGAATTGAACCAAGGTTCTCTGGAAGAGCAGCCAGTGCTCTTAGCTGCTGCACCATCTCTCCAACCCTCCAAGTTTTACACATCCTAAAGTGGCCTTTTGAGCCTCTTGCTTCCACCTCAGTTTGTGAGTTTTGATTAGAAGCTTCTGTCCCAATACTACTTACAACAAAATAAGTAAACTTGTGGCCATCCTTTGCCTTCCTTGTGTTAGATGAAGTCTCTGACTGATGGGGCAGTTACATGCTTCGCGTTTTGTTTGTTTGTTTTCACGAATGGCTTTCTTGACACCATTGAAGCAAATCCCACTTATCTTGGAAAAGAAAACTGTCTCTCATTGCATGCCCACCCTTTGGCTCTTGCCTCATTCCTTACAGTCCAGTTCCCTGCAGAGTGGCTCATACTTTCGTTGACTTCTTTTACTGTCTTGCTCTTACATTTTATTTTCACCACAGAATCAGATATTGTGTTCAGTTTTTCCTTGAAGTGTCCCCCCATCCCAAGAACTGATTCCTCTCTGAGACTCCTCCCCCTGACTTTTTAAAAGTCTTCTCACGTTTCCCTTTAGCATAATGTGCATAGCTCTGCATAGTATTTGCCACGTGGTCTGTTTCCTTGAAGTTTAAAAAGATATTTACTCACTCTTTGAGAAAGTCAGACGTGTACGCATTTTCATCATTGTGTGTTGCTGCTTTCTTCTTAAAACTCCTTATGTGACCAAACTCACAGTAACCCCCCTGCCTTAGTCTCCTAAGTGTGAGGGTTGTGAGCACAGTCGCTATGCCCAGCTGATTGATTATTTTGAAAACACATTGCAGTGGAATGTTGCTCTAACTCAGGGTCTTCTCCTCTACTCTCACTTACCAGCCACTGGCATTTTGAGGGAGAGGGTACCCCATTGGTCCCAGCCAGCAGCAGAAACTCACAGCTAGAGAAAGACTGGGCCCCACAACCACAGTTTGAAGCAGTGAAAGGGACTTGCTGAGTATCAGGCAAGCAAGGAGTGAACAGACATGCATGCAGGCAAAACTTCCATCACATAAAATAAAAATTAACATTATTCTACTTAGACACTAAAAAATACCACTAATTGCCTCTTAAATGTTGTTTCCTGTAACATCTTATAGTTATAATTTCCATTTTCAAATTATTCAAAGTAGCATTTTTATTTAAAATCTTTTTACTTGGGGCTCAAAGCGAAGGCCCATCCATTAAGAATACATATTCTAGCAGAGGATCCAAGTTCAGTCTAAAACCAGTCTCAGCTCACAACTACCCATAACTTCACTCCAGCGCCCCCTTCTGGCTACCATGGGCACCAGCACTTAATTGTGCACATATCCACTCTCCCCTTCCTCCTCCACCCACCTCCCACCAATACCTGTACATGTAATTAAATATGGAGAGAAATAAATCCTAAAACCCCATTTGAAGAAAAAAAACCCTTACATATGCTTAGTAGGGGATGCAAACTAGCACATCCCTTTTGGGAAGCAGTATGGAGAGACCTCAAAAAATTAAAACTTAACTATGGTGTGATATTATAGCCAAGATAAGTGAAATGAGTATGCCGAAGACACATCTGTATGTCCATTTCATTTCAGTATTAGAATGAAATCTCTAACTGTCCACCAGGGGATGAGCAGATAAAGAAACACAGTGTACACACACACACACACACACACACACACACACACACAGTCCATCCACAAAAGGCTTAAATCCTGTGATTTGTAACAACATGGGTAGACGTGGAGGTCATTATACTAAATGACATAAACCAGGCACAGAAAAATGAGAACTGGCTATTTCGTTCACATGGGGACTCTGAAAATGTTAACCTTACACAACATCAAAGTGGAGTTGGTTTGAAAGGGCTGGGGAGGACTGCCCTTATACAGGAAAGTGAATGATGACTCTCACCAAGGGTTGTGCCTTCTATTTTTGGTAAAGTCTAAAGCTTGCAAAGTCCTTTCACATATGGCTTTCCATCCAAAATCTCTAGAATACTGGACACAATTTTAGGACTGAGATTGTATTCGTTTGCTAGGACTGCCATAAGTAAACATAAAATCCTTTAGACCAGACAGCATAAACAGAGGTTTATTTCCAGAGGTTGAAGGGTTGAGATACAGTGTTCTGTAAGCTTAGTCCCTCTTAGCTGGTATGTGTCTTTAAATGATCTCTGTGCACCCTCTTTCTCCTCCTTCTTTTAACATTTATTTATTTTTATATTATGTATATTGGTGCCTTGCATGGCATGTATGGCTGTGTACTATGTACATGTATGTCTTGCATGTATGTCTGTGTACCGTATGCATACAATCCCTGCAAAGGCCTGAAGAGTGTCAGGTCCCCTGGAACTAGAGTTACAGTCTGTGCTAACCTCCTCCTGAGTGCTGGGAATCAAACCCAGGTCCTTTGGAAGAGCAGACTGTGCTCCTAACTACAAAGTCACCTCCCCAGCACCACCTTCTTTTTGGGGTAGTGTCGCACCTGCTGTGTGGCCTGCATCCGAGAATGTAGCGAGGTGGTCGGGATAGATGACACAGAGACCGGTCGGTTGCTTTAAGAAAACTTTATCTTCCCAAGTCAGCTTAGGAGAGAGCTCTCAGAAGAAATCTCAGGAGAAGTCTCCCCAAGAAAAAGGGCTTCCCTTTTTAAGGACTTTTGCCATCCATTTACATACCATTCTTTCCACTTCTCACCCTCCTGGCTGGTGGTTTAATCTCCGGCCCCAGAATCGGGGAGACACCACAGGGGGCAGGAAGAGGCATCTAGCCATAGGAGGTGTGGAAGGCATGGTATTTCAGTGAGCCAGCCCTTATCTGAGCCCTATCAAGCTTTAAAGCACTGAATTGTTTTCAGTAAACATTACATAGATGCCTGCTCCCAGGCCGAAGGGGAAGTGGGTTTCTGCTCAAGGTCTGGTGTCCCCACAGGGTAGGGTTTCATATGGTCCAGAATTGCCTTCAACTAGCTACAAAGCCAAGGATGACCATTAGCTACTGATCCTCCCACCTCCTGGGTCAGTTTAATAGGTACGCATCAGATGCCTGGTCTATGTGTGCTTGGAATCACACATGCATACTAGAAAAGCACCCTGCTAATTTCTAAGGACAAATCCATCCACACTGGAGAATAAGGGCTTCAACATAAAACTTTTGAAGCCCACAGTTCTGATAACAGACTGACAGGCATATTCGGTGGGGAGAAGACAGTAAGACTAGAGACGTGAAATGATTTTTTGAGGGTCATTTGGCTCTTGAATTACAAGTTTGGACGAACATTCAAACATTCTTCCCATCACTCCTTCCTCCATGACTTGTGTTCATGAGATAATTTCAACTTCATGGACAAAAGAGCATCGTTTATTCACATAGGGAATCTACACTCAAAACACTCAAAATCATGACTTGGTCATAGTTTTTTGATTTTTGTTTTTTCTATTTATCTAAACTCACTCTCTGACTTGTCCTTATTTGTAGATGGTCACTTCACAGAGAGACATTAAGGATCAATCGATTCAAATATTCCCTGCTGGGCGGTGGTAGCATACGCCTTTAATCCCAGCACTCGGGAGGCAGAGGCAGGCAGATCTCTGTGAGTTCGAGGCTAGGCTGGACCGACAGCCTCCAAAACAATACAGAGAAACCCTGTCTCGTAAAACCAAAAAAAAAAAAAAAATTCCCTAGCACACAGCTCCTTAATAGCAAACATTTAAAGAAGGAGCAGTCCTAATTGTGTAATTCTTGCCGAGGAGCCCCTTAGGGGTGAGATCATTGCTGCTGTTTTTAAATTTCCTTTTGAATGGGGGAAATTCATAAGGACATCTTGTGTGTGCCAAAACAAATACAGGATTCACTTAGGAACACAGAGTCTCGGATCTGCCTCTCACCACCATGCAGTTCAGCAGGCGCTGGCTGTGTTGATTCCTGCTTCACAGAAGGCACACACACATTTCAGAGCTTTCACTTTATAATTGAAAGTTTGTATCTGTGATCAACATCTCCCATTTCCCACACACTCTAACCCTTGGCAACCACATTCTACTATTCTGGGAACCTAATGTACAACATGGTGACTATAGTAAGTTATGTAAAGAAAATGGAGTTTACATAAGCCTGCATGAATACACAAAAATTTGTCTGCACTCAATTAACACTTTTTATTGTATCAAGTGACAGAACTTGGTACTGTTTCAATTCAAGTCGTTTTTCTAATCAGGTGTTAATTACACTCCTTTTCTTATACTCTTACACCTTGATTCATTGAATAAATGAAACGATGTTTAGTAGAAGCTTCTCTCTAATTCACTGTAAATTTTGTAGTGTTTTAAAAATATTTTATTTTTAATTATGTATATACGTGTGGGTAGATTGTGGGAATGTGCATGTGTGTCCAGGTGCCCATGGAGACCAGAAGAGGGTGTCAGATTCCCTGGAACTGGAGTTACAGGTGGCTGTGGGTCCTGGGTGCTGGCCACTGAACTCAGGTTCTCTGCAAGCCTAGCAAGTGTTCTTACCACTGAGCCTTCTCTGAAGCCTGATTCACTGTACATCGTAAAAAAGGAGACATTTACATAGTCCGTATTACTTTATCCATCATTCTCCCCCAAAGCGGTAATACATAGAGAGATATAAACACATGCACCAGTAGGAGTGCTGCAAAACTGCAATCCTATTGTGAATGCTAAGGCAGAGGAGTGCAAGAATGAGTCTAACCTGGACTGCATAGCTAATTTGGGCACCATTCTATCTTTAAATACCAAATCAAAAACCTAATATCAACAACAAAACAGAGAGAGACAGAGAGAGAGAGACAGAGAGACAGAGAGAGACAGAGAGGGAGACAGAGAGAGACAGAGAGAGAACACCCACACCCAGTGTGGAGTTGCCTATCTTCTCTCTTGAGTTCAAAACTGAAAGGAATTGCTGACTCTATGGACATGTGTGCTTCCCCTCACCCAAATGTGCTGCCCATAAATATCACATTCTCCATGATCATACTGATCTTTAGCTTTTCAAATCATCTTTTAAAGAGTTCATTTGACATAGTACAAAACTCACTTATTGAATTACCCAATTCAGCAGATTTTAGTATATTCTCAGAATTGTGCAACTCTTACCATAGCCTCAGTTTAGAGCATCTCAATCCATCCAAAGAAACCTAACCTCCTCCTATATCTTAGATGGAGGTTACCAACAATCTACTTTGTGATTCTGTACATTTGTGTGTTCTGGACTTTTCTATAAATGGGATCGTATAATATGAAGTCCTTTATTATTGGGTTGTTTTACTAAGCATAGTGTTTTCAGGGTTCCTTCATGTTGTAATATGCTCCAGTATTCCGCTCTCTTAAACTCCCATCGCACATTATACCACACCCTGTATATTCATTCACCAGTTGATATTTATTTTATCTAGATTTTATTATCTGTAATACTACATTTACACACAAGTTTTTGTATGCTTATACATTTAAAAGTATTAGTGTATTTTTATTTATGTGGATGTGTGTGCCTGCACGTGTATGTGCACACTACTTGAGTGCAGTGCCCAAGGAAGCCAAAACAAGGCACTGAATCCTTTGCAGCTAGAGTCATACAGTAATGCGCCATCTGACAAGGGTGCTGGGAGCAAAGCTTCTGTCCTCTGCAAGAGCAGTATGTAGTCTTAACCACTGAGCTCCCTCTCCAGCCCCTATTTTATTCCCTTTGATACTATTAGAAATAGAATTATTTTCTTAATTTTTGGGTCATTTGTTGTTAGTATCTTGATCTTTGTTGTTTTTTTTCTTTTTAAATCTTGCAACTCTAATAAATTTATTATACTGATTTTTCTTGTGTGAAACCATCAGGAATTTTTTCCAGACAGTGTCATCTGCAAATGCACATTTATTTTCCTTTACAATTAGAAAGTTGTGTTGGTCAGGATTCTTCAGAGAAATGGTGGCCACTGAGTCTACAATGTCCTACAGTTTGCTATCTGCAGGCTGTAGTAGTAAGAAAGCAGATAGTGAGTCAATCTATATGTTAAGGTCTGAGAACCAGGGAGCCAAGGGTTGTCTGGTGTAAGCCTGGAGTTCACAGTCAATGACAGGGAACTTTTGTGTTCAGGGGCAAGAGGAGATCGATGTCCTAAGAATGCATAAAGAATTTGCCCACTCCCCTTTCCTCTCTCTCCCTCTCTTTTCTCCCTCCCTCCTCTCTCTTAATTTTTTTAAAATTGAAATTCCATGTATTTGATCATATCTGTAGGTATGTATGTACAGATGTCTGTAGAGTCCATAAGCTGGATCTCCTGGGGCTGGACTTACAGGCAGCTGTTTGTTCCCTGAGGTTCTGGGAGCCTCAGGTTCTTTCAAAGGGGCAGCAAGTGCTCTTAACTGCTGAACCATCTCTGGAGTCCCCTTAGCCACTCCTCTCCTCTCCTGTTCTTTCCCTCATCCCCCTTCCTTCTCCCTCCCTCCTTCCTCTTCCCCTCCTTCCTTTAGTTCTTTCTTCGGTCCTCCTCCCTCCCCCTCTGTTGTGTCCTGTCCATCTAACCCCTCAACAGAAAGCATGATGCCCACTAGACCCGGAAGTGCTGATCTGTACTCCGTATCCTGCTGACACAAATGCCAGTCTCTCCTTGCTTTGATTGTAGTTCCCCCCTTTTTAAAAAATATTAAATATTTTTGGGAATTTCATACGTGAATAAGGTACTAATTTCAAACTCTCCTCCCTCTTTCTAACTCCTCTCACATCTGCCCTACTCCTCTCAATTTCACAACCTCTTCTTTAATTATCTTTTTTTTTTCATTCCTCAGAGAGCTCAGGCACTCACTCACTTATGTGTCACTGGCTCTGTGCAATTTCCACATCGGCCAGAGTACCTAGTTACCTGTGACCTTTCCCTGTGGCTATCTGGCTTCCTCACAGCATAGTGGCTGGATTACAAGGTCCAGCATTCAGACCATTGTGACAAGGGTTGCATGGAACCAGCCAGAAGTTAAAGTTTGTTTTATGAGCTAGTCTTGAACATGACATATGGTCCTGTGTTCTCTACTGATGAGTCAGTGAGACACAGCCTAGTTCAAGGGGGAAGGGAAAGAGGCTCCACTACTCTAAGTGAGTGACAAGGTTCTGGAATAGAATGTGAGACTCATGAATACTGCGGTGATTATTTTTAGAAAACACACAATCTGTCACACACCTCAATGGTAATATATGAATTTTTAGAAAGGAAAGTATGAATTCCAGAGAAATGAATGTCAAAGTGGTGGGCATTTCAGACACCTATGGGGGAATTATTTACACAGCTCATTCGATAATGGTCAAGTGCTAGGATGGAAAACACACACACACACACACACACACACACTAGTTCTGTTTGAAAGCATTAATTGACACAAGTTTTCTATGCAGAACTTTGCAAAGTACGCGCACACACACACACACACACGTGCGTGCATGCGTATATTTTCAAATTCATGAATACCAAGATATGAAGGGGATGTTCTAATAATTATTTTGTGCCATTGCTTTTTGAGTTTGTATAGAAACATTTCCAAGTGGCCATGGTATTGTTCAGTGTGGACTCTTTTTTTTTAAAAAAAGATTTATTTGTTTAATATATATACAGTGTTCTGTTTGCATGTATCCCCACAGGCCAGTAGAGGGCACCACATCTCATTACAGATGGTTGTGAGCCAATGTGGTTGCTGGGAATTGAACGCAGGACCTCTGAATCATGTGGAGTCTTTTAAAAGGCTCTGAAACAACCTAATTATAATGTTAGTTAAACCCAGTTGTCATCAGAGTGACACCATCCAGCAACTGATGGGAGCAGATGCAGAGATCCACAGTCAAACACTAGGCAGAGCCAGGGTGACTAAGGAAAAGAGGGAGAGGAAGGAGTGTAGGAGCTGGAAGGGTGGAGGACGCCATGAGAACCTGGGCCCACAGAATCAACTAAGTAGGGCTTATAGGGGCTCACAGAGACTAAAGCGACAATCACAGATCCTGTATGAGTCTGAGCTGGGTCCTCTGCATACATGTTACGATTGTGTAGTTTGGTGTTCTTGTGGGACTGATAGCACAGTGAGTGTGCTGGGGAGTGTCTCTGACTCTTTGGCCTGCTCATGGGACCCTTTTCCTCCAACTGTGTTGTTTTGTCCAGCCTTGATATGAGGCTCTGTGCCTAGTCTTATTGTAACTTGTTACGCCATGTTTGGTCAATATCCCTGGGAGGGCTGCTCTTTTTATTTTTAAAGGGAAACAGAGAAGGATTGGATCTTGGGCAGAGGCGAGGTGTGGAGGAGTGATAGGAGTGGAGGGAGGAGAAACTGGGATCCGGATGTAATGTATGAGAGAAGACTAAAAAGAGAAAAAGTTGAGACAATTTAAGAGATGAATGTTTCAGATATCTTTGTCTCATCTTTACTAACATTATAATTAGGTTGTTTTAGAGCCCTTATTACCTCGTGAATTCAAAATAGATATAGATATATTTGGGCAGACAAGAGGGCATTTGAGGAGAGTAAATTGGACAAAGGAAGGTGATGCAGGGTAAATATGAGCCAAGTGTAATGCTATACATGTGTGAAAATGACAAAGAAGCCCATTTTTCTGAACACTTCCTAAAAATGATTACTAAAAATAGGAAAAAAGATGAATGTTAAAAATAGTACTGTGTCAAGGAAGACTGAAGAAATGGACTTAAAAGTCATGCAGGAGTCCACAGAGAATGGTTATGTTGCAGTTGAGTGCCGAGACTATTGGCAGTGACTTAGTGCTGGGTTTGAACTTTAGCTGGGTGATTGGCTTTTGAATTTTCCTCATTAAATACACACCTATTGAGAAAGCATTTCAGGGATGGGTTGGTAGTGGGAGGAGGAGAAAGAGACACTTTAAATGTCATGCCTAGAACTTTAGAAATGTACACATTTATGTTTTTATACAAACTTTAGTCTTGCATTAAAAATCTGAAATTACCTGGACAGGAGAAATAAATGAATATTGGGTTGTGGGATAGTTGCTGTTCTGGCTTGAGAAATAAAGTGTATTGCTCTTCATAATATTACTGTCTGTTTTTATATTCCGTTTCCTCTCATGAACTGTATGTTAAAGAGAAGAAAATCTTAACAGTGTCAGTTAGTCAGGACATTCCACCAACTCTCTTTCATTATTCTCCTGGGCAAATCTCTCTCTCTCTCTCTCTCTCTCTCTCTCTCTCTCTCTCTCTCTCTCTCTCTCTCTCTCTCTCCCTATCATGTATCTATGTACCTATCATCTATGTATTTATGTATGTACATATGTATGTATGTATCTATCTGTTTTTATTTTTTTTGTTTCTCTGTGTTTGGTGTAAGTGTATGTGTACACAAGTGTGCTGGCATGCTCATCTGTGTGTGTATCCATATGTGGAGACTAGAGGTCAATATTAGATGTCTTTATCATTCTCTGCCTTATTTTTTAAAATTTTCTTTCACTTTTTAGATTATACTACAGTCACATAATTTCTCCCTTCTTTTTCCTTCCCTCAAGTCCTCCCATATACCCCTCCTTGCTTTCTTTTCAAATTCATGTCCTTGTGTTTCATTAATGGCTATTACATGCGCATATTTGCATATCTGTGTATTCCTAAATATAACTGTCTATCTGTATAATGTTATTCGTATGTATGTTTTCATGGCTGAGGACTTGGCATTCAATAACAAGTTGGTGTGCTCTTCCCTGGAGAAGACTCTTTCTCCCTCTCTCAGCATCCCTTAGTTGCCTACAGTTGTATGTGTAGGGCTGAAACCTCTTTTGCTTTCCTAGTTCACTTTGGCATGTCTACTGGTTTTGTCCTTGTTCACGTCATATTTGGGTAGTCATGTTGGTGAGACTTTCTGCGTGTAGCTTCTGATATTACTAGGAAACAAGATCCTAGTAAGCAAGCTCCCTGTTTTCCAGTCTTTAAAGTCTTTCCAACCCCTTTCTGGGAATGGTGGCATAGGCCTTTAAACCTTGTGCCCAGAAGACAGAGGCAAGCAGATTTGTGTGAGTTCAAGGCCAGTCTTGCCTTCATAGCAAGTTCTAGGTCAGACAGGAATCAGTAGAAAGACCTTGCCTCAAAAAATCCAAACAAACAAACAAAAACAACAACAAGACTAAACTAAAGCCAGGCAGTGGGGGCATACGCCTTTAATCCCAGTGGGTTATGCCTCTCTTCATTTTGATTGGCTGTGGCTTTCTGTGGTGGTCTCAGTCCTTTGCAAAGAGACCAGACTTGAGAACACATATGTGCTAGCAAGAACACTGAATAAATAGCAGGATTCCCAGAGTTGGAGTGGACATGAGGAAGGACTAAATCATAACAAATCTTAAAAGGCATGTTTGGATTAGATCCTGAAGCCCGTGAAGTTCTAACACTGATTCTCAAAGTTGGGACATGGGCCACAAATTATTCTGTCACCCAGGACCCATTATAATATTGCATTTCATAAAGCATAGCCACGGAGCCCAGTGTTGGAAGCTTTCCAGAATATGTTGATGTACATAAAAGTTTGAAAGAGACTACTTTAAGGATGTGTCTCCTTAATTAATTATAGAATCAACCGGGACAAAAACTGAGATAGGATCTAAATGAAATCAAACCAGCATGCAAATCCTCATGGAATGACTTTGGAGTATAACTTTTCACCAAACAACATCATGAACTAACTTTGACAGAGTAAAAGAAGCTACTTGAGTTTTGTTTCTTTTTTTATTACAAAAACTTTTGGAAGGTTCTAAATGACCACTAGATGGCAGCATAGCGCCACTTCCTGGGAAATCAGCACCACCCGAATTTAGGAGGAAAAATAAGCCTAGGCGTTAGAAAAGAATGCTAGCTCATACCTTTTTACTGAGTACATTGCTAATCCGTTTTTAGAACATTTTGTTTTAGAAGAGTTCTCCATTAATTTTGACTCTGAAAATTTTTGTTCACCGAGAAGAAAGCCAAAGCTGTAATTAAACTCCTAGGGGCATGGATTCAAGCTGGAGGAGGGATTTGATAACAGGCAAAAATCTGTCTGTCTAGTCTTTACAACCTCACCCTGAGACAACTGTTATCACTTCCCATTTCATGCTGAGAGACACCAAGTGCCAGGCTTAGTAAGGAGTTCACAACCACTCACCTAGATGGCAAGCTTGAGTCTGGGGCTCCTGTTTGTTTAACTTGTCAACAGACTGTACACACTAAATCCTCATATGCACTGGATTTATTAACATCCCAGTAAATTACCATGTTCAAATCCAAGCTTTTAAAGACATGAATCACACTTAAGGTTTCAAAATAACCCGCCTGTATGTTTCAACATAATATATTCTGTTAACTTGTTTTTTTTTTTCTAGGTTTAGCATTAATGTCATTGATTAGTATTGATCATTATTTGATTAGTAGGACTTTGAATTAAAATTTATTCCTCTTAACTGCACAGAGGTTTGGTCATGATTTTCTTACAGCGTGCATCACTTTCTATTTCGTACAAACACTATTTTTGTATTAAATTTTTTCCCATAAATTTGGAGTGATCGTATTTGTCCTTCAGTTCATGCCTTGTATTCTTGTTTTCTATTGATTTTATTGAATTTTACCCAAAGAATTTAATTTATTGTGGAAACAATGCATTCTCTCTCTCCTGTACTCATTTTTCTTAATTGCATGTATTTAATTGTACTATTTAATTATATGTGAACTCTTAGCAAACCTAAAACTGAGCTGAAGGGAGCAGAAGTGTGTGGGCAGTCTGTAAGGTCACAGGGGAATCTCTAACATTCAAAACGTCCTGTTTACAAGGCTGCTATTTCTCAGAGAGGCAGAGCTCTGACTTGTGCAGTGAGTCTAGTAAGAGAATTTATGTTGGATGTGGGCTGTGTGTATCCAGTTGGTAAATGAAACCACAGGGTATATGCCAGGGATTGTGGAAGTCAGTCTCACATGCAAAACAATATTTGGCAGCTCTTTCTTCTAAAATTTCTGAATCGCATACTGACCTGGCATCATAGTGACACAGTTTCCCATTGGGAGAGAAATCCAGTTTGAATGCCAGGTAGTATAGGGAGCACTTGATCTCCTTAGATTACAGAAACAGCTGAATGAGAGGCTGAGCCACATAAAGAAAACACTTCACAGACACTCCTATCCCAGGGGATGGAGGAAGCCTCATATACTGAGTAGTAGTTAATTCCAGCTGCTGAGCCAGGGACTGCACATCTGTTTGCTCACTCATGTCTTACGACAATTGGATGCATTAAATGCTTTATACCCATGAAGAACTGGAGTAGCATCTGGGATGTTTCTCTTAACCTCCATGTGATCAGCCAGCCAGCAGGTGGTGGGGCAGCAACAGCATGAGCATGGGATGTCAGATCAAGAAAGACAGCAGCGCAAAGTCATCACAGTGAGAAAAACAGCAGAGTTTGTGTAAGTGCATGATCCCTAACAGTGCTGTGCAGAACCAGCGTTGGGCAAAGCAATCTTTCAAATTCTCCTTCTCCTTCTCCTTCTCCTTCTCCTTCGTCTTCTTCTTCGCATAATGAGAATAATAAGAGTACATAACAAACTATAGGAGGTTCTTCACACATTTCATAAGTATAGATACTTGGTAGGTGTGAACTATTAGTAGTAGCAGCCATTCCGTCATTATGGATGTGATGCTGGGTAAATCACTAAATTACGTGTCTTACCTGAAGCTCAGTTATCTCAATCCATAAATGGAAAAAATGACTGAACCTGCATCAGGAGACTCTGGGGGAATTAATGTAGTAAATGGATGTCAGAGTTTGGTCTAAAAAATTTCTAAAAAAAACTGGAGCTCTTTTTTTTTTCAGTGTATCTGTTGAAAGATCCTTGGAAGTGCCTGTGCCTGACATGTGACTCAATAAATGTTTGGTGAGATAATGTGGTAATTATGCCTCTAAGCAGTTGAGGTATACATACAATTTTTTAAAAAGATCATTCTGGTAGTGTGTGTGTGTGTGTGTGTGTGTGTGTGTGTGTGCGTGTGACAGAGAGAGAGAGACAGACAGAGACAGAGACACAGAGACAGAGACACAGAGACAGAGACACAGAGACACAGAGACAGAGAGAAGAGAGAGACAGAGAGAGACAGAGAGAGAGAGATAGAGAGAGACAGAGACATACACACACACACACACACACACACACACACACACAGAGAATTATAGCACACAAGAATCCCACAGAATTCTGATGAGCCTTTTGGTGCTTCCATGCGTTATGGTTTGAATATGTCCTCCCCAACATTCAGATGTCAAAATCTAACGGTCAATGTGATGGAAAGGGGTGGAGACATCAAGAAATGGTTGGGTTACCAAGGCTTCTCCCTCCTGAATGGGATTAAGGTCTTCATGAAAGGCTTGAAGCAAGTTGGGTTCTTCTGCCTTTCCACCTTCTACCACGGGATGAAGCAGTCACAAGATTCCACCTTGGGAGCAGAAAGCAACCCTTACCAGATAGCCACACTTGCTGAGCCTTGGTCTGGAATCTCTCAGCTGATAGAACTCTGAGAAAATCCAATTTTAATACCCACAAATTTCCATGCCTCAAGAGATTGTTAGGGTAGTGCCAAAAGACTGAGGTATGGGTTTATAATTTCCAGGAAGGAATGGATATTTTCACACGTGGGTATCAGTTTCCCCTACAAATCACCCAGCTTAAGATTCAATTATTCAAATAGACATTATAATAGATGGGTCATTAGAGAGATTCTTTTCTTCCTTGATCCATAGCTTCTTGATCCCATTCTCAGCCTAGCTTACTCCTTCATTTTCCTGCCACATCTTTTTCAAAAGTTATAGAAAACACTGGCTCTCAATCAATCTTTACTTTGGAGATAAAACAGCTCCATCTTTCTGAAGGTATACCTTTTAAGATGATGCAGTGGATATGAGGGTGTCTGGCTGCCTTGTTGGACAACCTGAAAGCTTTTTTTATCTATGTTCATTATCAGTTGAATAATTAACAGTAAGAAATATTGAACTCAGTCATTGGAATTCCAGGCTGTAGAGCCTCATAAGAAAAACAGATCCATCATCTTAAGAGATTTTCCTTTACTAGAAAATAATCACTACATTAAATGCTCCAAATGCTGATTGTCCAGCTTTACCTTCCCACTGCACTATTTCTCAGAAGTGAAACTTTATTAGCTTGTTTTTCTGAGCTCCAGTTCTCTCAGCTACAGAATGGAGATAAATATTTGTCATATAGTATTGCTGTAGGAATTAAATGAGGTGTGTTAAGTGCTTGGCACTGTGTTGGCATATCTTAAGTGCTTAATAAATATTAATTTTTACCATTGTTATTCAGCCGATTGATCATCAGATAGCTGCAACCACTGATGAAGTCAATTCTGGAAGGGGAAAAGTTAGAGCATATACCCCCTGTTTGCTGTTATGCAAACTTTAATATTAATGCACTCAATTCACAAGATGAGCTTCAGAAAAAATTGATAGCTGAAGAGGAAAATTACCTAATCACCAATGTGCTTTAAGAAGTTTGTTTCAAATCACACAAAATGCTAACACCAAACTCCTAGGGAATACAAAGATGGATACCTCATTCCCAGTGTTATTTACTCTGAATTGTACTCCACATACTTATAAAAACTGCAGTTGAAAAGAAACCCAGTGTATATGTAAGAATATGTTTCCCATGTAAACTGTTTCTTTTTTTTTCTTTTTTTGAGACAGGGTTTCCATGTGGCTTTGGAGGCTGTCCTGGAACTAGCTCTTGTAGACCAGGCTGGCCTTGAACTCACAGAGATCTGCTTGCCTCTGCCTCCCAAGTGCTGGGATTAAAGGCATGTGCCACCAACGCCCGGCTATAAACTATTTCTTTAAAGCGGAATGTTATGGTGTTTGCAAAGAGTTTTAGTACATAAGAATTTTCCAAATGGTTGCCTCCCCACACACATACACATGCACGCTAGGACAAAATATTTTAATGTCACTATTTCTATTACCAAGTGAACAAATGTAATAATTTGGTTTAGGTGGAAGAATTGCTGCTTCTGGGCCATTCTATATTTAAAGCTAACACAAATAAAAATATTTGAGTGTTTACTACTGGAAAGATCCAAAATCAGGGATGCTCAAAATACCCTATTTCTCTTGTTCCCTGAAAGGAGTCAACAGTTTATTCACTTATCTATCCCATAAATATTACTTACTTACCTAGTGCATATTTTCAAGATAATCACCAGCAGTCTTAAAATAGCTCAGAAGAGAATGTTACTTAGTTTAGTGTGTATTTTCAGCATAGTCTGTCAGCAGCTTCGTGGCATGCCTTTCTACTGAGACTAGTCAGCCCTCAGTGTTACTTCTTTGCGGATTGTTTCCATTAGGCTGATTTACTGTGAGGCGCTCCTGGCAGAAAGAGTTTGGTTTAAGACCTTCAAAGGGAGTCATGTTAAAGATGTGACCAGAACATGTACAGGCACTTCTCAGAAGAAGAAACACAAACGGCTGGTGTGTGTTTTAGAAAATGCTCGAGAGACCTGATCACCCAAGAAATGGAAATTAAAACTGCTTTGTGATATCACCTCATCTCAGTCAGCGTGGCTGTCACAAGGAAATCTGACAACACATTTTAAGACAAAATGTGGGGGAAGAGGAACCCTTATTCACTGCGGGTGGGAGTGCAAATTAGTACAGCCATTATGGAAATCAGAATGGAGAGTCATCAAAAATTAAAAATAGAGCTACCATATGGCCCATCTATTTCACTCCTGGGCATATACCCAAGGGAGTCCATCCCCTGCCACAGAGACACTAACACGTGTTTATTGTTGCTATATTCATGAGAGCAAGGAAAAGGATCCATCCTAGATGCCCATCAACAGATGAATGAGTAATGAAGATGTATACACATGCACAATGGAATATTATTCAGCTATGAAAAAAGGAGATAATGAAATCTTCTGGAAATTTCAGTTCCCAAATGCGTTTGTTTCTTCTTGCTAGTGTTCTCTTGGAGGACATAGAAAGTAAGAAAGGATACAATAAAAATAAAAAAATAAAGAACATTTTGTTGATCTGCCTGTTTGCTCAGTTCCTGTTATAATCTCTTCATATAATTTAAGACTTTTTTTTTGTTTTTTTTTTTTGGGGACAGGGTTTCTCTGTATTGTTTTTGAGGCTGTCCTGGAACTTGCTCTGTAGACCAGGCTGGCCTCGAACTCACAGAGATCCACCTGCCTCTGCCTCCTGAGTGCTGGGATTAAAGGCGTGTGCCACCACTGCCCGCTTACTTTTTTTAAAAAAAAAAACGATTTATTTATTATGTAAAGTGTTCTGCCTGCTTGTATGCCTGAATGCCAGAAGATGGCAACCGATCTCATTACAGATGTTTGTGAGCCACAATGTGGTTGCTGGGAACTGAACTTGGGAAGAGTCAGTGCTCTTAATCCCTGAGTCATCTCTCCAGCCCTTAAGTTTTTTACTCTTAATGGAGTATGCTATGGAGGCCCCCAGTCTGCAGATGAAGTAGCTGCATCCCAGCATCCTAAATCTAGTAAATGATAGATCTGGATTCTGCAGCCTGGTTTGTCTTCCTTTTACTATTTCTGCAGAGAGCTTATCACAGGTAGACCAATGGTGACGCATGGTGCCCCCTTGTCTTCTGCACAACTTCTTTTTGGAAGAACCAGCCTAAATTGGATACTTGTTCTATTTGAGAGTGATGACTAAGGAAGTTGTGGCATCTCTTTAAGACTTGAGTAATTTTTAATTATGTGTATATGTGTGTTTCTGTGTGTGGCATGTGCATTTGAATGCGGTGCCCACAGAGGCCCAAAGAGATTATAAAATCCCCTGGAGCTGGGGTTATAGGTGGCTGTGAGCCACCCAATGTAGGTGCTCAGAACGAAATCTAGTTTCTCTGCAATAACAACAAGTGCTTTTAACCATTGAGCCACCTCTCCAGCCCCCCTGCTCAGCTCATTTTAGCACATTTTTCCTTTGGTCCTTTGGCTGTCTATATCTAAAGACTGATTGCTGCAAAGTTAACAGTCCTGTAGTTAGCATATTAAATAGACTTTTATCCCTCCTGCCAATGTTGAAACAACTAATTATCTGCCGTGGTTGGGAGCAAGGAAAGTTGACCTCTGATAGACCAACAGAACTCTTCAAAGGGGAAAGGAAGAATGGGGTCCCCTGTTCCTTCAGTTCCTGTTATCTGATTTAATTGTCTGAGAATAGAACTCAAGTGCTTGGAGTCTTCACCGATGTGCAGCCTTAAAAATAATGATTACAGCAAATCAGGGGTCATGAATATGCAGCTTATGTCTGCTTTGAGACACTTCAGTTACCTAAATTAAAAATACAAAATTATGAATCGCAAAGAAAGCAATACGGACTTTTGTATTTTAACAATTGGAAAATATCACTGGAAGTGAAGTCTTCCTGCCAACTTGAAACACATAATCATTGTGCTAGGAAAAAGATGCTTTTCTAAATGGTTGTTTTAAATCCCCCCCAACATATGTAAAGATAGCCTACAGAAGCTTTAATTCATGTGTTTTTTTCTTGTGAATTTCAGTTTCAGGGCTATCCATTTCAGTATTGAATCTAACACCAGCTCGTTCCCAGGATGTTCCCTACACACAACATCTACTCTCAGAAATTCAAAAATAATTTTGAATCGATTTTTCTGCCTTTCTTTCTTGAGGCACTTTACTTTAAAATATTCTGAAATGTTGTAACACTTATAATCTCATTTTCTGAAGACTCTGCATCCTATTGATTTTGACCTGATAGACCTTACACACATGCTTGAAAACACCTCTTTTATCTACTGCTTCATGGAAATGACTCATCTGATTTTGTCTTTATTCAACGTCTTTGGAGACAATCCGGATAGTAAGCATGTGGTAATGTTTCACAATGTGTCAGGTTAGCATTGACTTTTGTAAGCTAAATTTGCTAACCTAATTTTCAAAGCTCCGAGCAACACCAGGCAGCTACTACATGGATAAAATAGACTCGATCACGTGACAGAGCAAGTAGGCATAAGAATATATGTCTAAAATGACATGTGTGTTTGAGGTAATAATTGAAGGAGGGTATAGAGTTCAGTGATATAGAGGAGAGATGCAAAGGCATAGCAGGTCGTTCTTCCATTTCGTAGTGAGAATGGCTCATTCGTGTGCTGCTCTTTCCCTCTAAGATCTGCCCTCTTTACATCACAGCGGAAGCAGCCGCTGCCAACTGAAACACGGCATTTGGGATAAACCACTTATTTTTCTGAAAACAGGGCAAGTTTAGTAAAGCAACAGCAAAGACTTTGGTTCATTTAGTTGGTAATGGGAGAGGGTAGAGATGACCCTCAGTTAAAAAGGTGTGAGTTTGAAACGAACAAAACAATTTATGTGAACAGAGTTGCAGAATCAAAAGGAGAGGTCCAGTCCTGAATCCCAAAGGCACAGAGAAAGGCATAAGCAATCCCGAAGCAAAGCACGCCTGCTGGTTGGCTGGGGCAGGTTTGGAATGAGAAAGAATGTGCTGAAATGGAAAACATTCCTTGAGGCTTTGCAGCCTTATTTCTGCTTAAGCCATATGTATCTCAAAGTCTACTTACAAGAAAAACAGCTTGGCATTTGTCATTGTAAATGCATATGCTGGCACATTTGTCGTGTTCTTTACATTCCTGAGTGCGCCTCTGCAATTGGTGAAGTGCCATCTTTTCTAATAAAAAAAAAATAAAAACCGAACCTGTGTGCTTATTTCTTGGGTGATGCTATACCCCTGACTCTGTTTTGCTTTTCCATTTGTTTGTGGCTTCCAAATGAGATTGTAATGACAACAATCTGACATTCCCCAGACTGTCTTGGGACTAGTTGACAGCCGCCTTCACTGAATTCTTTCTTGCTACCTACTTACTACTGTAGAAAAAAAAATTGTGTTTCATGCCTAAATTCCCCACTGAGCAGGTCGCTATGACTCCTACTATTCCACCAGTAAAGCAGCCTTTAAGAGAAACTGGTGGCCACTGTGGTATTAGGAACTACTTTTATCATGTTTGTCTAATGATTTATCATCTCAGTTTCATAGCTAGGTGGGTTACCAATACAGTCAGAGCAGAAAAGATGAGAAGTGTCAGAGAATTTCCTAGGCAGACGCAGTATCCCAAATGTTACCTGACAAGTGGATTCTCACAGAGGCTGTGCTATTTTCGCCTTTCCAATGCTCTCTTCATTATTACTCAGTCCTGAGTATAAAACACATAGGCCCATGCAGCATCGAAAGGGAGGATTATGGTAGACATTAGAAGTACGGCCAAGCTATTTACTAAGCAGGAATATGCTAGAAGAGGGAAAGCCCAGCCTTTGTCCATGTCTCCTTGGACCAATAAACACAGATAATTAAGGAATTAAATCATCTTGGGCCAAAGGTGGTCCAAACTATTTTACACGAGGTTGTGTGTACTTCACAGTGAACAGTCAAAGTTGGCAGCTAAGGTTTTTATATGGATAATCCCTAAGTTGTATCAGGAGCAAATCTAGTTTTACCCAGTGAAACAAAGATGAATTTTGTGTCTGTGTTACAAAGGCAATTTTCTTGCTTAATGATTTTTATTTGATCTCGAGAGAGAATAGATTAAACTCCTTGTGGAAAAAATACAATAATATAATAACCAAGTTGTTCTCACAGGCAATCTTCTTTCTTTCATTTCTGACACATTTCTTGGTCAACATAGATTTCCATGGCCACTGTACCGAAGCAGCACAAATTCGGAGGTTTATACAACAGACGTTTATTGTATCATTATTCTGGAGGCTGGATGTCCAAGGTCAAGATGAAGGCAAGCTTGGCCCCTGGTGTGGATTAGGAAGAACAATCAGTCCCATGGCTCTCACTGCCTTCCAGTGGTCTGCTAGCAATCTTTGGTGATTCCTCTCTGGGGAACCATCTCATTACTCTCTTTCTTCATCTTCACATCATATTTCTCTCTGTATATGCTTGCTTCTGAATTTCCCCTTATTATCATACACCATTCAGAGTAGAACCCATGCTAATGTCCTCATTTTGACTTGGCTTCTTTCACAAGGGCCCTATCTCCATATAAGATCACATAATGAGGGGTGTATGTGTGTGTGTGTGTGTGTGTGTGTTATGATTTCTAAGCTGGCTATGTTGGTACACTCCTATAATTTAATTTTGGCATCTGGGAGGCAGATTCAAGAGAATTATTAGTTCAAAGATATGTGCGACTATCTAGCAAGTTTGAGACCAGCTTGGGCTGTATGAGATCTCGCTTTAAAACAAACACATACAAATAACCCATTTTTGGGGTCCCTTTCAGCTCAATGGAACTGCTGTTTCAACAAACAAACAAACAAACAAACAAACCCAAAACAAAGGGACAAGACTTCCATATTCAGGTTTGGGGGCAGAAACTAATCACTCTTGAATGAATTGCATGGTTCTCTGATACACACATAGCGTCTATACATGTAAACTGCAATCATGTAATCAAAACACCATTGCCTTTGAGAAGACTCCGGCTGAATAAGAGTTTTTCATTTGCAGTTGAAATTGATCAATATCTATCCAGCTCTGTGTTGGAACTGGGCAGTAATCCGTTTCCCTATCTGGGAAGTAGAACCGGATGGACAGCTGGCTGTGGAGTTTGCAGGAAGAGCACATAATCCTACTTATATAACCCAGCATGTTTGCAAAATCTGCACTGCAGTTTGGGGGAGGAAAATGAGATGTTTGGAAATAAAATCTGCTGTGCAGGAGTGGAAAATTTATCCTCTTTCCACATGGTTCTTGTCTACATCTTTTATTTGCATCCTCGGGAGTCACATGTCCTTGCTTGAACATTCTGTCTTTGCTGTTCACGTTAGGGCTGCAGCAAGGGTGAGCTGTGCTGCTTGTGCTAATCCCTGACTATGGATCTAACAACAGAGTTGGTTAACCCTCTATAAGGCTGGGCTTCCCTACGTCAGCTGGGGCCTAGCCGAGGAGACGAGGAAAGAATGCACAGTCCTTCAAAGTTTGAATGTTGCTTGAACTATAGCTCTGCAAACAAGGTTGCTCATTACACTCATTGCATCCTTGTAATGGAGATAGCTTTTTTTTTTAAATGAAGCCAGTATTTTTATTGCTCTTTTGTGTCACAGCCCTATTCCCTGCTTTTCACGGGAGCGGTCATTTCCTCATTACAGGTTCAGCTGTCAATATTGGTTATAAGAAATGGGGAGTGCCAGCCTACAATCCCATGGCCAGAGAGTCTGGGAAACAGAACCTTCATTCAGTGGCTGATGGAAGAAGAGGCAGACTCCCACGGCTAAGCACTGAGCTGAACTCAAGAAAGCCAGTAACAGAGAGGGAGGACTGATGACCAAAGGCATTAAGACTGGGCTGGTTTAATCTCCAGAAACAGCTGACCTGGCAAGGGTTAGCTCTTGAATCCCAGGCTGATGCCTAGGAACCCAGCATGGGACTGATCAAGACCCCCTGAATGTGGGTGTCAGTGAGGAGGCCTAGGTAAAATCTATTGAGCCTTGGGCAGTAGATCAGTATTTATCCTGGGTATACAAAGGGACTTTGGACTCCCATCCAACAATTGAGATGCACTCTCACCCTGAACTCTTGGGGGGAGGGTCTAGGCCCTGCTCTGGATGAAATGACAGACTATGGACATCCCCATGGAGGGCCTCACCCTTCCTGGGGAAATGAGGGGATATTGGGGGGATTAGGGGGAGGGCACGGGAGGAGGGGAGGGGAAACGGAGAGGGACCTGGAACTGACTTGTGAAGCAACCTTGTTTCTAATTTAAATTTAAAAATAAATAATAATAATAAACAAGAATGTACATGTTGGGCCATCAGGAAATCTTATGATGAAGCAGTTACAAGATTCCACCTTGGGAGCAGAGAGCAGCCGTTACCAGATAGTCACACTTGCTGAGCTTTGATCTGGAAACTCCCAGCTGCTAGAACTATAAGAAAATCCAGTTTTAATATCCATAAATTCCCCTGCCTCAAGTGATTGTTAGGGTAGTGCCAAAAGACTGAGGTACTGGGTTTATAAGTTTCAGGAAGGAATGGAGATTTTCACACGTGGGTATCAGTTTCCCTGGCAAATCACCCAGCTTGTAACAATAACTATACTAATGACATGTATATAAAGCTGGTCAGCTAATCAGAAACACACCTTGTATTTTAAGTACCACTAAATATGGGCTTTGGAGAAGAAGCTTCCACTTTCTGCTGGGCTCACTAAATGTGGATGGTGAGTCTTATGGGAACTGTCCCTCTACTCGGTGTCTTTTTGCAGAAGCCTGTGAGTTACAGTGACAGGAAAGGAAAGGATTAGATAATACAGGGACAACACTAATACAGAGAGGAAAAGAGACAGGGGGAGGGGGAGGAAAGAGAGACAGAGAGAGAGAGAGGGAGAGAGAGAGAGGGAGAGAGAGAGAGAGAAGAGAGAGAGAAGAGAGAATAAGACTATGATAGGTCAAATTCTTGAGTCAATAAGGTTATCTCATTGCTTAAGCTGGATTTTGCTGGTATTCTGTCAGTGGCAAAACATCAGTCTGAATAATAAAAGCTCAAGACACTGGCAAGGCAAACTTTCCTTGGGGAACACCAACTGGTATACTAATTTAGTATTGACATTGTTTCTAATGCAGTTTCTCTTCTTTTTTATTAATTATTCCATTATTGCGCAGGTTTTGCTTTTCAGTGTGTCATTGTAATCTCCGTGTCTCCTTATGTTTGGGGAGTGAGGTTCAAACTGTTATCTGACCTCTCAGTAGTCTGAGAGAAAAGTTTTAATTTTTACCTTATTATTGTGTGTGTGTGTGCATGTGCATGTGCGTGTGTGTGTGTGTGTGTGTGTGTGTGTGTGCATGTGCGTGCGCGCTGGCGTGTGTGCCATATACATGTGAGTGCCTTTAGAGGTCAGAAGAGGGAGTCAGATTCCTTTGCAGAAGGAGTGACAAGTGATTGTGAACCAACACCCATATGAGTGCTGGGAACAGAATGCATGGCCTCTGAAGAGCTCCAAGTTGTGCTGATCACTGAAGCCATCTCCCCAGCTCCACAAGAAGCTCCATTTTCTGACAGGGATACTCTTTACTTTGGTCCCTCACCAAGGATAAGTTTTGAGTAATGGTCAAGCCATTTATAAAGCAGCACTGTCATTCCAATAAGTCATAATCACAATAATGACTGTCACCTTGAGAGCCGTTACTATGGCGCTAAGAACATTGCTAACTAAGTGCTTTAGATTCATTGCCACAAGTAATCCCAAGTGGGTAACATCAGGTGACACCGCTGTAATCTTCCTCCACAGGTTAAAGGGGATGTTGCTCATGAAGTTTGAGTGACTAGCCTAAGGCTAAGTAATAATGAATCCAGGGAGGAATAGACCAAGTCTGACCCAGTTTGCTTCAGAGAGGAGAATTTTGTTGGTGGAGAGGGAATCTATGAGATTCTCCTATTGCACTTTATTGTAAATGTGTTGGTGAATTGTCCTTTGCCCTGACTTTTGGAATCTCATTTGTCTTTGGCCATGCAATCAATTTGTGACATTAAGCTCTGTAGGGGTGAACCGACAATATTGTCCATGTCCAAAGGGGCATGGACAGGGGATGGGCACAGGTGAGATAGTTAAGGAAAGTAAAAGGAAAACTTCTCTCTCTTGGAAGCCTGCCATGATTCTGATCTCCCACCTTGTGTTAAGTGCTTTCTCCTGTTAATAAAAATATTTGTTTTCACATTGCATTGGTTCACTTACAAAGCTCTCCCCCTCTTCTGCTTTCCTGGTAGCATAGCAACTCCTTTCTTGTCTTCGTGGGTCATTTTTGCAGGCTTGTTGGGAAATTCTAATTGGGGGATAGAAGAGAGCTAGTTAACCCAGAAAATACTGACTTTGTCTCCATTCTTCCACGGAACAATGGCAAGCATTTCTCGTCTGCAGGAAGAAAGCCAGAAGAATTCTCTGTGTTCATTGTGCAAAGCAATTGATTCGCCCCTGGAAAAGCGAGTTGATGGCTGAAGCTGCTTTGTGCAGTGACGTAGCTCCAGTCAGAACTTAGCTTCCTGGCTTTCATTGTCTTTACTTTCTTAGGAAACAGATCAGGTTCTTACAATCTGGTGAGATGGCTGCAATGTTTGGAAGTCTGCATAAAAATCCCAGTTAATACTGAGCATTAAGAAATTGCCAGTATGTCCAGGTGGTGGTGGCTCACGCCTTTAATCCTAGCACTCTCAAGGCAGAGGCAGGGGGATCTCTGTGAGTTTGAGGCCAGCCTGATCTATAGAGCGAGTTTAAGGACAGCCAAAGCTGTTACACAGAGAAACCGTGTCTTGAAAAAACCAAAACCAAGCCAAACTAAAATAAAACAAAGATTCCCAGTATGAGTTCTTTGCTATTTCAACCATCTGTTCTAAAAGAAAAAAAATCAGTTTCCCTTTCTTATTTAGTAACCCTCTGAGTCTATGAAGCCCAAAACACACTCACAGTGTCTTCTAGTCTGTAATATTTCTCTAGCTATACATGTTTTTTCAAGTCTTAGTAATCAAGTTTATTTTACAATATGAGGCCAAGCCTGAAAATAAGAGAGTAGGAGTGTCCAGGGAGCTGGAGAGTGAGGAGAAGCTGGGGAGAGATGCATGGAGGAGCTCAGAACTGAAGACCTGGAACGTTGGCTAAGTTTGGGCTGTAAAGACCGTTTCCATCAATAGCTTATTTATTTCTTTCCAGTTGTTTCCAGTCACCAAGGAGGAAATTGCAGTATTATTATTATTATTATTATTATTACCATTATTTAATTTTATTAGAGATTGAACCTAGAGCATTTCTTACACTAAGAAAACACTGTTATCACAGAGATAGCTTCATCCCCAGGTAGGGATGACAAGATGAATTTTACTTATTAGCTCTTTATGCTGTGGCATTGTAAAAATAAACTTCCAAGTCAGTAGAAAAAAATGACTTGCATATCTTTAGTTTTGATAGTTTTCTTTATCACAATTATTTTCAAGTAACTGAGTTCTTTTTTCATTATACTTTTACATGTAAGGAAAAAGTCTGGGGGAACTGAAGAGAGCTCAACCAGAAATGGTCCTTTCATAGTGACATATGCTCAAGGCTTGGAGTTAGGAGGCATGGTTATCAGCTTCACATCTACCACTTGTAATGTGACCTGGTCACATAACTTGATTTCTTTGAATCTATGTCTCCCAATGCACAATAACAATAATCAGAATAGAATGACATTGCTGCCAGTAGTCATACTTCATACCGTTGTTGGAGAACGGGAAGAAGAGATGTCTGTGGTGAAATGTTTGAAGAAAGCATACCATCATGTTGGGTTGTGAGGTGTTTATCAAGTCATTCTCTAAGGACAAAAAAGAACACTCACATATTCAATGTACTGGTTTGACTAATGCTTGCTAATTAAAAGAGCCCCTGCTTAATGGTTTGCAATTTTCTGCAGTGTGTTGATTAAAACAAGGGCTTATGATAGGAAATGTGTGTCTTTGGCAGCTTGAAAGCATCCCTTAAAGATCCAAGGGTCATTCTCAGGAATGTAACCATCAAAGGAACAAGATCTCAGTCCCACTTGATTTTTAGTTGTAGTACGTAAAATGTTTAATCATGTAAGGGATACGGAAAACATTTTTTTCTTGTATTCATTGTAATTGTTCATTGGAAAAATAGAATGCAACCACATTGTAAATTTTATACTGCCTTAAAGATGCTACCGGGGCCGGGCGGTGGTGGCACATGCCTTTAATCCCAGCACTTGGGGCCAGCCTGGTCTACAAAGCTACACAGAGAAACCCTGTCTTGAAAAGCAAAATACCAAACAAACAATCAAAATAAAGAGTCTACTGGGATATACAAGCTATAAGGGAAAAATAAAGACATAAGAGGGGGAAAACACTGGAGAAAATATAGAAGGACAGCATCAAGAGAGACAGAAGGGATACATCAAGGTAGAAGATCAAAACAGAAAATAAATAGGGTAAAGCAAAAAACAGTAAGAATAATACAACGAAGAACTAAGTTTTGGTTCTCAGAAAAGTCCTCGTGTGTCTGTTTGTCTGTCCAGTAGTTCACCTGCTCTTCATCTCTTCAGTTCCTCAGACCTGCTGAAGACTTGCCATTCATTAGTACCCTAGGAGAGATCCTGACATGTTTGAGATGTGTGTGTGTGTGTGTGTGTGTGTGTGTAGCCTTTTTCAACAGCCCCAGAGAGTGAAGTTTTAGCCCCCTCACTTGTCCCAGAGAACTAATTTTTACTCCCTCAGAAAGAAAATGTTGGGCCTAAAAAGGCTTGAATGTGAGGCCCAGTGTAACCCCCTGAGCCTGCCTAAAGTTTGTGACCTGTCTCTGGCCTGTAACCTCCACGTGGGAGTGACTCAGCAAGGCCTGATGTAAGACTGCCCCCTACCTACTTAACTGCTAGCTGGGTGGAATATTATTGGGCCTTATTCCTCATATCACCTTATACCAGCCTAAGAGTCCCATCTCCTACCTCAGCCCTATATAAGTTCCTGCCTGTTGGAATAAAATGAGATCCTGCTTCGACAGGTCTCCCGACTCTGTGTGTATTTCTCCCTGGTAACTAGGAAGAGGGAGGTCTGAGTCCTTGGCAATCACCATCTTGCTCAGCCCCGGGAAGAGACCAGCTGGACCAGGAGATTGAAGATTTGCATCTCCAGTTGAGTAATGGTGGTACACACGTTTAGTCCTAGCACTCAGGAGGCACAGGCAGGCAGATCTCTTTGGGTTGTGACTAGCCTGGACTACAAAGCAAATTCTAGGACAGTCAGCTGGGGCTACACAGAGAAACCCCTGACTTGAAAAACAAACAAACAAACAAAAAGAAAAAAACCTAAACAAATAAACAAAAAAGATTCGGGTCTCTTCATCTATGCTGTTAACTCTTTTTCTCTTTGTAAAGCTCATTGTTTCAGTGATGGGCATACTATATGACAGGCAACACTAGCACACTGTGGATTTGAATTACAAGTCTGATTTGTCAGCATCTCCTTCTTCTTTTTAAATAATCTATTTAACTTTATTTTATGTGCATTGGTGTGAAGGTGTCAGGTTCCCTGAAACTGTAGTTACAGACACTTGTGAGCGGCCATATTGGTGCTGGGAATAGAACTCTGGTCCTTTAGAAGAGCAGCCAGTGCTCTTAACTGCTGAGCCATCTCTCCAGTCCCTGTCAATATCTTCTTAAGTGAACTAGAAGGTTGACAAATAGGGACTGGAATGATGGTTCATTGGTTAAGTGTGCTTACCACTCTGCTCT
This sequence comes from Mesocricetus auratus, assembly GCF_017639785.1. Classification (NCBI taxonomy): domain Eukaryota; kingdom Metazoa; phylum Chordata; class Mammalia; order Rodentia; family Cricetidae; genus Mesocricetus; species Mesocricetus auratus. Next base: position 20,891,385 of record NW_024429191.1, read on the forward strand.
TTCAGAGGACCAGAGTTTGCTTCACATCATGTAGTGCAGCCCCAGGGAATCATTTAGGGAGGCTCAGCTGAGATGCTGTCATTTGAGGGCAGCTGATACAATGGATCCAGGGGTTAAAATTGGGTGAGTGGTGCTGGGCGGTGGTGGCACACACCTTTAATCCCAGCACTAGGGAGGCAGAGGCAGGCGGATCTCTGTGAGTTTGAGACCAGCCTGGTCTGCAAGAGCTAGTTCCAGGACAGCCTCCAAGGCCACAAAGAAACCCTGCCTCTAAAAACAACAACAACAACAAAAGCAAATAACAACAACAAAAAAATTGCGTGCGTGGTGCATTTGAACAACTATGGTCTAGAAAAGTTTTGAGTTCAAGCCCCAAAGGCCTTTACAAACAATGATATTGTGTACTTGGGAATTTATTTTGAGAGAAGTTCACACATTTTAAAGCAGAATTGTATGTTATAAATTTTGTAGTCATATGGGAAAAGTCATGAAGAATGCTACATGTAATATTGTTTCAACACATTGGATCTTACACTTCCTATTTATTTCTTTGGTACTGTTGACTGACTCTGGGGACTTACACATGGTGGACTAGACAAATACTCTGCTACTGAGCTGCATTATAAGCCCTGGCTTAGAAAGATAAAACAAATGTTATTGCTTACTCTAGATCTGGGTTATCATTTTATTTTTGAAGCAGGAAAAACCTGAGAAAATAAAAATAAAAAAAAAAACTTGTTGTGTGTGTGTCTCCATGTGTATTTCTGTGTGTATGTGTGTCATTCTGTGTGTGTCCACAGAGACCAAAAGAGGATCCTAGATTCTCCTGGAGCTGTAGTTATAGATAGTTGTGAGTTGCTCATCATGGGTGCTGGGAAACCCAGATCCTCTGAAAGTTCACCAAGTGGTGAACTTTCTACTTTCTTAACTACTGTCTCCCCAGTGCCTAGGAGAAATCATTTTAGAAACATTAGAGACTTCATCATGAAATTCTATTTTTATTCAGGTCATTTAACATTAGAAATTATTGACATATTGGTTCATATTTAAAATTAAGAAAAACAAACACATTCAGTAATTAAGGCAAATAATTACAATTGTATTTATTAAGGTAATTATCCATCAGTCAGAGATTTAAGATTTAATTCTAATTAGAATTGTGGTGAATTATCTCTATGTGTTTCAACACAAATACTTAATTATTTTATCAATTTTGAGTTAGATTTCTCCCCTTGTTATAAAACAGTAACTTGTGGCAACAGGGTGGCAAGATATTTGGCTCACAAACTTGATGGCTTGAGTTAGATTCCTATAGTCCAGGTAATTGTGGGTAGAAAGAACCTAGCCCACAAATGATGTTTGACTTCTACATGTGCACTCTGACATATGTGTCCATACACATATATCTTGTCCACACACATACATCTTGTCCACACACATCATACATACACACAATAATAATAAATTAAAATCTGTAACTTTGAAATACCTCTACCTTATAATGAAAGCTTAAGAATCAAATCATGTCATTGGTAATTTAATTCAATTGTCAAAAGAAAGGGTGTACATGCAAGAACTATTACCCTCTTATTTCTGATGCTGAGTCTTAAACTCCTGATCTTCCTATCTCGGCCTCCAAAGTGGTAGGATTATAGGTGTGTGTTACTACGCCTCTCTGGAGTCATTATTTTTTTTCTCTGTCACTCACTCCCTACCTCCATCTCTGTGAAAGAAAGAGATCTTGCTTGTGTGTTTGTGTGTGTGTGTGTGTGTGTGTGTGTGTGTGTGGTGTGTATGTATGTGTTCATATGTGTACAGAGACCAGAGATCTTCCCCAATCCCTCTCCATTTTACCTACTGAGGCAAGGTGTTGTCAAATCTCAGACTCATCAGTTTGGCTAGTCTATCTACCAGGCATGTCATGAACATCCAGTTTCTGCATCCTGAGCATTGGGCTCACACACTAAGCTCTATGTCTGCCCTGCTCTTTTGTGTGGCTGCTTGGAAACTGAACTCCTGGCCTCCCTATTTAATTTCAAGTGTTTTATTGACTGAGGCATCTTTCAGCCTTCAGGACCATGACTCTTACTGGATGCTTTTTCCAACCCTAAATTAGGAATGTTCTTGGAATCCAAAGAGTACAGAGAGAAGTTGTATAAAACATTTACAACATGATAGTAACAATAAAACTTCAAACCGGATTGTGTTGCTGTCCTCAACTTCTAGTCCTCTTTATGCAAAGGGGTGATAGAGTTATTTTCACTTTTTTAAAATGTCTGAACCATACATTGCATCAGTGCAGCTCTTGAAGGGCAAGAGAGCCCATGTTTTTTGTTTGTTTGTTTTATTCTAGTCTATACAGTGCTAGATTGCTGTTTGAAAGAACCTTTTCCATGTGCTACTATAACTCTTCTATTCAAATCGAGCTGTTAGCCGGTGACCTGAGCCAGCCAGAAACTCATGATTAGATTTCCATTAGCAGGTAGGAGCTTTCAGGGGCATGAGTTCAACCTGTCTGCAAAATAATAAATTAAAGCAATTTCCTCCCAAGATATTGTTCATAGAATTGATCGTTTTAGAAATTTTCTGACCTTATATAACCACTGCGGTTAAATATTAAATATAGTCATTATAAATAACAAAGTCATCTTTCAAATTAACTTTTAATAATTAATATATATTCGAAGTGTTATTATGACATTAAAAAGTCATTCCCTTATCTGATCATTCTGCCAGTTGGGCAAAGTGCAAATTAGATCTAGACATATTCTAGAAAAGGCCATAATGGTCAAGTTATTCTCCTTTCTTAGCTAACTGATAGGGAAAGAGAGATAGCTGCCCAAGGTCACCCAGAGTGACAATTCAAACTCATTTCTCTTTTGAAACTGCCTTTAGAAACACACAAAAAAGCCATCCTTCACAGTATAGAAAGACTTCTTGTAGACAAATGAGATAACACATTTAGTTACCTATCACTTCATTCATGAAACCTGTCTGCAAATTATTTGGGGTTTAAAGTTTGTTTTCTATGCTTCTATGTAATTGTGTTTAGTTGTACATATGAGGGTGTACATGTGTGTGTGCAGGCCAGAGGACGATCCTCAGATGTCACCCTTAGGAATGTCACCCACCTCCTCTGAGACAGTATTTCATGTTGGTCTGGCCAGCAGATCTTAGGGATCTCCCTGTGTCTGCCTCCTGGTGATGAGTTTACAAACAGGTGCCATCATGCTTAGCATTTTTATGGATTCTAGAACTTACTTGAACTCAAGACATCAAGATTTTGAGGCAAGCATTAAGTTGTTTTTATTATAGAAACTTTCAAGTATATACAGAATGACACACAGGTAATATATTCCAATATTCCTGTCTCCCACTTGTGACAACACAAACATCTTGTCAACCTTTTTTCAGAACCTATCCTGGCTACTTCTAATATTGGGTTGATGCTATTATTTTGGCTAGTGAGTATCTCATGCTCCATAGAAATCACCAAGGGACATGTCACCTCACTTGTTTTTCTAGCTATGCATGCATGTTATAAAATAACACTTAGAATACATACACACAGTCATCACAGGCATCAAATACTATACATACATAAGTCCACCTGCTTTTGCCTCCTGAACACTGGAACTAAAGTCACCTGTCATCATGCACAACTGACATCCATTTCTTTGTTTAACCTATCTTGAGTCCATTTTTAGTTTCTGTGATTATTTAAACTTTATTTTTGCAAGAATACAAATCCACTTTTTTTAAATTTAGTTTTTGTTAGTTTAAATCCTCTAGGGAACAGCATTACTGATATTCTGTTGCAAATAAATGGCCCTAATAAGAAATTTGGTTCAGAATTTGGAACAAAGGATGCTACTGTTTCCATGGCTACTAGCTTTTTCCAAAGATTACTATTTATTTTCCTACCTGGTAACCTGTAGTTACTCTGTTTTTTATTTAAATTAGAAACACGCTTGCTTCACATGTCAAACCCAGTTCCCTTTCCTTCTCCCTCCCCTCCTCGCCCAACCCCCAGCTCCTCCAACCCCCCATCCAATCCCCACTCCTTTCTCCAGGGAGGGGAAGGCCCTCCATGGGGGATCTCCAGAGTCTGTCATTTCACTGAGGGCAGGGCTTAGGACCTCCCCCAAGAGTCCAGGCTGAGAAAGCATCCATCATTGTGGAATGGGCATCCAAAGTCCATTTGTATGCCAGGGATAAATACTGATCTACTACCCAAGGTCCCATAGATTGCCGAGGCTTCCGACACCCACATTCAGGGGTTCTGGATCAGTTCCATGCTGGCCTCCCAGTCATCAGTCTGGGGTCCAAGAGCTCCCCCTCGTTCAGGTCAGCTGTTTCTGTGGATTTCACCAGCCCAGTCTTGACCACTTTGCTTATCACTACTCCCTTTCTGTCACTGGGCTTCAGGAGTTCAGTTCAATGTTTAGCTGTGGGTGTCTGCCTCTGCTTCTCTCAGCTACTGAATGAAGGTTCTAGGATGGCATATAAGGTAGCCTTAAAATTCATTGTCAGAGAGGGGCATTTAAGGTAGTCTCTCCACTATTGCTTAGTTTGCCAGTTGGTGTCATCCTTGTAGATTTCTGGAAATCTCACTGGTGCTAGAATTCTCCTCAAAAAATGACTCCCTCTATTATGGTATCTCTCATCCTTCTCTCCTCTATTCTTACCCCGACTCAAACTTCCTGCTCCCCCATGTCCTCCTCTCCCCTCCTCTTCTCCCCCTCTCTTTTTCCCTGGCTCCCTCTCCCCCACACGTTCTCAATTTGCTCAGGAGAGCTTGCCTTATTCCCCTTTTCTAGGGTACCATGCATATCTCTCTTAGGGTCCTTCCTGTTTCCCAGACTCTCTGACATTGGGATTGTAGGCTGGCACTCCCTTGATTCATGTCTAAAGTCCATATATGAGTGAGTACATACCATGTTTGTCTTTTTGTGACTGGGTTACCTCACTCAGGATGGTCTCTTCTAGTGCCATCCATTTGCATGCAAATTTTAAGATTCCATTGTTTTTTTTTTTTCTGCCGAATAGTACTCCATTGTGTAAATGTACCACATTTTGTCTATACACTCTTCAGGTGAGGGACATCTAGGTTGCTTCCAGGTTCTGGCTATTACAAATATTGCTGCTATGAACATAGTGGAACAGATGCCCTTGTTGTATGAATGTGCATCTTTTCAGTATATGTCTAAGAGTGTAATTGCTAGGTCTTGTATTAGACTGATTCCCATTTTCCTGAGGAATCTCCATACTGATCTCCAAAGTGGCTGTATGAGTTGGCACTCCCACCAGCAGTGGAGGAGTGTTCCCCTTTCTCCACATCCTCTCCAGCATAAACTGTCACTAGTGTTTTTGATTTTAGCCATTCTGACAGGAGTGAGATTGTATCTCAGAGTTGTTTTGATTTGCGTTTCCCTGATGGCTAGGGATGTTGAGCACTTTCTTAAGTGGCTCTCAGTCATTTTAGACTCCTCTACTGAGAATTTTCTATTTAGTTCTGTAGCCCACTTTTTGATTGGATCCTTTGGTGTTTTGGAGTCTTGCTTCTTGAGTTCTTTGTAAATTTTGGAGATCAGCCCTCTGTCTGATGTAGGGTTAGTGAATATCTTTTCCCATTCTGTGGGCTGCCTTTTTGTCTTGTTGACTGTGTCCTTTGCTTTACAGAAGCTTCTTAGTTTCAGGAGGTCCCATTTATTAATTGTCAATCTGAGTGTCTGTGCTACTGGTGTTATGTTCAGGAAGCAGTCTCCTGTACCAATTCTTTCAAGGGTACCTCCCACTTTCTCTTCTAACAGGTTCAGTGTGACTGGATTTATGTTGAGGTTTTTGATTCTTTTGGACTCAATTTTGTGCATAGCAATAGAAATTGATCTATCTGTAGTCTTCTACATGCCAGCATCCAGTTATGCCAGCACCATTTTTGAAGATGCTTTCTATTTTTTCATTGTATAATTTTAGCTTCTTTGTCAAACATCATGTTTTCATACATGTATGGGTTAATATCAGGGTGTTCAATTTGATTCCATTGGTCTGCCTGTTTATTTTTGTACCAATACCAAGCTGTTTTCAGGACTACAGGTCTATAATAGAGCTTGAAGTCAGGGATGATGATGCCTCCGGACGTTGCTTTGTTGAACAGGGTTGTTTTGGCTATCCTGAGTCTTATGTTTTTCCATATAAAATTGAGAATTGTTCTTTCAAGGTCTGTGAAGAATTGTGTTGGGATTTCAATGGGGACTGCATTGAATCTTTAGATTGTTTTTGGCAAGATTACCATTTTTACTTTGTTGATTCTACCTATCCAAGAGCATGGGAGATCTTTCCACTTTCTGGTGTCTTCTTTAATGTCCTTATTTAAATACTCAAAGTTCTTGTGATACAGGTCTTTCACTTGTTTGGTTAGTGTTACCCCAAGGCATTTTATGTTGTTTGTGGCAATTGTAAAGGGTGATGTTTCTCTGATTTCTTTCTCAGCCCTTTTATCATCTGTATATAGTTGGGCTACTGATTTTCTTGAGTTGATTTATATCCTGCCACTTTGCTGAAGGTATTTATCAGCTGGAGTCATTCCCTAGTAGAGATTTTTGAGTCACTTAAGTAAACTATCATATCATCTACAAATAGTGAAACTTTGACCTTTTCCTTTCCAATTTGTATCCACTTGATCTCCTTTTGTTGTCTTATTGCTCTAGCTAAAACTTCAAGTACAATATTGAAGAGGTATGGGGAGAGGGGACATCCTTGTCTTGTTCCTGATTTTAGAGGAACTGCCTTGAGTTTCTCTCCATTTAGCTTGATGTTGGATGTTGGTTTGCTGTATATAGCTTTTATTTTGTTTAGGTATGTTCCTGTTATCCCGAATCTCTCCAAGATGTTTATCATGAAGGGGTATTGGATTTTGCCAAAGGCTTTTTCAGCATCTAATGAGATGATCATGTGATTTTTGTTTCTCAGTTTGTTTATATGGTGGATTACATTGATGGATTTTCGTATTTTGAACCATCCCTGGGATGAAAGCTACTTGATCACGGAGGAAGATTTTTCTGATGTGTTCTTGGATCCTATTTGCCAGTATTTTATAGAGTATTTTTGCATCAATGTTTATGGTGCAGGTGGATCTCTGTGAGCTCACGGCCTGCCTGGTCTACAGAGTGAGTTCTAGAACAGTCTCTAAAGATACACAGAGAAACCCTGTCTCAAAAAACCAACCAACCAACCAACCAATCAACCAAAACAACAACAACAACAACAAAACAAACAAACAAACAAAAAACACTCCACCAGAACTCCAAATTCCTGTTTATATCCATCTCTCCCTTAAAGCCAGTGTTTTCCTCGCTGTTTTATGACACATGAGGACACACAGAATTTTGTATGGACCACTCCTAGATGAGTTCAAACTTATAAAATCTTATCTGATACTTCTATCATCTACTGTGATTATTGCAAGGTAGTGATTTTCCTAAATTTGTTTTTCCTACTGCATTTATGATCTAGAAATGCTGTGTAAGAGACTGTTTCTGTAGCAATTATTGGCTGTGCTGCAGTATATTTACACATGAAATCTGGGCTAGAACTTATTGATTTCACTTGTCGATTTCCAGTGACCATGAGTTTTTTGGCTTATTTGGTGTTAGTATGGTTTCTGAAGCACACACACACACACACACACACACACACACACACACACACACACACACACACACACACACACAGAGTAACTGTAGGGAATACACACAGGATCTTGTTCATACTGGACAAATTCTCTATACTCCTGAGCTATAATCCAAGTATTGCATTGGCTACATTTCAATCAAATACATTTATTTTTCACTTTCAATTTGTCACACCTTAGGCCAATAGAAGTTCTTCTAGCTCTTGTGATCTTATACTATGGCTTAACAAGAACAGTACATAAGAGACAAAATTTGCAGTATAAGCCTGCAAAACAATATTTTCTAGACTCTGTAGACAGCGATTAAAAAACATTGTCTTTCAATTAATGTAACAATGTAGGGTGAAACTTAGTACTCCACCATTAGCCATGTGGCGTATTAGAGGTGCATACAGATGAGGTAATAAAAGGGCGGTTTACCGCACAGCTAACCACACCCACTTTAGGCATTTATGGACCTAGGCAGTGAACTATGTCACTATCCAGGCCGCCTTTTGGGCATGGCTAGGGACGTGTACGGAGGAAGGAATAAAGGACTGAGCAGCAGAACCTCTCACTCTCTTTTCGGCTTCCAGTTCAGCGGTGGAAAAATACTTGGCTCATCTGGGTTGCTTGTTTTTCTCTTGTGAGTAATTTCTACAATTAACGTTACCTATACCCTCAAGGGTGCCGTTTATTGTTGAAGCATCATAACAATACGGGAATACCTATTCAAAATTACTCCTATTAAGTGGATGGTCATGTAGGCTTGCTTTTATGCGTTGGTTAATGCCCAAGTTACTTTTCTTTTGCCATGACAAAATACCATGCTAAGGTAACTTAAAAAAGAAAGAATTTAATTTGGGGCTCGTGGTTCCAGAGGATAAGAGTTGATGTCCATTATAGCAGGGAGCAAGACACCAGTCAGGTTAGCATGATGCTAGTGCAGTGACTGAGAGCTTACATATAGATCCACAGGCACAAGGCAGAGAAATAGCTAAGTGGGAATGGTGGGGGTTTTTAAAACTCAAAGACCAACCCTGGAGGCCATATCTTCAACAAGACCATACCTCCTAATCCTAACCAAACAGTGCCACCAACAGGGGACCAAGTACTAAAACATATATGAGTATGGGGCCATTTTCATTCAAATCACCATATTTAGTGTTTTTTTCATATATTTTTTATTTCACTTTTTACGCATGTCACTTTCAGTTCCCACTCCCTCCCCTCCTCCCCTAACCCCCAATCCTCTCAACCTATCACCCCACTCTCCCCCTCCTCCTCTCCCCAGGGAGGGCAAGGGACTCCATGAGGGATTTTCAGGGTCTGTCACATCATCCCGGAAAGGGCCCCGGTTCTTCCTCATGTGTCCAGGCTGAGAGAGCATTCCTCCACGTGGTATGGGTTCCCAGAGTCCTTCTGTATGCCAGGAATAAATACTGCTCTACTCTCCAAGGTCCCACAGATTGCCAAGACCTCCTCTCTGCCACCCAGGTTCGGTGGGAGGGTGTCTGGATCAGTCCCATGCTGGCCCCTCAGTCATCAGTCTGGGGGTCCATGTGTTCCTCCTTGTTTAGGTCAGCTGCCTCTGTGGGTTTCACCAGTCTGATCTTGATTCCTTTGGTCATCACTCTTGTTTGCAACTGGGTTCCAGGAGTTCAATTTTGTTCACAGCTGTGGGTGTCTGCCTCTGCCACCATCAGTCATTGGATGAGAGTTCTAGGATGGCATATGAGGTAGTCTTCATTCTCATTATCATGGGAGGGCATTTCAGGTAGCCTTAATGCCGGTTGGTGTCATTTTTGTAGATCTGTGAAGATCTAACTAGTGCCAGATATCCTCCAACTTATACTGGCTCCCTCTTTTCTGGTATCTCCCATCCTTTTCTCCTCTATTCTTACCCTGGCTCAACATTCCTGCTCTCCCATGTCCTCCTCTCCCCTCCTCTTTCTCTCTCTCTTTCTCCCATCTCCATTTAGGAGATCGAATCCCCTAACCCTTCTCTGGGTTACCATGCATATCTCTCTTAAGGTCCTCCCTGCACCCCAGACTCTCTGGTGGTGGGGTGGTGGGCTGGCAATGCCCTGCTCCATGTCTAAAATCCATATATGAGTGAGTACATACCATGCTTGTCTTTTTGTGACTGTGTTACCTCACTCAGGATGGTTTCTTCCAGTGCCATCTATTTGCCTGTAAATTTTAAGATTCCATTGTTTTTTCTGCTGAGTAGTACTCCATTGTGTAAATGTACCACATTTTCTCCATCCACTCTTCAGTTGAGGGGCATCTAGGTTTTTTCCAGGTTCTGGCAATTACAAATAATGCTGCTATGAACATAGTTGAGCAGATGTCCTTATTGTATGAGGGTACATCTTTTGGGTATATGTCTAAGAGTGGAATTGCTGGATCTTGTGGTAGACTGATTTCCATTTTTCTGAGGAATCTCCATACTGATCTCCAAAGTGGCTGCACTAGTTGGCATTCCCACCAGCAGTGGAAGAGTGTACCCCTTTCTCCACATCCTCTCCAGCATAAACTGTCATTAGTGGTTTTGATTTTAGCCATTCTGACTAGAGTGAGATGGTATCTCAGAGTTGTTTTGATTTGCATTTCCATAATGGCTAAAGATGTTGAGCACTTTCTCAAGTGTCTCTTGGCCATTTTGGACTTCTCTGTTGAGAATTCTCTATTTAGTTCTGTACCCTATTTTTTAATTGGATCCTTTGGTGTTTTGGAGTCTTGCTTCTTGAGTTCTTTGTGAATTTTGGAGATCAGTCCTCTGTCAAATGTGGGGTTTGTGAATATCTTTTCCCATTCTGTGGGCTGCCTTTTTGTCTTGTTGACTGTGTCCTTTGCCCTGCAGAAGCTCCTCAGTATCAGGAGGTCCCATTTACTGTCGATCTCAGTGTCTGTGCTACTGGTGTTATGTTCAGGAAGCAGTCACCTGTACCAGTTCGTTCAAGGGTACTTCCCACTTTCTCCTTTAGAAGATTCAGTGTGGCTGGATTGATGTTGAGGTCTTTCATCCATTTGCACTTAAGTTTTGTGCATGGTGATAGATAAGGATCATCTGTTTTCTTTTACATGCCAGCATCCAGTTACTCCAGCACTATTTGTTGAAGATGCTTTCTTTTTTCCATTGTATAGTTTTAGCTTCTTTGTCAAAGATCAGGTGTTCAAAGGTGTGTGGGTTGATATTAGGGTCTTCGATTCAGTTCCATTGGTCTTCCTGTCTGCTTTTGTGCCAGTACCAAGCTGTTTTCAGATCTATAGCTCTATAATAGAGATTGAAGTCAGGGATAGTAATGTCTCCTGAAGTTCCTTCATTGTATAGGGTTGCCTTGGCTATCCTGGGTCTTATGTTTTTCCATATATAGTTAAAAATTGTCCTTTTAAGGTCAGTGAAAATTTGTGCTGGTATTTTGAATCTGTAGATTGCTTTTGGTAAGATTGCCATTTTTACTATGTTGATCCTACCTATCCAAGAGCATGGGAGATCTTTCCATTTTCTGGTATCTTCTTTAATTTCTTTTTTTAAGGACTGAGCGCTCTTGTTATACAGGTCTTTCACTTGCTTGGATAGAGTTACCCCAAGATATTTTATGGTGTTTGTGGCTATTGAAAAGGGTAATGTTTCTCTGATTTCTTTCTTGTCCCCTTTATTGTGTATATACAGTAGGGATACTGATTTTTTTGAGTTAATTTTGTATCCTGCCATTTTGCTGAAGGTGTTTATTAGCTGTAGGTGTTTACTGGTAGACTTCTTTGGGTTGCTTACGTAGACTATCATATCGACTGCAAATAGTGAAAGTTTGACTTCTTCCTTTCCATTTCGTATCCCCTTGATCTCCTTTTGTTGTCTTATTGTCTTATTGTCTTATTGTGACTTTCACACCCCCTACAGCTAGATGCCTCTTCCTGTCCCCCCCCTGCGGTGTCTCCCCGATTCTGGGGCCTGAGATTAACCACCAGCCAGGAGGGTGAGAAGTCTGGAAAGAGTGGTATGTAGATGAATGGCAGAAGTCCTTAAAAAGGGAAGCTCCTTTTTCTTAGAGAGACTTCTCCTGAGAGCTCTCTCCTAAGCGGACTGGGGTCTCCTCCTAAGCTGACTTGGGAAGATAAAGTTTTCTTAAAGCAACCGACCGGTCTCTGTGTCATCTATCCCGACCACCTCGCTACATTCTCGGATGCAGGCCGCACAGCAGGTGCGACAGTCAGTATTTTATTGAGTATTTTTGCATCAATGTTCATGAGGGAGATTGGTCTGTAATTCCCTATCTTGCTTGTGTCTTTGTGTGGTTTGGCTACTAATGTAATTGTAGACTCGTAAAAAAGAATTTGTCAGTGATCCTTCTGCTTCTATTGTGTGTAACAATTTGAAGAGTATTGGTATTAGCTCTTCCTTGAATTTGTGGTTTAATTCTGCACTGAAACCATCTGGCCCTGGACTTTTCTTGGTTGGAAGACTTTTTATGGCTGCTTCTATTTCTTTAGGGGATCTGTTTAAATTGTTTATCTCTTCTTGATTTAATTTTGGTAAATGGTATCTATCCAGAAAATCATCCAATTACTTTAGATTTCCCAATTTAGTGGAGTAAAGATTTTCAAAATATGACCTGATGATTCTTTGGAATTCCCTAGTGTCTGTTGTTATGTCCCCTTTTTCATTTCTGATTTTGTTAATTAGCATGTTCTCTCTCTGTCTTTTAGTTAGGTTTGATAAAGGTTTGTCTATCTTGTTGATTGAACCAACTTTTTGTTTCATTGATTCCTTGTATTATTTTCTTTTTTTCTATTTTATTGATTTCATCTGTCAATTTGAGTATTTACTGGCGCGTACTCCTTGTGGGTGAGTTTGCTTCTTTTTGTTCTAGAGCTTTCAGGTGTTCTGTTAATTCTCTAGTGTGGCAATTCTCCAGTTTCTTCATGTGGGCACTTAGTGCTATGAATTCTCCTCTTAGAACTGCTTTCAAAGTATCTGAAAGGTTTGGGTATGTTGTGCTTTCATTTTTATTGGATTATAGGAAGTCTTTTATTTCTTTCTTTATTTCTTCCTTTACCCAGGGGTGATACAATTGAGCATTGTTCAATTTCCATGAGGTTGTGAGGTTTCTGCAATTTGTGTTGACGTTGAATTCTAATTTTAAGCCGTGGTGGTCCCACAGGATACAGGGGGTTATTCCAATTTTTTTGTATCTGTTGAGGTTTGCTTTACTGCCAAGTATGTGGTCAATTTTAGAGAAGGTTCCATGTGGTGCTGAGAAGAAGGTATATTCTTTTTTGTTTGGGTGGAATGTTCTATAGATGTCTGTTAAACCCAATTGGGTGATAACTTCTGTTAGTTCCATTGTTTCTTTGTTAAGTTTCTGTTTGGTGGACCTGTCTGAGTGGGGTGTTGAAGTCTCCCACTATAAGTATGTCGGGTTTAATGTGTGGTTTGAATTGTAGTAATGTTTCTTTTATGAATGTGGGTGCCTTTATATTTGGGGCATATATGTTCAGAATTGAGACTTCTTCCTGATGGATTTTTACTATGATGAATATGAAGTGACCTTCTTTGTCTCTTTTGATTAATTTTAGTTTGAAGTCTATTTTGTTAGATATTAGGATAGCTACACCCGCTTGCTTCTTATGTCCATTTGATTGGGAAGTCTTTTCCCAACCCTTAACCTTTCGGTAGCATCTGTCTTTGAAATTGAGGCTTGTTTCTTGTATGCAGCAGAAGGATAGATTCTGTCTTCATATCCATATTGTTAGCCTGTGTCTTTTTATAGGTGAGTTAAGACCATTGCTATTCAGGGATATTAATCACCACTGATTGTTGATTCTTGTTTGCTTTGGATCCATTTTTGGTGGTGGTTTTATGTGTTGGGCAGACTCAGGGTGGTCCTTCTGGGAGGGACAGGTCTTTTCTAGGTGCAGAAAATGCCCAAGGAGACAGAGCTGGGGATGTAGGGAGTTGGGGCTCAGAGCAGGACCCCCACTCACCTTAGGCACCGGGAAAGCCACCATATTTCATTTTAAAATTTTTAAAATTAAAAACATTTTTCATGCAATATAGTTTTGAACATGTTTTTTTCTCCTTCCTTAACTTCTCTCAGATATTCCTTACTTCTCCCCTCACCCAATTTATGTTCTCTTTCTTTCAAAAACCTCACAAATGTAAAAACCTGAAAAAGCAAAAAGTGAAAATCAAAAGAGACAAACAAAAGAAGGAAGGAAATGAATATAACAGAAATTACCAAACACGACTAAAAAAACTTCACAAAGCTCACACACACCGAGAAAACATGGTAGCTGTCTTGTGTTGACCAACTGTTCCCTGTTGTAGGACAAGCCTTGAAGTTTGGTTGATAAACCCAGTGACACTTGATTGGACAAGCTGATTTTCCCTTTCCCAGTCAGTATCAGTGGTAAATAACTTCTTGGTTAGTGGTGGGATTTTGTGTCCATTTCCTTTTCTTAGTGTTAGAATGTTGTCTGATTTGAACTGGGACCTCTCTCAGGCAAGAAGTGGAACAAGCTCTCTCAGGCAATGCCACTGGGGGCAGCTTTCCCATGTCTGTGGTGAGGGGTAAAACCATCTCTCCTGAGTTGGGTAGAGGGCAGCTCTCCCAAGAGGCCTTGGAACCATCTCTCTAGTTGCAGCGTCCAGCTAGGGGGCAGGGCCAACTATCCCAGGGCCAGTGAACGGGTGGGGCCAGCTCAGCACAGCCCTCAGATTTCAATAAGTCTGGTTCCTATGACCCCCTGTGGCAGCGGTTCAGGCCTGGATGTTATAATGGCGCTGGATGGCAACACAGGTCACTCAGGTCAGCATGGTTCCGGTGGCAGCATGGCCACAAGTGGTGGCCCAGAGACAAGGCAACTTTGTGGCCTTTGGTGGTAATATGGGTCATGGATATCAACACAGATCATGGCTGAAGTAGGATCACGAATCCAGATATGGCCCTTGGCAGCATCCTGGGTCTGGAAGTTATCCTGGCCAGGGGTAGCGAGCAGGCCACTCATATCTGTTTGTTCCTCACTGTCTTCTTTTCTGCAGCTCTGCCTCTCTCCACTGCACATGAGCCACTCTGCTTCTCTTTCTCTCCCATTTTTCCACCATTTATTTGTTCATCATAGTGGCACAGGCTGTGGTTGCCTTCACCCAGGCTGGACTGTGAGGACCCAGGCTGGCCCATGGGTGTCTTTTACTCACCGGAGCCAAATGCAGTGCAAACTTTTGCCTGCAGGATGAGGACATGAGACTAGTTTGAATAGCAGTGGGAAAGGGAAGTGCATCTACAAAAGAGGGAGGTACATGTACAAAGACCATGCAGCTAGAGGATGACGGTCAAGGTCAATGAGAGATGACGATGTGCTCAAGTAAGCACGACTTGGAGATCAAGAAGTGGAGAGGCTGAATTGACTGTTGGAGAAGGGTGCACAAAAGGCCAAAGCCTTCATGGTTTATAGTTAGTAATAGTGGTTTGGCCTTCATCTCAGTCAGTGGTCTATTGTTGAGGAGAGACACCATGATCAAGACAACTCTTACAAGGTAAGAGAAAGAATTTAATTGGGGACTTGATTGTAATTTCAGGGATTTAGTTCATTATCATTATGACAGTGAGCATGGCAGCATGAAGGTGATAGCTGAGAGCTACATGCTGATCCATAGGTGGAGAGAAAGACTAGAGAGAGAGACTCTGGGCTTGGTGTGGCTTTTGAAACCTCAAAGCCTACCCCTAGTGACACCTTTTCCTCCAACAAGTCTATCCTCTCAAACAGTGCCTTCCCTAGTGACTAAACATTCAAATATATGAGCTATGGGGGTCATTCTTTTTCAAATGACCATAGTCTTAAACTTATGGTTAGAAGTAACTCATTTCAGGATTTCTGGTAGGAGAGAAAGATCAGTTTTAAACCCCTTTATCCATTCCTTCTTGCTTTATAGTCACACTCAGTTTCCTTTAACGTATTCAGATCTGTTCTGTTGTTTGGAATAAGCTTTAATAGGTTCAGGGGTTTTTGTGTATGTGAATGTTGATGTCAGCTCTGGCTTGCTGGGTTGTTTGTTCTGTTGTTTGCATATTGCCTTGAGCTATGGTGTTCAGAGCATTCTCTTCTGTGTCTAGAATATGGTTGTTTCTTAGTTTCCTTCACTTCCAAATCAATTTGCAGCCATCATTTTTTAGATATGATTCTCTAGTTCAGCCTCTTGTCAATCATTCATTGTATTACATCAAAGAAGACTTTGTTTCAGACCTGATGGTTGTCACTGCAGGAGACTGCTAGAACTCGCTGATTTATTTTTAAATAAATGGACATTTTCATTTATTAAAAACTTAATTTTTGAGAAAGGAACAAATTCCATAATGTGTAAGTATTTAAAGTGCCAATTTCCATCTCACAATATGGAAATCATAATTTCATTTCTACTTAAATCCCCTCTACCTGCTTTTATCAAATAGGGAACTGAAACGAAAGAATATCTTGCTTCAAACATGCAAAATGCAAATGAAAAAAGTCAAATAAAAAAGCAATGAATTAAGTGCATTCTACCTATTACATAAGAGAATTTTGGGGCTGGAGAGATGGCTCAATGATTAAGAGCACTGGCTGCTCTTCCAGAGGACCAGGGTTCAATTCCTAGCACCCACATGACAGTACACAACTGTCTGTAACTCCTATTCCGGGGCATCATCACACATAATTCACATAAAATAAAAATAAATCTTTAAAAAAAACCCATTCAGAAGAGAATTTTGGAGCACACTGAGAAATCAGAAATGGCCCTTGAGATAGGAATATTGGGTAAGTTTTTTCCCCTGAAAAGGCAAACACTGTTTAGCAAAAAGTAGAGGAAGAATAGAAATTGTATGTTCAGAAATGAGGCTTCCTGACCTATGTACAGAGGCACTGTCAGAACAATTTTTTTTCATAAACAATATGCTATAGAGAGATTGGGCAATATAGACCCCCCCCACTTCAAGTCAAAGAAGAAAGTTGTGTCAAGATTGAGTAGAAATCAATGGAACCACAGGAGCTTTCTGTATATTGGAATGACAGTAGTAGCAGAGTTTCCTTGAGAATGAGAAATTGATTCTGGGCATGACTGGAGGGAGAGGGCAAAAGCAACAACCATTTTTTTTTGGCATAAGGACATGAATGAGATAGCTTTTATGCAGTTATCTCAAGAGATCAAGGATCCAATGAGGTGAAGGAGGAGGCCAAACATGCTAGAGACCAGGTCTTCTAGGCAAAAATACAACTTTGAAAAAAAATCCAAGTAGTAAGATAGCTTCAAATTTTTGAATAAACAGAGCAGTGGTGACACATACCTTTTGTCCCAGAATTTGGGAGGCAGAGGTAGGCAGATCTCTGTAAATTGGAGGTCAGCCTGATCTACAGAGGAGTTCCAGGACAGCCAGGGCTGCATAGAAAAACCCTGCCTTGGAGAAAAGCAAAACAAACAAACAAAAAAGGTTAGGTGTGCATTAGATTTTTCTGTGGTCTGTGGTGATAAAAATTCTTTTTGACTTCATCAGCACCACACTGCAAGAATTATAGTTTGGGAGATACTTGGGTTCATATGGAATATAGAGAAAAGAATAGGAGACCTGCTTGAGTGAGAAGACTTCTACAGGATTTCTGAGTCAGAGTAAATAGGAGTTGTGAGAATACAAGACCCTACTGATCTGCCATAAGCTTACATGAGCATCATGGTCCTGCATTCAGAGTACTGGAGATGAGTTAGGAGTCTAGGGCAACTTTTCTTCGATAATTATATCATTACAGGTGTCTTTCACATTTTGATTGATGTGAAAATCTTCCCCAATCAAGGACTCAAGAGTCTGCAAAGGCCTTTTTTCTCCCCTCTTCACTGGATTGAAGTGATAATTGAGTTCAAACAAACAAAATAACTTGGTACATTGCTCATAGCAAAGCTGGCAAAATGACAAGACTCGAATTTTATGGCCTAGATAGGCTTCCAGGGAAACCCAAGACCAAATGCCTTGAACAGTTTGTTAAGGGTCTGTACTCTAAGTGGCCTCTAGATTCGTGCAGCTGCAGGCAATTTGTAGGAGAGGCAGTGTGGTGTGTGGGTCCCTGGCAAAGAATGTTAATCTGAGACTATCCCTTCCAACAGCTTTCGCCATTCATCTTTTCCACATCCAGATGGCTCCCATTGTCTATAGAGTCCTCCTTTTTTTTTTTTTTGTGCAAAGTGGCCGCTCTTAAATCTGTGATATATTAGTGTTGGAAGCAATTTTATTATTCATCCAGTAGTCCAATTACCACCCTTTTTAGAAGAGGAAGCGGAAATCCAAAGAAGGGAAATATCGTGGTCAAAACTACCCAGTTACTTTGTGTCACAGCTGAAGGAAGAGCATTTTTATCTCTTGGATCTCTGCCTAGGGCTTATTTCAGTTCACCAGAACCTGACCATTTTTGGGAAAACATGTAGCACAGGGTGTGGAGACAACTGATGACAAATTCAAATCTCTCTGGGATTTGATAGTTATGTGACCTTGGGTAGTTAATCCTTACTTTTCTCATTTGTGAAGCGTAAATGACAATAGAACTGCTAACACAAAGTGTCATAGGGAAAAGGTGTTTGTCGTAGTACACATGAACATTCAGTGAATCAGTCTTTATCACAATAAATGTGAATCGTTTTAACACTAAAGCATGAAGAGCTGGTTCTTTTTGTGGGTGGGGAACGCAGTTAGTATTTTGTAGATGAGCATCGGCGGACATATATATATTCTAGTTTGTATGCTAAATGTATATTCAACCCAGCAGTCAGGATTTGCGACTCTGACAGTTATAAAAGAATTTCTATAGAAAACATTTTATTAGACAGTAAAGGGAAGAGAGATAATGGCTTCTCAGTTGTCCTCTGCACAGCACTTGATCCTGAAGACCAATGGACCCTGACATCATCTTGAAACACTGCATGTCAAGAAGTGAAGCTCTCTGGATTTTTAAATAATGCACATAACTAATTAAGGACCTGTTTGGGTTTTGAAGACTGTGAGATTTTGTTCACAGTGGGAAAAAACACCCACATAGTCTGAACTTCCTGTAGTGGCTGGTATAACATTGCTAATGTTTAGCTGCACAGTTAGTTCACTGAGAGACCTGGGGAGGAAAGTGATACAATGAGGGATAGACAGAACAGCTTAGAGGTTAAGAGTGTGAACTGCTCTTGCAGAGGACCCAAGTTCCTCTCCCTGCACCCTTGTCAGGTGGCTCACAACTGCCTGCAACTCTAGTTCCAGAGGATCTGATGCTTCTTGCCTCTCTGGGCATCTTGACTTCCATGTACCCATCCACAAACACACATACTCACAATAAAAATCACAAAGAAGGCAAATGGTACTGAGTAATTTATAGTTTTTCTTTTTTTGTGTGTATTTGTTCATTGTCGATAGAAGACAAGAATTGATGGGCGGTGGTGGCACACACCTTTGATGCCAGCACTAGGGAAGCAGAAGCAGGCAGATCTCTGAGTTCAAGGCTAGCCTGGTCTGCAGAGTGTGTTCCTGAACTGTCAGGGGCTACATAGAGAAACCCCATCTCTCGAAAAACAAAGAAACAAACAAACAAACAAAAAACAAAAACAAAATAAAAAAAGAGAAGACAAAAATCTTGTAGAGTATGATGTATTTGGGAAATACACTTATAAAAACTTCTAAGAACATTTTCTTATGACCTTTGAGACACAAACATTATTCTTTTCTAACAAGTGTCTTTGTTGTCATAACATATTTTCCACTAACACAAGTTTAGTTTTCATGTTAACAGACCAGAATTCGCCTCTGATTAGTTTCAGAGGGATTACATGCATCGGAAGCTTTGTGAGATGCTGTCCTGGGGTCATGCCCTTGAGTTCAGAAGGAATGGGATGGAATCCAGCAAGCTGTGTGTTTAGAATCTGCCTAGGATGACTCAGGGGCACTTTGGGGCCCTTAGAACCTAGCCCTTCCAGCTTGTACTGTAAAGAGCCTGGCAGAACCGGTCCCGTGCATCCCTGCAGGCTCTTTTTCCCAGAGCTGGATCATCTCCCCTCTGGGCTGCTTACAGCTCTGGGAACTGGAAGCTGTCTGACTTCAGTCACGTAGCGTAGCTCATAAATTAATTAAGTGTACTTCCTCGAGGTGGAGGCTTCCTCCTCTCACCTCAGAAGCTTTAAGAGTAGGTTTGGCTTTGTGTGGTGAAATGGAAGCTTCTTATTCATGATCCATGAGTCCCATCTGCTGAGGCATTAATAAAGCGCTCCTCTTGAGGCCAAGTCTGCCCAGCAGAGGGTCTCACTTTCTTGTCCCTCTTTTCTTCTCTATGCCCGGATCCTCCACAGGACAGTTAATTATTTGGAAGTTACTAGCCTGAGAGAAGTTTTATTTTATTTTATTATTTTTGTTGTTGCTGCTTTTGTAAAGTCGGAAGTCATACTCAAAGTTAACACAAAAGCATTTGAAAACAAGGGTTCGTTTAGGTGGAAACAGCATTCCACTGAGAATGCATGGGCTTGGGCTTCTGTTAAAAAAAAGTGGCATTCTCGTGGGGGCCAGGACAAGCAGGACAAACAAGCTAAGCAGTTGGAAGCTGGCCCAGAGTAGGGTGGCCCTGAATTTTTTAAGTGCGCTATGATGTCCAGGTGAGGGTGCAAAGCTAGTTACTCTGTATTTTTCAGAAGCTTTGAAGTATTATTAGGTTATAGAAGGGTTCCTCACAAGATGCTTGAAGGACAGTACATTTCCTATCAATATGCTTCCTATCAGGAATTGTCTGAAGCTCAGGAGAGGAGCTTTTTCTCTTTGATCACCCCGTCTGCTTTTTGATTTCTGCATTGCATTATCGTTTCAAACAAAAATGCAAAGACAAGAAAATTTGAAGTATTACTCAGATACACACACATCCCCCCCAAAAGAAATGGAGACGCGAATTACAACCAAACAGCTAATTTCAATTTTTTTTTAGAGAAGACAAGTTGTATTTATTTATTTTCACCTTTCCTTTGCTTGTTTCTACAGCAAAACTATGCTCAGAATATGAACATTGGTGTTATTTATAAAATGTTATTTTTGTTTCCTACAAGCATATTTTTGGTCTTACCCATGTGTGTCTATTTCAGAAGATAAGTAATATTATATCCCCTTCTAATTTCCAAAGATTTAGAGACTCCATTAATTTCTTTTTTTCTTCTTCTTTTTTTTTTTTTTTTTTTTTTTTTTGGTTTTTGAGACAGGGTTTCTCTGTGGTTTGGGAGGCTGTCCTGGAACTAGCTCTTGTAGACCAGGCTGATCTCGAACTCACAGAGATCCACCTGCCTCTGCCTCCTGAGTGCTGGGATTAAAGGCGTGTGCCACCAACACCCAGAAATTTTCTGGGGTTTTAAAGTCTCTAGGACTCCTTATTCTGTTTTTCTTCATTATCATTGTTATTATTAGGAATGTCAGTTAGCAGCAAAATTTTGCGAGGCTACATGTGAAAACTTGAATTGAAATTATCAAGTATTTTTTCTATGTTAATATGTATGAATTGCTGTAATAAAATATCCTAGTCTGGGTGACTTATAAACAACAACAACAACAAAATCTTCCTTACAGTTTGGAAATCCAGAAAGTTTAAAAGGGACTGGCAGATTAACTGTCAGTGAGAGTCTAATTCCTTGTAGTCAACTGCTGTTTCCATGGTAACTTTCCATAGTGGAAGATATGAGGGATCTCCCTCAGGTTAGCTTTATGGAAAGATACCTCTTGAATACCCAATCACATCCTAAAGATGCTTCCTGACACTGTCATCTCAGGGCTGGGTTTCAATTAGCGAACTGGAGAGGATATAAAACTGACACCGAGACAGACCAGGTGATGCACTCCTTCCTGGGGCATGGGGCATGAGGTGAGTCCTTCTAGGCAGTGCTAAACACAGTTAGGTAGAACTCAGTGCTACAGGAATTGTTAGTTCTCACCGAGCTTTAGTTAAGCCTTTACTCTAGATGCTTGCTTAAAGCATTCTGTGAATGATTGCAACTGTCAGAGTAGAGTCCTTTTCCAGGCTCTTCTCTTTGTATAGCTGGCAGAGTGGGGAACTGTCAGTTAAGTATTCCATTTCCTGGCAACTGGATGCATTGTCCGTATGACAGTCTGGCTGTCCTATGACAGACACTCCAGCAGTTGCAGAGGACTGCTAGTCGCAGCCCTGGCTAAGAGTGTGCTCCTGTCTTGACCCCTCCAAACAGTTTGCACCAGCCTTGAGAAACAGAGCTCCAAGCTATGAAGTCCCACAGCCATCTTCACCCAGCCTAAAGGGGAGGCACTTCCACATTGTCCAATAGAAGGTTTGTGATTGGTGAAGATCAAAATCCATCATTTGCTTCAAAGGCTATGATTGGTGCAAATATTCTTAAACCATGACTGTCTTCTGGTTGTATGTGAAGGCTGTTTGATGTTTTGAGGCAGTCAAGAGACACCTTCTTGTGCCTCCCTTTAGTGTTGCAGCAAAAACCGCCGTTCAAATGATTCTCTGGGTGGTCTCTCCATGCATGCTTTTTCATCTTAGTCATTAGTAGAGTGAACTGAGCTGGAAACACACAGAGATGGCTAAATGGTAGCAGAATGAAGCAGCCACGAAGGAAAGCGGTGGTAGGCAGGAGAAGGTGGCTGAAGAACACTAGGGAGTGACCAGGATAGAAACAGCAAGGTGCAGACGCATTAGGAGCAACAGGGGATGGAGGAAGTGAGAGATGAGAGCGCCAAGGCTGAAGAAATAGAGGGCGCTGTGGAGAGCCACGACAAGAAACCGTGGGCCCTTGTTGTTGGAAGAGGTTCAGAGAGCTGCTGGGCATAAAGGCCCAAGGGTCCTCATACTCCACGCTTGACCGCTTAAATATGGCCTATGGTAGGAGCTGAAGATCTCAGTACCTGAGGTCTGTACCAAGAGAGCTGACACCGGCAAGTGCTGCCTGCTACTAGGCGTCAAGGGTAACAATAGCTGCCAAGGGCTGTGGCTGCGGGTATTTAAAGCCTTCACTATCAGTTCCGAGACTCAAGCTTTTGGTTTCTAAAGCCTGGGCAGTTAAGTCTCCAGCCTTGGGATAGTCCAGCCTCTCGGCCTCAGCCACTCATAGGTCCGAGGCTGCCAACACTAGCAGCGCTTCTCCTCAGCTGCTCACAACGTCAATCAGGGTAGAACAAAAAGAGCCCAGCCAGCTGACTGGTGACAATCCGTTATTCTCTGTCAACACTCAGTGCTGTAATGTAAGAACTAAGGGTACAGACTATGTAAGGGATTGGCAAACTTTTTAAAAAGGTTTTTGCTTTTTTTTTTTTTTTTTTTTTTTTGAGGCAAGGCCTCACTATATAACCTTGCCTGGCCTGGTACTCAGAGTGACCCGCCTGCTTCTGCATCCCGGGTGCTGGGATTTAAGGCATGTGCCACAACACCTAACTTGATAAGCTATTTTAGTGGAGCAAATACGCTGAGCGGTATGAACAAAATATTGGAATATTCATTCCTTTGCTTAGTTGGTGGCAGCTTTTAAACTGATCACGAATAGACTGGACATCGAAGAGATGGTGTGGCCTGAGAAATCAAAGCCTTTACTTCCTATTTGGTCCTAATACAGAAAGTTTGCTGGGTCTTGAGTCATAGCACTATCAGTGTTTTGTTGGTTCACAGCACTCCATCTTAAATGCTATACAGGTCAAGTGCAGGCTCGTGCCAGAGGGCACAAAAATGGAACCTAATTTAGATGAATGTGAAGAGATCTAAGAATGAGGCATCTAATGTGAAATCTGGAAGGTTTATAAGTTAACACAGGTAAGAACAGAGAAGGACAATCTGAGGAAATGGGGGCTTTGAGAGATTTTATATCTAAGAGAAATCTTGATGGCTCAGTAGGAGGGAGGGTTGAAGACATGAGTGTTGCCTGTATCATTGTTATATGTTAGATAAGGTGATACTATTTATGCATGAACCAGCGGTCTTACAACCTTCCTATAACTAACTAAACATAAAATTAGATGTTATTTAATATTTTAGGGCAAGAGTCACAAGATACACACACATATGTCTCATATGAATATATGAGACAGTTTCATGTAGTTCATATAGCTCTTGCTGAATTTATGATCCTCTTGCTTTTACCTCCATGGTCTGAGATTATAAGCGTGTGACACAGTGCCTGGTTTAAAGTGGTGCTGGGACCTAGATTAAGGCTTCCTGTGTACTAGGTAAACATGATATTAACTGAGCCACATGTCCAGACCAGCAAACTTTTTCTCAGAAGGAAATTAGCAAGTTATTTTCTTTTTGCTATTTTTACATAGGCTTTTAGATCTATCATTGTAGCATGAAAGCAGCTATAGAAATGTATTGTCAATGGTCATGTTTTATTAAAACATTTATAAAACTTGGTATTTTAGTTCTCTTTCAACGATCTATTTATTTACATATCAGATCCACTATGTAACCGAGGCTAACCTTGAACTCATGATCTTCCAGTGCCACACTTACAGGCATGTAGCAGCAGACCTTCCATTTTTTTTCCAGTTCATGAAATATGTTAAAATGATTGTATCTTCTGGGATGTGGAAAAACAGATTGAAGTGAATTTGGCTGATGAGCCACAATTTGTAGATCCCTGTCATAGTCTTACATTCCTGGTGTGGAAAATGGCAATTTATTTTCTCTATTCACCACCGAGGGTGTTTATAATGGAAGGAAAGATGTTCTTGAGAGTTCTTTGCGTAGAACAGCACATTCAGATGTGAGATGTCACCCCCTCCAGAGTCATGAAGTATTTAATTATCTGCCATTGCAAGATGCATAGATCTTTTGGGAGTTGATGAGAAATTTATCTTTTCCATGACCAATTTTTGCTAAAAGAAAAGTAGGCACACATTTTGCATATATAATAGACTCAAGGATGACTGTATTATCCTAATATTTCTAGAGCATTATGTTGATAAGTAATTTCTTTCTTCTTTTGTTATTTTGGTTTTTCAAGACAGGGTTTCTCTGTCCTGGAAAGTTGGCCTAAAAAGGCTCAGATGTGAGGCCCAGTGTAACCGCCTGAGCCTGGCTAGAGTTTGACAACCTGTTTTTGGCCTGTAACCTCCAAGTGGAGGTGACTCAGCAAGGCTTGATATAAGCTAGCTACCTGCCAGCTTGGTGGAATATTATTGGCCCATACTCCTCATGTCACCTTACTCCATCCTAAGATTCCCATCCCCTCCCTCAGCCCTATATAAGTTCCTACCTGTTGGAATAAAATTAAATCCTGCTTTGACAAGTCTCCCGACTTAGTGTGTTTCTCTCCAGTAACTAGGAGGAAGGAGTCTGAGTTGTGGACACTCACCATCTCGCTCAGCCCCCAGAAGAGACCATCTGTACTGGCCCTTTCCCAGTCCTACCTGCCGGAGAAACCGGCACGGGAACTCACTCTGTACACCAGGCTAGCCTTGAACTATCAGAGATCTGCCTGCCTCTGCTCCCAAGTGCTGGGATTAAAGGCGTGTACCATCACTACCCAGTTTAATAAGCAGTTTCTTAAGCAGGCAACATTATACATTGGCTATATCAACTTGGAAACTCCCTGTTGAACTTTATCTTCCTCTTCTTAGTGAACTTGCTTCATGGATTTCACCTTCATTAGTTTATTTTAGTTCTTGCAGTATTGGGGATCACATGCTAGGCTACCACTCTATTACTGAGCCACACCCCACCAAAGCTTCACAATTTTCTTTTTCTTTTTTATTTTTATTTTTAAATTAAATTTAAATTAGAAACAAGGTTGCTTCACAAGTCAATCCCAGGTCCCTCTCCCTTTCCTTCCCCTCCTCCCACACCCTCCTACTAACTCCCCCTGATACCCCCTCCTTTCCCCAGGGAGGGTGAGGCCCTCCATGGGGGTGTCCAAAGTCTGTTATTTCATCCAGGGCAGGGCCTAGACCCTCCCCCAAGAGTTCAGGGTGAGAGTGTATCTCTCATTGTAGCATGGACACCCAAAGTCCATTTGTATGCCAGGGATAAATACTGATCAGTATTTATCCGCTACCCAAGGCTCAATAGATTGTCTAGGTCTCCTCACTGACAACCACATTCAGGGAATCTTAATCAGCTCCATGCTGGATTCCCAGCCATCAGTCTGGGATTCAAGAGCTCCCCCTTATTCAGGTCAGCTGTTTTTGGGGGTTAAACCAGGCCAGTCTTAACCCCTTTGCTCATCAGTCCTCCCTCTCTGTCACTGGGTTCCTTGAGTTCAGCTCAGGCTTCACTATTTTCTTAACACTGCCTTCATCCCCATCCTTTGGATATCTTTTCCCCAACCCAGAAGATTCCTTAGGCAAATCTCATACACTTTTAGGTAACAGAACAGGTTCGCCATCAGATGTTATAGAATTTAGCACAGTCGTGTGGTGTTTTAATATAAAATGCTGTTCCCTGCCCTTCACATACTCATGTGCTAGAAAGCCTGGTCCCCAGCTCGTGGCATTGTTGTGGAAGGTTGTGTGAAGGTCCTGGCCTTGCTTATTGAAAACTTTAGAAGTCCGGCTTCTAGAGCTTTCACTCATGGTTAAAAAAAAAAAAAAAAGAACTACAAATAAGTGAAGGAACTAAAATCTGAAGGAAAAAGGAATTGGCACCCACAATTGCTCCTCTGCATCCTCTTTTTCTTCTTTTGCCCTCTTTATCTATTGCTATTCTCTCTCTCTCTCTCTCTCTCTCTCTCTCTCTCTCTCTCTCTCTCTCTCTCTCTCTTTTCTATTTCTTTGTTTCTTCCCAGTTCTTGGGTACACAGGTGTATATATACACATTTGCAACAATAATTCATTTTGCAATACAATGTAAGGCTTGAATTTCTCAGGGTCAGCAAGGCAGATAAGATTTACACACAGAGCTAAGACTTCTAGGAGAAACTTTTAGCAACAATTGCTTAGGGCTGTAGGTCAAAGAGAAGGTCTATGTTTAATTTGCACAAGAAACAAAACCTGGTACCTTCCAGAGCTCAGGCCTCAGTGGTGGCACAGGCCTTCAGGAAAGTTCACTTTTCCTTGAGGATGAGCAAATGAGCTGATTACCTTTGTCTTCATCTCAGGGGAAACAGTAGTGAGCAGTAATCTCTGAGCTAAAATCTTGAGTTAATAAAACAAGAAGTTGCCGGGCGGTGGTGGTGCACGCCTTTAATCCCAGCACTCGGGAGGCAGAGTCAGGTAGACCAAGCCTGGTCTACCGAGCGAGTTCAGGACAGGCTCCAAAACAATACAAAGAAACCCTGTCTCGGAAAAAAAAACCAAAAAAAAAAAAAAGATAAAAAAATAAAATAAAACAAGAAGTTTGAGAGTCTTTTAGTGCAGGGTTAGTTTAGGTTATCTCTTCTCTACCTGCCAGTGAGGTAAAACTACAGCATACTTATTTTTTCTATTCATCGAGGCGGCTATGAATTAATAACTTTGGGTGTGTAGTAATTCTATGTCCTTGGATATTTGAGAATGCCTTAGATGGGATGATTTTTCCTAGGCCCTAAACACTGACCAAATACCTGCCAGTAAAGATAATTGCAGGAAGACAGATCTCTGCAATTACAATGGAGAGGGCAACAAAGACCTGAGAGTGGGAAACAGGCCTCCCACAGAGCTAAGGAGTGTAACCAGTTAACTAGGACCTGTTAATGGAGAACAGGTATTTACACATAGCTAGGGAGTGTAATCAGCAAAACTCCAAATGCAGGGGAGAAATTTATTCCATGTAAATGATCAGATAGTGCTAAACTGTGGGAAGTAAATCCCAAGTTTGTTACAAAGAGGAGTAAGCTACAGGAAGAATGTACAGCAAGAAGCAGCCAATTCATAAGCAAGATTATAACATCAAGTACAACTTTTGTACTGGTTTAATCCATCAGGAGAATTCTTAATTCTTCTGCGTTATCTCATGATACGATGGCTGTAGAACTACTGTTTGATCTTGTGGCTTGCAGAACTTGCTTCCAGTTTTGTTTTCTGTTCCCCATCAGACACCATGAGTAGAGGCTAAAGCCTCAAGCTTCCACTGCCATGGATAGGAGCTCCTTTTCAATACCTTCCCCACCACCATAGACTGAATTCCCCCAAACATGAGCCAAAATAAACATTCTGTTCTTTAAACTGACTATCAAGCGTTCGTTCAGAGCTATGGGAAAAAAAACTTAAAACTTCATCAAAACTTCAATATTGTCTGGGAGAGGTGAGCCAGTTTTCTTCAAGAATGCTGGGAGTCTACCATGCTCCAGTAGAGGGCCCTACACCTGTATCACCTGTGTTTATACTGTTCATACTTAATCAACTGAGTGGGTTAAAAACCAAACAAAACACAGGAAATAGGAAAGAATAGTGATAAGGACGATGGTGAAGGGGGAGGAGGACGTCCTTCCCTCCTGCAAGGTGTGTGCATTGTCTGTCAGTGTGGTGGGTGCATCTCTGCTGCCGAGGCCCGGGAGGTGCGTCCGGGGCTGGTTAATATTGCTGAAGATGAGAAGATCTGCAGCACCAAGTCAGGTGCAGGGAAATTCCTTTAAAAAACCAAAGTTCATACCTCCAGGAAGAAGTAATACAAGTCTGTGGGGACACCAGACCTTGAGCAGAAACCCACTTCCCCTTCGGCCTGGGAGCAGGCATCTGTGTAATGTTTACTGAAAACAATTCAGTGCTTTAAAGCTCTTCATAGGGCTGAGATAAGGGCTTGCTCACTGAAATACCATGCCTTTCACACCCCCTACGGCTAGATGCCTCTTCCTGTTTCCCTGTGGTGTCTCCCCGATTCTGGGGCCGGAGATTAGACCACCAGTCAGGAGGAAAGAATGGTATGTAGATGAATGGCAGAAGTCCTTAAAAAGGGAAGCTCCTTTTTCAGAGAGAGACTTCTCCTGAGAGCTCTCCTAAGCGGACTGGGGTCTCCTCCTAAGCTGACTTGGGAAGCATAAAGTTTTCTTAAAGCAACCGACCGGTCTCTGTGTCATCTATCCCGACCACCTCGCTACATTCTCGGATGCAGGCCGCACAGCAGGTGCGACAATTGGAGCTCCTACCGAGATCGTGAAAGCGAGGTAAGTGGACGGGGTTAAGAAACTATGGGGAATAGTTCCGGGAAGCTAGAATCATTGCAGTATCAACTAAAAAAGTTACTTAAAGAACATGGGACTGCAGTCAAGTCTAAAACCCTAGAAGGCTTTCTAAAATCGATCGAACGAGCCAGTCCATGGTTCATTACTGGGGGAAACTTAAATATTCCAGATTGGGAGGAGGTTCGCCGTGATCTTCATGACTTTTACGAAAAGAGGGAGCTGAGTCCTTACCCCCTACGACATTCTCCTTATGGAGATTAGTGAGGGGAGCACTTTTGACAGACAAGGTTCGTCACCGCCAGGTAGTTCAGGACACAAAAGAGGCTTTTTTAGAATTACAAGAGACTGAAACTCAAGCCTCCTTCAGTTCAGGGGCAGAGAGTGATGAGGAATCATCTGAAGGGACCCTGACTGAAACTAGAGGCTCCATTGTTAGTGAGGATGAAGGGGAGTCTCTTAGTAACAACAAAAAAACGGGTAGAGATCTCCGGGCGCGACCCAAACAGAAGAACTCCGGTCAGAATCGGTTATATCCTTCTCTATCAGACCTAGAAAATGGAAGTAGCTCAGACTCAGACTCGTCACAGTCTGAAAAGGAACGGTTACTTGCTGAGATCGCGGCCCTTAAAAAAGAACTAAAAAAGATTCGATTTAAGGAAAAACAGGACAGGGAGAGAAACCCTTCCCCATACTCTGAAAAAAGGGACTCCTCCTATGAGATAACTCAGTCCTTCTCGGACCTGGAGGGAAGACCCAGAGGAGGGGTCCAATGCTGCCCGGTGGTGGCCCCAGTAATGGACGTTCCAGACCCGAACAATTCTGGACAGGTCATTCGGCATCATAACCCTTTAAATTTTAAGGATATAAGACAACTTAAAGAGGCAACTTTAAATTATGGAGCACAGGCTCCCTTTACACTTTCCTTAATGGAATCTTTTGCATCTCTTAATTTGACACCTGGCGATTGGCAGCAGCTTTGCAGAGCAGCTCTGTCGGGGGGAGATTATTTGATTTGGAGAGGTGAGTTTCAGGAAAGATGCAGCCAGACAGCCCAAAGAAATGCACAGGCCGGACAGCCCCAGAGAAATGTGGAGATGCTTACCGGGAGTGGTCAATATGCCACCATTCAGCAACAAATGCAATATGACATCGCAGTCTATGCCCAAGTGGCAGCAGCTGCCCAAGGGGCTTGGAAAGCATTGCCTTCCAAGGAAGGAGGGGATCATCTGTCCAAAGTCCTTCAAGGACCCTCTGAACCTTTTCAAGACTTCGTAGACCGTCTCAGTCAGGTAGCAGAAAGAATATTTGGGGGCATTGGGCCTGCGATGCCGGTCATCAAGCAGATGGCATTTGAAAATGCAAATAAGTATTGTAAGGAAGCCCTTCGCCCATATCGCAATAATACCCTCCCTCTCTTTGTTTGTCCTGCTAAAAGAGATCAGGTATTTCTATTGAAAATATTACATATTTTGACATGTGATTAAAATTATCTTAGTTTTTCTGGAAAATGTTTCCTTCACAGTAAAGTTAGAATTAGAGTTAGAATTAAAATGTAAACTACGTAGAATGAAAATAACAAAAGTCATGTTTACATATAATTTAACTTGTAGATTTTTATAAGTATGATTTTAAATATTGTTGTATTCATGGAAATAAAATCTTGATTTTTATAAATCTTAAAAAAAAAGGAAGATGGTGGAGGAATTGGAGTGGAGGGAATAGGAGTAGGCTTGATCAAAACTCAATGTGTGCCAATGTGAAATTCTTAAACAATAATAATGAAAAATACCTTTCGTGTCTTATGTAGCTTTTCTCTAACCACCATTTTCCTCCTAGGTCTGTTCCCTGACCCCACAATGCCCCTGCGAAGAAAGGCTGAATGGTAACATTTTATCTCTTCCTCATAGGGAATTTTTTTTTTAAAGCTCAAGGACAATTTTATTAGTTTAAAAGAAAAACATACAAGGGCAGGCAAACTGTAAATTTTGGCTGCTGCCCGGAGGAGGACAATGGAGAAGAGAAGGAAAATATAGCCATGCTGCTTAAGTTAAGCTGTCATGGAGGTTCAGGCAGGCATATGGCTGGGTAGGGGGGAGAACTGTCGAAAAGGAATAAGGAAGCCAAAATGTTAAGGAAATAGTGCTTAGAACAGAAACAGGAAGAATAAAAGGAAACATTACAATCTTTCCTGAGAATTCAGAAAAATGTTCAGATATTACAATCTTTTCTGAGGAGAAAAGGCAGACTATTCCATTAAAGCCATAATTATTACATTTAATCTCTTTAGCATGACTTAAAGTGAGCTTGCCTTGCTAAGGGTGAGGAGTGACTCCTTGGACAGGTCACTGACCTTCCATTGTTAGTGCTGAGATTTTATTCTCTTAACCGGAAGGAGCTTTCCCCAACCGGGCCTTCATCACGACTCTGACATTCCCACCTCTGAAGAAGTAGCCCTAAAATGATTTAGGAAACAGATCAGGGGTCAGAGCCCCCATGGAGCATTTTGATGAGCCCCATGGTTAGTCCGTGAAGAGCAAGGACTCTTAAACTACCAACTTGCCTTAGCTCCTGTGTGCTGGTGATGCCCCGATTAGCTTTCCTTCATGCTGGAGCAGGCTCCCCTTCTATCACAGCCCCAACCTCCTCCCTTTTCCAAACCCGTGTTCTTTTCTCTTCAGGAGGCATTCCTCTCAGACCTTTAATAAACTTGAGGAAAGCAGTTAAACATTCCTCTATTCTCTCACACATCCTTCAAAGTTTCCCCTCTTCTCGTGGAACCTCTGATCTTCTTTCATTCTATCCACATTTAGAGTGAACTGAAACTTACCAAAGGACAGACTGCCCTATCTTTTACAACATCCTTCAGATGTGTATCCAACACAACTCCGTTGGGCATTTTACATTAATTATCACCAGCACTGTGTTCCGTGACACACCAGGGGTTGTCTTTCCTTCTCTACATGGCTACTTGGTCTCCTTATTCCTAATCTTATAGTTGTAGTTATCAAGGGCAAGGATCTCTTTGAAATTATCAATTTTAATACTTGTTAAATAAATAAGTAGACATCCATTCCCACCTAGTTATTAATTAAAGGTAGATTAAAGTTAGTAGACTGGGTTATTCATTCAATATTAAATAACCATGTGCCAAGTTTTCTAGTTTTAGGATCTAGTGGAGACTAAAAAGTCATGGCCTATGTTTTTCAGCTTGATGTGTGTTTATTTGAAAAAAATCACAGAAATAGAGAATTCATTTCAAGTTTTGTTAGTGCTATCAAATGGAAATATGGGATTTGGACAGATGGCATAGTTGGTATTAGTTTTTATGACAGTGATGGGTACCTCAGGTTAGGATATTTAATTTGAGCCCTGTAGGGTTTATCAGAATTAAGGTAGGCCAAGAATTCAAAACAAAAAAAGCATGTGCAGAACCCCATTCAAATGAGAAGCTGGCATTTACAGAAAGTTCTGAATGAGATAAGGAAGGGAAATATGCCTTGCAGTTGTGAGTTGGGTGGGCAAATCAAGTTCATGAGCATAGGAAAGGATGTTGCCTCCTGAAGGGAAGAAGGCACAGCAGGCAGATTGATTCGGTTTTATTCTCAGAGCCTTTTGGGAGCTTTTGGAGGGTTGTTTATGTACAGGAGTGCTACATCCTTATTTTTGCCCAGGAATCATAGATGGTAAGTTTAGGAAAAATTCTGCTCCCCACAGAGGTCAAAGCCTCAACCTCAGCCGAATGAGCAGTGTGCAAATGCAAGTGCACTCCATGAAGGCACTCCTGTAAAAACAGCATGCCACCTGCTGATCTGAGATGGATTGGACCAGATGAAGCTGAGTTGGAAGGGCATCCCATTGCTTTTTGGAAACATTTTGGTGCACTCCTGGCAATTTGGGATAACCTAACAGTGAGAAATCTGTCCTTTCAGTGGGAAACCATGGCAACATACCACTTAGAAGTCACTCTGTGTAATCTGTCTGCTCTTTGATTAGTATTGTGCAGTCCAGTAATAATCATCTTGTCTAATGGGAGTATGCAGAAGGTCAGGCAGACTTAAGCCTGTGGTAGTGCAGCACTCCCTTTTACCACGGGGTGGGGTGGGGTGAGGTTGTGTGGGTAGGGTGGGGTAGGGGTTTATACTGTGGATCCAGGATCAGAGCCTTTGGTCTGTCATGGAGAAGAAATCAGGGCTAGTAGCTTTGTTTTCAATACAAATTAGACGCCACTATTTAGTGTCAAAGGGCAAATGATGGAAGCATGATTTATAGAAATACTATAAAACTGCATATATGCCGTATATATGGATAAACTGCCCTGGATACAACTCTTACTAATCTGCAAGACTGATGTTCAGAATTTTCAACCTACCATATTTTTTTAAATAATTTCAGGTCACACATTCTTTTCCACTTTAGATACAAAATTATAGTCTTCAAACTCTTCTCGAATTACACAGAAAACACAGGAGGCTAAGACATGTTAGCAAGACTAATTTTTTACATGCTAGTGTCCACTTTCTTTTCCTTTATAATTCTAAATGGAATATTTTTCCCCCATTAAAAAAACCACCTATACATTTACAAGGTCTTGCCTTTCTTTGCTTTTGGTGTCTGTTGCTTTGCCACAATGTAATTTTGTCAAGTAGCTCCAAGCAGGCTCTCTCTAACCGCTGTGGTGGAAGATGTCCAGATCTATCAGTCTCCCCCCTTATCCAAGAATTCTCCTGACTGCTGTAGATATCTACTTGACAACTTTCCCTGTTAGTTCACATTCACTTACTGGGACATGATCCTACAACACAGGACGAGGGAAGCCAGTGGATGCTATTGGAGCACAAAATGGTTACTGGTCAGGTGGTCTCCACTAAAGCTCTGAAGAAGCAGAAGGGTGTGGCCGAACTCCTGGTAAAGATGTCCAGATAGATCTGGCTTTCATCAGTTCTTCATCTTTTGGCTCATCCTTTTATTCAACAGATATTCTTTGAGCAGATATCCGGGCATTATGTTTAGCGACTCATAACAGATACAAGTGGCCAGGTGGTTGGTGGCACACACCACTAGTCCCAGCACTCAACAGGAAGAGGCAGAGGCAGGCGAATCTTGATGAGTTCAAGTCAGCCTGGTCTACACAGTGAGTTCCAGGACAGACAAGGCTACATAGAGAAGCCCTGTCTCAAAAAACAAACAAAAAATAAATCACAAGTGCATTATAGTGTGATGAACATTTGGAACTTTAGGCATGTGGGTTTGTGTGATAAATATCTCCTAGATTACGGCTCTAAGATTTTATGGATTCTTACTGGGGCATAGCATATCTTATCATAACTGACAGTTACCTGGATGGAGACATATTACACCTTCCCAAGTCATTCTGGAGCCGTTCTTTCCATGCTTCACGAAGCACAAGATAACAGAGGCCAGTTTCATTCTGCAAATGGGTTTCTGTTTAGCCAACGTCACTGTCAACCTTCACCTTTCCTTTCTGATGCTTTACCAACATGACAGCTCAGGTGGGCATTGCAGCAACTTGCCTTGCATCTACAGGTCTCTGTGACTAGGCTGAATTTAACCAGCAAAGAGCATTTCATGCTCTGCTTGCTTCTTCTTCTTCTTCTTCTTCTTTTTCTTTTTTGAGACGAGTCTTGCTTGCTAAGGTTTGGCTAACCTGGAATTTACTATGTAGATGATTAGACTGGGCTTACTTGCACTGATCCCCCTGCCTCTGTCTCCCTACTGCTGGGATATCGTTGTGTGCCAGCATTCCCAGCCTCACACTATCCATTTGTACAAGCCAAGGAGAAAGTTCTATTTCGTCCTTCATCAGATTCCTGCCTGATGCAAATACATTTGAGTAATTTTCTTATTGTCCTTCCGGAATCCTGGAACTGTCTTTAAAATTGGGAGGCTACTCATCGTCTGTAGCCAATTTTGGCAAAGAAACTACTAGTGTATCATCAAGGTTGGAGGGAAGGGGTTATGAGAACCAGAGAGATTTTAGTATATGCGCTGCTGAAGTGAGCACGAGATTTTATTGAAACGGAGACAATGCTGAAAACACAGAGCATGCCACCTGTCTTTTCCCAACATCCACCAGGTGAGGGCAGTAGAAGAACATAGTTTACATATCTGGAGCCACACCAACTCTGAAAACTAACTGGCTTGTAAAAGCCTAGCTATCCAAACCTAAAGCCGGAGGATTACCTTCTCCAGCCTTTTCTGAAGCCTGGAGAGATGGGATGACCTGCCCCAGCTCTCAGAGGTATACTCAGCCCGCTGCTGTTTCACCACACCTATGAGATTTCCCAGTCCTAATGCCTAATGCGAAGAAACTAGCCATCGGTGTCCTTGAATATGCTAAATTAGTGCTGACTCAAGACTCCTATTTGAAGGCTTGCTGAATGTGAGAGGCCTCTTGTCAGGAGGCCCAGATGAGAACGCCAAATTCTGCAAATAGTAGGTTTCAACTCTGCGCAAACCTCTCCCAAAGTGTTTTACTGTTTTTATTAGAAGCAACCCCAAGTGTTTTGCATTTACCTTGTTCCATTACATTTTACAAATCTCCGAGAACCTTCTTCTTGGCTACTAAATTACTATTTACCCTTCAAGTTCCTTTCTCTTGTCTCTCTATTTTAACCTATACTAGTCTGTTTTTTTTCCCCCTGAGGTTTTATTGCATTTATAATCAAATCTATATGGTTTAGTGTGTTGGTTAGATTTTTGTCAACTTGACACAAGCTAGAGTCATCTGGGAAGAGGGAATCCCAACTGAGAAATTTGCACCTTCAGAATGTTCTGTAAACAAGCCTGTGGGAGTATTTTTCTTGATCTATGACTAACATGGGAAGGGCTAGACCACTATGGGAGGTGTAACCCCTAGACAAGTGGGCATGAGTTGTACAAGGAAGCAGATTGAACAAGCCAGGGGGAGCAAGCCAATAAGCAGCACTCCTCTATGGTCTCTGCTTCAATTCCTGCCCTGACTTAGTTCAGGACAAACCCTACATTCTTTTTTTTTTTTTTTTTTTTTTTTTTTTTTTTGGTTTTACAAGACAGGGTTTCTCTGTATTGTTTTGGAGATTGTCGGTCCAGCCTGGCCTCGAACTCACAGAGATCCGCCTGCCTCTGCCTCCCGAGTGCTGGGATTAAAGGCGTGTGCCACCACCACCCTGCTTCAAACCCTGCATTCTAAGATGAAATAAACCCTTTCCTCTCAACTTGCTTTTGGTCACAGTCTTTATCACAGCACTAAGCAAAAACTAGGGCACTCATCATATTGTTTCATTTTCTTGGTTTCTAAATAAGCTAGTTTTCTCAGTGTGGGCTACATGGGAAAACTTCCATGTTCACAGGGAACTTTGATCCCTTTTAAGCCTCTGTCATGAAGGGCACAGAGCGAAGGAACAACTTAGAGATTGTAACAATTTCTTTTCCTTTGTCATCAAGGACAAAGGGAGGATTTGTGTTTGCTTCCCTCTGTTGGAAGTTAGCAGGGGGCCTTGTGGCTCCATGAATGCCAGTCTTCCTGGAGTAGGCTTTCAGCTTAGTTTCTCTTGGTCCTGTGCAGGATCTTATTTTTAGCGATCCTGATAAGAAAGGTAAAAAGGCCAAGGGTGGGACAAAGTATGATAATGATGGAAAGAGTTACTAGGGAGGTACTACCAGGAGCCACAGGATGCTGAAGCCACTGGAAGCTGTGGGAATCCAGGAACAAATTATTTTTTGGAGATTTTGTAAGGAACTAACCTAGCCATAAGCTTAACTTAATACCTTCAAATCTCATTTTGGCTTATGTTCTCCAGATTATAAAATAGCAAATTTACGTTGTTTTAAGCTATTGAATTATATTTATTTATTTAGTATGTATGTATGCCTCATTGTATGTGTGTGTGTGTGTGTGTGTGTGTGTGAATTCAAGGAAAATTTGGGAGTTGGTTCTGCCCTTCTAGGAGAGTCCTAGAGATCAAAGTTAGGTCATCAGTTTGGTGGCATGTGCTTTTGTCTGCCGAGTGACTGGTTTTGTAGCAATTTCTTATCGTACCACTAGGAAACACATACACAGTGAAACAGTTCTAGCCGAGCATACTTATTCCCAAGGCTGAGGAGCAGAGTGGGCCCAGTGGCTTATAGTGAACTCTTACAGCCAAAATGAATGAATTCATCTTAAAGGAAGAAATGAATAAGGACCAGCTCTAAATGCTGTCCAGAATGTGTGCTAGCTGAGCAGGACAAGAGCAATGGGTGACCAAACCCATACCCTATTGAGACTTTTCTATATTGTGACAGAGTCTGAAGGAATAGGCTATTACTTCATGGTGTACTCTAGGAGGATGGGCTCCCTGTCTGTCACTCCTCCTCCTCTTCCCCACAATAGAATTCTTGTCAATTATGTCTGTTTTCTAGCTACAAATGGCACCACCAGTAACACTAGAATCAGCTCTGGAAGACACCACTCACTGTTCAACATGCTTGTGCTTTCTGCCATTTATGTCATTCGTAAGCAGTGACAAGTGACTGTGCAGCTGACTCCGCTTTGGTCACCATTATCATATATTCCTTTGAGCTGGGAAATAAATATTGACCTGGGAGGTATCTGTGGTTTTGGAGGACAATGAATAATGTAGAACAGCTTGAGTTTGACAATGACAAACAGAACCCATAGCCGCTATGAGCGTTGCTGAAGAGTTAGCAGACAAAACCTTCCGTGAGATCTGTTCTGAGGATGTGCTGGTGAGACCATCCATCACGCCTGCTCTGCTCCATTCCTGCTTAATCCCACAGGACTTGGCTGCTGAATCAGAAGCTGAGAATGCCACTGACTAGCTGGAGGGATCAGCTGGAAGCCACGAAACACAATGGCTAATGGCAAAGGTTTCTGTTCAAGAGCACTGAAGTGCTGGCGGTGTGACCTTGAGTAACAAGAGTCATTTTCTGACTTGCAAAATGGGGTTAACTCCAGTTTCTCATATGCATAAAGGTCTTATCACAGTATGTGTCTCATGGGGACTTGTCTAGACCTTTCCAGTTGTGACAAGCCAAAACACATTTCGAACTAGATAGCAAGAGGAACATGTTACACCAGAAGCCCCAACATTTGGATTTGGCATACATAGATTCTATCACTCACGGAAAGTCACTGAAGACAGGCTCTTATTTTGTAGATTGCTTAGCAATGAGGCAGAGAGAAAGAGAGCCTTTTTTCCCTCTGAAATTACTGTCTGTCCATTCCTGGGCGACCCTGTCTTGGATCCTGTTGTGCATCTCTGAACACCAGTCACTGTAATCTGAAGTGTATATGTGCTCTTCTTGGCTAGGCCTGGTGTCACACTGGTTCACATCTCCTTTGCTTATAAAATAGTAATAATAATAAATGCCAGTAACTTGAAACAAAGAAATCTGATCAGGGTCATGATAAATTTATTTCAAGTAAAGATAAAATGTACAAACAATGTCATTGAATATCAGACTCTGCCATGCCTCTGGACTCAGTGTCCCATGCAACACCTTATTCTCAAGGCTTCGTGGTGCCCTGGCAGCTGAAAGTTGTCTCTTTACAGGGTCACAGTGATTTATAACTCACACGACACTGTTTTTCTCAACACAAGTACAGTCTTTGCCACTCATTCAATATCTGGTATTGATTCATTCTCACCTGGTAACGGGTCATAGGCTTCTGCCAGATCTTACCATTATGCCTAGGGAATGGGACTCATTTAGTATATTTAGCCATAGTTATTCACTTATTCATCTAGGAGCATAATGAAGTGTTGGAAAGGTCTTGCTGGTCAGAGGTTGCATTCTATCCTGGTCTGGAAGCCTTTTTCCAAAGCTTGGTAACATGTGGATTCCCTCTATGCCCCTGTTCCCCCTCACCACAGTGAGACTTCCTGCTCTTTACCTGCCCTTATCTGGAGGACATCCCTAGACACAGAGGACTGACCTTATCTGAAAGCTATCTCTAAGCCTGGATGCCTGATTTATCTTTAGCGTGACCCTTGGCACAGTTCCCAGCTTGAAGTCTTTCCCCTGCTGCACATATGGCAACTAAGACTTGTACTAGGAGCTTTGCTATAGGACCCCACTTCCACATACAAAGCCTTATTATAGGAGCGTGCCACATAATGCAAATTAGGGTATATCCCCATGTCCCCAGGCTTCCCAATCTGATATTCCTTATATTCTGGAATAACGTTGAGTTGATTCACTTAATTCATCTCCTTCAGGGCTGTCTCCATCGGACCCTGTAAATGTTGTTCTTAATTTGTCTAAGTAATAAAGACCCAGGGTCAGAGATAGAAGAAAATGCTGAGAGATCATAGAGAAGGAGCAAGGTACTGACACACCTTACCTCCTTAGCATCTCAGCAGACCAGAGAGCAATTACCTGTTTCTGCTTATATCCTGTTTCTGCCTATCTATCTCACTTCCTGTCTGTATATACAGACTTCCAGACCTCTATGGTCAAGCTCCATTCTCTGACCTCCAGGCAGGCTTTATTTGTACAAGCAAGATATCACCACAGTACCCACAGCTGTCTGAACCCTTTCCTCCAATTCTGTTCCCTCTTTGTGTTTTTTTTTTTTTTTTTTTTTTTTGGTTTTTCGAGACAGGGTTTCTCTGTGGCTTTAGAGGCTGTTCTGGAACTAGCTCTTGACCAGGCTGACTACAAACTCACAGAGATCCACCTGCCTCTGCCTCCTGGGTGCTGGAATTAAAGGTGACACCATAGCTCCCTCCATTCTTGTGGACCAATACACCATGGTTCTGGACAAAGAAGCAGAACCACACACACTTCTTATGCTGCACCAGGAATAAAGAATGAAAGGTGAAATGAATGATAGATTGACTTGTTGGGAAAAGGAGAGAGAGGCTGGAGAGAAACATTGAACTAGTGTAAACCTGCCCAGAACTACTGGTTCTGACTTTCTGACTTCTGATATATTAACCAAAAGGAAAAGAAAGAATGATGGGTATATACAAACATCTTACAACATATTTTAGTTATTTTATAAGACTACTATCTGTTTATTTAATATGAATTAGTGTTCTTAAAGTGATATGGTATTCTCAAGGTAGCAGATTTGAGGGGCTAATATGATATTGATACAATAGCCAGCACTATATTCTGTATAAAAGTAGATGTGGGGAGCAGAGATATTAGAAAGTCCTCACTGTTGCAGTGGTTTTAATGAGAAATGTCTACCATAGGCTTATGTATCTGAATACTTGTGCTTATCGGTGGGGCAATTTGAGAACATTATGGACTTGGAGGGTGGACTTTGAGGTTTTACAGCCTTGCTCCACTTCCTGTCTTCTTTCTGGTCTTCTCGTATGCAGAAGAAAGTGATGAGCCAGCCTCCTGCTCTTGCCACCATCCTGTGTGTTTGCTCTGCCTCTCCACCCTGATAGACTTTGCCACTTCTGGAACTGCAAACTGAAATAGGTCCTTTCTTCCCTGACTTTCTCTTTGTCAGGATATCTTATCATAACAACAGAAAAGTACTGACTATCTTTGAGCAGAGAAATCCTCTGACTACTGTTTTTCTGGTGTGTTAAAGATAACTGTGCTTTCTACAAATATATTTTTCCATTCTGGTATTTTTTTATTCTCTACCCTAAATTTGTTAGCACCCTTTCCCATATGATGCCTCATCTAGGCTAAACAGTATATCTCTTACTTTTCTAGGACTTGGGAAAACTTTGTATCAGTAGGTTTTTTTTTTTTCTTCAAGACAGGGTTTCTCTGTGGCTTTGGAGGCTGTCCTGGAACTAGCTCTTATAGATCAGACTGGTCTCAAAGTCACAGAGATCCGCCTGCCTCTGCCTCCCAAGTGCTGGGATTAAAGGCATGTGCCACCACTGTCCAGTTTATATAAGTAGTTTTTAACCTTTCTAATGACCTGGCCATCTAATATAGTTCCTCACAGGCCTCAGCATTCTTTGGGACCTCGGGAAATAGATCAGTATTTAGCCTGTCATCCAGATGAACTTTGGGAGCCCATTCCATGTGGAGGGATGCTGTCTCCACCTGGACATATGGAAGAGGGCCTAGGCCCTGCCCCAGTCATATGACAGACTTTCGAGATCCCCCATGAAGGGCCTCTCCCTCCTAGGAGAGTAGAGTGAGGATTGGGGGAGGGGCTGAGGGAGGGTTGAAGGGGGCGGCAGAGGAAGGGAGGGAGAAGGAGCTTGGACTGACATGTGAAGCAAACTTGTTTCTAATTTAAATTAAATAAAAAAAGAGGGAAAATATAGTTCCTCACATTGTGGTGACCCCCAAGCATAAAACTGTTTTGTTACTACATAGTAACTGAAACTTTGCTGCTGTTACGAACTGTAATGTAGAGACCTGATAGCCAGGATGTCTGACATGTGACACCCTGTGAAAGAAAAGGGTTTTTTGACCCCCTCAGAAGGGTTGTGACCTGCAGGTTGAGAACCCCTGCTTTGCACTATTAGCTCAACAGCTTCTTGAGGTGGTCTCCCCTCTTACCAAGGAAGAATGTCTTTTAAGATGCATTTTTTTGTTTTCTCTTTTAAAGCACTAAGACCTTACCATTTGCCATCATACTCTATAAATACTAGGTCCCATCTGCCTGGCTCTTCTTCTCGTTGCTCTAGCAACCTCCATGTGTCCAGCTGCTACTCCTTTGTAGCCTCGTCTATTGAGTCAATGACTTCATCACCCCATTTCTGGATATATTCATTTCCCTTTGTTTTTGCTTTTAAAGGTTTTTGCATCCTTTCAGAAGAACTGTGCCAATTAGCAAGAAGCCTTTTAAAATCATGGAAACACCCAAGTGTGACTGTGACTCTGACTTTGCATTTAGAACAACTCAAAGGTGTACCCGGTCTAGAAGAGAATTGAATCTGGTTGAGAGAAAAGCTGGTAAGTAAAAGATGGGAAAATGGGTCACATTCAAATCCTCTTAGACAATTCTTTCAGTCTGGTAGGGATTTCTACTCTCTGCAGGTTTTTTTTTTAATTTGTAGATATTACTTTTTTTTTCTGAGTTGTTAAAAGGAGCTCATATCTGTAATGTGAGAGTGATAAATGCACTAGAAAACAGTAACTCTGCAATGCAAGCTTATCATTTAAAATAATTCTTTCTAGAAGACTTACCAATCTGCCAGAATAGTAAAAAAACAAAAACAAAGAAAAACCAAGCATGTGCTACTAGGCATCCTGAAGACTTGGGAACATCCAATTCCTCACCCCAGAGAGTCTATGTACATTCATTGTAATTCTATCTTCAGCTAACTGGCTTTGGTTAATGATAACTTTGATGGAGATAGAATTACTGCTGTCCCTTGAGTGAAAATATCCCCAGTTTTGGGAAAGCAGGTTACCTACATGTAACCAGAAGTTTGTGTATGGGGAAAATGAAAGACTATGTACTGGATTTTTCTTCTCTTTCATTTCTGTATTATGCACAGAATAATACAGATTCTGTATTTGTGCTTCTGTGTGTGGATGTCTCTTTCTAATTGGATGGGTGGGAAGGATAAAAGGACATGCTGAGCTCATCACTTAAAGGATGGTAGAAGGGTTGGTTAGGTAACGTGGCAGATGTAGGTAAGAACTTCAAGACAGCTAGTGTGAATGTCAGTGGTGACGGAGAGAAGGGTGCACTAAAATTAAAGAGAATGAAGGACCAGGCAGCAACCTCAGTGTCAGAATTGTTGGAAACCTACTAACCAGCTTAGATGATTGTAGTCAATGTAAGGGAAAGCCATTGAAAGGATTTAAGCAGGATATGTCTACATTTTTTTTTGTGGTCTTCAAAATATCACATTGGTTTAGTGAGACAGAATTGGACATTGATACAAATGACACCAAGAGCCCATTTTTGAGGGTGATTTTAATAACCAAGACAAGGGATTCAGTGGCCTGGACATGGGTAGTAGCTATGGAGATGAAGAGTGATAGGCAGAAGATATGTCAGAAATAGAAGAGATAAGATGATGAAAG
This sequence comes from Mesocricetus auratus, assembly GCF_017639785.1. Lineage (NCBI taxonomy): Eukaryota > Metazoa > Chordata > Mammalia > Rodentia > Cricetidae > Mesocricetus > Mesocricetus auratus. Next base: position 20,934,119 of record NW_024429191.1, read on the forward strand.
GGAAAGACTTGGAGGAATGTGGAGGAAAGCAGAGTCAAGTGTGACTAAAACTCTGATTTGAAGAGGAATGATGATGCCATTTGGTTTGATGCCAGTGACAGGGAAGGGACAGGTGGAGAACCCAAAACAACGAGGTGTGCTTGGGGTATAGTAATCAGGGTTCTAATTGATCAGTTTCAGAATGCCTGCAAGAAGCCCAGAGGATGCCAGTTAGAGATGTTATCTTGAGGTTCCCTGTATAGAGAAATTAATTGAGGCCATAGGAGCAGGTGCAGTCACCTGAAAGGGTAAGGAAAAAAGAACAGGCAGGGCCAAGTAAGTGTGGTGAGGCTCAACTGTTTAGAAGTCTGAGCAGGACAAATGCAGCACCACACCTGCTGGACATTGTATTCCACTCTCCCCTCATGCTTCACATTTCAAGGTCTGTGGTTTTCACTCAGGTGCTTTCAATCACAGAGCTAGATTTCCACCACCATCCTCCAGTTTGCAGGTGCCTACATGTGGTGCAAGAAATATTAGTGTTTCAAGGAGAAAAATGCACACCTTTCCTTGTAGCTGTAGAAAAACAAATTTGTTTTGTATCATAAATGTCTTGAATGAGTATTTGTGGCATCGGTGACTCCTAAGACATACTGGATATCATCTCGATTATTTATGCTACCAAGCATCATGTAAACAGTTGCTACACTTTAATGTCAGCTCGACTGGACTAAAGGGTGTACAGATAGCTAACGTCTTAGTTACTGTTCTATTGCTGTGAAGAGACACCATGACCAAGGGATCTTATAAAAGAAAGCATTTAATTAGGGCCTTGCTTATGGTTTCAGAAGATTAATCCATGACTCTTGTGGTTGGATGGTGGGAGCATGGTGGCAGGCAGGCATGGCCGGAGCAGAAGATGATCACTTATGTTTGATCTGTTGACAAGAGGAAGAGAGAGGAAGGGAGAGAAAGAAAGAAAGAGAAAGAGAGAGAGAGAGAGAGAGATGAGGAGAAGGAGAGAAAGACAGAGAGATACATGTGCATGAGAGACAGTGTGTGGGGAAGAGGGGGGAAGAGAGAGACTGGACTTGAAATGGGTTTTTGAAACATCAAAACTCACCCCTAGTGACATACCTCCTCCAGCAAGGTATGTCTCTTGATCCCTCCTAAACATTCCACCAACTAGGAACTAAATAGTCAAATAAATTAGTGTTTGGGGGTCTTTCTTATCCAAACCACCACCACTTGTAAACATTATTTCTTGGTGTATATGAAAGTTTCACTTACTACTGTGTGGGATGAAGATCCTCCATGCTTGTGAGATAATGAAAAGAAAAGTACTCCATGCACTTAAGTACAAACATACGTAGTCTGTTCAGAACATATACTGTTTCTTCCCCAAATATTTTCCACCTGTTGCCAGTTGGATCTATGAATGTGGAAGCCACAGTTACAAAGGGCAGAATGTAAATCCCGTGGTGTCTCTTCTAGGGAATTCTGAGGAATAGAATTTACTTCTAGTCTATGAACGCAGTCTCTGGACTCAGACTACACTGAGTCCTGACAGTGCCTCACTTTCCACTTTTATGAAAGATGGCTGATTCTGCTATTACCCCCATGGAGCTATTGCAAGGATTCAATGAGTGAATATATGAAAAACTGACAGCAGGATCCTTTCAGGGCTTGAGGCTTGTTCTCCTTTTACAGCCTCTCCCTGTGACTTCCAGGGGCTTAGTTCTTCAATTGTCTTTATCCACTGTCAGAGTGGAAGTACGGATGAGATGGCTTCTCCAGTTCCCCACTCAGAAAAGAGATACATCTTGGAAGCTTCAAACATGGCCCCTGCATCTGATAAAAGCTCACACCATCTGTGTTCTAACAAAGGATGATCAGAGTTGCTGGTCTTTGAGATGCTAAGAAGGTGTGTGGAGCCACCTTTGGCTTTGCCAGTATTTGTGTAATAGTACTTAATTGTGTTGAGATTTTTGCCAAAATTTTGCTCAGGAGATTAGGACAATGCATCTCCTCATACAGACTATTAAACACAACGGTGATAAAATGGCAGGTGTCAGTCCATAAAAGAAGCTGACATAGAACTACCCGAAGTGAGGTTTATTGGAATGAGAGGACCTCAAGGCCAGGACTGTGTCTTGAGGTAGGAAGGAACGTATTAGACGGGAAACACACAATATTGAGATCTAAATGTGGTGGAGGCTTAAAAGGAAGAAGAGGCTTCCAAGAGGAGCATCACTAAGAATGTAAATAGGTAGTAGGTGGCCAACACAAAAATGGAAGCTGTGTGTGTGTGTGTGTGTGTCTTTTGCTTTCCTTTATTTTGGTATTTTTCCTCTTATTTGCTTTGTTGTTTGTTTTGACATTTTATTTGTGTGTGTGTGTATGTGAGAGAGAGAGTGAGAGAGAGAGAAAGAGAGCACTATTATAAAGAGGGCTTGGGAGGGCAGTGGTAACTCTTTAGAGAGCAGTATTCATCTGTAGCCCAAATCCTGGAGCAGTCTCCCTAGGTAGTCTTGAATTAATCCCTAGGATGAAGGACAGGTTTGGCTTTTTACACATTTTTTGGGTAGTGGGAAGTTTCACATCATGTAATTTAGTTCAGCACAGGTATGTGATAAAGGGCATGGAGGAGCTAGGTACTGGTTGGGTCCCTAAATCAGGGGCTGCTGTTAGGCCACCGGATAGAACGTTTCTTAATTTTTGGTCCCAGGAAGCGATGCCAGGGGGCATGGCCTGATTCAAGCTTTGGGATCAGACCTAAGGTGCAGGCCTGTGTTCAAACACATATCACTTAAAGTAGAGTCTCCAAAGATGGGAATGTAGCTGAGTGTTTGCCTTGCATTCAAGGAGCCCTAGGGATGGTTCCTAGAACTGTAAAAAGAAAACAAGAATGAAAAAAAAAAGGACAACTTTTTATAGTGTCTAGCATCTTCAGATTGTGGGGCACATGATGACCTCATGCTAATTCACATTCAAATGTGGAGCGAATCTGAGGTGCATTAGCCCGTGCTGCATAGAGGAACTTTGCTGCAGCATTAGCTCTGAACAAACCTGTGGACTTTGCACCTTCACAACACCTAGCACCCATGAATGCCTGACACACCCCAGCTCAGAGCAGAGCCTACTGCATGTTATCAATTCCGGTGTTTCATCGTCCAGACGAAGCTTCCCGCTCTTAAAGAAACAGAAGAGTTTAATTGTGGAAAAAAAAAGACTTTAGATAAGTTCCTACTGTCATTCTTCAGCAGGTAAGTTTCCAGTTTGTGTGTTAGAATGTTTAATTAAAAGAATTTCTGTTTGAATAGTTGCTTTGAGTTTCATAAAAAAAAAAAAACCCTAAATGCCTGTTGGCTTGGCCTTACGGAAGCTTGTGCCATGGTTTCTGAACTGGCTGTAAGCAGACTTCTGCCATTGTGTGCTACCCTGTGCAGAGTGGCAAACTTAGCCTTGACAATCACAAAATCAAAGTTCCAATCAACTCTGAAGAATGGGGAAGGTGCAGTACATGCTGTAGCATCAAATATTTGCCTGATGCATTAGGTAGTAATGTAAAAAGGGGCAGTGCACCTGCCTTATTAATAGGCAAATTTGCTTTAATCTTTCATAAATGCTACAATTATATGTGTAGCAAAAATTGTTTAAAGATATTTCCCCATGGTTTGCTGCCAGAAAATGTTAGGTTTGTGTATGTGTTTTATAGAGCCATATACCCAGGTTTTCATGAAAATCACTTCTCCAGTGAAAAGGGGCCACATGTAAAAAATGTTCAAGAAGCCCTGTTGCCATGGATATATTTTTGCTGAAAAAACAAAAGGAATAAAAATTAAAGATATAATGAAAGAAGAACTATAAGACTAACTGGAAGTTTTTCTGAGTCAAATACAAAGGTTAGGGGAGCTTTATATGTATGAAATAAAAAAATCTTAGTGGCTCCTCAGGCTGGCCTTCTAATTGGAGCCTATTGGCTTTTGATGGGTGCCTTGTTTCTTAATGGGATCAGACACAGTCCAGATGAGTGAAACATTATTTACAACACAATGAAAAAACATCTCCCCCAAATATGACACCCTTGCACCTAGGACGGCTCAGAAACTTTTCTCTCAAAACTGTTCATAGATGCTGTTTATCTCCAAAGCGAAGACAGGCTGATCTGCATTCAGCAGTCAGCTGCTCAGAGCTTCTGCAGTGTGAAGATTTGAAATTGACTTTCTCCCTCGAGGGTGTTCCTTGGATGTGGGAGGGGGAAGAAGAGTCAGCTAAGCCAGGGCATCTTTAAAGATCTTCTCTCTGAAGCAAGATACAAACTGTGCTCTTTAAACAATGCATTTCCAATCTTCTGAGCTGCGACCTCGCCTACTTGGAGTGAATACCAATGAAATCAATGCTTCCTTGAGGGAGAGACAGAACTTCTGGGGCTACCAGGCAGATGAGAAAGGAATATATGAAGGAAATAGTGGTCTTTCTGGGATCCTTGGCAATTTTGCAGATCCTATGGATAGGGAAAATAGAGGAATTAGTGAGATATTAACTTAAATCTTGGAAATCACAAAAATTTAGCCTCTTGTCACAGTATGTACATTCAGGAGTTTACCATGAGAAGTATACTCCATTTTCATTGGAAGGGCCAGCCTTCACACAGCATCTATTGTATCCGTACTTTAATCAGCATGTACTTGCACAGGACTAAGTACAGGATGGGAAGAACCAGGTTCAAGTCTTGACTGTCACTGATGTTACTCAGTGCTCCTGTGAACCTCTTTCCTTTTCTGTAAAATGAAAACAGTGAAGAGTTTCCTGATCATTAAAAGAATATATACAGTTAATGCAGTATAGGCACCATTTGTTGCATAGATATAGCCTCCCTTTTTCTGTCCCTATCTGATTTCTCTGGGTATCATTTTGTCTGTCTCGGCATCTCTGTTGTCCAGTCTCCTCTCTCTCTCTGCATTTCTCTCCTCACTCTTTATCCATCTATCTCCCTCTTCCTCTCTCTCTTCTCGTTTTCAGTCCACCTATCTTACTGCTAGCTTCTTTCCTTTCTGCTCTACCTCCCTTCCTCTTTCTCCCATCTACTCATTCTTTACAACTCAACTTCCCCCTCAAATCTCTTGGCCCCTCCTTCTGCAGATTCCACCCCCGTTATCTCGTATACTCTTAGTTTTAGTTCATCACTCAGCAATTTACTATTTCATTAATGCAATGAATCCTTGATTTTAAAACATGTGTCTCCCCAAATATGAACACAAAACTCATCTACAATAAATCCTCAATGGTTGATACTTGTACTTACATGAGATAGTTAATACCTCATCTCAATTTCTTTTTTCTAAGTTGATCAGGGAAAATTATGGACAATATTTGTAGAATAATTGTATGGTTTCCGTATCTTTTTTTTTCTAGAATTGTTTTGTTTGTTTTATTGACATGCTCCCTTTATCAACATAAATTTGAGTCAGGGGCTGGTAGACTGCCTGTCTGGCATGCACCAGGCCCTAGGTTCTATACCTAGCACTGCATAAACACTGGTAGTGGATGCACTTCTACAATCCCAAGGTGAAACAGGAGACTCAGAAATCCAAGATCTGGAGCTGAAGACAGGACTCAGCAGTTGCGAATAACTTGCTGTCCTTCTGGAAAACGTGGCTTTGATTCCCAGCACCTCCAAGGCAGCTCACAACTGTCTGTAACTCTAGTCTGAGAGGATGTGAAAACCCCTTTCTTGTTTCAGGAGCACTGCAAACAAGTGGTGGATAACAGAGATGCAGGTAAGGGACAACACTCACAAAATAAGAGTTCAGAAGAAAATGCTTTAAAAGAAATTTAAGAACATCCTGGACCATCTATATAATGAGCTAAAGGCCAACACGACTAGATTAGACCCTATCAAAAAAATGACCCATTAGATGCCATCCTAATGCCAAACCCAAACCAAACCAAAGAAAACTAAGTGTATTCAATAAACAATAGATTACTCTGAAATTCTATATTTTATCTGATCACTGTCTACAGAATTCCTTACTACTTTTCTTTTCCCTCCTTTGGCCCAAAGTATATTTTCAAACCTTCATGTTTTTTTTTTTTTCACCTTTCTTATGCTGGCTCCAGATGTCAGTCAGACCACAAGCAGCTTGGCCTAGGGACACAAGCAGAGGCAATACTCTCCTGGCAGTTTCAACCCCTGTTATCATGAAGGCTTTTTTTCCCACTGTGCATGCCTCTGGATGCCAGGGCTATCCTGGCCTTTTTTCGGGCAACACCCCTAGACTCACTGAGAAGTAAGTGATCTCATCCAAGGTGATTAGCTCAGAGAGAGGGGACAAGAAAACGTACAGCATGTGCCACCCTCACCTTGGAGGAGAAAGATGGATGTCAACCACGGAAAGGTACAACCTTCCAAACTTAGGCAGCTTAGCAGAGCTGGAGCCAAGAAGAACACGTGGTGGCTGTGTGTGGCGGTGACACCTTAAGAAAAATCACTTTGAGCCCTGCGCCTGAACCTTTAACTGCTGTGGGCACCGACCCAGCTTTCTTCCCAAGTCAAATGTAAAAATGGTTTAAGGAAGCAGGTGCTCCCCACCCCTGCCCTTTGCCCTTTCTCCACTTTTGCTATGGCAAATGTCTGGCAGCCATTTCACAGTGTTTACAAATTACGAAAATTGGGGAACAGGCAATTATGAAAATCTTGAGAGGCTGCAGGAGAGAGGTAACTCTTGGAACAGGTCAAGGTAGAAAGCAGACTCTAAGGTTTTTGAAGAGTGAGCTGCTTGCTCTCCACCTCTGCCAGAAAAAAGTTGGTGAGGAGGCACATTGCCATGCTGATGTGAAACCAAGAAAAAAGACATTGATACATACCAAGTTGGGAGAAGTGTGGAGGCAGGGCCAGACCGTCATGGCTAAGGCTTCTGAAACCAAATGTATCTCTCCCATGGACAATAAGCAAAAAGGTTCAGGGAAATATATGAAAAAGAATAAATTCCATAATCTAAAAGAGAGGCGATACATTTTGAGTTCTCTCCTAACAGGACAGTCTGGCTTCACGTGTGACCTTGCTGTTTTTGTGCCATCTGGAATAAAAATCTAGTTGTCTACCCACATTCATTTTCTGAATGAAATAAATGTGTATTCAGTAATAATGAAAATAATATAAGTACATTTTAGACTGCTTAGAAAGCTGCTTGGGTTTCATGATGGATCATAATAATTTAATAAATGTTTTTTCTTTTAATTTTAAATAGCTTGTTTTACATGTCAATCCCAGTTCCCTCTCCCTCCCCTCCTCCCACACTCCCCACCCCCCCATCCTCCCACCCTATTGCCAATTCCTTCCACATAGGGGATATCTAGAGTCTGTCATTTCACTCAGGGTAGGGTCCAGGCACTCCCCTAAGAGTCCAGGCTGAGAGAGCATCTCCCTCTTTGTGTTATGGATACACGATGCCTGTTAGTATTCGAGGGATAAACACTGATCCACTGCTCAAGACCCCATAGGTTGCCCAGGCCTCCTCACTGACTCTCACATATTTGTAGAATAATTGTATGGTTTCCGTATCTTAAAATATCACCGGCATTCTTTGAAGCATTTTTGTTTTGGCAATGAACAGAGAGAGAGAGAGAGAGAGAGAGAGAGAGAGAGAGAGAGAGAGAGAGAGAGAGAGAGAGAGAGAGAGAGAGAGAGAGAGAGAGAGAGAGAGAGAGACAGAGAGAGAGAGAGAGAGACAGAGAGAGAGAGACAGAGAGAGAGAGACAGAGAGAGAAAGATCTTAAGTTTTTTTCTGACTCTAGAATTTAAACTCTGCGTTTCCTGTTAAATGTCAGATGATTTTGGTCTGGTCTGAGTTTTAGTATAAAACAGGCTTTGTTTGTGAAAATCTTTATTGCAGTAGTCTATTCCTTGGGACAGCTATAGGCATTCCTTATTTGCTCTGCCATATGATTGCAGTTCCTGCTAGTAGGAGAAGCAGGTTCTTGGATATCTGTTTCGTGTTAGAGGCTGTAGGACATATCCAATCTCCTGCTTAACTATCATGCTTCTCATGGGCATCATTGGACCAGACAGTACTTTTGTGGTTTTTTTTAATTATTAAAACTTTGTCTTCGGTTATCACAAACAAACCCAGAAAAACACCCACCTACTCATGCACAAATTGAAACATGTTCCCCGCTATAAAAATTTTGGTAATTTGAAGCATCATATGAACCTGTCTGTTTGGCTGACCCAAATTGTATTTTCCTCTTGAAAATCAGTGAAAGGAGCAGTGCAACATGGGTAAACCCTGGTTTCCCCCACAGATGAGAAATGTTTTCCTACTACAACACTTCCTGATTGCTTTGAGCAGTTTCATGTTGAGTAAAAACAGAGAGAGACTCCCAAAATGAGTGCTTGCAGTCAGTTTTCAAAGTTCAACAGTTTTCGTGGGAGTTACTGTTTCTTTTAATTCTGCTTAATGTAAACATCATATTCAATGGGCTTAGAGGACAGATATAGCAGACTTTTCCATAGACCTTGCAGTTTCTACTTCAGACAATGGTCAATTAATTTTCACTCAATTTCTAAATATTTGTGCTACTTATGTTAGAAAAGTTTTGGTATTATAGGAGTGACCTCTGTTTTCCTTTTAAGAATAGTATGTCTATGAATTTGGGGAAATTATTTGAGTTCTTAATGTTCTGCTTGCTATACATTTAGGGATAGGTGATTTATGATCTGCCTTTCTGAGAGAGGTGAACACACTTATTTTCTGTGAGGAGGAGAAGAAGAAAAAGCAGAACATCTGAGTGAGACACTTTAAGTTCACGTTTTGTGCAAGACCTCAGCTGATAACACACAAACAAACTGGATTTCTAGTGCTTGTTGCTAACTATGTATAAGAACTCATTTATTTCACGTCTTTCTCAATTTAGTTCCTAATTTTGATTCACCCTTTCCTCTGGCTGGAGTACACCCTTAAGTAGAACTTTCCAAGTGCTTCTTTGGAACGTGCACCTGAGCACATTTTGATGTTCCCTTTACAGATAGGAGGTGATTTTGATACCAAATTACTGTGTCTTTGTATTTTTTTTTCAAAATACAATTTAGTGTTAAAACTTGGTCCAGCTTAGTTTTTATTCACTCTGTAATCTGTGTGTGTTGGCTTACATGAATTCTTTCCCATTAAAAAAATCTTTTTTTAATCCCCGAATATTCATCATGATGCTTATTGTTTATGGGTATTTGTTGATTTTTGCTAGAACATGATACTTGCATCCAACCTTCACTCCCATTTTTTTTAAACTATGAAAGTCTGAATTTGATTGTATCTTTAACTACAGATGTTCTAGCACTAGGAACATTCCCCCAGTGGGTGGGTACTGAGTTTACCTAGAAAAATGGTAAACTTATTCTTAGTGACCCAAGAATACTATATTGTATATATAATAAGATACTGTGCTGTTTGAAAAGATTGCTTTCAAAGAAACACAGAGTATATGGATCACAAAGACACTGTTTTCTTGGCAAGTTGAAAAGCTAATTTGCTAAATTAAAGTTGAAGCCTTAGCTACAGAGCAGGTGGAGACAGAGGGACAACTTAAGCCCAGGCATGTGGGCCCAACATGAGCAAAGCATTAAGCTACCACTCCACAAGACATATATACATATAAAAACAAACAAACAAACAGAAAAACTAAAACCAAAATCAGAATCAACAAACAAGTAAACAAAGAGGAGGAGGCAGGATTTATTTCCTTTTCATTTTGAGGGGTGATTCTGAAGGAAACGATAAGTTCACCTAATGGGAAAGCTGTGTACAATGGGATCTTTTTGAGATGCTTACCTATTGCAGTCTTATTGGGAAGATCCTTAGTTCATTTTCTTGTGGAACGCTTTCAGAACATTGCCAGGGAGACTTGTACCCTGAATAGGAGGAACATGTAAATTCTGGTAGTTGGTTACTACACAACCAAATGGCCCAATCGTTTCAAACCAGGCGTATGTATCACTTTGCTAAAACTAAGAACAGTAAGTAAAAAAGAACCCAGCCTGTTAAACCATCTGCTTGTTGCAAAAAGGAAAAAGAAAAAGTTTGCCATAAAACAGACTTGAAAGGCCCATGTCTTTGAAGAACAGCCTGTCAATGGCAGAAATTCTTGCTTTTGTAGGTGTGCATATAAAGATAGCAACACAAATTGATACAGGTTTGAGCTAGAGAAATGGACTTGACTGCTTAGAAGCCTTCCTTGATATTTTTTCAAAGAAAATGTTGAAAAACCAAGTCAGTGCTCATCAGCATCTTTGTTTATGTTGCTGTAACATTTCCCATTTCCCCAGGTGGCAGTGGCACTTTGAGAGGCCACATACATCCTTTTTATATTTGTTCATTCACCTATGCACTCACATACTCATTCATTCACTTTTAGGAGACCCTTTTCTATGCTCCTGTATTACATTCTGAGAAATTTTGGGTGGTGAAAATATAAAGCAGTGATCTCACTCCTCTTCATTGGACTTGTTTTTTTTTCCTCTTCTGGAATTAAACACAGGGAATCGAGAAACTTATTCAATAGTGTTTAGAATGAGAAATTGGATTTGAATAAAAAAATGGTAAAACGGAACTGAAACTTCTCTGCAGTGGAGACAATCGTGGGGGGTGGCTTATTAATTTTTAGAGAAAAAATGGAAAGATCAAGAGGGAAAAAATAGTCAGATGAGTTCAGCTACAAGCTGGTCACTACAGGAAAGCACCTGGGTGCATGCCTGAAATAACCTACACTTGGGAGATTGGGGATGGAGAACCATCAGTTCTAGGCCAGTCAGTGCTGCACAGCAAGATTCAGTCTTTAAAACCAACCAGTCAACAAACAAACACTCCCAAACTAACAAATACAATACATAACAAACATATCCATGAATATTCTCTGAAGTATTTTTGCTCCATTTCTAAGAAACGTCCTCACACTCATCCCACTGATTTATAATACACACACACACCCACAGACACACACACACACACACACACACACACACATCCATGCATACACATAGAGAAAGAGAGATCAAGAGAGAGCAAGGGAGACACACACACACACACACAGAGAGAGAGAGAGAGAGAGAGAGAGAGAGAGAGAGAGAGAGAGAGAGAGAGAGAGAGAGAGAGAGAACTATCTGTACGTACATGTATACCAACGCATGTTTTGTTATATTTCCCAGTGGTTCATTCTTATCTAATTCTTTCTTCCTTTATTCTACTCTTTCCTCTCCTTATTTTCATTCCTTCTTTTTTGTCCTCTTAGAAAAAGTACTACCCAGTCCTTATTCCATCTGTAACATAGATTGTCTAATCTTTTCAGTATAGTGAACTCCATATATTTGAAATTCTACTCTACCCTCAAAGACCATTTCTTCCATGTCCCGCGCTACCGTCTTGCCAGCAAGAACGACGCAGAACACTCGGATCCTTCTGCAGTAAAGCTTTAATGCATCTTGAGAGATAGATGATCAGCTTCTTAGAGGGAGACCCCAAGCTAAGAAACCCAGCCCCTTATATAAGCCTAGGAGCTCCGAGTGAGACGTGTAGAGCCGGGATTGGTGGTTTGCACATCACCCCAGATGACGCCACGGGAGAGGCACAGCTTAAACGGTTAACTCCAACTGACAGCAGATGTCAGCGCCATCTTCTAACGGTTAACTCCAACTGACAGCAGATGTCAGCGCCATCTTCTAACGGCAATAGCGATAGCGAGGGCGGCTCCTCACATCTCCCCTATTCATTTATTTTTGAAGCAATAGGACAACCACAACTTTGGAGTGGAGATAGAGGTCAAATCCCCATGTGCAAATTTGGAACATGTACAAAGCTCCTCTCCAGGGTCTTATCCCCAGAGGGAGCCCTGACCAGTCCGATGTCGTTTTTCTGGGGGAAGGAGATCATGACATAGAACCTTCATGCAAGATGACTTATCTCCCAGGAGAAAGTCGTTATACCGCAGACCTCTCCTGTGCAGTGCTTAGCCTTGTAACTCCTTGGGCTGCTGAAGCCTACCCACTCTATCCCGTGCAATGAGACTAGCCTCGTGGGGTGCAAGAGCCGGGAGGCCAGTGACCTATTGCTTTAACATGGTTAACCAAATGTCAGGGGAGGCTCCGTGTTCTAAGGCAGCAAGTGCTTGTGCCACCACCACTTTGTCTCTTTTGTTTGGGCTCTGAGCTTACACACCATCCAAAGCATCAACACTATTCCACAGCAGAGAACTAGGCTAAATGATCCTACCCCCACCCATTCCTTAAAATAAGAAAATGTAGATGAAATCCAGGAGGAGAGGCCTTCCATCAGAGAAAGATCCAGATGTGTCGAATTCACTTGTAGGATCGCCATTCTCAACTCACGGAGTGTCTGCTCAAACTCAAAAGTCCAATTCTGTAATAAATGTTGAGACAGAGCTTGTGACAGGTTAGCTGTTCTTGTAAAATTTTCATATTGTACTGAAGTGACACAAAGGCCAGGCAACTTTTGTTCACATCCCAATTGGGCCATCTGCCACAATATATCCAATTGTTCCTGAACCAAATTAATCTGTTGGTTTACCAACATCAGGCCTCCTTGTATCTGAGAATTGGCAGTGGCCTGTTTATCTAGGACCATGGTCACAGTGGCCTATAGTTTATTAATGGTTTGAGTTGTCTGCACAGTGGCAGAAAGTGCAAGGGCCGAGGCGGTAACCGAAGCAGTAACCGCGGCGGTGGCTATCAGGCCCACAATAATAGCAGAGATCCCAAAAATCTCGCTTTTTCCTAAACAAACTTAAATTACTTGGCGTCTCAACAGGAACTGGAACAAATCGAGGCATGTGCATTACCAAAGCAAAAGGGTGCTTAATAGCATCCCAGCATAATGCATAAAAACAATTTTAAGCAGAGTAATTTATTTTTTTTTGATTCTTACCTAAGGTATCATTACTCACAACCCAAATAAAGGGCAGCCAAACACAAATTGGAGCAGTTGAATAATTAGTTCTCTTAAAAGGGGTATACTTAACATTGGAGGAGGACCAATCAGATGATCCATAGCTCTGTCCCTCACTCAGACTGTTGCCTAATGCCCCTTTCCAATCAAAAGTAATCTGTCCCTTCTCACTATCATAGGAGAAAGATCAGTACAGTTTCCATTAATTTAAAAGGATTAGTATTAGATCTTTCTGGATCCATATGAATAAAATTATCCTTTAATGAAGAAATCACAGTAAAGCACAAGCTTCCTACTAATGACAAGGTTCTCTCATCCTGAAAACTCTGTATCTGAGGATCTAAAGGCAAAAAGGCAAGCCCCAACTCTCTATTAGTTGTGAAAAATCTAGGGAACTCCTGGGCATTATGCATCACTGGCATCGGTAGGGGGAAGGTAGACATGATGGCCCACCGTAACTCTCCCATCATACTAGGAACCATCATCCCGAGTAGGAGAGTCTTCATCACCCACTTGGCCTCCATCCTTCTTATTTTGGAGTTGTGAAGGAGCTCTTCGAGTGAGTCTTTCAGGGATCCACAGGGGGTTTTCTTCCTCCTGTGGAAAAACACACACAGCTCCCCTGGATCTTATAAGAATAGGATCCGGGCCTTTTTAGAGATCAGTCAAGACATCTTTCCATTTTACCATTTCTTTTGGCCTATCAGGCTCTAAACTGTGGCGATCGGCCGCAGTGTGGCCTTGGGCATCAGAGTTCAAGAAATTAAGGGTAAAAAGTGCCATGGATACAGCAACTCTTGGTACCGAGGGTAGAACATCCTCAATACTCCCCTTTTGTTTAATCAGATATGATTTGAGTGTACGATGGGCACGTTCCACAATGCCCTGTCCTTGAGGGTTATAAGGTAGGCCAGTTAGATGGGTAACATCCATTTGCCGACAAAACTGTCGGAATTTTTGAGAGGTATATGCTGGTCCATTGTCTGTTTTTAAAATTTTGGGTTTTCCCCAAGCACTCTAGGCCTCAAGGTAATGTTGAATCACATATGAGGCCTTTTCTCCTGTTAGGGGTGTGGCGAACATTACGCCAGAACAGGTGTCAACAGAAACATGAACATATTGAAGCCTTCCAAAAGAGGGAATATGAGTAACATCCATCTGCCACATCTGTAATGGTCTAATGCCACGTGGGTTTATTCCCATGTGGGGAGTAGGTAAGAATTTGCAGCAATTCTGGCATTGAGTAACAATTTCCCTAGTCTCTTTCCTGGATAGAGCAAAACGACGGCGCAAGGTCTCAGCCGTCACATGAAAGCGCTTATGGAATTCTTTTGCTGCTTGTGTATGGGTAGACAAGGCAGCGGCCACCAGCTTTGTAGCCTTGTCCGCTAAGTCATTCCCTAAGGACATGGGACCTGGGAGTCCAGAATGTGCTCGGACATGGGTAATGAAAACAGGAAATCTCCTATTTAACAAGGCAGCTTGTATCTTTTGAAAGATGTTAGCAACTCTGTTGGAGGATCTTATTATTCCAGCTATCTCAAGGAGATTAATTGCATTAACCACATAAGAGGAATCTGATACAATATTGAGGGGTCCTGGAAAAGCCTCAAGAACCTCTAGTACTATCAGACATTCTACAACTTGAGGTGAAGTTTTATTATATTGTTTAGATATAACCCTATCCTTGACCACATAAGCTCCCATACCAGTTTTTGATCCATCAGTGTACACCACAGTCCCATCTGTGGCAAATTTACAGGGAGTGGCAACACATAGGGGGTAAAACATCTCTGTTTGCCCTCAGCATTCCGCCAGGTTAAGGCTGAGGCATTGATGGCAGGAGAGGACTGGTATCCAAGACCTTGTAGAGAATGAGATGAAACAACAGTGGGCCAAGACTTCGGCCACCAATGGAGTGAAATAATGCTTTTGTCTGCTCCCGTATCCATTATCCCTTTAAATTCTTTTTTATTAATTAACAATTTTATTGTAGGTCTCTCATTTAGGGGTATAGCCAGATAGGCTGAATCACTTCCAGAAGATCCCATAGCCCTTTTTTGTAAAGTGTAGGTTTCTCCATCCCCGAGGGAGGGCAGCAACACCAGTTGTGCAATTCTATCTCCCTGCTTTATAGAAAATACACCCCGAGGGCTAGAACAGAGAACTTGAATTTCCTCTTTATGATACGGGTCAACAATTTTAGGATATATAATGAGTCCCTGTAAAGTTAAGGAGCCACGGCCCAGAATAAGCCCAATGGTGGCAGGGGGCAAAGGTCCAGGGGAATGGACTGGGACCGGTTGAACATTCATTTGGGGCATGAGTAAGAAGTTGGAGGCGGCACGTAAGTCCATTTTGGGGGTTTCTCGGAAACCTCTACTTTTTCTTGATTGCTTTTTTGAAATTGGTTCCCATATTTCTGAGGGCCCTGGGACCATGGGCCCCGTGACCCGTTTTTTGATTGGGGTACCTTGGGTTCTTCAATAGGGGGCAGAAGCCTCCCTTTTACATCCCGGACTGACCTGTATTTGTTAGCCCTATGATAACCTTTACCACAACGATGGCAAAGCTTTGATTCTCTTGTTCTTTTAGGGGCTTGACAATCTTTCTTAAGGTGCCCCATTCTCCCACAATTAAAACAAGCTTTTTGATTAGATAAATCTCTATACCTGTGCGTTTGTAAAATGGCGGCAGCTAGTCCTGCATTGGTTAGGGGTCCCCCCCAGCTCCCTGTACACTCTGAGCCAATCTTGTAAACCTTTGTTTTTGCGAGGGGCGATAGCTGCTCGACATTTCTGGGTTGTTTGTTTATAGACAAGTTGCTCAATCAGGGGCATAGCTTGTTCTGAATCACCAAAGATGTGACTGGCGGCCTCTGTCATTTTGGCCACAAAGTCTGAAAATGGCTCTTGGGGTCCTTGGACAATCTTTGTAAGGTGTCCACTGGACTCTCCCCTTTTTTGTGAGGGCCTTCCATGCTTTAATAGCGGCGGCCGACACCTGACCATAGACACCCCAGATGTAGTTGGTTTGATTAAGGGCATGTTGACCCTGACCTGTCAGCATTTTAAATGTCCACTGCCTCTGATTCTCATCTTTAGCTGTGGCATTAACTCTAGCTTGCGCCTGGGCTGCATCATACCAGAGAGCCTTCCATTCCATGTATTGTCCCATGTTGGGAAGCACTGCTTTCACTGTCGTCTGCCAGTCAGTGGGAGTCATGGCAAAATTAGCAAGCCTTTTTACCTGTATTGTAGTAAAGTTAGCATTGACCCCATAATTACGAACGGATTCGGCCAATTCTTTGATTTGATTGTAATCTACAGGGGTATGTACTCTTTTGCCTTTCGCATTCTCGAATACTGGAAAAGCTACTTGTATTTTTCTCCGTTCCTCTAAAGGTAAAAAGGAGTCAGTACCAGTATTCAGCCGAAGCTCATACTGCGGAGGCGCTGAGGGGCGTGAGCCCGCCGGATTTATAGGCGGTGGCCTCACATTCATTTTTGTTTTCAGTGGCCGGTGTCTATTAGGGTGATATCTTTCTTCCTCATACCGTGCCACCTCCTCCTCTAGGCCACCTTCTTCGCTAGAATACAGAGTGTCAGAATCAGAATTATCTAGCTCCAAGGCTTCTAGCTCTACTGTAGGGTATAGACTAGA
The DNA here is from genome assembly GCF_017639785.1 of Mesocricetus auratus. Lineage (NCBI taxonomy): Eukaryota > Metazoa > Chordata > Mammalia > Rodentia > Cricetidae > Mesocricetus > Mesocricetus auratus. Next base: position 20,950,717 of record NW_024429191.1, read on the forward strand.
TTCTGGCTTTTTCTTTTTCTTAGATTTGTTAGGGGGTGAATGATCACTCCCTTCTCTCTCTCCCCCTTTCTTAACTTCTCGGGGAGGGCCTTTTTTCTTAGACATGTCTTTCCTTTTGCGAGCTCCCATTCTCTCACTCCGTTCAGTTTCTGACATGTTATCCTGAACTTCCTCTAAGGTTCCCTGACTTTCTATTATAGCAGGGTGACAGGCCTCATCCTCCAAGCAGTTTTTAACTAGCTTCCAAATGGCTTTGGTACCTAAGTGGAGATCTCCTTTTGTATGCTTTTTGTCTAATTCTTTATCTAGCTTGTTCCATGAGGCCACAGTGAGGGACCCGGAACAAGCATACCATGGTGCCACTCTATCTACCTCCTTCACAAAATTTTGAAGTGTTCGTGGTGCAATTTTAAGATTTCTTTGTTTTAGCACAGTCTGTAGGGCAGTAACCACTGACTGTGACAACCCCATCGCGCTAGCGGCTTATCTAAAAAACGGCGCTCAACTCCGTTACCAGACTGACAGCACCAGACTGACAGCACCAGACTGACAGCACCAGACTGACAGCACCGTTCTGTCAGCACCAGCCACGATGAAGGAGAAGGACAAACAGGACTAGCACCAAAGCCTCCACTGACCCGTCCCACGGTGATGACAAACTAAGGCCAAAGTCGAGAAAGGGGGTATTTAGGATAAAGTATACCTCTCTGAACTTACGTCCCTGCAGTTCTGAATCTGCCCCGTCTTCCGAGGGGTCTCCCGCGCGCCGGCGATGTTGAAGAGTTCCCGGGTTTCGGCACCAGATGTCCCGCGCTACCGTCTCGCCAGCAAGAACGACGCAGAACACTCGGATCCTTCTGCAGTAAAGCTTTAATGCATCTTGAGAGATAGATGATCAGCTTCTTAGAGGGAGACCCCAAGCTAAGAAACCCAGCCCCTTATATAAGCCTAGGAGCTCCGAGTGAGACGTGTAGAGCCGGGATTGGTGGTTTGCACATCACCCCAGATGACGCCACGGGAGAGGCACAGCTTAAACGGTTAACTCCAACTGACAGCAGATGTCAGCGCCATCTTCTAACGGTTAACTCCAACTGACAGCAGATGTCAGCGCCATCTTCTAACGGCAATAGCGATAGCGAGGGCGGCTCCTCACACTTCCAATTTGATTATCTTTTTTATTTGTTGTATTTTTTTTCAAGACAGGGTTTCTCTGTATTGTTTTGGAGCCTGTCCTGGAACTCCCTCGGTAGACCAGGCTTGGTCTCGAACTCACAGAGATCCACCTGCCTCTGCCTCCCGAGTGCTGGGATTAATGGCGTGTGCCACCACCACCCGGCTCAATTTGATTATCTTTTAAACTCTATTTCTAATTAAAACTGTTCTTTGTGAAACTCTTCAGAAGTGAACCAGTGCCATCTGACAAGAGCATGATAGTGTTTCTGAGGGTCACTTGATTCTTCCAGTGAGGGAGTTCCTGATGGAGACTTCTTTTCCTCACACTTGACCTTCATTCACCCTTACACTCGGCCTTTTGCTCTCAATGTAAGGAGCAAGCCTATCTTGCTTCCTGTATAGTATAATTCCGTACTGTTCTGCTGGGTGAGGTAAAATGCAGACCGGTTATAGGCAGCTTATTTAAAAAATGTCTTTTTGTCTTTAATGTCATTTCATGTCCATTCTCAGAAGATGCAATTCCAGAATCACTCCATAGATTCTGCAGAGCATATTTGGCTCTGTTTTGACATCTACTGCTAGTTTAGAATTGGGTTTTCCTTAACTCTTTAGTCTGTTTTCATTCATCCAACTTTCAGTTGTTTTTTGTTGCTGGAATTACTTCTTTCATCTTTGGTTTTGGGATCTTTGAAATGGAAGCTTTTACTATTGATTTATACCAATAAGACATAGATATCACTTGCCACATTCCAGTTGTAACTACAAGTGTAAACTTAATAAAAAGTACACTATTAACTTCTAAGTGGATGTGTTATGTCTTTTCTTCGAGGGGAGGGTTCTGAGGTCATAGTGTACAATCAAACACTTTCTATTTTGATACTTCCAAAAATGGAAATTAAAGTAGAATATGATTTTCTGTAAAATTTTATATTTAATACCAAGCTCAAGTGTTCCCTCAAATCAATGAATGTGTCATGAGGGATAACTCCATTTTTAGTCCATCTTGTGTACTGGATTGAACTGTAGAAAAGCCAGGGTCAATATGATGTTCCTTCACTGCCTCATCATATCACACTCTGCTCAAAGACCCTTTAGCTCTATGCTTGCTGCAGAGAGAATAAAGCAAATTTCCAGCGAATTCAGAATCATTGATTGATGGCAACTGGCTTGCAGAGGGACTATTTCTGTGTCTGCATGGCTCTGTGAGTATTGCTGTATACAAACATGTGCTTTGCTGTGACATTGTGGCTTATACATCTATCTTTCCTTCCTTCCTTCCTTCAAGTTTTTCATTTTCCTGTATGTGTGTAGGTGTGTGTGTGTGTGTGTGTGTTTGTGTGTGTGTGTACATGCCTATACATGCATGTAAGGGCCTGAGGTTAATGTGGGAACCATCCTCTATTTCTGCCCTACATTATTTGTTGAGGCAGACACAGTCAAATTAGAAACTTGCCGTTAAGACCATCTCACTAGATAGAAAGCTGGGAGCCTTGTCCCAGCCTTCCAAGGCTGGACTTACATGGGTAGTGTTACGCCCACCCAGCATTTATGTGAGTTCTGGGAATCTGAACTCTGATCTTCATGCTTATACAACAAATATCTTAATCACTAAATCATCTCCCCATCCCTGTTGACTTCTTCAATACACCTTTGATTCTTATGGGTCAAATAGGAGTACTCTGCTGTATGCTTTTTGTGAGTCATAGTGCAGTTTCCCTTACAGGGTAGGTACCTCATCAATGTAAGGTTTGAATTATTACTACATATTCAACTTTAATTCCACAAAACTATAAGACTATTTAAATTATCCTGACAATACCATTATAAGGTATGCCTTTATAATATTGCAGCATTAGAAAGCTATACTAGAAGACTTGCTAGTGGTGGTAGGCACTTGACTGCAAAGCTTCAGTTCACAGTTTGTTTCCTTTATTTGAAAGTCTAAGCTCTCATATTTTTTCACAAACTGGTTTATTTCCATGTTTCTGGGGTGGTTCTGGAACACATTTTATCTTAATAAGAATAACCCATCAAGCAAAAAAGCCATCAGCTTCCTCATTACTATGCTCTGAGTATACGAGAGTGTCTTTTGTCTGCCAAAAACTGTATTCCACACTGTCTGGTTTTGGAAAATGGATTGTTTTTAATGGGTGAGTTTGAGTGACTCAGGCAGAGAGCAAACCAGTGGCCTGTCCCCTCGGTTGATAGGATTAGATCTGAATGAATAAGGACATGCAATGGGCTGCAGAGTTCAGGAAATAGTCTGTGGCGCACACTGACACTCCTGAACAGCATTACCATTCTGTGTGCAGTACCAACTCTTTAAAATGCCATTTGCATTGATGATGGCATAATTGACATTGCTCCCTAAGGAACTCTGAGGATTATGGGGAGGTAGAATCAAAGAAAATTCATCTCTTCTGAATGTTTTTCTTCTAGCTACAGAATTCAGTCAGACAAGAACTCTTGTTATCTGGTGATGTCATATTAATAAAAACCAAATACGCATAAAATCCATGCATTGTCACAGTTTTCCCAATAGTCTTTTAATCTCATTCTACATCATCTTTCTAATTCACATTCACCAACATTTGTCTGACTGCCTAATATATTTTTTCTACTATCTGTTAAGATTATTCATGATCTATGTGCACATACTGATCTTTCTTTGAAAAATAAAAATTTGTAGCTTTGGCAACATCTTACCATCCCAAACACCTGTAGATGTGTATCAGAGAGGTGGAATATACAGGGAACCCACATGCAGCTTCCGCTTTAATTGAAGAGGGTTAGAATCTTTCCAATGAGCATGACCTGATAGGACCTGTAGTAGTCACTTTTCTCATTGTTGTAACAAAAATCTGATAAGAAAATGAAGGGAGACATAAGGGCTTATTTTTGTCTCACTGTTCGAGGGGAGACAGGCTTTTATGGGTGGAGAAGCATGACAGCAGGTGTGTGAAGCTTCTGGTAGCATCACTCCCATACCCAGGAAGCAGAGAGCAATGAACGCTAGCACTCAGCTCACTCTACTCTATTCAGTGAAATGTCCACACCCAGGGAATGGTCCTGATCATAGTTAAGATGGATCATCCTGCATCAGTTAACCTGATCAGCTTGCTGTCTCCTTTTTAATAAGTCAGGGACCCAACCTGGGGGATGTACCACTCATTTTCTGAGTATGTCTTCCGACTCCAGCTAAAAACTCTGGAGAACTCGCTCACAGACACATCCACAGGGGTGTGTCTTCTAACTGACTCCAGCTCTTACCAAATTGGCAATTAAGATAACCATCACAGAGACTTAGCATCAACTGTAGTGTCTTGCAATCACATCACAGAAAGATACATTCGTTGATGCCAGTAGGGTATAGTATTTTTTAAGGTAAAAACAGTAAGTTTAACTGGTTAAAAACAAATTTGGGGTGGGGGTTAGGGTCAGCATCACTTTAGGAGCCAAGTACTGAACATCTGTGAGAACACCAGATGCTCCCTGTACATTACCCCCCACCCTCCATTGTACCTTCAAGCCACTGAGCATAGAGTCCTCTACCCAGCACCAGGTCAACTTCTAGGTAGCATTGGTAGCTGAGAGATCTGCAGGACAGATTAGAATCACCTGAGAAGCATGATGCACTGGGATCCCGGGAGAGGGGTTCGAAGGGACAAGGGGTCTTTAGAAGAGCCATCTGTGAGGTCAGCATCAGAGGCTCAAAGGGGGCAAGAAAGCCACAGCTGTGCCCAGGAAGGCAGAAGGCTCAGGATACAGACAAGCCAGGCTCACAGAAGTGGGTCATCTGAAGTTCAGGGCTGAGCTGAGCAGGAGGGACTGCTAGTCTGGAAACCATCTCTCAACTCCAGCTTTATGGCCAGTTGCTCTGTGTCACCAATCTGGATATGGTCCACTAATTTCCAGAACCTTGTGTCTGTCCCACAGTATAATACCACGGAATGTTGCTGCCACATCCCGGGGAGACAGATCAAATGCAAGTGAGGGGGGAAAGAAGAGGGCTGCTGGGGGCAATCTGCTCACCTGGAACAAGTTGATGGTGATAGAGACTCCAAGCCTGTCATGAGTTAGATTGTTGGGACTAAATCCCTGCCTTTCAACCTTCCAGATTTTCTGCTTCTCGTCCCTGTAGCAACCAGGTCTTACACAAGTAAGACTAATTGGGAGTAGACCCAGGGGAAGAGCAGCCACAGTGAGGCCAGGGCATAGGTTTTAAGATTTATTTTTACACTTGTGTGTATGTGTGTATGCACGCATAGCATGTGTACATGTGGGTGCCCTCAGATGCCAGTGAAACAGTGTTCCATGGAGTTGAAGGTATAGGTAGTGGTGGACCTCCAGATGTGAGTGTTAGAAGCTGAACTCAAGTCATCTGGAACAGCAGCAAGCACTCTCAACTACCAACCCCTATCTCTAGTAAGGGTTTGAGTGAGTATACTAGATCTTGAAGTTTAGCTCTGGCATAATTATTCCTTAGATTTGTTTTGGACCATTGTATATTAGCAAAATTTTGTTAAATGTTTTGCATATAATGGTTTAGTAGAGAAAACAATCTCTAAACAACATTTTAAAACAGTTATATGAGAGATATGTATTTTCTTCAAGTATTTTATAGACATGAAATCAGTTAAAATCCCATAGGGAACCAGAGAGAAGTAAATTTATTTTTTCTTGATAAATGTCAGTAAACCCATCTTCCCACTGATATTATGCTAAGTAGAACTTATCTGCCTTATTTGTGATACTTGGAGTTAGAAAACAGCACCCGAGGCATTGCATTATTTGGCAGGAGCCCTAAGCCACCTAGGAAACATTGTAGCGTGCTTGGTGATTTGATACTGAGATCTCCCACTTTATTGCATTATACTTTTAAATGGTTAATCTTTATCTAGTGTTTTTGATACCTTATTTTATTGTAAGGACAAGAGAGTATTCAAAATAACTTTAGAGAATTGCTATAAAAGATACAGGTACATTCTTAAGGCTGAGATATAAAATGTACCTCTTCTGTCAAAACCTCATGGGTTGAAGGTTTGATCTCTAGATGGTATTGTTTTTGAGGAGAATGGACCATTGGTGTACTCACTTTATTAGTAGATTAATCATTTGATGAGCTCATAGATGAATGGACTATTAGGAGATGAGGCTTCCTTACAGGAGGATAACTGGTAGCAGGTGTTTGTCTCTGCCTCCTCTCTCTCTCTCTCTCTCTCTCTCTCTCTCTCTCTCTCTCTCTCTCTCTCTCTCTCTCTCTCTCTCTCTAAGTTAGAAACAAGCTTGTTTCACATATCAGTCCTAGTTCCCCCTCCTTCCTTACCCTGCCTTCCCCACCAGGTTCCCCAGTCCCCCACCCAATCTCCACTCCCCAGGGAGGGTGAGGCCCTCCATGGAGGATCTCCAGTGACTGTCATTTCATCCAGGGCAGGGCCTAGGCCCTCCCCCAAGAGTCCAGGCTGAGAGAGCATCCCTCATTATGGGATGGGCACTCAAATCTATTTGTATGCCAGGAATAAATACTATCCAAGGCTCCATAGATTACCTAGGCCTTCTCACTGACACCCACATTCAGGGGGTCTGGGTCAGTCCCATGCTTTTCACACAGCCATCAATCTGGGGTCCAAGGGCTCCTTCTTGTTCAGGTCAACTGTTTCTGTGGGTTAAACCAGCCCAGTCTTAGCTCCTTTGCCCATCAGTTCTCTCTTTCTGACACTGGATTCCAGGAATTCAGTTCAGTGTTTGTCTGTGGGTATCTGCCTCTGCTTTCATCAGTCCCTGGATGAAGGTTCTGTTTCCCAGACTCTCTGGCAGTGGGATTGTATGCTGACACTCCCATGATTAATTTCTAAAATCCATATATCAGTGAGTACATACCATGTTTCTCTTTTTGTGAGAGAGAGGATGGTTTCCTCTCTCTTAAGATAGGGTCTCTCTATGCAACCCTGACTTTCTGGGAACTCATTATGTATATCAGGCTGACCTCAAACTCACAGAGATGTGCCTGACTCTCTCACGAGTGCTGTGGTTAAGAGCATGTGTCATCAGCCATCACTCTGTCTTGTATTCTCAGTATTTGACCAGTTATGCATCTTTCCATTACCCAGTGCCAAAAGGAGCTTCTCTGACCAAGGTTGAGAGCAGCTCAGATAAATAATAAATACCTAGAAGGCAATTTGACGGCATGGTTGTTTAGCAAAATAATAATGATAGTGTCTGCCACAGGGTCTCTGGCCTCCTAAGCCATGGGCTTTTGGTCAGGGTTATAGTACCAGGTATGAAATTCCCTCCTATGGATCAGGTCTCAAATCCAAACAGAATGTGGCTAGTTACCCTATAATAGTTGTGCCTTTTTGTACCTGTGGACACATCTTGTCTGGAAGGTCAGTTTTGTAGCATTCAGGGTCTAGTGCTGGGTAAGACCCTGAATGCCTCTCCTTTCCAGAAGTCTGCATGTACATTATGACACTGTAAGCTAGCCAGCAGGAAGGAAGTTTCCCAGTCAGACTGGGATTGATTTTTCTATGACAAATAACCAAAATGTGTGATTCTTCAGCAACTGAATCTTACCATGCAGTTATAGTGGGTAACCAAGAGTGATAGTAACAGCCTCTGGAGCCTCCCTGACCAATAACTTATAGGGAGGTATGCCTTGCACTGCAATTTTTGTTTAATGATCACTGAAGTCATTGTTCACTCATGTGGGACACTGGCTTGAATGTGATTTTAAAGCTGTATTTGGAAATTAGCTTATTCATTAGTGGGTTTGTACAAGGTTTTTTCCTACATCTGTAGCTTAGGTTAGTCCACCTACTGCCCCCTCCTCTCACCCTCCCCCAGATCCTATTCCTTTGAATCCTTTAGTCCCCAGTATTTGCCCTCTTCTTTCATATTGTATGTAGCCTACTACCGTTCCAACTCCATTTCTAACATGGGTTGTGAGATAGCAGGCTTCTGTAGAGCTTTTCCATGCACCAGTATGCTGGTCTAGATGCCCTGTGCCTGATTTCCCCTCACATTCCTGTGATGTCTTCATTTAAGCCTTCTGACTACCAGTATTTCACTTATGCGCCTTCATCTTTCTTCCATAACACGTACCCCCTGCCAATGTCCCCTTTCTAGTTTCCTGGCTCCCATTTGGGCATCAGAGAAAACACTGAAGCTAGAGTATGCCTCTGAGTGAGAACATTTTTTTCTTCTGGGCCTGGATGTCCACCGTATAATTTTTTTTCAAGTTTCATCCATTTATCTGTAAATTTCATTTTTTCTTTTTAGCTGTATATCTACTATGTCTTTCTTATCCATTCATCGGTTGATAGATGTTGCACTCTATTCCATTTCCTAGCTATTGTGAATAGAGTGGCAGTGTATATGCACATGGAAGTGTCTCTATAGTGAGATACTAGTCCATTGTGTCTCTGCCTGGTGTATTGCAACTGAGTCATGGCAGGTCTCTTTCTAGTGTTTACAGAAACGGCCAGACTGATTTCCAATGTGGCTTCTCTCCTTTGCACTCTTGCCAACAGTGTATAAGACTTCGCCACATCCACAAGAGTATTTTCTGTCATTTGTATTCCTAATGATAACCATCTGACTGGGGTGGGATGGAATCTAAAATAATTTTAATCAGTATTTCCCTAGTGGCAAAGGATGTTGAGCACTTTGGAAGTGTTTCCTAGACATTTGTATTTCTTATTTTGAGAATTATATGTTCAGTTCAATTGCCCAATTTAAAATTAGAATGTTTTTCACTTTAATGTTCCATTTTTTTTCTTTCTTCTCATAGTCTAGATAGCAGCCTTCTGTTGGATGAATACCCGGAAGAAAAGTGTCTTCCATTTTGTAAGCGGCCCACTCATTCACAAACTTCAGTTTCCTCTCCTGTACAAAAGCGTATTATTTCCACGAGATTCCATTTGTTGATTGCTGCTCTTATTTCCTCTGCTACCAAGAACTTAGAATGTTCTTATTTGTGTTAGCAAGTTGAAGTATCCTTCTTATTTATTTATTTTTTCTCTAGCAGTTTTCAGGTATTCAGGTCTTACACTGAGGTCCTTAATCCATTTGGAATTGAATTTTGCTAATGGTGAGAGTTAAGGTCCTCCTTTCATTTCTCTGCATGCCAAAATCTAGATTTCCTAGTAACATTTGTTGAAGATGTTGTCTCTTCTCCATGTAGTTTTTGACATCCTTAAAAAAAATCAGGGAAATGTCATTGTGTAGATTTCTGTATCATTAAATCTATTCCACTGACTGTGTGCCCATTTTATGCCTGTGTGGAGGAATAAACAAAGCCAAACCTAACACAATAACTTTCACAATATTGTTAATTCTATTTTTTAACATCTTCATTGAGTTTTAAATATACATTTTAAATTGTCATTTATTTGTTTAAGCCAATTATATTTTCTTATTACAGTGTTTTATTTCTGTTCTGTGGACCCAATCTGTTTCTTTGCTCTTATTTCACTACGGGTAGCTATTCTGTTGTGACATTTAGCAATGCTATAAAATTTATAGTTTATTTCTCCATATCACTCACCTTTGAGGGAATACTCTTCTCTAGATTCTCCAGGGTGATGCTCTCTCTTTAGTGCTCTGTGTATGCCAATCATCCTCGAAGGGTGCTTTTATCTTTGTGCTTCCATCTGTGTCTGGACATTTTAAAGGAGATAGGTAGAGGAATCGGTGATTGCCTGAAAAGATTTATAGTTTTCTCATGGCTTTTCCCCATTCTTGTTGAATTACAGAATCAAATGTACCACTCAAAAACCTTTCATTCCTCAGAGCTTTACATATTAAAGTATTAAGTTTTTTTAAAAAAATCCCACTCTTGAAATTTTCACTTTTCACCAGGTTTTCACGAACAAAAGCTATTGCCATCTCATGCATTTTGTTCTACGGCACCCTTTCTCCCCCCCCCCCCCTCATTAGTTAAATTTTTCTTATTTATTTTATATCCAGATCGCAGTTTCCCTCTCCCTCGTCTCCTGCCCTCCCTACCACCTCCCCATTTATCCCTCCCCTGTTTCTGTTGAGAAAGGGACAGGCCTCCCAGGCCCCATTTCCTTGCGATTCTGCATACTCTTAGAGGGGCCCTTCCATTCTGATCCTCATTTTGCTTCCCATTGTTTGTGTTTTAAGGTCATTGTTCTTCCCAAATAGGCGGCTGTAATTTGGAGATAGCTTTAGATACAACAAAACTAGGATTAGGTCCTACTGCACTAGAATAAGCCTTAATCTAGTTATTGATGTCTTTATGGACATAGATGAGTATGGAGAAAAACATTAGCAGGAGAACCTCCAAGTGTGATTGAGGCAGAGGTGAGCTGCAGAAGTTGCAGCCAATGGATCTGAAGGATTTTTAGCAGCCACAGAAATTTAGCAAGGGATGAGAAGATCTTCCCTCAGAACCTTCAGAGAAAGCAGGAGCTCATGGATACTTTGGTTTCAGACTTCTAGGTCCCAGAATGTAGAGAAAATGAGTTTTTGTTATTTGAAAACACCTGACTTGTTTTGATTTGCTGTGGAGGCCCTAGAGATCTAGTATAATGTTCTATAGAGGCTTATTGTTGAAAAGCAAACTGGCAGCTGGGTAATGACTGAATAATTTTAGAGATTCAAAGGTCTAGTGAAGAGAGGTGTAAGGAAACAGGATTTCACCCACCTCGCAATAATTACCCACCAGTCTTACTTATTGGTACACACCCTGGACTTCTTAGATTAAAGTGGGAAAGGAATAAAAGGTACTTATTGCTCCTCCATTAATTACTCCTTTGATGAATCAAATTGTGGAAAAGGGACATTTTTGCTTCTCGATACATTTATAATCCATATAACTTTGAGAAATTCCTACCAGTTTTGGCAACAACATTTGTTCTTCTTACTTTAAGCACCCTTTAGTTATTAAGTGTTATTATTTGGGGGTCTTTTGTACGTGTTTGTATGTGAGAAGTTCATCGTATCTGAATCAGAGATACTAATTTGCATTTTCTCATCACCTTTGCCATGCTTTAAATTACAGACCTATGTTAAGAAGTCTCTAGTAAGACAGTGGTAGCATCTAATGAGACATTGGTTTACATGTGCTGAAACTTTCTCCTATACCATGCAGCAATTTTCTTGTATCTGGAGATTTCTAGATTACTCCAATCTAGCATTAAACAAATACTGAAGTCATAATTTTAAAAAAATTAAAGAACGTAAAAATTCCTGCTTGTAGGTAGGGGAGTGCCAGCCTACAATCCACTGTAAGAGAGTTTGGGAAACAGGGAGGGCCCTAAGAGAGATATGCTTGTTACCCCAGAGCAGGGGAAAATTGGACAGGGTCTCCTAAGTTGACTGGGACCATGGGGGGAGGGGACAGGGAGCTGAGGTAAAGTGAGGGGGAGAAGAGAAAGGGAGAGGAGGACATGTGGGAGTAGGAAAATTGAGTCATGGGAAGAATAGAGGAGAGAAGAATGAGAGATACCATAATGGAAGGAGTCACTATAGGTTTGAGGAGAGATCTGGCACTAATGAGATTTCCAGATATCTACAAAGATGACACCAACTGGCAATCTAAGCAATAGGGGAGAGGCTACCTTTCATGACTAGCCCTGATAATGAGATTGGCAACTACCTTGTATGCCATCCTAGAGTCTTCATCCAGTGCCTGATGGAAGCAGAGCTAAACACTGAACTGAACTCCTGGAAACCAGTTGCAGAGAGGGAGGAGTGATAAGCAAAGGGGTCATGACCAGGCGGTGAAACCCACAGAAACAGCTGACCTGAACAAGGGGGAGTTCATGGACCCCAGTCTAATGGCTGAGAGGCCAGCATGGGACTAATCCAGATCCCCTGAACGTGGGTGTCTGTGAGGAGGCCTCAGCCATCTTTGGGGCCTCGGGTACTAGATCAGTATTTATCCCTGGCATCCGAATGGACTTTGGGAGCCCATTCCACAGGGAGGGGTGCTCTCTCAGCCTGGACACATGAGGGAGGGCCTAGCCCCTGCCCTGGATGATATGACAGACTTTGGAGATCCCCCATGAAGGGCCTCACACTCCTTGGAGAGTGGAGGTTGGATGGGAGGTTGGGGGGGTTGGTGCGGGGCAGAGGAGGAGGGGAGGGAGAGGGAGCTCGGATTGACATGTGAAGCAAGCTTGGTTTTAATTTAAATAAATAAAAAAGTAAAAAAAAATCCTGCTTGTAATATATGGGTTTGTCAGTCCATGATTATATAATGCACATATAACACTAAGTCAACTTAAAGAACATTAAAAGTAAAGTCATGGATTAAGATGTGAGGCCAAACAACCAATTAAAATGAAAGAGAATGTGGTTGGTTTTGAATAATAAGCCAAAGGATACAACAGAGAGGTGAAAGAGAAGAAAAATGTGATATTGGATTTTGCAATTCTTCTGAGTTGTTGCAGTAGCAATTACTTAGCTTAGATTGTATTTCAAATATATCTTAAGAATTTAGTGGAAGAAAAAGTGGTAAATCTAATTCAGAACTCCTTCATGTATTCCAAGTTAAAAAATACTGTTAGGGTCATAAAAAGACCATATATATATGTGCGTGTGTAGATATATATATGTGTGTGTGTATATATATGTATATATATATATATTTATGATAGCAAAGGCTACGCTTTGACAATTTTCAAGACATCTGTTTACACAGATAGGACACATACAAATGAGTACTAGCCAAGATAATTTAAAAAACACCGAGACTCGGTGAGAAGAAATACGTATTTTATTTTTATACCATTACTGCTGTCAATCAATTCTGTAAAGTAAAACAAAAAAGAAAGAAACAACAAAGCAATTTATCTCTAAATGTTCAAAAGAGACAGGTGCTGCCGGTGCTTTGCAAATGAAAGAAGTTTTCTTCTCTTTCTTCTCTTTGCTAGCTCTCTCTCTCTCTCTCTCTCTCTCTCTCTCTCTCTCTCTCTCTTTTAAAGAAGACTTCCCTAAGCAAGGGGAAAGTGTGATTGTGATAGGCAACTCAGTGTCAATGAAAACTGGTATGTATGTCAGCTTTTAAAATTAATTTTAGTTGCTATGTCTTTAAGGCAAGGGTGTGTCCCATCCACTGTGAGCTTCTAAATAATTCTTTTTGTGTTGCTCAGGATAGATACATTTTGAAAGTGGCAACTCTATTAACCTTAGCTGTATACCTTTTGGAAAAATCTATCAGTGGACTTAGGCTTCAGATGGTTCCCATGCTGAGTGATAGTACAGAATGTTAGTTTGAAATCTAAACAGAATCTTGGCTATGCTTTCCAGGTAGGAGAGAAACAATGAAGTAACAAAGAATAAAGATGTTTCTGACCCCAAATTCCTGCTAGGATATTGTTATGGTATAGGAGGAGCCAAAGAAGACTCAAGAATCAAAACAAACTTCCAAAGGGAAGGGGATTCTCTGTGGATGTCACAGTGCCTGATAGTTAGGTGATTCTGTATTTGGTGAGTACTTTAGGACACCAGCCTAGCACTATATGTTTCTTGGGACTTAGGTCCACTTCCTTCTAACAGGTCTAATATCACTATCCTGGTTTTACAACTGGAAAACCCAATGCACAGACAAAGAAAGGAACATAACAGAACTATCATCATTAATTAGCCATGGAAAGAAGAGATCCTCTTCTTAGTCTAGATACAGTCCTCTTCTAATTTCTTGTCTCCTTACCTACTGAAACTTCCTCCATTGCAGTTCTGATTTAGAAGTGCACTAGATGTAAATATCAGTGAATCAGTGAGTGGACTATTCACAATTTCCAGATGTGTAGAACTATTTGCAGAAGGCTGCTGATAGACTCTGGTGGTCCTGTATTAATTTTGTCTGCTCAGCATTTCTTCCTCCTATTTTGGTATCCACATCCTAATTTGGCCTGGAAGAACTATTTTTGCCTCCTGCATGTCTGTCTTGGTAATCTGTATTTCCTTGGCTCAAGGGTAGTTATGACACATAAGCTAGCCTGATCAGATGGTCCGTAGCTGAGTTAGGAATCTTGAGGGTTATGACAAAGATCTAAAATAAATGTAGTTTCCCATCATGATGTGAGAATTTGGAGGAGACTGGAAAGAGATATTTCAACGAACAGTGAGTGAATCTTCAGCTGTTTTGAGTTGGCTCTCTTAAGTCTGGCATGCTAGTTTTTCCTGCAATTCTGTGGGCTTTCCAAGATCCTTCTTTAACACTCCTTTCTATCTGAAGAGAACTAAATTCTATTTATATATGCGCACATATCATGTGGAGGTCAGTTCTATCCTCCATCTTCTTTATGTGGTTCTGGAGAATGAAATCAGGTTGCAAGGCTTGCAGGGCAAATTCTTTACCCACTGAGCCATCTTTCTAACTCCATAATTTCTGCTTATTTTGTTGGGGATCAAACTTAATGAGTCCATGAGTGATTTATCTTGTTACATCACACTGACTTAGTGTCCTGTCAGGGCATTCCTGGACTAAAGAAATGTCCTTCTGGATTTGGTTTTCTTACTTTTTGACTAGATAGAAACTTTGTACTCTCATAAAAATAGCCATTTGCTACTTTGGGCCAGAAAAGTAGAATTCTATTTTGTCAGAAATCAATTTTCCTTTTATATAGATGGTCATGTTATCCAGTAAAAAGGAACACAATCAAAAGACAAAAGAATTCTGATATTAGCTTTCAATTTTAAAAATTTTTTGAGGAATTACAAGGATATCTCCAATGTTGCAACAGTGGTACTTCTCTCTTAGGTGTAACCATCAGATGTCTAATTGGTCTTAAGACCTACTGAAAGGGAAAGGAATTCATACCTGATACTGTAAATCCAGCTATTGGCCCTTACAGGAGGATTAGCTGCTGCCTCTTTCCTAAAATATAGTTTCTATCTGTGTTCTAAACATTTATCCTTGTACCCATAGATAAGTGCAACTCTCATACCTTCTCAATGCAGCCTAACTATTACAGAAGACTATTGAAGAAATCTGCAACTTGTCAAATGCAGAGAATAAGTGATTGTAGGATCTCTGACTCCAATTGATACATCTGCAATGTAACACCTACATCCTTAGGTGTAGTTCAGTGAAAACATTAGAATAGAGGGTAGAAAGATTGCAAGAGCCAGAGGACAGACTTTTAGATAGTTGCCTCTAGACAAAATAGGGAAACCACAACCATGATTTTTTCTTAGTAGTTTGGTTGCCTGAACAAGACGTGAATAATGAAACATACTAATGCAGTTAGGGGAAATTCCACAAGGCTCCACAATGTACCATCCCTAAATGAAGAGCCAAAGGTAGTCCATGGCTGTTGAGATAGAGAAAGAACCAGTTTGTCCAATCCCAAATGGTCAGCTCAGACACAGGCACACACAAGTAAATGCTAAATAAATTCAGTAGGTTGTATTCACATGAAAATATATGCATACATATGTATGTGTATGTAGCAACAATATTTAAAGAAGAAGAGGCCACGAATTTGGGAGGAAGTGCCAGAGATATGGGAATTAGAGGTGGGAGAGGGGCAGAGTAAAGTCAAATGCAGTGCTCACATGAAATTCTAAACCAACACACAAATGAACCCCTAAAAATCATCCAATTCTTTGAAATTAGACCTTATCCCATCCATTTTTTTCACCAATGAGGATAGCGTCAGGTTTTCTGAATACTGTTCATGGGTTTGTCCTTGCTTATGTATTAGAGAAACATCATATGAAAAGTTAATAAGCAAGAACCAGGAGTCTTCTAAGAAACAGCAATCTCTGACATCAGCAGGCAGTGAAAGTGCTGGAGTTTTATTTAACAGCATCTCAGGGGACATGAGCAGGTGGTGGAGGAGGAGGGGTGTGAGCAACCTGAATTAAAACTGTGTTTGAGATTCTTAGCTAGATTCTATATTTGAATGGCATGGGGGAGAGGGAAAGAAGGGGATAGAGACTACTGGGAAAATATTCCAGAGTCATCCTTAATGCTAGTATTGTTTAGTATGACTGAGCTACCACATCTAGGCGAGTATTTTACAGGCTGAGCATCACCTCAATAACACAAGGGAAAGCAGTTTCTATAGCAACACTGGAAGCATTTGAAGTGTGACTAGATAATCCTTTGTTATAACTCAGAAAGCTGTGATGGAAATGTATTAAAGGCATATTTCATATACCCAGAGTATTACTTATTCAGGGTAAATATATTTCTTCCACAGTCTGTCAAATGTCTGACTTAAGTTGTAGAACATCAAGTACTGATGTATCCCTATATCTTAATTAATTTAAAAATTATTTATTTTTTTAAGTTTTGATTTACATCCCAACCTCAGTTCTCTCTCCCACCTCTCCTCCCACCCCTTCCCACCAGTCCACCCCTTCTCTGTTCATTGCTTCTCATGGGTAAAGGCTCACATGAAAAGTCAACAAAGTCTGGCCCATTAAGTTGGGGCAGGACCCAACCCCTCTCCCATATATTAAGGCTGAGCATGGCATCCCCCCATAGGGGACGGGCACCAACAAGCTAGCTCATGTACCAGGTTTGTATTATGATCCCGTTGACAGGGATCCTTCAGATAGTCCAAGCTTCACAACTGTCTCCCACATATGGAGGACCTAGTTTGGTACAATGGTGTCTCCACTGCTGTTGGTCTACAGGTCCTGAGTTTCCTCAAGCTTGATTTAGCTGTCTCTACAGACTTTTCCATCATTATCTTGACCTTCCCTTCTCTCTCTGGATTCCTGGAGCTTGGCCTGATACTTGGTTGTGGATCTCTGTGTCTGGTTCACATTAGGCACACAAGCATCACGATTAAGTATATATACAGTACAAAGTCTGCCTTTCTGGATTCAGCTTCTAACTCAAACACTTACTCTCTCAATCTCAGTTTAATGATACCTCAGTCCTCAGTTTTTCATCTTTAAAACTGAAACACATATATTCTGAACTGTCTGGAAGCGGAGGCTTTCTGGTAAAGAGCAAGGGCATGATGTTGTTGCCTCCCGTACGAGTTAATTAAAATGGGGGCAGGGGCTAGAGGGATGTATCAGTGACTAAGAGTACTGGCTGTTCTTCCAGAGGACCTGGATTTGATTTCCAGTAATCATATGGCAGTTCACAAACATGGTAAATCCAGCTCCAGAGAGTCTGATACCCTCTTCTGGTCTCTTTGGACACCAGGCATGTATGTGGTGTATATACATACATGCAGGTAAAACACTCATATGCATAAAATAAAATAATAAAATAAGAGTTAACCCAAATAGGCTGCCACATTCATCTGGCATTGATGTGAGTTCTAGGAATCTGAACACTTGATCTTCATGGACTTTATCCATTAAACCATCTCCCAAATGATCATCTGAATCCTGATGGAGATCACAAGGGCAGGGGATCTAAGAAAGAATGCAGAAGAAGACCTTGATGACAAAAGGGGCCAATTTTATCTTTTATTCTTAGCAGTTTCACAATTTATAATTGTTGACTTTAGTTAACTTGTTTAATTAACCATCTCATTGATTAGACTGTTTTCCAAAGGAAGTGGATGTTTCTGTTTTACTTACAGGGTCCTATTCATTATTGTTCAGTCCCCAGTGTATAATAAGCACTTGGCGAGATAGTGAGCACTGAACACCGTGAGTAAGACCACAGGAGACATTTCCAGTTTTGGTTAGGAGTTCTACCAAGGTTTTAAGAAAAAGGTGGTTACACTGGATCACATTCTCATGCCTGTACGTTTGAAGCTAGGAACTACAAACTTATGGTTAGCCCTAAAACCAGACACATATGAACAACACATAACTACAAGGTTAGATTTCACTATTCTTTTTTAAAATTACTATTCTTTCCCAATTCTAGTGCTTTGTAGTCTTCTCCTTTAATATCATCTGTTCTTACCTGCTTTCTCCTCCCACTGAACGCATTCTTCTTCCCATTTTTTTCCTGAGGCCCACTGCTTTGAACCAGGGTGACCTACCTGAAAATGTGTTGGAGGCTATTTACTTGAGCAAGGGCAACTTGTCAGTGGCTATACCACCAGGGACCTGACTCCCTTTTCCCAACCACTATTAACTGTCTATAGTTTTTCAGGGAGGCAGGGGGCCTCACGACTTCCTCCATTCTTCATTGTGAAATGTTGGTGGTCCAATCTTGTACAGGTCTTGTGTAGGTAGACACTGTTCTAATGAGTTCATGGATGCAATATCCATGTCACATCTAGAAGACTGCTTTTTAGTCTGCTTTCCCATGATTTAGTTTTTTTTTTTTTTTTTTTTTTGGTTTTACGAGACAGGGTTTCTCTGTATTGTTTTGGAGGCTGTCGGTCCAGCCCGGCCTCGAACTCACAGAGATCCCCCTGCCTCTGCCTCCCAAGTGCTGGGATTAAAGGTGTGCACCACCAATGCCCAGCTCCCATGATTTAGTTCTTATCTTCCCCTCCACCCCCTTGCATGTCCTCAGAATCTACCTTTCCTTACTCAGCTCCTAATACTGTGTAACTTTCCCTGCCACATTCTTGTTATTCCAGTATCACTACCCTTCTACACAGAGAAACACATCAGAATGCAGCAGTGTGATCCTTTTGCTCAAAAACACCACAATCACATTATTCATTCACCAGTCACTGAACAGGCAGCACAATCATGTTTATGCCACTGAGAGCAAGAACAGATAAGGTGACTTGTGGAGTTCACTTAGCTAAGAGGTATGGGCTTCCATTAATTGTGATAACCACCGTGTAATTTCACTGCTGGATGAAGGTTGCAAGATAATTAGGAAAAGTGCATGCCAGAATGTCAGTGCATATTTCTCCTAAATTAATACACCCTCATCAAATAGGTTATATTAAAAACAGACACTGTATGATACAAGATCATTGATTGGCTTAATTAATAAGAATCAACAGGCAGAGTCAGGGCCTGCATTAACCTTGGCAGTAGATGAGACTCGGGAAAAGTAACTGAGTAAAAATGATCTGGTGGGGAATAAATCTGTGCTCACAAATAGCTTTTGAAATGGAGTGTAGCTGCTGTGCACAGATGGGTCTGTTCTGCTCCACACTGGGTTACTCTTCCCAAAGAATCTCCCTGTGGAGGACCTGCTGAAGCTGGGGAGTAGGAAGGAGAAGACTAGGATGCAAAAGAAACACATGACAGAGAGAAGGGATGGACTACGGACCCAGCGAGAGCTATAGGTAAGGGTCAGAGTATGTGCGTGTAGAGAATTTGGGCATGACATAAATGAACCTTATAGGCTCATGTGACCCAGGGACAGTGAGCCTCTCACTTTCTTTCTCAGCTCTCTGGTCCACTCCCTTGCTTGCAGGTGATTTCTCTCTCTCTCTCTCTCTCTCTCTCTCTCTCTCTCTCTCTCTCTCTCTCTCTAAAATATTAATTTTTATCAAATTGTATAAGTATGGCTTTTTGCCTGAGTGTATATCTGTGTACCACTTTCATACCTGGAACCCTAACAAGTCAGAAGTGGGCATCTGATCTCCTAGAATTGAAGTTACAGACAGTTGTGAGCTGTCATGTTGGTGCTGGGACTCATTTGAAAGAGCAGCCAGTACTCTCAACTCCTGAACCATCTCTCTAGGCCCAGCAAATATTTTTCGATATAAGTTGTCTCTGTTTCTTTTATTTGTCCCAGGATGCAGGATCCTGACAATTCCGGTCATGCCCTCTGGATTCTAATAATCAACCCACAACACCACAATGGTTGTATGATGTTTAATATTAAATTGTTAACTTGGTAGGATCTAAACCACCTAGGAGACAAGCCTCTGGGCATGCTTGCAAGGGATTATCTAGATTAAATTAACTGAGTTGGGACAACCCACTCTACAAATGGTGGCATTATTCTATGGTTGGTGTCCTGAATGACATAAAAAAAGGAAAAAAGTGCCAAATGAGCACATGAATTCACCAATCTGTTTCCTGGTAGCCTCACTCTTCTGCGACTTTCTCTGTCATTTGGGACACCCCCTGCCCCCGTTGAATTATGAGCCAAAACCATAATTCTGTCTTAAGTTGATTTTGTTAGTGCATGTTGTCACAGCAACAGAAGACAGATGTTGATGTGGCAGAGAGCCTGACCTCGCAAAGACGTTCATGTATCTTAGAGTTCTCATGTAGAGATGGAGTAAGCAACAGAAGCAACAACCATGAACAGAAAGAACAGCGATTCAAAAGTTTCCGACTCTGTTAGTAAAAGGGCCTCTGAAATGAAAGCTTGGGGATAATGTGAGAAACCTTAAAAACTAAGAAACGATATTGTCTAAATTTCATAGCACCATATGGTCTTTTTCATAGTGCTCCTGATAAGACAGCTGTGTAGCTCAGGTGTAAACCTTTCTAGCGTTCTGAGTGCTTCAATGTTTCCCCTTCTACTTTGTGGGGATTTGGGAGTATTTTATTTCTACGGCTAGGGTGAAACTTTTGTTCTGGTTCGAATGATATTCTAGGAAATCTCTATTTATTTCAAGCACAGCCATTTTTGGGTTGTCACATTTAGCAAATAAATACATGAGTGCCCAGCAAAAATTTAAATTTTAGATAAACAGGCAGGATTTGGGACACACTTGTATGAAAAAAACAAGTTTGTGAAATTCAAATTTAGATGAGTGTCCTTCATTTAAACTGAAATCTAACCATCTGTAGTCTTAATTCAGTTGTTTTTAAATGGAATACTTACTACATTAGCGATGCAGTCTACCACTGAGGGAAGTCAAGGCAAGAACGTGAAAGCAGGCTTGCTTGCTCTTCCACACAGTGTTACCTCCAACCAAGGAACCCACTTTGTAGTCAAAGAAGTGCAGCGGGAGCCACGGAGAGGAGCTCCTGGGCTGACAGACAGGCTTATGCTCAGCTACCATTTTATAGTATTCAGGACTACCCTGCCTAGGGAATGGTGCTGTTCATAGTTAGTATATAAATCAAGGTTCCCTAGAGAAACAGAACTGACAGAAGAATATGTATTCTAATAAGTCCTGTTGAGGATTTATTAGAATGGCTTTCTGATCATGGTCTGATCTTTCCAACAATGGCTGCCTCGTGATAGAAAGCCCAAGAATCCTGTTGTTGTTCAGTTCACAAGACTGGATGTCATCTGTAGACACCAGAATCCTGAAATACAGAAATAGGCTGTAATACCAGTGAAGGAATGAATTTGCTAGCAAGAGCCAGGGCAAGCAAGCAAAGAACAAGAGTCTCCTCTTTCCTTTATGTCCTTTATATAGGCTTCCACCAACCAGAAGGTGTGGCCCAGATTTAAAGTGGCTCTTCTCCGCTCAGACCAGGATTTCCAAATGACTCAGTCAAGAAAACCCAACACAGATGTACTTAGCTGCCTAGCTTTTAGTTAATTCTAGATGTAGTTAAGTTGACAACCAAGAATATCTATTACAGTGGTGTAGGTGGTTTTTTTTCCATCAGATTGGGACCACCAGTTCCCAAATAATCACACAGAGACTTATTATTTATTATAAATTTTTAGCCAATAGCTTAGGCTTGTTGCTAACTAGCTCTTTCAACATAAATTGAAATTATCTATGCTCTACCATGTGGCTGTACCCCCACCCCTTTTAGCACAGCATGTTCTTCTCCTGCTTCCTTTGCATATGGCTGGTGACTCCACCCTTCTTCTTCCTGGCATTCTCTCAGTCTGGCTCTCCTGTCTAACCTCTTTCTGCCCAGCTATTGTCCAGTTGGCTTTTTATTAAACCAATGAGAGCAAAACATTTTCATATTATACAAAAGGCACAGTGGGCTTGGCATGCCTATATTAATTATCAAAACAATCCCATAGACATGCCTGTAGGTAAAGCTGATGTAGGCAATGCCTTACTAAAGGCTCTCCTCTCAGACGAGTCTAGGCTAGGTCAAATTAACAGTGGCAGCTCTCTTATTTCTCCTCTCCTCATTTTAGAACCCTTCCTTTTCCCCACACACTACCCTCTTCTACTGTTCTGTGATTCCTGCTCCTCCTTAGCACTCCTCACACTTGGATTTGGTTTATGAGAGAAAACATGCCACAGTTGTCATTCTGACTCTGGGTTATTTAGCTTAACATGTTGATTTCCCATTCTTTCCGTTTTATAACAAATAATCATCTTCTTTGGAGCTAAATGCCACTCCATTGTTTGTATTTACTATATGCCTCTTCATTAATATGTTGGTTACTCTCTAGACTGGTTGTATATCTTGGTCATAATGAGTAGTACAACAATAAACATGGATGTAGAAGTATTTCTGTGGTATGCTGACTTCAGTTGCTTTGGGAATATCAACAAGATTGCTCCAGTGGGGTCATGCAGTGATTATTTTTGGTTTTCTGAGGAGCCTCCATACTGAGTTTCACAGTGACTGTACAAGTTTACTTTCCTACTGTCTCTGTGTAAACATCCTCCCCTAAGCCTCCTCAGGATTTGTTTCCCTGATAGTTTTTCTGACTGAGAAGAGGTAAATCTTCAATGTTGTTCTAATTTGCATTGCTCTTGTAATTAAATAGAATAATGTATTTTCAATGGTCCTCAATATAACATTAAAAATTAATCTTAAAATTAAATAGTTAATTATTAAATTAAATTTCAATTAATTAATTTTTGCGAAAGAGTCTTTCTACGTAGCTCCAACTAACTTTGAAATCACTCTAAATCATAGGCTGGCCTTAAACTCATGTCTCTTCTGCCTCATCTTTGTAAGTAGGGTGTGAGTCATCATTTCCCACTCTTCAAAAATTTCAATTTGGTTGTTGAGTAAAAATGATTAGGTAATTGTGGCCAATTAGTTAATTGAAACACTTATCCAAATGTGATGATTAATTCTGATTGTCAACTTGATGGGATTTAGAATCACTAAGGAGACAAGCCTCTGGGCATGTCTAAGGGAGTTTCTAGACTGAATTAATTGAGGTAGGAGATCCACCTTTACTGTGACTAGCACTGCTCCATAAGCTGGGGTTCTACATAGATAAAAAGTATCAAAGTAAGCATAAGTATTCTTTACTTTCTTCTTGAGTATAGATCCCGTGTGACCAGCTGCCTCAAGCTCCTGCTACTATGTCCTCTCTACCATTATAGGTTGTACCCTCAACCTATGAGCCAAAGTAAAACTTTAAGTTCCTTTTGTCAGGTATATCGACACAGCAAGCAGACAAGTAACTAATACAGAAAAGTTGATTGTCAGTTTGTTGGACCTAGAATCAACTAAGTACCACCCCTATAGGAGTAGCTGTGAGGATATTTCCTGAAGGAAAAACTGAGATGGGAAGATGTTACAACAAAGAGGAAAGTACTTCCCAGAAGCAGGCTCAGTATAAAAAAAAGGCTGCTTTGCCTACTCATCTTTATTGCTTGCTGTTGAAGAATCTTTTCTGATGCCTTGGATATGGGCATTATTTGCTGGCATCCAATCTCACATTCTTTGACTTCCTAACATGGACTAGAGACCAATAGCTCTCCTCAAATCCTCCAGGCTTTAAGTACCACACTGAGACTGCTGGGGTATTTAGCATCACAGACTAAGCAGCAGGTTCTCCCATGTACAGACAACCAGTTTTTACTACTGTGTTGGGTTGGATGAGAATGGCTACTATAGGCTCATATGTTTGAATACTTAGTCATCAGGGAGTGGAATTCACTGATAGGATTAGAAGGGCTAGGTGGTGTGTGCTTATTGGAGGAAGTTTGTCACTGGGGGTGGGGTTTAAGGTGTCAGAAGCCCATCCTAGACCCAGTTCTCTCTCTCAACCTGTGGATCAGAATGTAGCTAATGAACTAATGCTTTGAAACTGTAAGCAACCCCTCAACTAAATTCTTTCTTTTATAAGAGTTGCCTGGGTGATGGTGTCTCTTCAGCAATAGGACAGTGACTAAGACAATTATTAAGCCTTTATTGGCAAGCCAGTCTAATAAATCCCCTGTGTAATTTGGATTCTATTGGCTTTGTTCCAGAGAATACTGACTAGTGTACCAACCACTGGGGATCTTAACAGATATGCATTGATGCATTATGGGTGGCTTGTTATTAATTCAGTTTCATGGATGCAAAAACCTTTTCTTCTTATTTGTTTTTTAAAGAATGTTTTCCACGAAGTTCCCTTGTATGGTGGGAGGTGGATGTAGATGACCCATCCTCAGCGAGCGCTCAGAATTATTTATAGTTGGCACTTGACCACTTTTGAGTCTTGTAACCATCACTGCAAAGACGAAGCTTCTCTGCTCAAAGTTGAGAGCAGCACAAATCTTCAGGCATAAACCTAATTATCTGGAACGCAGCTTAACAGCAGGACCATTTACCAAACGACAATAACAGATATCCTCCAGAGCCTACTTTCCCCCTAGTCATGGGTTTCAAACTAAGTTTACAGTACCATGCATGAGTTCTGTCCTGTGGCGTGGGCATGAAATCCAACCAGAAAGTGATTGGTTACCCCTATAACTCTCTGTTGCACCAGTGGACATACCTTGCCAGAAGGTCAGTGCTGTAGCATATAGTGGCAAAGCACTGGGTAGGACTATTGCTGTCCCTGCCTCTCCCGCTACATCCTACATGATACCTTTGGCACTATATAAGTATGAAAAAAGTTTTTTTGGTCAATTCAAGGTTAATTTTTGTATGGCCCTCACCCAAAGTGAGTGGTGCCTTCAGAAATAGGGTCTTATTATGCTGGGCAATCAAGAGCAATGGCAATAGTTTGTGTTGTGTTGAGTGCCCCCCGGGAACTCATTGACTCATTCATAGGGAGCTATCCCATAACTGGCACTGGGATTTTCATTTATAACCCATGTGTTTTGAGTGCACTATTTGTCTAGCTATACAGTGCACTTTTTTCTGTTCAAATTGCCCTTCTAAAGGACTTAGGCATTATATTTTAAGATTAGCTTTTCATATTATTTAGACACAGAAAAACAATATATAAGACAGTGATTCAACATTCTATGTATTCTTGAAATTTAAGTGTTTGGCTCAATCCTTTCTTAAAGTACTGTCTGGAGACTCGACGTTGTACTCTTATATTAGCTACTTTTTCTATTGCTGTGCAAAAAAATGACCAAGTCAACTTATATAAGAAAATATTTCATTTGGTTTATGTGTCTAGAGGGTTAGGATCCATGAAGGTGGACCCAAAGCTTGGAACTGCTGAGAGTTCACATCTTAAACTACAAAAGTGAGGCAAATGGCATACTGGGAATAGCATGAGTCTTTTGAAACCTCAAATCCTGCCCCCAAAGTGATACACCTTCTCTAACAAGTCCATGCATATGTACCTTGCTTCTAGAATCTGTTGCTTTCTTTATTGGGTCTGTTCAGCTTGGAAGTAAATCCAGAAGTCTACCATACATGATGGAGTCCCCTCTTCCAGCACTATTCTCCTGGGGATGCTTCAACACTGCCTTGTTCCCACTTATTTCTTTCCCCAGTGATTGGTGGGAGGGTGACTTTCTCAGGTTCTTGTTACTGAGTTTCCCTCAGTCAGTTTCTCATCTTGCAACACATTATTGAAATTATTATGACTTTCAGCCCTCAATTCATCTTCTATTTTTTTATCATTTATTTATTTATTATTTTTTTACTTTTTGGAATTTCCCAGTAGTGAATTCTTTGATCTGTTCAGAGTTTTTAGTGATAGTTTCTTGGCATTTAACCTGACTCAGTTTCTTTATGTTGACTGGTGGCAGAAGTCTCCTTGTATTTAATTATCTCTGAAGTGGTTTTTAACTTTCTAGATCTTCCATTATTGTTCATAAGGGTATTTTTGTTGAATTTAAGTGTAATAATTGCTGTGGGAATCACTACTTTTTGTTGAACAATGAATTGGTATAATTATATTTCAATGATCAGATAAATAAACTTGAAACAATTGATAATAATCAGAGTGGAAGTATCGGGGAATAAGAAGTTTCAATTATTATAGTGTTATACAAACTAGCACATTAGTTTTGCCTTAAAGATTTAAAGTGTGTGTTGCATTTGACTTGGACTCTTACATTTTAAAAATTTATTCTACAGAAACACTCAAATGCATTAAGTGCATATGTATTTATGTATAATGCATGCACATAATTCATATTTTACATTATATAAAACATCATTATATATGTGAAAATTGGAAAGTAAGCTGTTGTCATAGTACATTACAGTACTTTTATACAAGAAATTTCTGTGAAGTCACTAAAAAGAAATGTGGCACTTACATTTACTTAAGTGAAACTAAGTGGCTTTATACTACACCTTCAGAAATGCCTGTTAGTGTTTATGTGTCAATGAAAAATGCTTGAAATTACTATATAAGAATACTTAAGTTTGTAAGAAAAATTTACTCTGAAAATGGGGTTCTGAAGGCGGCAGGGATGATATTCATTTGTCTTAGTGACTGAGATTTTTGGAAATAATATTCATGTATTTTTTTTTGAGACAGGGTTTCTCTGTATTGTTTTGGAGGCTGTTCTGGAACTTGCTCTGTAGACCAGGTTAGCCTCGAACTCACAGAGATCTGCCTGCCTCTGCCTCCTGAGTGCTGGGATTAAAGGCGTGCGCCACCAACGCCCGGCTTCATGTATTTTTTTAAAATGAAAAAAGTTAAAC
This sequence comes from Mesocricetus auratus, assembly GCF_017639785.1. Classification (NCBI taxonomy): domain Eukaryota; kingdom Metazoa; phylum Chordata; class Mammalia; order Rodentia; family Cricetidae; genus Mesocricetus; species Mesocricetus auratus. The sequence continues at coordinate 20,977,438 of NW_024429191.1, forward strand.
ATTTTCAGAAAGGGATTTTATGTCTTTTGATAAGTTTTGATTTTAGACTTCACTGCAACTGAAAATTCAATGGTCTTTTCTCAACCTGGATCATGAAATGTTTATTTTCTCAAAATGGAGCATGGTAGCCTTGACCAGAGCTCAGCCTAGGCTGACTGTTCTGATGCTGTACAGTGTAGTTCTGAATGACACTCAAGGACATCTGCTGGACAGCCAGTTTTGTGGTGCAGAGAAAATTCTGGAAATACAAACCTAATATTCACTAATAGAGCAAAGAACACAGGGATATCAGAGGAACACTGCCTCAGACAGTAAGCATGAAGATTCATACTTACCATTTTGTCATATGATGAAGCAAACCATTAATACATTTCAGCATCCTCTATCTAAATCTCACTGTCTGTTGAAAGAACAATGAAAATCAGAGTGACTTGTTTAGATGTCCGTGGAGGAAGCAAAGGCTGGGTTTGGTTACTGGGTGGACAGTCTTAGCAGAGTGATTACTTTTTATTGGACAGAGCCATAAAATAACAGTTTTGGTGATCAAAGTTCAATGCTAAAGGAGTCTTTGGCAAATACTCTAATTCATTGATTGATTAAATCTTTTCATGGCACTAGGAAATGAAACTAGTGGCCTATATGTGTTAGGCAGCAGTCCATTACTGAGTGGTATATCTCCAGCACTCTTTTGTTTTGTTTTTCCAAGACAGGAACTCTATAGTTCAGACTGATCTGGAACTCACTGTAGAGCTTAGTCTGCATCCCAAGCTTAGTCTTGTACCCACTGGCCTTGGACTTGAAATTTTCTTGTCTCCCTTTTCTAAGCAGGCATAGTTCTGAATTTATTATACTCAGCTCTGGCAACTCACCCATAATCTCAAGGAATCTGAAAGTTATCTCATGTTTGTGAAACTCATTTCAAAATGCATTTCTTTACTGAATGAATGGCTCCTTATTTCCTAAATACCTTCTCTTGCTTTGTGGCCGAGGCTGGCCTTGAACTCACAATGTATCGTGAGGTGCTCTCAAACTTAGTAGCGTCTTGCTTCAGCTTCCAGGTGTGTGCCATTACTTCCAGTTTGTCACTTAACTCTCTGGGGTGCTTGTGATACTGGACATTTATCTACGGAATTTTCAATTCAGTTTTATTTCCTATCATGCATTTCTCCATTTCAATGTCAGCCCCTTAAAGGAAATTGCTTCTTTTCTTCCTCATTACAGCATGCCGGGATGGAACCATGTCTGACATTGTACAGACACTCAAAGTACTTTTGATTAAAGAGGGTGGGAATGGATTTTAAATATTTCAATCTGTTTTTCTCATATTCCCTTCTCATTGTGATTTCACTTATTTCAATGCCTATCACAGTGTCAGGATTGTTATCAATCAAGGAGCGGGCGTGAAGATGCCCTTCTCACCTGTATTTGAATTATTCTAGACTTGGTATGTTTTCCTACTATGTGCAAAAAATGCAGTGGGCTTTAGAACAGAAAGCTATCTAGTATTCACTTTCCTTCCTAAATGCTTTTTTGTTTTATTGTTTGTTGTTTTTTGAGACAGGGTTTCAGTGTGTAGCTCTGGTCATCCCAGAACTCGATCTCTAGAACAGGCTGGCCTTGAACTAATAATCTGGAGAGCTGCTTTCTGTCTTCTGGTCTCTCCTTATTCCTCACATTTAATCCTTTAAAATTTTCCTTTGTGCTTGCTTCTGAATCTTCTCATTGCCTTGTTAGTCGAATGGTGACAAATGGACTCACTCAGCTTCTAATTTAACTACTAAGATTAATTAGATTGTTTGATATTGATAGCTACTTGGTTCACAACCCATACCTGTAAACAGGTAGGGAAGGATAATCAATTATAAACATGATGGAGAACTTCAATATTTGGGAGAAGCTAATTTCTAGAGAAAAGGAAAGGCCAGGAAGATACTCCAAAAATAAAAAATAAAAAAAATCTGCAATAGTTAGCAGTTAGGTAATCTTTGAGCCACCTCTAATTGTGTGAGCTATGAATTGCAGCAGAATCGAGTACTTGGTATAGAATTCTTATCCTAAAAGTGGTCTTGAGGTATTTTAAGAGGCAACAGATTTTGCTTTGTGTTACCCCAGGAAGGAATTCTTGCTAATAACTGTTTGATTTCTCATTTGACCCAAAGGCCTATGTAGATGGGCTTCTTCTAAACAGGACATGAAATCAGAGAGGAGAGAGCTTCAAAAGGCACTAGCATCATGAATCTCATGTCTTTCAACTGAAACAATGAGCCTGAGTAATTATTTACCATTTTGAGGTGCTACATTACAATTTGGAATACAGCAACAAACATCTTTCTGTGGCATTTGTATTAATCTATTGTTTCCATCGAAACACTTAATGTTTTGAAAATATTATGTATCTATCATTTCATTAAGTCATGGTCTTGTGCATCTCAGGCTGGCATAGAGTTCACTAATCTTTGTGTCTCCCCATCCTACAAGTTAAAATGACAGGTACTAAGGATGGACCTCAGGGTCTCATGCATAGTAGGGACACGTTCTACCAACTGAGCTACATCTCCAGTCCTGGAAGCACTTATTGTCAACCCATTTTAATTGAGACAGGGTATGCTTTCATTTTCATGTGGCAAGAGGACTGAAGAAAGAGAGCAGGTGACCTTGCACATTTACTTTGTACCTGTAATAATATTTTCACTGGAGATTCAGGAATAACAACGTTCCAGACTCATTCTTTTGGGGTAGCAAACATCTTACGTTTGGGTCAAGTGGAGAAACAAAGATTGGTGGAAGCTGAGATGATGAACAAACCCTAAGGCCTAAGCCATCCTACTTTTCCTGCAATGAAAATAATGTTCGCGTTTGTACAAATTCTCTGAATAGACCAGCTCTGCTACACATAACAGCTTGGCAAGTTATTTTTCTTTCCAATTTACTAAAAAATGGTGCCTAGAAATTCTGGGTGGTTGGCCTAGGTTACCAAGATGGTTGTAATGAAGCTGGGGTTTGAATGCAGCTGTGTCTTCCTTCAGAGCTTGTTCACCACCTGCAAGTGGTCTTCCCACCTGTGGGAGGCCACAGTGACGCCATTCGATCTTGACTCCGTTCTATCAGAGAGTTCAAGCTAGTTCTTGCTCCTTCGGGATATTTGGCCAAAGGTATGGTTACTAGAAGTTTTGTTTCTCAAGGTCAAATAACAGGATGTTTGGCCAAAAGTATGGTTACCAGATATTTTGAGAATTTGGGAGGTGATTACGCTTGTTTGTTCCTTGTATCATGGTAAGAAGTCTTCTTCCCTCCCCTTTTACTTTGGGCATAAAGGGGTTTGGGAAATAAATTTGGGGCTGCTGCAGTATTCACTGTGAGCCCTCTATCTTCTCTCTTTTGTCTCTTTTTTTCTCAGTCCTCACTCCCTTATTCAGGTACTGTTCGACAGGTCCAGACACCACCTGCAGCTGTCTTCCCACCTGCATGCTTCTCACCTGCAGCTGTCATCTCCCCACCTGCAATGGTCTTCCCACCGTCAGGGATCTCCCCACCTTGTCTCCAAGATGAATTTTCCCAGCTTTTTGTGAAGTTGTCCTGAGCTCTTAGAGAACTCCCCTAGCATGTGTATGCTTCATTTTCATGCACTATAATGTGGATTAAATAGAAATACTCAAATAATTGTTTTTAATGGAATGGGTACTTATTTACATGCAGGATTAACAGAAAGGTTGATGTATAGAATGTAGATGTCTAGGTAAGCATTACCCTAAATGTGTATGTCAGTGAGGAGGCCTAGGTAATCTATTGAGCCTTGGGTAGTAGATCAGTACCCATCCCAAGTATACACACGGACTTTGGACTCCCATCCAACAATGTGAGGTGCACTCTCACCCTGGATTCTTGGGGAAGGGTCTAGGCCCTGCCCTGGATGAAATGACAGACAATGGAAACCCCCATGGAGGGCCTCACCCTCCCTGGAGAAATGAGGGGATATTGGAGGGGATGGTGGGAGGGCATGGGAGGAGGGGAGGGAAAGGAAGAGGGACCTGGAATTGATATGCGAAGTAACCTTGTTTCTAATTTAAATTTAAAAATAAAAATAAATTTAAAAAGAGTTTTGATTCTAGATTCACTGACATAACTCTGTGTTCATCTATTTCCTTTATTTATTTATTTTTGGAGACATTGTAGCCCTGACTGGGCCTCAAACTCATAATCCTCCTCCAACAAAGCATGGTACCATATAGGAACCAAAACATTGGACCACGGTGAAGAATAGAAGACATTTTGCAAATGTTATTATGAAGCTCAGCCCAAAGCAATATCTCTGAACTTCAAATACTTACGTTTATAAAAGAGACTATATTACTATTATTTAAAAAAAGATCACAGTCTCTTTACAGGAATTTTTGTTCACACTAATGGAACACACAAAACTCATATTTTTCTGTGATGCTTTCTGTTATGGCCCCCCCCCCCAACAGGAAAAATAACAAACAAAAAGACAAAAGAAGATACCATTAGAAGATAAACAAAAATTGTAGGGTTTAATGTGTAAATTTAATTCTCCATTATTTTTTCAAAAAAAAGAAATGTAAGCAATTGTTACATTGAGTAACTATGCCTACTTCTCATGAAGACTTTAGAAGTCTGATGATTTGACAGAGTCAAAAAGGAAGCAACAAAGAATATGCCAGCAACACATTTAGACTTATGATAAATTGTGGAAAGAGTCAATGTCTATGTGAGTCTTTGTTTATATCCACACACACCAATTTTAATGTACAGAATTGGCTAATTACCCTTTCACCTGCCACAGCAGAGGTGAGCATTTTAGTTACCTTTCCTGAATATATTCCCACAAGATCTATTCAATAGAAAATGTGTAGTCATCCATTTTGTTATTAAATAAACTGCATTAGAATTGAATTCCAGTCTGGGGGTTTAATTCTGTTGAATAGTATCAATATTTTTCTGTGTTTTATTTTCCTTTTGTCAAATGTATTCCTTATCACTGACTTTGGCAGAAATAATAATATAAATTAATAATAAATAAAATAATTTTGTGTTTGGCAGAAATTAGTCTTTGGAGTCTAAGTAATGCCTCTTAATATAACTGAGAATTATTTCCTTTTGTCAATGTAGACTGTAGACTATTTCCTTAAAAAAATACCGTATATTTATTGAAATTGTCAAAAACCAAGCAAACAAACAAGCAAAGACTAGCGGCAGTTTATCTACAGGTCTTTGAGCAAGAAGTAGCGTTTTGTTTATTGCCAAATCATAGTAGACATCATAGGAGAATCGGATGAAAAGCCCATCAGCCAGTCTGCAACTAAATAAACATACGGGAATCCTGAAGAAATGAAAGACCATACGGTAGTTTAAACAACGAGTTAACATAAAGTCAGTTTAACGAATTGTAAGATTCTCTGGCTCACTTGTGCACAGTAGATTAAGTATTTGGCTTGGGTTATTTTAAAAAACCAAAGGCTGTAGGATTTAAATTTCGTGAAAACAACCGATTTCAGAACTGCCTGCTAAGAACTGAGACAGGAGTGGCTTTGGAGGTTCCTCTTCCATCGCTGAGACTGAAGGTGGAGCCCTTGAGCTGTGTCCCAAAGGCAGCCTCGGTAGGAGACTTTCCAAACAAGCTTTTGCAGTTCGCAAAAGGACACAGAGCAATTTTGTAAGGAGTAGGGGTGTGGGGGTGGGGGAGTAGCTTTTCGCCTAACTCCTGGCTTGCCACCTTGCATAGCCTGTGGAAACGGAGATTAACGGGATATGATAAACTCAGCCATGAGCCCCGCTGAGGTTTGGAAGTTGAGTGTTTTTTCTTTTCAGTGTCTTATAGTTTGGCCATTAGGTGGGATGAGACCAGGCTCTATGAGTTCTCCCTTGGACTCAAATCTCTACCTGGCCTCAGTTTCACCATTTGTGAAGAGTGGGATTTATTGCTGTTTTCTGTTGTGTTAGAGTATTCTGTGAATCTAAGGGCTGTTTAAAATGTTTTTCTCCCAGATCAGCTTTGAAACCGGAACGACAACAAGAAACCAACAAGAGCTGCCGACTCTGGCTCTGTACCCAGAAATTCACAAGCGCTGCCTCATTTTCGTTCTAATCAAAACTTCCTGAAGGTCATCAACATTAAGTAATGTATGCACATACTGAAGTGGAGTGCTGAGTTTTGAACCCAGACCAACTAAACTCCAATTTGAGGCCATTTCCATTGTAATCAAAACTTTGCATACATTTGCAAGAGATAATACAGAAAGCAGATTTTTCCCCCTTGAGGTAAATGCAGAGTCTGAATTAAAATCACATTGCATGAATTTAAATTACATTGCAATGTTATTTTTTGCCTATCAGTATGGCAGAAATGAACATGTTTGTTGCATAACTAACTTTTCCTAGTCACCTCAGACAGAAAAGCCAAGGACTAAACAAAAATGTATTCTGTCCACGTGCAACTTACACGAGCAGGGATGGCTCTGGCAGTCCTATTAGTAAAATTTCCTCCCCTTGCATGACTGAGACTCATGGGGGCTGTTAGTGGAGTCCCCAGAGCAACCTGCAGGCAGCTACTCCACCGGAGAGTGTCCTCTTGCAGCAGTCACTGCTCATAGAGCCTCCAGGAGGGTGCTGTGAGTCTTGAGTGTTCAGGAGCCTCATGAACCTTCCCTGTTTCTCCAAGAGAGAACTTTCCAATGCAAGGAACCAGTTACACAGTGTTGTCTTGATAAAACTGGAGATGAAGAAGCGATGTTGGCCTGTGCATGGATTTCTTCCTACACTTCACATATTTCAGAAACATTTCTGTATTATTTATACTATCACATGCAAATATAGTGGCCTTTTATTACTATTATTTTTATATTATTTTTCTGAGATAAGGTTTCTCTGAGTAGCTTTGGAGGCTGTCCTGGAACTACTCTGTAGACCAGGCTGGTCTCAGAGACATTTGCCTGCCTCTGCCTCCTGAGAGCTGGGATTATGTGCACCACCAGTGCCCTGCTTATTTTCTTTTTTCCTTCCTTCCTTCCTTTCTTTCATTGAGTTTTTTCCCAATTTGAAATAATAGAAAGGTTTCCAGATTTTCTTTTTTAAATTCACACACACACACATATTCATACACACCAGTGTATACATTTGTGTAAACACACACACACACACACACACGCACGCACGCATGCACACACACATGCACACACACAGAGATAACAATAATACCTTGAGAAGAAGAGACTATCAGTTTGAGAGTGTGGGGGAGACATGAAGGAATTAGAGAAAGGGCAACTGGAAGAGGCTGGAGGGAGGAGACTTGGCAGGACCCAGAAATTCCACTCTTAGGCATATATCCAAAAGAGGCAAATTCATACAACAAGGGCATCTGCTCAACTATGTTCATAGCAGCATTATTTGTAATAGCCAGAACCTGGAAGCAACCTAGATGCCCCTCAACTGAACAGTGGATAGAGAAAATGTGGTACATTTACACAATGGAGTATTACTCAGCAGAAAAAAACAATGGAATCTTGAAATTCGCAGGTAAATGGATAGCACTGGAAGAAACCATCCTGAGTGAGGTAACCCAGTCACAAAAAGACAAGCATGGTATGTACTCACTCATATATGGATTTTAGACATGGATCAGGAGAGTGCCAGTCTGCACTTCCACTGACAGAGAGTCTGGGAAACAGGAAAGAACCTAAGAGATATGCATGGTACCCCAGAGAAGAGGAATGAGGCAAGATCTTCTGAACAGATGGGGAACATGGTGAGGGGTTGGGGGGGGGAGTGGGAGCTGGGAAGAAGAGAAGGGGAGAAGAAGAAGAGAGAGTAGGTTATGGGGGAACAGGAAGGTTGAGTGGAAGGTAGAATAGGGGGAAGAGGGAATCATAGGTTAGAAGACAGACCAGGCACCAGTGTGACCTCTAGTGATCTAAAGGGATGACACCAATTGGCAAGCTAAGCAATAGTGGAGAGACCACCTCGAATGTCCATTCCTGATAATGAACTTGATGTCTATAACCATCCTGGAGCCTTCATCCAGTGACTGATGGAAGCAGAGGCAAACACTCACAATTAAACACTGAACTGAACCCAAGGAACCCAGTGACAGAGAGAGAGGAGCGATGAGCAAATTGGCAAAGAATGGGCTGGCAAACCCAGCAGAGACAGCTGATTTGAACAGGGGAGAGCTCTTGGACCCCAGACCGATACCTGGGAGGCCAGCATGGGACTGATCCAGATCCCCCGAATGTGAGAGTCAGTGAGGAGGCCCTGGGCAGTGGATCAGTGTTTATCCCTGGCATACAAACAGACATCATGTGTCCATAACACAAAGAGGGATGCTCTCTCAGCCTGGACTCTTAGGGGAGTGCCTGGACCCTGCCCTGAGTGTAATGACAGACTCTAGATATCCCCTATGTGGAAGGAAATGACAATAGGGTGGGTGGCTGGGGGTGGTGGTGGGGGATGCGGCAGGAGGGAGGGAGAGGGAACTGAGATTGACATGTAAAACAAGCTATTTAAAATAAAAAAAAGATCCAGCAATTCCACTCTTAAGCATATACCCAAAAGATGCACATTCATACATCAAGGGCATCTGCTCCACTATGTTCATAGCAGCATTAGTTGTAATAGCCAGAACCTGGAAGCAACCTAGATGCCCCTCAACTGAAGAGTGGATAGAGAAAATATGGTACATTCACACAATGGCGTATTACTCACCTGAAAAAAACCAACAACAATGGAATCTTGAAATTTGCAGGCAAGTGGATGGCACTAGAAAAAAACCATCCTGAGTGAGGTAACCCAGTCACAAAAAGACTTTCATGGTATGTACTTACTTATATATGGATATTAGACATAGAGCAAAGGATTAGCAGCCTACAATTCACACCTCTAGAGAAGCTAGGAAACAAAGGAGACCTTAAGAGAGACATATATAGTCCCCTGGAGAATCGGAAAGGGACAAGATCTCCTGAGCAAATTGGGAGAATGTGGGAAGAGGAAAGGGAGTTAGGAGAAAGAGAAGGGGAGAAGAGGACGGGGGAGAAGGACATGAGGGAGCAGGAAGAATGGAGAGAGGAATAGAGGAGAGCAAGAGAAGAGACACATCCTTTTCTTCTTTCTATTCACTATAGGATCCCAGCCTGTGAAATTCTGATGCCCACATTTAGGGTGGGCCTTCCCATCTTGGCTTACTCTAGAACCTTACAGGCAGATGCAGAGGTTTGTTTCCATGGAGATTATATATTCCATCAAGTTAACTGTCAAGATTAGCCATTGTGAGTATTTAGGCATTTGCACTGGCCTGTCCTGGGGGTTCTGATAAGATATGCCCTCAGTTGTTGCCACGAAGAGCACCACATGTGGCTACTCACTATCCTCCCTTTTAAAAGGGCCCTGCCCACCTCCCATCTCTCTCTCTCTTTCTCTCCCTCCCTGTTCCTCTCTCTGTCTCTGTCTCTCCCTCTTTTCTCTCCTGGTGCTCCTGTCCCCAGAGCCCAGTCTTTCCTATCCCCTTTTTATGATCCCTTTTGATAATAACCCCCCCCCTGCTTGAACCCTGTCACGTGACGTTTTTCTCTCTTGTGCCACTTTTCTTAAATTACAGCCATCACGTCTGATTTCGCAATATTCTATACCATTTTTGTATTCTGGGTACTCATTATTCATGAGTAGTATCAATATTATATTTTTAAAGTTTATATGCAGTGTACTTTTATGTCCTATTAGAATAGCAGTATTTTTACTGAAATCTTTTCAGCTAGAATACACGGATATCATCTCCATATTTTGAATGTCTTTTCTTGTAATGAATAAGACCTCCAGAATAACGTAAAATTGTGAGTGTGGACAACCACTTGTTTGTGTTTTCTGTTAGTAGTTTTCTAATGTTAAGCCACATCTGTATTACTGCACCCTCACCAATTGGTTTTTATTTTGCTGGATTAATTTAGCTAATGATTCTTTTATCATCACAAATGGGGCTGTTTATTATAATTTTCCTTTTATTACATTCTGATTTATTTTCATAACAAAATTATTATTGTCTCATAAAATGAATTGTAAACTTCTTAATATGTTTCTGGGTTGGAAACTGTTTACATTAAAAGAATGAATGGTTCCTTGAAGGTTTGAGAAAATATGTTCCTGAAACATGGTGGTTGCATGAACTTCTAATCTAATACTTTGGTAGTTAGTCTATTGCAAGTTCTTAAGGATGAGCATAAGGCCTATAAAAGATGCTGTAAGAAAAAGTGCATTTTATTAGAGATGCTTCACACCATTTATAGAGATGTATTTACTTTTTGTTTAAATATGGTGAGCTGTGAATATTTATTTTTAAATGTTAAACTATCCTTGCTTATCTCCAATAAACCCTATTTACCAATACTGTACTATGGGTTAAGAATAATGTGAGTTTTAAAAAGAGATATTTACATAATATTTTGAGGAGGGTGGGCTGATATTTTTGTCTTATTTTTTCCAGTTTTGCTTTTGTAATTTTATCAATCTCACAACATAGTGAAAAATGCATTTACTCCTTTTGTTGTAAAGTTCATTTAAAATTTATGCCACTTTTACCTGAACTGTTCCATATCAGAATTGAACATTGTTTGAATCCAGAGTTTGGAATAGTAGACAATGAGTTTAATTTTTCTTTTCAATATAGAATCTTACTATGTAGCCTTGGCAAGTCTGGAATTCCCTATGTAAACCAGGATAGCCTCAAACTAACAGGAATCTGCACCCCCACTCGCCTTCTGAGTGCTGGGATTAAAGGTGTATCCCACCATAATTGGTGCTCAGTTGTTTAATATGAGTATTCATGTTTTTTTGTTTCACACTATTTTATTTATGCATCATTGTTTTCTAGGAATTTGTTTATTTAATTAATATCAGTTATCATATTTCCTGCCACAAAGTTAGTTGTAATATTACTTTAAGAACTTATTACTGTTATTCATTTTCATACAGGTGTGAAAACTTCTAGCAGAACATACATATTTTCAAAAATTATTTTAAAACTTATGTTTTATGAAAATAAACTTGCTTAATTTTAATGTGGTTTCTCTTTTGGGGGATATTGAGACTAAGTCTCACCATAAAGCCTAGGACTGACACAACTCATAATCCTCCTGCCTCAGCCCCCTGACTAGGTAGGTGGGTATAGTTGTGCACCACTTCATCTACCTTTTAGTACAATGTTGACTTGTCAAAAAGTCTGCAAAAATTGTAAGAGTTCTCATCCTCCAGGTTTGTTTGTTAACATCTTACATTATGATTCATTTATCCAATATTAGTGCATCATTATTGCCCATTCACTACATTTTCTAGAGCTTCACCCTGATGTCCCCCACTCTGTCATTTGCCTCCTCTGATTTGTGACATTTTCATGGATGACCTTAGAGACTTGAGGTCATTTTGGTAGTGGCTTTTTCCACTTGGATTTGTTTTCCATCTCACAATTAGCATGTGATTGCTGAAGAATTGTCACAGACATGAAATCCATTCTCATTACATTACATCAAAAGGACAGACTGTCACCTAAATTGTCAGAGATTAGTTGCATCACCTGTCAAGAACTTCAATGTCAAGTTGCTTTTTCATATTTTCCCATGCCTATATTCACTAGAAACAAGCCATTAACTGAATCCCATATTTAAGAGATAGAGCGTTATTTTTATTGAAGTGACAGGGGACAGTGCCCATCTAAACTATTCAGAATCCTCTATAGGGAATGTGTTTCTTTTATGGAAAATTGTTTACTGAGCCATCTAATCGTTTCTTTTTTTCCATATTTTATAAAGTAATTTTGGGAGATTGAAAGATAGCTCAGTGGTTAGGAGCACTTGCTTTTCCAGAGAACCCATGTTTCATTCCAAGCATCTATATCAGGCTTCTCCAAACCATCAGTTTCTGGAGATAATCCTTCTTGTAGCCACAGTAAGTACCTGCCCTCAAAATCACACACACACACACACACACACACACACACACACACACACACACACACACAATAATTTTAAGAATAAAATTATTAAATCTTAAAATTAACAAGATAAGACTATAGTGGTAGTTTGAATGCTAGAGGCCCCCATAGGCTTATATATTTGCATACTTGTTTCCAAGTTGGTGAAATATTTGTAAGGATTAAGCGGTGTGGCCTTGTTGGAACAGATAATGGAAATGGACTAAGCCTCTGAATCTATAAACAAGCCCTCAGTTAAATGCTTTCCTTTATAACAGTTACCTTGTTCATGATGTCTTTTCTTAGCAATAAAACACTGACAAAGACAATTATATTATCATTGGGTAACATGACCAAATTTTCTCTATTTGGGTATTATGATTTCAATGATGGAAAGGAATTCTTGGACTATGAATACTTTTGAAAATGTTTTGTGAACATAAGATATGATTACATATGTTCCCTGTTTCTTATGTGTATGAACTTCATTGTTAAGTAAATATTTTTTGATCTGGTATATTATCTCATTACTTGATCAGTTATTCATGAAATATGCAATGTGTCATGGTAATAATATTTGTGATTTTTTAAAACTATTTTTTCCACAATATCACTTACATGTTTTCATTTTGTATTATTAGGAACACATTTATTCCTCAAAGCTTTTATGTACAATGTAAGCTCAGTGACTATGAAGCTCAAGTTCCTTTGATAACTCCTCTCTTAAGTTCTACATTGTTTAGTATTTCCTCTGCCATTCTTTCTGTTCTCAAATATCTGATGTTTGATTTCTTTTACAAATGTACACAAAAAGTTGAAGCTGATTAGTGAATGTCTAATGGCTTATGGCCTCTTAGCAGTCTTGCTTGCTTGTTTAAGCCAACTCTTTATAACTAATCTGTCCAAGAGTATAGATTATTTTCTCCTTGGCTTGTACGAATGGGGGATAAGCAGTAGTGTCCTCTACCATTATCAACTTCCTTTAGCCTGGAAAAAATAGGCATTCGACTGTTGTTCCAGCCACTAGGAAGCCGAGGCAGGAGAATAGTGAATTTGAGTCCATCTTGGGGGACATATGACTCATACAGAAAAAATAGCTTTGCTCTGAGAATAGAGAGCATGAGGGAATGGGGTGGGAGAGTTGGGGGAGGGACAGAGATGGAGAGCAATCAAAGAGATATCTTGATAGAGGGAGCCATTATGGGGTTAGGGAGAAACCTGGTGCTAAGGAAATTCCCAGGAATCTACAAGGATGACCCAAGCTGAAACTCCTTGCTGTAGTAGAGAGGGTGCCTGAACTGGTTTTCTCCCCTAATCAGATTGGTGACTACTATGATCAGATTGGTGGCTACCTCTAATCAGATTGCTGACTACCTTAATTATCATCATAGAACCTCTGTCAAACAACTGAAGGAAGAAGATGCAGAGACCCACAGCCAAGCATTGGGCCAAACTTCTGGAGTCCATTTGAAGAGAGGCAGGAGGGAGCAAGGGGTGTCAAGATCATGATGGGGAAACCCACAGAGACAGCTGACCTGAGTTAGTGGGAGCTCATGGACTCTGGACCACAGCTGGACATTCTACTTGGGACCAAACTAGGCTTTCTGTATGTGGGGGACACTTGTGTGACTTGGTCTGTTTGTGGGGCTCCTGGTACTGGTACCAGGACCTATCCCTGGTGCATGAGCTGGCTTTATGGAGCCTATTTCCCATTCTGGGATGTCTTGCTCAGCCTTGATGCATGGGGAAGGGGCTTAATCCTGCCTCAACTTGATTTGAGGCTTTGTTGACTCCCCATGGGAGGCCTTACCCTACCTGGGGAGTGGATGGGTGGTGGGATTGGGAGAGGTGGGGGAGTGAGAGGAAGGTAGGGAGGGAGAACTGTGGTTGGTATGTAAAAGGGATGAAAAATTTAAAAAAGAAGATAGTAACTATGAACAATAGGAATAGGAAAACACTGGGAGAATGTTTGAAATAAATGAACCATTACTCTTGTGAGTTAGCTACTATTATTTGGCATGGATGATAAAATATTTACAGAGAGTTGCAGCAACTTATTTAAGAAGTGTCAAAACTGGGTAGCTACAGGTAGGATCACCATTGGTTATTCAGGCCGTGGAGACCATGCTCTGAGACGCCACAACACTTGCTGACTGTTACTCAAAGAGAGAATAGAAAGCTCTTTTCAGGGTTGCATGTGTATGACATTATCTTAGTTCAGTTATATTCCATTTCCTGAACTGGTGCTTTTCAAATACTATTCTGCTTATTTCCCTAGTCCTGGCTCTATTGTAAGACTTTGCTCAGAGTATAATTATTCAAATTCTGTATAGAATTGAGGTTTTGTAGTTGAAGTATCCACTCTAGACATAAGCAGTTACTCCTGTGAAACTAGATGGTACAGCATGGGATTAGAGCTGTTTCTCAGGATGCTTGACATGGGCCATATATTACAAGCAGCCACTTTGTACACACTGGCCCACACATTGATTACTTTTGCATTGTCCCAGGTTATTTGTGGCTCACTCTCAGCTTAGTGTTTCCATGTGTCATCATTGGGAAGTGTGTCCCTAGAGTGTCCCTTCTTTTGTCTTTCTCAGATTGTCTTTTATTTAGGCAGATCTTCTATGATTTCTGTTCTACTTGCTCTCTGCTTTTCAAAGAATCACTCCAAAGTGTGGTTCATTGATAGAATGAGTTTCTGTTTACTAACAGTCGTCTGGGAATTTAAAAAGCATGTTTGGGTTTCAAGAGACGGCTCAGCAGTTCAGATCATATACTTTTCCTTCTGACCCAAGGTTCAAGTTTAGTGCCTAGCACTCATGTCAGGTGGCTCACAACTGCCTAGAATCCAGCTCCAGGGGCACCCATTGATTCTGACCCTCATGAACACCTTTACTTGTGTACACACACACACACACACACACTTAAAAAATAAAAACAAAACATCTTAAAAAAACAAAAGAGCTTTTTATTTCAATAAGATTTTAGCAGGAAAAGGGGGCATGGATGTATAATTGTTTTATAATCTTCTGTCAGGAAGTTAATGCATTTCCAACACTTTAACATGATACATAATGGGTGGATAAAGAATTGATATAAGGGCTGGACAGATAGATCATCTGTCAAAGGCTAGACTCACAATCAAATGTCAAGAAATGGCATAAAAAGTGAACCTTGTCTTTTCTGAAACTATTACAATATTCTTATTTAATATTTCAGGAATGGAAGCAATAGTTCTTGCAGTAGTTATTATCATAAGCTACTCGGGTTATGTGAAGAGGAAATGCATAGGCAAATCTTATGTTTCCAATGTTTTGCATTTGGTTATCAAAAGTCCCTCTTAGTCTTCCTCTTCTTTATCAGTTACTTTTATCAGTGTTGTGAAAAATAATAGACAAAAAGCCACTTAAAGGAAAAAAGGATTTATCTTGGCTCACAATTTAAGAAGAGAAAGTCCCACCTAGGCGGAAGGTGTGGTGGTGGGTATGTGAGGCAGGTGGTCACATTACATACACACTATGGGAGCAGAGAGAGGTGAATGTCTGAATGATGGCTCCTGTGTTCCATTTTTTTCTACTTCTTCATTCTGGGCATCCTGTCCTTGGGATGATGCTTTTGGGTGTATCATCCTTCTATAGCTAAACCTGTCTGTATCATCACAGGTACATTCAGAGGCGTGTCTCCTAGGTGATCGCCATTCCATTCAAGTTGGGAATGCAGGTTGAGTGCCTTCTTTTCCTCCTACTTTGCTCTCTTCCTTCCTTGGCTAGTATAGAAGTTTAGCTGTTCTTGGGATAAAACTTTTTCTTTGCAGTTTCTTTGGTTGATATAAACAAATTGTTTATCTGAAGATTTGTTGACATGTTTTCTTTGTGAGTGTGTGTGTGTGTGTGTGTGTGTGTGTGTGTGTGCATTGTGCATACATCCAGAGCTTGATGTAGGGTGTCTTCCTCAGCTTTACAGTTTGGAGACAAGCCCTCTCAGTGAGTCTACAGCTCATCAATGCTGGTAGAAAGACTGTGCCACCAGACACAACGACTGTACAGAGACGAGGCACTGTATCCAGTCTTTTCATTGATTTATTTATTTGTTTATTTTTAAAAAAAATTTTTTGGTTTTACTAGACAGGGTTTCTCTGTATTGTTTTGGAGGCTGTCGGTCCAGCCCGGCCTCGAACTCACAGAGATCCACCTGCCTCTGCCTCCCGAGTGCTGGGATTAAAGGCGTGCGCCAGCACCGCCCGGCTTTGTTTATTTTTTTGGTTGTAACTTTTTATTGACTCATTGGGAATTTCACATCAATAATGCCAACTCTACTCATTTGCCAGTTTCTTTGTATCCTCCCTTCACCCTCGTAGTGTCCCCCACCAAAAGAAAATTTAAAATGAAATAAAAATAAAAATTAAAAATATTAAATAAGCAACCCAAACCAAAAACAACAACAAAAGCAAGCAAGCAACCAAACAATAAAACCTTCTTACTCCTCTGTCTTCCCCACCTCTGCATCACACCTTCATTTATCTTAGTGGCATTGGGAGCTGCAGTGTGTCACTCAGTAGACTCTTTTGTCCAAACAGCTTTGATTGCAACTATTCATTGTGTAATGAATTGTTGGTTAGGCTCAAGGCTTCTGCCTTCTGGTATACCACAATACTGGCTCCTCACCAAACTCTTCTCAGATATTCTCTGTCTCTGAGTCATGGAGATCAGGATCAGTTCCTTCATGCACTCTGTCACATCATAGATTGGATAGGTGCTGGGCAGTGACAACTCAAAGCCCTGGATATATGCCTGGGTGGAAGCTGAGTTGGTCAGTCTGGGCAGCTGGGACCATCATCCTCAGGCAAGGGGCATAGCCAGCTCTTCCATACCCATGATGACAGATGGGGCCACCTTTCCCAAGGGGGTAGAGCTCTACTGTGATGGTGGGGCCAGATTTTCCAGGACCAGTGAGGAGTGGAGCTGTCTCAACATTCCCCTCAGACTTCAACACTCTTGGTTCACAGGGGCCCCTGTGTTAACATGGACAATGGACATCAACACAGACTTCAGCTGTAGCAGGACCACAGACCCAGACATGGCCCTCAGCAGCATTTCAGCTTCAATATCACCATGACCACAGATAGCAGTGCAGGCCACTAAGATTGGCACAACTCTGGCAGCAGCACAGCTCTCAGACACCAACATGGCCACAGGTAGTGGTCCAGATCTTGGGCATTCGTGCATCCTTTGCTGGAAAGTTGGTACATAGACAACACAGACTGTGTCTGCTTTAGGACCAGGAACCCAAAATGTTCCTTGGCAGCAGCCTATGCCCATTTGTCGGCATGGTCCTTGGTGGCAGTTTATGCCACTCAGTTAAGTATGCCCCAGCGGCTTTTTCATTTTTAATATTAGCTTTTGGCTAGCATGATGGTACTACCTGCCACCAATGCATGAGATGTTCCTCCCCTACCACATGCTACTGTAGGAGCATTAGTAATATTTGGGGACATCTATATATAGGCTATGAGGCTATGTCACAGATAATACCATACCGCATCTTAATTTTAAAGCATCTTCATGTGGGAATATTGGGGGTTGATGAGCTTTGAACATTTATTCAGTGTGCACAGTGTCATGATTGCATTATTCCTGGTGTGGGTAGAAACTAGCAATTCTGATTTTGAATTATAATGCAGCAGTGAATGCTTGTAAGAATGTGACATGAGCATTGTAGGTATTGCTTTAGCTCTCCACAGAAATATTGCAGTGAACTCAACTTCACTGCAAAGGCACCTGGTGGGAAACACCAGGACTTCTATTTTCTATTGTTAAAAAACTGATGTCAGGAAGTAAAACGATCCTGGGAACACATCCTGAAAAACGTGGGTACAGAGTTTGATCTATTTAAAAAGGTACTACTAGACATTAAAGGGCTAGTTTGTACCAACCACACTGTGGGAACACCAGACCTTGAGCAGAGACCCACTTCCCCTTCTGCCTGGGAGTAGGCAGCTGTAAGACAATGTTTACTAAAAACATGTTTACTAAAAACAATACAATGCCTGGGGGCATTAAGTTCCTGGAAAAGGCCTGCCCACAGAAACCACCCTGACCTCGACCTTGTCCAAAGACTAACCGCCTCTTCTGCCATGCCCAGATCAGTTTCTGGGGTCAGGGCAGAACCAGCCAGGGTAGAGGAGAGAGCAGAAGCTTCTCTGGTGGGAGCTTTTCTTAGGAGGTTTTCTTGAACCTTTTTGGAGCCTGCTTAAAGTTTTCTTTACATCGTTGAACAAGTCTCTGTGTTGTCAATCCCCGACACCCTCCGCACGTTCTCGGACACAGGCCGCGCAGCAGACGCGACACCATACTTTGTCTTCTTGCTGTGATAGACTTGATGTTTTTAATGGCATTGCCATGAAGCATTATTTTATATGAACTCTGCCATAATGTAGCAACAGATAATGTCAATATTTGGGATGATATTTTTTTCAATATTCTTTTGTGCCTATACAAAGTATTTGCATACTTCTCTAATACTATGATACTAATACGTAAATATGATCGGGGATGTCTTTCTGTATGCTAATGTTATGCTAATGATCACAATGCTCTTATGGACATAAGCATTCTAATTTAACTGGTTGCAGAATATTAAGTGATCATAAATAATACTATTAGGCATCCATCCATCTTTTTGCACAAACCAGTTCTGACCACATCAATCTTCTTATTCTTGTACCTGAATGTAAGTGAAATATGATTGACAAAAATATGCATAAGTTTGATGGCTATTAAAGGGAGAGATACTTACTTCATTGTTCAGAGTGGGGTATTATTTTAGTTGATGCAAGTGGGGTCCTAGCCTGCTAACAGGCATCTAGGTACATTTTTCAAAGAAAGGTGTATGTGCTTAGTACATGAAGGTAAAATTCAGCCAGACAGCGGTGGCACATATCTTTAAACCTAGCACTCAGGGAGGCAGAGGCAAGAGGACCTCTATGAATTTGAGTCCAGGCCGGTCTACAGAGTGAGTTCCAGGGCAGCCAGTTATATACAGAGAAACCCTGTCTTGAAAAAGCAAAACAATACAAATGTCCTAGGCTTCCAAGTACACTATTAAAGGGGTGTGTGCACAGCATATACTAACTGGAGTCCCAGGTTGCCTAACTACTCCTTAAGCCTCTCTGACTCACTACGATATGTATCATGAATCCTATCTCAACTTTCAGCTGGAGGAAGACTATTTTCTATAGTTATCATTGGTAGAACTCAGAATTGCAAAGAGAAAATTCTGCTACTGTACCTTGCTATTTTATTTCTTTAACTGCCTTAATTTGGGCTATTATAATCTTCAGTTTCTGTAATTGTAATATGGACATAAAATCTACCACACAGAATTGTTGGAAAAATTAAATATAAGATATAAGGCTCTCGGCAGTGCCAGAAACCAGAAATTACTCACTGAACTCTGTCACCATCTAATGGCTAGAATAATTTATTTTCTGAATTTAATTCTGTCTTTCTAGGTCATATAAGGTGACATGTCACAGCAAGAGTTGTCTGAAGTTTTTACCCATGTGGGAGTTAAGATTTGGATTATTTTTTAAAGATAAGTGTTTTTATTTGTAATTATGTTTATGTTTGCGTGTACCTGTGTGTGGGTTTGTGCATATGACTGCAAGTACTGATGGAGACCAGAAGTCATGGAAGTCCCTGGAAGTGGAGTTATAGGCAATTGTAAGCTACGTGATTTAGTGCTAGGAACTGAACCTGGGTTCCATGTGAGAGCAGTACTCATTTAACTATCTCTCCAGCCCAAAGATTATGATTCTTTAGGTATAGAATCTTCCTCTCCTGCCCTCCTCTTCCCTCTAGTCCCCTCTCCCTTTTCCTCCTTTCCTCTCTTCTCTTTTTCCTCCTCTCTCCTTCCCCACTACTTTTTTCTCTCCACTCTTCCCTCCCCTCTGGTTCATGCCACCATGCCTGGCTAGATATATATCAGTTTTATAACTGGGTATGAGACACCTTCATAACGTCTCACTTGGAAAAACACTAGAAGCTTGAGGGTTTTTTTTGTATATCTGAAATCTCATCCTCTTTAATTTCAAACTATGTTTGGCAATCTTTATAGTGTATTAGTGAAGTGGTATAATACAGTTTAGAAATTAAGAAAACTACTGTAACAAAACTTCTTGTTTCTAGTTATTTTATTGCTGAGTTATGAGAGAGCAGCATATATTTTGGTGACTACTTAACTAGAAGGTAGTTTTTTCTTTTTTAGAAAAATTATTTGTATTCCTTGTTTGTGTGATTTGTAACAGGGAAGAGCGGGTATAAATCCCATTGCCTGTCACAATCTCCATGATTCAACATGTATCATTTCTGAATCACTGTGCATGGAGTTTCATAATTTTTATGATTTTCTGAACCACAGCAGAGGTATTTTAAGTTCCCACCCAGTTTTTCAAGATTGATTGAAACAGGGTAAGAGATGGGACACTTGTTTTTTCCTGTTTTGGAAAAGAAGCATGAAATACAAGATTCTGTCTTCTTTGAAAAGTCTAAGGTAGGTAGCAGGAGACAGAATATCAAATTAACTCCCTTCTCTGTCCCTCCCTTCTATGAGTGCTAGAAATAAGGATGCCTAGAGCTACAGAGCTTTGCCACAGGTTGGAGACAGATGATACACTGTCAGAGTTTAGAAGCTGGTGGGGGAATGAGCTATCTATATATTGTGTGTATTAAGTGCACATGTGTGCATGCATAAGCACTCACATTTGAATAAAAAATAATAACATCTGAGAGGCTATTTTATTTTTATTTAATTTTTATAAGGTCTCACATATGCTAAGCTGGTCTGGAATTCACTGCATAGCAAATTTTGACTTTGAGCTTCTGATTTTCCTTCCTTAACCTGTTTTTGTACCACCATGCTCAATTTATGCAATCAGATACTTACTTTGGACACTTAACTCTCTGTTTTATCCTTATGAAGTTAAGAAGGGGGAGAAGTCACTATCTTGCAACTTTCATTGTAATAACTTTGGCATAAAAAGTCACAGTTTTGTTTTATCCCACAGGGACACTTGCCCTGGGGTGGAGGCAGAGGCTGGACACTTGAGTGTCCCAGACACCAGGTGATTAACATTTTAGAAGCACTTTAGGACTTTTTACAGATGCAAAGGGAAATAAGTATATACTTCCCTTTTGCATATGAGATTCATATGCAAATGGACACAGCTTATATTGTTTTTCAAATACCTATTTTTCACTTTGAAACATAATTGATGTGTTTCCCATATCATCATATGTTAATGAATGAACTCTTTCTACAGGCTTTACAGCACTCCACAGCATGGATTTACTGTAATTAATTTAGATACCTTCTTATTCAGTTCTGTGATAGCTCTGCAAGTATCTTTGAACATTCATCTAGAGTATAATAAACATTTACTAGACAGACATACTATTTTGGAATGTACACATATTTAAAAGTTAACCCCCCCAACACAGAGTACACTAATTTTTCCTCCTACAAAGAGATAATATCCTGTTATTTTAAAAATTTCTCCCCAGATTCTCATCTTACGTTAAGTTCTAGGAGTAAAAGTAGTGTTTCATTTTTGTCTGAATTTGTTTTTCTTGAACAATAAGTGAGATTGAATATCTCTCCATCTGACACATAGACCAGGTAGCTTTGTAAACATCACTAAAAGGTCTCTTTCCACAACACTGCTTGCATCTCTGTTTTTATGCTCAGGATTGCTAAGGAAACAAGGACAGAGGCTTTGGACTTTGGAGGTAACTTTAGCTGTAGCACCAGGCATGGGGATTTCTATGCAAGTACTATACTGCTCCTCTGAGACCCTGGACACTCAAATTCAAAAGAAGCAGCAGAGTAACCCATGGCTGTTGAGTTGTACTGCTCGGGAAGGTGGGGTTCTAAATGTGGGTTCTTTCTTAGTCATGTTAAAATGATTTAACAACAGACTCTGTAGGAAGCTCCAGGACAGTTATTAATTTATTTAGTTTTTAAATCCCAACCGTGGTTTCTCCTGCATCCTCTCTTCCCAGGTCTTCCCCCCCATCCACTCCTCTTCCTCTGTTTCTCTTCAGAAAAGGGCAGGCCTCCCATGGATATCAACTTTCTATGGTATATCAAGTTTCAGTGAGACTAGGCACCTCTTCTTCTATTATGGCCTGATGAAGCAACCCAGTTGGAGTAAAAGATCCCAAGAACAGGCAATAGAGTCAGAGACATTCCCTGCTCCCACTGTAAGGAGTTCCATAAGAAATCCTAGCTACACAATTGTCACATATTTGCAGAGTGCCTAGGCCAGTTCCATGCAGGCTTCTTGGTTTTTGGTTAAATCTCTGTGAGCTCCCATGAGTCCAGGTTAATTGATTCCGTGGGTTTTCTTCTTGTTCCATTGACTCCCCTGGTTCCTATAGGTCTTCCTTCCCCTTTTCCACAGGATTCCCTGAGCTTGGTCTACTGTTTGGCTGTTAGTCTCTGCATCTGTTTCCAGTACATGTGTTTTTAGAGTTGGAGAGAAAATAGCAGGACAAAAAAACTGTTGATCTTGGTAGCTGCCAGAAGTAGGGAAGGGGAGAAGAGGAGGACAGAAATCTAGGCATTGTGAACTAGGGTGGCATGTTCTGCAGCAGAGGATTATAAGTAACAAAGACTTAACAGAGTTTCAGCATCAAAGTTCTGTAAGCAACTGTATGAAGGGTGGGTAAGAATTCCGAGAAAGAAAAAGAAGTACATTATTTCACAATAAGTATTATTCCTCCCATCCCTTCAACATAGCTTTAGGTTAATCAGTTTTCCTGGAGGTGATGTTTTGCCCAAGACACTGACATGCCCAACTGGATTGACTCTTAAGAGAGGAGACAATGGTAAGCAATGTTCTGTTTTTTGGAGGATATCATAATGCCACATCTCCACCCACAGCTAGAAGTAGATTCCATTAGTGAGGTAGTCATCCTCACTAGCTGGCCTGGAAGGCTTCTGTAACATTTCCCACTCAAGTGTTTGGACCCAAAAATCATATGCAAGATGGGGTAAAATTTGAGCACATATATGACATATATATACATATATATTATTTAACTTTTTATGCATGTCACTTTCAGTTACCTCTCCCTCCCCTCATCCCCCACTTCCTAATCCTCCCAATCTCTCACCCCCACTCCATCCTCCCTCTGCTCCCCAGGGAGGGCAAGGGCCTCCATGAGGGATTTTCAGTCTATCACATCATCCCAGGAAGGGCCCAGGTTCTTCTCCATGTGTCCAGGCTGAGAGAGCATCCCTCCACATGGCATGGGTTCCTAGAGTCCTTCTGTGTGCCACGAATAAATACTGCTCCACTCTCCAAGTTCCCACAAATTGCCAAGGCCTCCTCTCTGTCACCCAGGTTCAGTGGGAAGGTGTCTGGATCAGTCCCATGCTGGCCCCTCAGTCATCAGTCTGGCTGGGTTCCATGTGTTCCCCCTTGTTTAGGTCAGCTGCCTCTGTGGGTTTCACCAGCCTCATCTTGATTCCTTTGGTCATCACTCTTCTTTGCAGCTGGGTTCCAGGAGTTCAGTTCGGTTCACAGATGTGGATGTCTGCCTCTGCCTCCATCAGCCACTGGATGAGAGTTCTAGGATGGCATATAAGGCAGTCATCATTCTCACCATCATGGGAGAACATTTAAGGTAGCCTTAATGCCAGTTGGTGTCATTCTTGTAGATCTGTGAAGATCTCACTAGTGCCAGATCTCTCCTCCAACTTATACTGGCTCTCTCTTTTATGGTATCTCCCATCTTTTTCTCCATTATTCTTACCCTGGCTCAACCTTCCTGCTCCCCCATGTCCTCCTCTCCCCTCCTCATTTCTCCCTCTCCTTCTCCCATCTCCTTTTCTCCTCCCCTTCTCCCCCCAATCCAATTAGGAGATCACATTCCCTAACCCTTCTCCAGGTTGCCATGCATATAGGGTCCTCCCTGCACCCCAGACTCTCTGGCGGTGGGATTGTGGCCTGGCAATGCCCTGCTCCATGTCTAAAATCCATATATGAGTGAGTACATACCATGCTTGTCTTTTTGTGACTGAGTTACCTCACTCAGGATGGTTTCTTCCAGTGCCATCCATTTGCCTGTAAATTTCAAGATTCCATTTTTTTCTGCTGAATAATACTCCATTGTGTAAATGTACCACATTTTCTCTATCCACTCTTCAGTTGAGGGGCATCTAGGTTGCTTCCAGGTTCTGGCAATTACAAATAATGCTGCTATGAACATAGCTGAGCAGATGTCCTTATTGTATGAGGGTATATCTTTTGGGTATATGCCTAAGAGTGGAATTGTTGGATCTTGTGGTAGACTGATTTCCATTTTTTCTGAGGAATCTCCATACTGATTTCCAAAGTGGCTGCACAAGTTGGCATTCCCACCAGCAGTGGAGGAGTGTACCCGTTTTTCCACATCCTCTCCAGCATAAACTGTCATTACTGTTTTGGATTTTAGCCATTCTGATGGGAGTGACATGGTATCTCAGAGTTGTTTTGGTTTGCATTCCCTAATGGCTAAAGATGTTGAGCACTTTCTCAAGTGTCTCTTGGCCATTTTGGACTCCTCTGTTGAGAATTCTCTATTTAGTTCTGTACCTCATTTTTTAATTGGATCTTTGGTTCTTTGGAGACTTGCTTCTTGAGTTCTTTGTGAATTTTGGAGATCAGCCCTCTGCCAGAAGTGGGGTTTGTGAATATCTTTTCCCATTCTGTGGACTGTCATTTTGTCTTGTCGACTGAGTCCTTTGCCCTGCAGAAGCTCCTCAGTATCAGGAGGTCCCACTTATTAATTGTCGATCTCAGTCTCTGTGCTACTGGTGTTATGTTCAGGAAGTGGTTTCCTGTACCAATTCGTTCAAGGGTACTTCCCACTTTCTCCTCTAAGAGATTCAGTGTGGCTGGATTGATATTGAGGTCTTTGATTCATTTGGACTTAAGCTTTGTGCATGGTTATAGATATGGATCTATCTGTTATCTTTTACATGCCAGCATCCAGTTACTCCAGCACCATTTGTTGAAGATGCTTTCTTTTTTCCATTGTATAGTTTTAGCTTATTTGTCAAAGATCAGGTGTTCAAAGGTGTGTGGGTTGATATTAGGGTCTTTGATTCAATTCCATTGGTCTACCTGTCTGCTTTTGTACCAATACCAAGCTATTTTCAGGACTATAGCTCTATAATAGAGATTGAAGTCAGGGATGGTGATGCCTCCAGAAGTTCCTTTATTGTACAGGGTTGCCTTGGCTATCCTGGGTCTTTCGTTTTTCCATATAAAGTTGAGGATTGTCCTTTCGAGGTCGGTGAAAAATTGTGCTTGTATTTTGATAGGGATTGCCATATATGACGTATTTTTACCGTGAAAAATCTGATATCCAGTCTCAAAGATGTTCACTAGAAAAGAAAGCATTAGTGTCTGCATGGAAGATTCAGTGAGAAGCTTACATGTAGACCAGAACTCTCTTCTGACATTCTGGCTTCAGCAAGGACATTGCTAAACTGTGTTTTTCAGTGTCCCCACCTTAACTCTCCTAACCAGCTTGTATTTCCTGTCTATATTATTTGGCCCTGAAATTAATGACATACCCTTTCTTTTTCTGCTGGACTTTGCTTTTGGAAAGCAAATCATTAGTCTGACTTCAGCTCATCTCACAATACTATCAGATATTTTGGATTACCTAATTTACAAAACTTGGAAATGTAGGTCAGAGTTATTTAACATCTTAGCCTTGAGTTGGAGCAGGCATCAACTTCTGTGGAGGCTATGCGTACAGTTGTCTATTGTATTAGTGATCCTTTATGCTGGTGGCTTCCCCACACCCCCATGCTTCATTTTGTATGGGGCACAGAAAGCTTGTAGCTCTCAATTGCAGAGACATGTCAACTAAAATGTGATTGGTTATCTATATGGATGGAGAGATGTATGAAGACTCATGCAATGTCACCTGGATTTGGCACATGAGCTGTGATTGTGGTTTTAAAATTAATCACTGTGTCCCATGAAGTTCAGGTGATCTGACTCATTTATATTCTCTAAGCATTTCTTGTTTCACTCTTTCATCAGATTCTGCTCTTAACATTCACCACATGGCCTCTGCAAACCAGGACAAACTCTGAACCATTGCAGTCTTTGCTAAACTTAGAGTCCACATTTTCTCTTACTTTACTCTGATACATACATTATGTTTTATCATCTCTCACACACTTTTCCTCTTTCAAAGACACTTCCAAGTTTGCTGTTATACATTTAGAAACTGAGCTAATTTTCAAGTAATAAAATTCTGGTGTCCTCCAAGTTTCCAAAGAAATACAAAGAATAATAATATTGGGAAAGTCTCATAACGTCACTTTCCCCACATCTTTCTAAAATTCCCAGATATATAATAATTGCTTGTTGTGGACTCACTAAAATCAGCTATGTTTTAAAATTAACTTGTTTGGAAGTAATAGTATTACCTAAAAATAGGACAGAATTAGACAAGTCTTTGTATGTTGTTCTAAAATTCATGATTTGTCCTGTGAAAGGTAAAGCATTTGAAGACTAAGTTTTATACAAAAAGTCTTTTTCTATGTAAATATTTTATATTGGATTTTTTTCCTAATGATTTATGATCTTGAGAACTATAGGTTTTAGTTAAAATGTATCAATTTGGGGATTTTTAAGCTTTTAGGATAAACATACACTGTCTTTTTATTATTATTTTTTATTATTTATTTTTAAATTTAAATTTAAATTAGAAACAAGGTTGTTTCACATGTCAATTCCAGGTCCCTCTCCCTTTCCCTCCCCTCCTCCCACGGCCTCCCACCAAATCCCCAATATCCCCTCATTTCCCCAGGGAGGGTGAGGCCCTCCATGGGGGTGTCCATAGTCTGTCATTTCATCCATGGCAGGGCCTGGACCCTCCCCCAAGAGTTCAGGGTGAGAGTGCATCTCACATTGTTGGATGGGAGTCCAAAGTCCATGTGTATACTCGGGATAAATACTGATCTACTGCCCAAGGCTCAATAGATTACCTAGGCCTCCTCACTGATACTCACATTTAGGGGGTCTTGATCAGTCCCTTGTTGGATTCCCAGGCATCAGCCTGGTATTCAAGAGTTAATCCTTGTCAGGTCAGCTGTTTCTGGGGATTAAACCAGCCCAGTCTTAATCCCTTTGGTCATCAGGCCTCCCTCTCTGAAACATACACTGTCTTAGGATGGTCTTTGTAATATATCGAGTCTAGTCAAATGAATCTGCTTACTTTAAAAGTTATTGTTAAAGAAAACTAAGAATAGGTCAAAGGGGGAGCTCAGTTTGTAAAATGCTTGCTATGCAAGCATAAGTTAGAGCTCCCAAAACCAAATAAGAAAAGTTGGATGCATACTTGTAATTCAAGTTATGGGGAAGCAGGATAGACTTATACTAATGTTTTAAATCAAATGCCATAATTTCACACATTAGTATAAGCAAGAATTTTTTAAAAAAGAATTATACTATTCTGCCAATGTCACAATAATACTGAATGATGGGTAGTCCTTGCTTGAGAGATACTTTCACAGCTAGGAAACTTTATGTAGTTTATCTTATTCATTCAGATTTTATTATAGTCATCTTCTGTGTATGCTGCTAGGTACACAGTTTGGGGGTAGCTGTGCTAAACAGTTTTATTAGTGTATGGTAAAAACATCAGCAAAGCATATTGCTTTAAAACTTAAAGCTTAAGGATGGGAGGATATGGAGAGACATGTCAGCAATAAGTGAGACCAAGAAGTAGTTACCAAAGTGCGGGGTGACCCAATACTAACTGCTAGTTTCAGTATGGTCTTCATCGTTAGCTAAGGACTTGCCTCCCAATAGTAGATGTTATATGTGCCCAGTATCAATTGTCCTCTTTTTCCCATCTTACCGCGGTGTGACTTAAAGGTGGAAGCAGTACTCTGTGGTTCATAATCCCTTCCCTGTGGCATGGTACTTTTTCTAAGTGAGTGTGTCTGAGTCAATTACCACAAGCATTCCTCTGCCTAGGCAGTAGTTTACACACAAAGTTTCTGTTCCACCTGGGCAGGAAACCATGAAAGGTTTTTTGTTCTTGAGATTTTTCCTCTCACTATTTTTAGAGAATTTCCTTCCTTCCTTCCTTCCTTCCTTCCTTCCTTCCTTCCTTCCTTCCTTCCTTCCTTCTTTCCTCCCTCCCTCCCTTCCTTCCTTCCTTTGTTTTTTTCTTCTTTCCTTCCTTCCTAAAAACAATTGATTATGTGATATATTTATCCTTATAATTATATCTTATAACAGGTTATTTAAAAAATGCAAATAAAGTTTTATTACAACATAGCCATACAACAGTTCGTCTACTGTCTGTTACTGCTGCTTTGCTAAAGTAGCCACAGAGACAGTTTAGCTCTTGAAGCCCAATATATTTTTTTATTATGAGGAAAAATGATCCTTTGATATAGGACAATAACTTAATGGCTTCTACATTCCCAGTTAAGACACAAATAAAAAAAAAGAGAGTTTCTTGAAGGGATCATTTTGTTCTTTCCTTAATTTCAAATAAGAGAAACAATAGCTCAAGAATCTTGCCTTGGAACTCTGAAGGATAGTTAACCTCGGACTGTGTCTGATACTTGCAAGGCAGAGCAGAGAGAGGGAAAGGAACGGCTCCCTGATCTCAGGACTGAGCTACTGAACTAAACCAATCTTGAAGGAGACCTTTTCTCTAGACTTGATAATCAAGTGAATTGCCATTTTGTGTTTTTTAAAGTGTTCATGTGACTTAGGCTTTCTCTTAACTTCAACAATCTTAACTGTTCCTTGTAGTTACCTGTGAAATGTTCAGAACATCTTTGCTATGTAGATAGTTCTCCAGTTTCCATTTTAGGGTGGGGGAACCAAGACCTAGAAGGATACATAATTTGAACTACGTTAGTAGTATGATATAAAGCCACGGGCACTTGCACACACACAAATAATAATAAAATTCTAAGAAACATGAAGACAATATGGAAATGTATATGCCTGGGCTACAACAGGCACTGCAATCTGGACGAGTGTTGGCTGAAGATGACTGTACTGGCAAGGAGTAAGTATGACAGTATCAGTGGCCTGGAAGCTCAGACATTCTGGCCACTATATCCAACTCAAAAGTTTGGAGACCAAGGAAAAGGAACAGTTTCTCAAGCTGCATTTGCATATGTGGGCTCCTTTACAATTCTGCTTCCAGTGGATCAAATCCTGCTGGAAGAAAGGAGCTGAGGTGGTTATAACAACCTGAGAACCCTTAAACGATATTAATATTCACAAACATATGGCACCTGCAGTCAGTCCTTTGAAAACAACAGAGCATCAGCAGTGGCATCAGCAATAGCAACAACCAGGGTAATTTGTAACTTGTCTCTGGAGAAGCATCGTGCTGCATATATTATTTTTTTTAAATAATCAGTTGCAAATTAACTAAGTGCCGCAATCCTTAAACCTGTCTTCTCCTCTAGTTTGTCCTTATTTGTGGATGTCAAAACAAGTAGAAGAAATGGATTGGATTTCCTTCAGTTGCCTCTTGTAAATCTTTCTTTTCCTACAAGTATTATATCAATTTGATTGCAGGAGGCTTTCCTGAGACCTGATCCTTTAAACTCTTTCCTTTAAGGGGCGGATCAACATGTCAGCTGGGAAGTCCTTCCCTAGATCTTTTCCTAAATGAGAAAGCAAGCTGAAGCACTGATCATGCTCCTAGCTGCTTTCACTGGAGCCAAGGAGGTCAGATGAGAGTCCATTATGCCTGCTTTTAGAACAAGGAGTGAAAAAAGACACATAGAAGAAGACAAGAAGGCAATAGTTACCTATTGACACATTACCCAGACTCTTTTTCTGAATAATACAGTACAGGCTTGAGAAAGATGCTGGAGAGACAGACAGAGAGAGAGAGAGAGAGAGAGAGAGAGAGAGAGAGAGAGAGAGAGAGAGAGAGAGAGAGAGAGAATGAATCTCAGTTATCCCATAGTGAAAGACAATACTGAGCAAATTCCCAGGAGCCCTGCTGACAGGACAACACCTACATACCAAGTCTCTGGCACTGCCTTGGGTCAGGTGACTGCTGGCAATAACCAGGCTTGTGTGTCAGAATGAGGAACAAGATATTATGTATTTGGGAACAAGGTACAAAATGTAGGTATTTATTATAAACTCAGTATTAGTATTTGACACTGAAAGTCAGAACTTTATCAAACTGAACCCCATACATAATGTCAGAGCACATAGCCAGAACCTCTAAATTGGCCTAGTATTTGGCAGAGACCTGAGTGCGGTGGACACATTTGTGTTCTGGCTACTTGATTTCTAGTCTTAGAGTGGCCTTGGGTATACTCACCCATCTCCTGAGACTATGCAGTACCTCCTGGCTATGACACTCATATGTTCTGGGGTCACATGACTATCTCCGATCCCCATCCCCAACTTTGAGAACATTCGCTTTGAGAGCTGTGCTCACACATAGGGCTCTAGAACTACCTTGTCAGCAGACAGAACACCAGCTTCCATGATAACTCAAGACAGTGCATTTCTTGCAGCTAGGAGACTCAGGTATGACTTTTAGCATTAGCAGAGGTACACAAAAATTGCCTTCATCAATACTGCCT
The DNA here is from genome assembly GCF_017639785.1 of Mesocricetus auratus. NCBI lineage: Eukaryota > Metazoa > Chordata > Mammalia > Rodentia > Cricetidae > Mesocricetus > Mesocricetus auratus. Next base: position 21,008,060 of record NW_024429191.1, read on the forward strand.
CAACCTTGGTCAATACAGCTCAGGTTATAGGACTGAATTTACTGGTAGTAAGATAGTAATAAACAATATTTTCACAGTAGTACATTGCTGGGCTTATGAAACCAGATACTTGGAAGACTCCAATAGCCTCCACTATCAGGATAACCTGTGGCTAAAATCTCTGGAATAGCCCATTCCCAACGGAAGAAATGCAGACCCAGTTTACCCTATTTCTTTGTAGCATCACTCATGGTAGGTTGAAGAGTTCTTGAGCCATGAGTCCATCTTAGCAGTATGTGCCTATAGAAACATGTATCTTGGTTCTACCTCAGTATCATGCTAGAAGGTGGGCTAAGAGCTCTAGTGGCAAAGCTTGGTGGCACTTTTGAACACATGGGCAGCATAAGGAGCTTCAGGCTATCCAGAGGTAGGCAGAGTTTTGAAATGTATAACACAGACATCTGGACTTACTACTCTTACTAATTTTAAGGGGAGTCTTGTGGAGACCACCTACTCTGTTAAAAAATTATTGATCTTTTTGAATTGTACATTAATGCATTTGGGACTTTTTTTTGAAACAGGGTTTCTCTGTGGCTTTGGAGTCTGTCCTGGAACTAGCTCTTGTAGATCAGACTGGTCTAGAACTCACAGAGATCCACCTGCCTCTGCCTCCCGAGTGCTGGGATTAAGGCATCCACCACCACAATATGGTTGCATTTGGGATTATCTGATTTTGGATTGACTAATATTGGGAAGATGACATTACTAGCAAATGCTCAGCAAATCTAGACTTGAGTATCACCCTGTATTAAAATAGTGAAAGTGACCATAGAATCACAGAAAATGAGTAGTCTACTTAGAATCTTTAGAAAGACAGGGCCATAGTACCCAGATTAATAAGACTAGAATAAATATCAAATCCTTCAACACATAGATGATATTGCACAGAAATAAGCATCAAGAACATTTAGGTGACCATGACTTAGCATAATAATTTAAAATAAGATTCTGAAAATGAATCAGGCAGTAATCTGCATGAGTAAGATTTTGGGTAGTGAATTTTAAAATGCACTTGCAAGGCAGCTCAAAGAACTTGAAGAAAATGCAGAAAAATCTTTCAGCGCTCTAAAGAAACTTACAAAGAGATTGAAGCAATTATTAAGAAACCAAACAGAAATCCTTGAGCTGAGAAGTACGCCAGGTCACACTGAAAAGAAATCATTTGCAAGATAGATCAAACAGAAGAATCAGTGACAGGCTGTTAAAAAAATACAGTTGGAGGACAATGAAGAGAAAAGGAGGGAATAAAGAAAGCTTGTAGGAACTTTTGGTCAGGGTTAATATAGGAAATGTGGAGGTTATTGAAGTTCAAGAAAGATGTGAAAGTCCCAGTGAAATGGAAAGTTCAAAGAACAAATAACAGAAAACTTTCTAATCTTAGAGAAGTACACAACATATAAGAAAATCAAAGGTTACCAGACAAATTAATTAAGCCAATTCCACCTTAAGTCATCTTGTAACCAACCTCTCAAAGTTGAGTCTTAAGGCTCCAAGTGATAAGTAACAAAGAACAAATAAAGGGGTTCAAACTAAACAGGTTTTGCAGCGAGTGGGATCTCCATCACAATAAATGAAAACCAAGTCAAAGCCAACCCTGAACTTAACCTTGTCAATGGAGAAACTGCACCCAGCAAAACAATGCTTAAGAAGTGGAAGAGTTATAAAGGCATTCTTGGAGAAACAAAATGTGAAAGAATACATTGTCATCACAGTTTTCCCACAAGAAAGCCCAAGGAAGATCTTTAAACTGAAAGTGATTTTAGTGAGTAAGAGGATAATACTGAAAGATACAAAGCTCCCGGTCAAAGTAATTGCCCTGACAGCTGATAGACTTTCAGTATCATAAGCATGGTATAGAAAATATTCATATTATTGGTTTGAAGACTAAACATCAAAGTAATGTAAGAATACTGATAAATTAAAACATGCAAAGTATGAAAAGACATAAAATACACAAAATTCAAACTGTGAGGAGTACACATTGTTTTATTGTACAATATTTTATCTTATTAATTTTTGTTTATACTCTTATCTATCTTGCAGTGTTTAGTTACTCATTATAATCTGAAGATCTTTTTATAAACCTTGAGGTAATGAAAAAGAAAATAAATCTAGTATAAACATACAAAATAATAAACAGAGTTTCTGAACAGTGCTATAGGAAATTATTACAGATGAGAATTATAAGGAAAGGAGGGAGAGAGAGAGAGAAAGAGAGAGAGAAAGAGAGAGAGAGAGAGAGAGAGAAAGGAGTTGCAGTTTAAATAATGCCTATAGTAAAATCTTATAGATTGATAATTATTTTGAATATAAATGAATTGCATACTCCAACTGGATTACAATACTAAATGAGTCTAAAATAAACATAATACGAAATTCATAGCTAAGGTACACATAGACTATAGAGGAAAGGATAAAATATTATATTCCTTCCAAATAATCCAAAGGAAAGGAGGAATGACCATACTCATGTTTGACAAAAATATACTTTAATTTTTAAAAGCTGTGAATGGAGAAGGAAGAAGGTCATTTGTTATACTGAAAGAGTCAATTCAGCAGAGGAAAATAATACAAAATATATTCATCCAATATTGTAGTACCCAGTAATACAAAGAAAATTCAATAGACTTAAAGGGTGAGACAGACTCTATCTAGTGCAATAGTAATTGTAGGTTTAAATAAACTTCTTTCAGCAGTAAGTGCTTGTCTGTATTGCAAAAACAAAACAAAGCAAAACAGTAACAACAACAATAAACAAGGGTAGACAGCAGATATCACCACAGTAAAATATCTAATGATTCTTGTTGAGAGTGAAGGAATCCCTGAGTGAATGTGTAAGGAGTGGGAGATGTCTTGAGTGCCTGTGTATTGAGACCTGTGTCAAGGTAAGGGAATTGGCCTAGAGTCTTTCTGGTCTAAGTACAGTGTTTATCAATGACTAAGCAGTGTATACAAAGTTAACTACCAGACCTTCTTCACCCTGCACCTTTATAGCCTGGAATTGCTCCCAGACAAATACCTCCTACAACTAAATAAACCCTGCTATTGATGTACATAATAAACATGCTGGGGTCCTAGCTCATTGTTTATCAGTGGGTACCATGCCATTACATCGAGCATGGCCTACCCAAGTCTCAGTTTTTCTGTATGTGTCTGTGTATCCGTCCTTTCTTCATTCCCTCATCACCACAATCAGATTTCCAGGACCAACTTATGCAGGATGTGGTGAGTTTTTACTTACTTACATATTTATCATGTTCTGTAGTTGGGATGCCTTATTTCTTTTTGTTTTATCATCCATCTGTGCTCCCTGCTTTACTATTTTCCCCATTTTGATGAGGAATCTAAAATAGAGAAATCAGAGAAGTTGATTAAGGTCATATAACTCATTCATTCAATACTTTCAGTTTGTGAGTAGGATTGATTAGGTTCCTTTCGAGGCCATATGTAAGCATCAATTTATTAGAAATTAAATTTGGAACTAGGACTTAAAAAGCAAAAAAATGTGGCTACATAAACACAGTTGTTAGTTTTCAGATCATTCACAATTTAATCTTCTTGCCAAGAAGTCCATTTTCCTATTACAAAGGCTCATAATATATGAAGCCTGTAAGGCAATTACACTTCTCTGCAAGATACTTATTGCTGAAATCCTTTGTTATCAAAGAAAAATTAAGATAAATTGTATGAATAAGTTTCATGTTCATTGCTGAAGCGCAGGCTTCAAACTTGTCAGTATTTTCAGTTCTGGCTACATGTCATGCCTATGTCTAATACGTTAGTAGGCAGGAAAGGAGAGGTTACAAGCAAATGCTTTGTCAAATAGTTTCTCACAAGCATAAAATTGATAATGAAAGCAAATTATGTCATATGTCCTGAGTTTAATATGAGAACCCCACTAAAGGCAACACAGCTCTGACTAGCTTCCCCCTTGAAGTGACATGCTGGCTGCCCTGTGACCTCTATTTAATCTGTTTTTGCCTCCTCTTGCTGGAGACTCATTACTTAGTAAGAAAGTTCTATATTTCTTTGAAGGTTATGACATCTAATGTCTACAGATATGTTAAAGTTTCAAGAGGTTTTTAAAAATAGTAATATCGCACACACACATACAGAAACAGTATCATAAAAATTTTTTTGGCAAGAGGACCATTGTAGCTTCCTGTGATTCAGGCTTTGAGATGACTACAACAGTAGAAAGAATGGAAGCAGCCACCCTGTGCTGCGACCTGCAGTAGTGTGGGTGAAGAGGGGGATTGTTGGCTATTCCACAGAGAATTTCAGGGCATAGTAATATGAAGCCAATGTGGAGCTTATGATTATATTTTAACATAGTTTTGGATTTAAGCATGAGTTAAACACAGAGAGAGGTGCTTAGAAAAAGAATCGCTTGCAGCCAAAAGTGATCTTCGGCTTCTCACGAGATAGATACATCAAAATGTATTAGCAACAACTCCAAGTTTATAAACACAGCTGTAGTAGCTTTTGAAATTAACTTTGTTCAAAATTTTCTCAGGGATTCCTCCCTCTTCTTTTTTTTTTAAATGAGGTCATGCAGTTGTCCCTGCAGTCATAAGGTAGTCTGTGAGTTCGTTTCCAAGGTCATATCGTGGTCCCATAGATCATTTTGCATGAGAAAATACAATGGTGCTGGAGGTCAGTTAAAATGTGGTCCCCAGAATCATAGTGTAGTCCCAGAGGTCATAGTGTCATCCTTGGAATACACTGAACAGTATTGCAGGCTGTTAAAGATAAAACCAGTAGTCACATGGATTGACTACTTTTTTTTTTGTTTGTTTGTTTTTTTTTCAAGACAGGGTTTCTCTGTATTGTTTTGGAGGCTGTCCTGGAACTTGCTCAGTAGACCACGCTTGGTCTCGAACTCACAGAGATCCACCTGCCTCCGCCTCCCAAGTGCTGGGATTAAATGCTTGTGCCACCACCACCACCCGGCGATTGACTACTTCTAATGATAGGCCATGAACAATTTATGATACATGCTTTTATCATAAAGAAAAATGCAGTTTTAAAGCTGAGAAGGAAGTAAGATAATCTTGAATGTCGTATACACATAGACATGGTTTATTGTCATTTTAACATTCTTTGATATATAATTGTTTATGTAGCAAATCTTCCAAATGAATACATTCTTGACTCAAAGTTGATGGACCATAATCAGACTCCAGAGTGAGCAGCTTCCTTTCTCTTCCCATGTTTACTCAGTCCTCCCTGCCATTCCATTTTGCCTACTTTATCAAGCAAATGGTCAGTCTTATTTCACGTGGTAAAGAACTCTGTCACATTGTGTAGATATGCAACTGAACCCTGTGTTAGCTGAAACCCAAGTCCTATTATCTGAATAATTATGCTATACTTTGTCTCCTTACAGGGCTTTAAAAAATGTAAGTGGTGTATTTAGTTAAACATTTTGTGCTTTTAAACAAATTTGTCCTAATGTTCTAAGTCATAATTAAGCTGTCATGCATATGAGGAATTACAGGTTTGAGAGAAATTATAGGTATAAACAACCAGAGTTACAAATATATATAGCCTCAGTAAATATCTCTGTAGGAGAGAGGTGGATATTCACATTAGGCAATTTCAGGCGAGTTTAATAAGGTATTATTGTCAGCATATGGACATTAGTATCAGCCTACCCCACCTTCTATGACAGAATATCATGGATCCAAGACTTTTAATAACAGTTTGAAAGGATGGGAATCCGAGATCAATGTGCCAACAACATTGTTTTCATTAAAAAATTTAATTTGTATTTTTTTTTTTGGTAACAGGGCTTCAACATACAGCACAAGCTGGTTTGAAGTTCATTGTAGGTCAAGTTGGCTTTGATCTCTTGACCTTCATGCCTTTGCCTCCCCAGTGCTAAGATTATAGGAATGGTCCTCTGCTAGGTTGGCAGTTGGCTACCTTCTTACTGCATTCTCAGTATGTTGCACATGAGTGTGTGTTTGTGTGTGTGTGTGTGTGTGCGAGAGAGAGAGAGAGAGAGAGAGAGAGAGAGAGACACAGAGAGAAAGACAGCAAGATTGAGCAATAGAGAGAGACAGAGACAGAGAATGAGGATTCTAACATATTTTTATAAAGGCAGTAGTTTCATCATGAAGGTCTTAGTGTTAAGAGTACATCTAAACCAAATTATCTTCTAAAGATATACTAGCTGTGATTAAAAACGCATAGCTGAATCCATACCATTTTTTAAAATTGCAGAGGATACTTCAATATTTTGGGCTTGAAACAACATGAGGTTATGATTATCAGGCATAAAGGAGTAAGAAATAGTTGACACACTGATCTGGAGGAAGAAAGAACAGATATGGTGAGGATTAATAGACAGGAGGTTTCACCACAGTTCATTGTTGCAGAGTCAGTATCAGCCCCATCCTACGAGATATATGGACTCCATTCTTCTGCCTCTTTGTAATTTCCCCTTGTGTTTGTCAGCAATAGAAGATACCTTAATAGAGGGAGCCATTATGATTTAAAGAGAAATCTGGCACTAGGGAAATGTCCAGGGATCCACAAGGATGACCCCAACTAAGAATGTAAGCAGTAGTGGAGAGGCTACCTTAAATGCCCTTCCCCTATAATGCAACTGATGACTACATTGAGTGCCATCCTAGAGCCTTCATCCAGTAGCTGATGGGAACAGAAGCAGAGATCCACAGCTAAGCACTGAGCAGAACACCTGGAATCCAGTTGTAGAGAGGGAGGAGTGAAGAGCAAAGGGGTCAAGACCAGGATGGGGAAACATACAGAAACAGTTGACCTGAGCAAGTGGGAGCTCACAGACCCCAGTCTGACAGCTGGGGAATCAGCCCAGGATGGAACCTGGCCCTCTGAATGTGGGTGTCAGTTAGGAGGCCTGGGCAGTCTATAGGGTCTCTGACAGTGGAAGCAGTATTTATCCCTAATGTATGAATAGACTTTGGGAGCCCATTCCCCATGGAGGGATACTCTCTCAGCCTAGATACACTGGGGAGGACCTAGACCCTTCCCGACATGATGTAACAGACTTTGATGATCGCCCATGGAAAGCCTCACCCTCCTTGGGGATTAGATGGAGTGGGATGTGGAGGTTGGTAGGGGGTATGGGAGGTTGGGAGGGAGAGGGCAGTGGGATTGATATGTAAAATAAGATTATTTCTAATTTAAATAAAATACACAGATAGACACAGGCACAGGCACAGACACACACACACAGACACACACACACACACACACACACACACACACACATACACACACGAACTAATTGGAAGCTAGAGAGAAAAGAAACCTGTTGGAGTCTATGCATGTCAACTATCAAGGCATGGAGCAAGTTGAAAAAGGGAGAGTGGATCTGGAAGGATAAAGCACTTACCTAACGTAATCTCCATATTTATCATTCTTCTTATATATATATATATATATATCTTTTATACATATACACACACTCATGCATGGTGCGGGGGAGTTTAGCATATTGTTGGTTAAACCCTCTTTACTCTTCATTACCTGGTGGGAAATTCTGATTTTGATCTAGTTTGTTATGGTGTAACTTCATTGCCTGTGAATATCGGAAGGCATGCTGCTGTTATCTTTTCATTTTGGTAATTGGAGATTATATACTCTGGCCTGATTATGGTTGGGTGGGGTCATATGGTTTGTTCTAGCCATCACCTCTTGACTGAAATACCTAATCAACACTTCACAAAGCTGTTTTTTTCTTTTTTCATTTTTCTTTTTTTTTTGGTTTTTCAAGACAGGGTTTCCCTGTGGCTTTGGAGGCTGTCCAGGAACTAGCTTTTGTAGACCAGGTTGGTCTCGAACTCATACAGATCCAACTCCCTCTGCCTCCCGAGTGCTGGCACAAAGCTGTTTTTTGATTGTCATAGTAACATCAGTAATTGACATGGTTTCTGGCACCAGGAATAAAACAGTAGCTATGAGGGATGAAGGAGAAATAGACCACTGACACTTGGGATTGCTTCTTACCTTAGTCTAGAATGAGCACTCTGACATACCATTGTTTTGTAGAACAAATGAATAAACATAATCCTTTTAATTTGGGTGACATCTTTGCAAAACCATCAGTTGTCAAAAGAGCTAGCGTAAATTGTTCTGAAGCTTTAGCTTGTCAACATGTCCTTGTCATGACCTCAAAATTGCAAGTTTTATATAAATGGTGGAAGGATTTCTAAAAATAGCTCTCATTAATGCTAACGCTCTTTTGCATACTGGAATGGCACAAGAGCCCTTGAAATTTTAAGTGTGAGTGAGAACAACATGAGAGACAGACAGAATCAGGCAGGCAGCTAGCTTCTCTTGGGAAGACAGGAAATAATTTAGTTTTGAATCTTTCCTTTTGATGTTCTATTATTCCTTACAATGGTAAGTAATTTTGAGATGGAGACTCGAAGCTGCCTAACCCTGTTCTATTCTCTCATGTCTAGTCCACTCTTGTTATTCAAATGTGTATCTCATTCATACTGTTATTTCTTGATAAATAGGCTTATGGGCATGGACATTGCTTTTGTCCTGAATGTTAAACAGGGGAAAAAAGGTTCTTAGCACAGCAACTTTTGTAAAATGTGTGAAAAATTTAAATCAAATTCCTCCAATGTCAAGATCACACTGCACTAATGGCTTATTTTAATTCATCACATGAAGAGTAAGGACTTATTTTTTTATAAATTAAACTTAGTTTAATAAAATCACTATTAACAACTGATAGTTAATTATTTATACATGTGGGGTGCTTGGGAGTTCATAATACAGATACAGTTTTTATTATCAGGTTTAAGGAAAATGTGCCAGACATACTGGTAATTGCAAGGAGAAGAAATCAGAATTAGACATGATTCAGGACTGACCGTTTCCCTATCATATCCAGTGTACCCAAAAGCCAGCCTTCTAGTACTCAGCCCTGAAAGCATACATGCAATTAGAGATGTTGGTAATAAGCTCTAAGGGCATGCAATATAAAATGACTTTCCTAAGTGAGCTTGTTAACTGAAGAGGAAGGAATGCATGCTCCAAAAAGAGAATGAAAAGGAATTAGAATCTTTCTGATTCCTGCTTTTGGGGAAAAAATGTATTCAAATGAAATTGGGGAGGGTTAGACTCATAGGGAGGAAATCTGTGTGCTGCACTAAACATGGCCGTAAAGTGTGGAAAGGAAAAAGGCATTATGATTTTCTTTGCTTGATGGAATTAATGAGAATCTTTGACAGAAGATATGATTCTGGGAGAGGGAGTTTCTTTTGTAATAACATAATGAAGTCAGTGACTATGAGTGAATTTTAGCTAACCTTAGAACTGATTAGAGTCATTCGTGTGTAAAAATTATATTATTTATGTTATATATGGAATATATATTTAATACTTTATATATGATTAGTATGTAATACATATTTAATATGTAGCTGCATTTATTATATGTTACATGATGAGTATTATATTTATTTTATTGATAAGTATAAATATAATTTAAAAAATTTATTTGATTTTATATTTCTATTATTTTAATTTTAAATAGCTTGTTTTACATGTCAATCCCAGTTCCCTCTCCCTCCCTTCCTCCCACACTCCCCCACCATCCCCCCACCCTCCCACCCTATTACCAATTCCTTCCACATAGGGGATATCTAGAGTCTGTCATTTCACTCAGGGTAGGGTCCAGGCACTCCCCTAAGAGTCCAGGCTGAGAGAGCATCCCTTTTTGTGTTATGGACACACAATGTCTGTTAGTATTTGAGGGATAAACACTGATCCACTGCTCAGGACCCCATAGGTTGCCCAGGCCTCCTCACTGACTCTCCCATTGAGGGGGTCTGGATCAGTCCCATCTTGCCAAAAGCAGTCTACAGAGTCAATGCAATCCCTATCAAAATTCCAGCAAAATTCTTCACAGACCTGGAAAGAATATTAATCAATTTTATATGGAAAAACAAAAGGCACAGGATAGCCAAAACAACCCTATACAATAAAGGAACTTTAGGAGGCATCACCATACCTGACTTCAAGCTCTATTATAGAGCTATAGTCCTGAAAACAGCTTGGTATTGGCACAAAAATAGGCAGGTTGACCAATGGAACTGAATTGAAAACCCTGATTTTAACCCACACACCTATGAACACTTGATTTTTGACAAAGAAGCTAAAACTATACAATGGAAAAAAGAAAGCATTTTCAACAAATGGTGCTGGCATAACTGGGTACTGGTATGCAGAAGACTGCAGATAGATCCATGTTTATCGCCTTGTACAAAACTTAAGTCCAAATGGATCAAAGATCTCAACATAAATCCAGCCACACTGAAACTTTTAGAAGAGAAAGTGGGAGATAATCTTCAATGAGTTGGTACAGGAGACCACTTCCTGAACATAACACCAGTAGCACAGACACTGAGATCGACAATTAATAAATGGGACCTCCTGAAACTGAGGAGCTTCTGCAGGGCAAAAGACACATTCAACAAGACAAAAAGGCAGTCCACAGAATGGGAAAAGATATTCACTAACCCCACATCTGACAGAGGGATAATCTCCAAAATATACAAAGAACTCAAGAAGCAAGTCTCCAAAACACCAAAGGATCCAATTAAAAGGTGGGGTACAGAACTAAACAGAGAATTCTCAATAGAGGAGGCTAAAATGGCTAAGAGATACTTAAGAAAGTGTTCAACATCCTTAGCCATCAGGGAAATGCAAATCAAAACGACTTTGAGATACCAGCTTACTCCTGTCAGAATGGCTAAAATAAAAAAACACCAAAGACAATTTATGCTGAGAGGATGTGGAGAGAGGGGAACACTCGTACAGCCACTTTGGAAATCAGTACGGAGATTCCTAAGGAAAATGGGAATCAATCTACCACAAGATCCAGCAATTCCACTCTTAGGCATATATCCAAAAGAGGCAAATTCATACAACAAGGGCATCTGCTCAACTATGTTCATAGCAGCATTATTTGTAATAGCCAGAACCTGGAAGCAACCTAGATGCCCCTCAACTGAAGAGTGGATAGAGAAAATGTGGTGCATTTACACAATGGAGTATTATTCAGCAGAAAAAAACAATGGAATCTTGAAATTCGCAGGTAAATGGATAACACTGGAAGAAACCATCCTGAGTGAGGTAACCCAGTCACAAAAAGACAAGCATGGTATGTACTCACTCATATATGGATTTTAGACATGGATCAGGAGAGTTCCAGTCTGCACTTCCAATGACAGAGAGTCTGGGAAACAGGAAAGAACCTAAAAGATATGCATGGTACCCAAGAGAAGAGAAATGAGGCAAGACCCTCTGAACAGATGGGGAACATGGCCGTGGGTGGGGGGGAAGGGGAGCTGGGAAATAGAGAGGGGGAGAAGAGGAAGAGAAAGTAGGTCATGGGGGAACAGGAAGGTTGAGTGGGGAGGTAGAATGGGGGGAAGAGGGAATCATAGGTTAGAAGACAGATCAGGTACCATTGTGACCTCTAGTGATCTAAAGGGATGACACCAATTGGCAAGCTAAGCAATAGTGGAGAGACCACCTCGAACGCCCATTCCTGATAATGAACTTGATGTCTATAACCATCCTGGATGGGAGCAGAGGCAAACACTCACAGTTAAACACTGAACTGAACCCAAGGAACCCAGTGACACAGAAAGAGGAGCGATGAGCAAATTGGCAAAGAATGGGCTGGCAAAACCAGCAGAGACAGCTGATCTGAACAGGGGAGAGCTCTTGGACCCCCAAAATTTTTAGTTTTAAACTTAAATTTAAATTAGAAACAATGTTGCTTCACATCTTAATTCCAGGTCTCTCTCCCTTTCCCTCCCCTCCTCCCATGCCCTCCTACCAACTCCCCCCAATACCCTCTCATTTCCCCAGGGAGGGTGAGGCCCTCCATGGGGGTGTCCATAGTCTGTCATTTCATCCATGGCAGGGTCTAGACCCTCCCCCAAGAGTTCAGGGTGAGAGTGCATCTCTCATTGTTGGATGGGCACCCAAAGTCCATTTGTATGCCAGGGATAAATACTAATCTACTACCCAAGGCCCAATAGATTGCCTAGGCCTCCTCACTGATAAATATAATTTTTAAAACAAAAACCAATATGGGGTGGACATGGTGGGACATGCCTTTAATCTTAGCACTCAGGAAGCAGAGGCAGGAGAATCTCTGTGAGTTTGAGGCCATCCTGTTATACATAGCAGGTTCTAGGACAGCCACAATCATAGAGAGACCTTGTTTCAAAACAAAACAACCAAATGAAATAAAAAAATGTTTAATTTTTGAAGGATTAGTTTGTTGTATAATGTGTGTGTATATACATGTGCCATGGTGTGTATGTTGACATTAGAGGACTATTTCTGGTGGTTAATTCTCTCTTACTTATGGGGTCTGGGGATCGAGCTCAGGTCACCAAGTTCATGAGGCAGTACTTTTACCTGCTGCAAGTCTCTCTGGTCAACAGTGTTTCAAATAAATGTGTATTGGGGATGTCTAAATCAAGCTATTTATAGTATGTATACTCTCACTTTGTGTAGTGAAAACAAATGAAATCTACGCAGCAGCTTTCTGGTATGCAGTTTTTTTTATTATCTATCAAGCGCATCAGAGAATTCACACTCATTCTTCTTTTCTTCCTGCTTAGGTCAAATTTGTTGGCCTTTGATCCTTATCTTCTTTATACTTCCATGTACCTGAGACACCCCAGACTCTGGCAGTATAATTTTGAAATAAAATGTTGCACCTGGTGATGGCTCAGTAGGTAACTAGACACTTGTCCTGCAAGCTTGGCAATATAGAGTTCAATCCCCAGAATTCTTATAAAAGTGGAAGAAAAGTCTTGACTCCACAAAGATTTCCTCTGGCTTCTCCAGATACATTCTTTCTCTTACACACACACACACACACACACACACACACACACACACACACACACACAGTAAGCAAATTACAGTACAAAGGTTGGATATTTGTCTTCTTCAGGGGTTTATTTGCTTATTCATGGCTTTACCTATTTTCTCAAGTAAGCTGTATCCCTGTGAGAATGACTACTGCAATATTTGGTCTTGGTTGTCACCTTGGTTGGACTAAGACACAGCTAAGATACTAAGCTACAACTGATGAAATGAGTATCTGGGAATTTCTAGAGGCAAATGGCATGTGGTACAATGGCTGAGGGTAGAGATGGGTATGGCAGCAGCTTGCAATGTGTGACTCGGATGAAAAGGATGCAGGAAACATAGGTGCTGGCTCTCTTTTTCAGCTTCTGAGTGTGAACATGTTTTGCTGCTGTCTCAGTGATCCTCCACTGATGTCAGAAAGTAGCTTCTTTTGCTTTTACTGGGGTCAACACCAGTGAACTGACAAAACCAATGCTTCCTCACACCAATTTGTTAGAATTCCTTCTTCATTTTTGATACAAATTATTTTGTACACATATGATATGTAAATATAATTACCCAATTCCGTGGGCTGACTCTTTATTCTGCTGTTTCATTTGTTGCTGTGATTATAAGTGTGTACAATTACTCCCAGATTTCTTTGTTGTTTCAATCACTAAAGTCTTTTAGTTTGCTTAAATTAGTTAAAAAATCATCCCAAGGATGCAGGGATGGTTCAACATATGAAAATCCACCATATAAACAATCTGAAAAAGAAAACCAACAGGATCATCTCACTAGATGCTGAAAAAGCCTTTGACAAAATCCAACACCCCTTCATTATAAAGGACTTGGAGAGATCAGGGATAGCAGGAATATACCTAAAGATAATAAAGGCAATATACAGCAGACAGCCAACATTAAACTAAATGGAGAGAAACTCAATGTGATTCCTATAAAATCAGGAACAAGACAAGGTTTTCACTCTCTATTTCTTCAATATTGTACTTGAAGTTCTAGCTAGAGCAATAAGACAACAAAAGGAGATCAAGTGAATACTAATTGAAAGGAAGAATTATAACTTTCACTATTTTCAGATGATATGATAGTTTACATAAGTGACCAAAAGAATTCTACCAGGGAACTCCTACAGCTGATAAACACTTTCATCAAAGTGACAGGATAAAAGATTAACTCAAAAAAATCAGTAGCCCTACTATACATAGACAATAAAGGGGCTGAAAAAGAAATCAGAGAAGCATCACACTTTACAATAGTCACAAACAACATAAAATATCTTGGGGTAACTCTAACCAAACAGGTGAAAGACCTGCATGACAAGAACTTTGAGTTATTAAAGAAAGAAATTAAAAAGATACCAGAAAATGGAAAGATCTCCCATGCTCTTGGATAGGTAGGATCAACATAGTAAAAATGGCAACCTTACTAAATGCAATCCCTATCAAAATCCCAGCACAATTTGAAAGACAATATTCAACCTTACATGGAAAAACAAAAGACCCAGCATAGCCAAAACAACCATGTACAATAAAGGAACTTCCAAAGGCATCACCATCCCTGACTTCAAGCTCTATTATAGAGATATAGCAATGAAAACAGTTTTGTATTGACACAAAAACAGACAGGTAGACCAATGGAATAAAACTGAAGACCCTGATATTAATTCACATACCTATGAACACCTGATTTTTGTCAAAGAAACGAAAAATATACAATGGAAAAAAGAAAGCATCTTCAACAAATGGTGCTGGCATATCTGGATTCAGACATGCAGAAAGATTCATACCTATCGCCATGCACAAAACTTAAGTTCAAATGGATCAAAGACCTCAACATAAATCCAGCCACACTGAGCCTCTTGGAAGAGAAAGTGGGAGGTACTCTTGAATGAATTGGCACAGGAGCCCACTTCCTGAACATAACGTCAGCAGCACAGACACTGAAATTGACAATTAATAAATGGGACCTCCTGAAACTGAGAAGCTTCTGTAAGGCAAAGGACACAGTCAGCAAGACAAAAAGGCAGCCCACAGAATGGGAAAAGATCTTCATCAACCCCACATCAAACAGAGAGTTGATTTACAAAATATATAATGAACTCAAGAAGCTAGTCACCAAAACACCAAGTAATTCAACCAAAAAGTGGGGTACAGAACTAAACAGAGAATTCTCAATAGTGGAATCTAAAATGGCAGAAAGACATTTGAAAGACTCAACATCCTTAGTCATCAGGGAAATTCAAATCAAAACAATTCTGAGATATCACCTTACTCCTGTCAGAATGGCTAAACTCAAAAAAAACTAATGACAGTCTATGCTGGAGAGGTTGTGGAGAAAGGGGAATGCTTCTCCATTGCTGTTGGGAGTGAAAACTTGTACAGCCACTTTTGAAATCAGTATGGTGGTTTCTCAGAAAAATGGGAACCAGTCTACCTCAATTCAGCAATTCCACTCTTAGGCATATACCCAAAGGATGCACATTCATACAATAAGGACATTTGTTCACCTATGTTCATAGCAGAATTATTTGTAATAACCAGAACCTAGACGCAACCTAGATGCCTCCGAACTGAATAATGGATAAAGAAAATGTGGTACATTTACACAATGGAGTACTACTCAGCAGAAAAAAACCAATGGAATCTTCAAATTTACAGGCAAATGGATGGAACTAGAAGAAACCATTCTGAGTGAGGTAACCCTGTCACAGAAAGATAAACATGGTGTGTGCTCACTCATATATGGATATTAGTCACAGAGAAAACAATTACTAGCCTACAATCCACACTCCCAGAGAAGCTAGGAAACAAGGAGGACCATGAGAGAGACATACATTGTCCCCTAGGGAAGTGGAAAGGGACAAGAGCTCCTGAACAAATGGGGAGCATAGGGAGGGAAGTAGAAGAGGAGGGGAGAAGAGAAAGTGGATGGGGAACATGAGGGATCAGGAAGATTGAGTGGGAGAGGAATAGAGGAGAGCAAGAAAAGAGACACATCAATAGAGGGAACCACTATAGTTTTAAAGAGAAATCAGTCACTCGTGAATTGCACAGAGATCCACAAGGATAACCCCAACTAGGATCCTAATCAATAGTGGAGAGTCTACCTTAAATGCCCTTTCCCTGTAATGAGAATGATGATTACTTTAAATGCCATCCTAGAGCATTCATCTTGTAGCTGATGGAAGCAGAAGCAGAGATCCACAGCCAAGCACTGTAGGTAGAGATCTCACATACCGGCAACACTAACCATGCCCAACCAGGATATGTGTTGCACTGGGGAAAGGGTTTGGCCTTTGTTTCTGAATGAGAAGAAAATCTTTAGATTCCATTAAAATTGATCAAGATTCATTCCAAACAGGAGAAACCTCTGGAGGAGGAAAGATGACAGCTCATCCACAAAGTCATGTTCCACGAGGTATTTGGAGACCTCACAAAAGGAAAAGGAAGTGTTTTGTTCTTGTCTTTACAGAAAAACCCATCTCCAAACAGTGAGAAGATACTAAATACATGGATACCTAAAAAAGAGGATGGCTAGCCAAAGGAACCATCAAACAAGAAAGAATTTGATATTTGGTATCAATGTCTAATTTTCTTAACTTACATCCTTATAAAATCCATCTCTCTTTACTTCCTAACACTCTTTTCGTCCCAATTCACTTAAACCAACACTGGCTTTGGAGTTCCAGTTGGCTCTCCTCCTCTATCCAAGCATGTTGTTAAAATAAAATTCAGAGTTTCTGTATTATATCAAGTAGCCAATTAATGTAAGACAAAAGAAAACAAAATCTAGGGACTGTATCTGTTTATACTTGGTTCTTTCTCTGAAAGTCTAATTTCCCTCATATTTACTATCTTCCTTATTGTTGCCTTTTCTGGTATGCACACATATAAAAGTTAAAATTTCTTTGTTGACATTAACGTTTGAGTTTTCCACAAAGAGAAAAAGAATTTCCTAACAACAATCATCAAAACTTCAAAAAGAAGATGAGGCCCCACTTTATTGACTCCACCTTATCTGACTTGATTCATCTAAACTGACAATTACCACCCTAAAACCTGTTTGGGACTACATTGCTCTACACAACTCCATACTGATTAACTGATAGGGTACACCTTTTATAATCTGGCCAAAGCCCCAGACAAGAGCTTCAATCAACACTAGAACTTCAGTCAAGAACTTCAATCAAGCATCTCCCATCAAACAGAGACTGAGTACAAATGTTGTAGCTAGTCCACTTGAGACTTTCACTACACTAACATTTTCTTCCTACAGGATCCTGATAGGTTATCATTGTCCCATTTCAACAGGAAGTAATTTTAAAAACACTACGCCCCCTTTACCTACTGTTGCTATTATAGGATAATTTACACCGTTTAGGGTTAGTTTTCAATTATTTAGGGTTGGGATTGGAAGGAGGTGTACAGACTTGGGCATCTCTGTCAGGTAAGTTTAGGGTTTAGATGGGATAGATATGCTTAGGATAGGATATAGGTAGATTATAATTTGTTTATCACCTTCTATGTATATATGCTTTATGTATGTTTGAGACAATTTAATTTGTTTCAAGTATAAATCTTTCCTTTAGACTAAAAGAGGAATTGTAGGTAGAGATCTCACATACCCGCAGCACTGGAATCCAGTTTCAGAGAGGGAGGAGGGATGAGCAAAGGGCCAAGACCAAGTTGGGAAAACCCATGGAAATAGCTGACCTAAACAAGTGGGAACTCATGGACCCCAGTGTGATAGCTGAGGAACCAATAGACCCAAACCATCCCCCTGAACATGGTTGTCAGCTAGGAGCACTGGGCAGTCTATGGGGCCTCTGAAAGTGGAACCAGGATGTATCCATATTGCATGAACGGATTTCAGGAGCCCATTTCCCATGGAGGGATACTCTCTTAGCCTAGATATATGGGGGATGGCCTAGGCTCTGCCCCAAATGACTTAACAGGTTTTGATGATCCCTTATAGATGGCCTCACCCTCCCTGGGGAGTGCATGGGGGATGGGGGGGTCTGTGGGTGATATGAGAGGATGGGAGGGAGAGGATGGGAGGGCTTGATATATAAAATAAGATTGTTTCTAATTTAAATAAAATCTATAAAAGAAGAATATGGTATTGGACAGGCATTGAAACATTAAAAAATTGTTTAAAACCTTTTAAAATGCTGGGCTCAAACCTAAGGCTTTATACATGATTGGCAAGTTCTGTACCACCAAGCTTCCTCTCCAGCCCAAATTAAATAGTCCAATGGTTCAGTTTTTCTTCTTTCCTGAAAATTGGCTTTGATTATTTGGAGTATTAGAAAGTTTTCATTTCTATGTAAATAGGAGACTATTAAGATTTTTTCTATTTTCTATAAAATTCTAATATATTCTTGCTCTTACTTTGCATAAAGATGTATTTGGAGAAAGCAATTTCAATTGTTTTGTGTTTCTACTTCAGTAAGTTATCCTTGCAGAGGTCCCAGTTAGGGAGATAGATCCAGCTTTGGGACCAGCACAGACGATTAGGTCAGGGAGTCAGAGAAATAAGTAAGAACAGAATCTACGAATACAGAAGGAGGCTAAAGGAATCTGACACCCCACAGCTAGTTCTGTAATGGAAATGAGTGGATAGGTTGGGAGCTTAATCCAAAGTTTTCATCCTGAGAACATTATGCAAGCTCTCACTTAGGAGAAATAGACACATAAATACCCATACTGAACAAAGATAGATGATTTAGGACTTTTAGTTCAAATCTGTTTTTTTCAAGGTCAAGCAATTATTTACAATTATTGCTAAAGCTTACAGAATGTTCTGTAAGTGGGAGAAACAAGGCCAGCATGACTGTTCCATTACAGGCAATTTTACCTTTTACTTTATAAAATAACGAATATTTGTGATAAGCCTTTTGCTAACAGATGGATGTTTCTTGGCTGGATTTGTACTCTTCTACCTTTTATTTTTGAGACAATGTATACTTATGTAACCCAGGATGGCCTCAAACTTTCAATCTTCCCGCCTAACCTTTCTAAATCCCAGGATTAAAGGAGTTTGCCACCAAGGCTTGCTTTACACAGGTTTTCTGTCAATAGATAATACATCTAGTTTTACATTCATTTAGTACAGAACTCTAAATTCCATCTCCTTCTTACAAAGACCAGCGATATACAAATATACTTCCCACATACACAAAGTAACCTTCTGTTGATCATTTATATTCTTAGTACAATGTTACTGCTGACTATAGTCTCTTTGCACCATAGCAAGAAAAACTAAGTGATAGCATAGTTTCTACATATCTGCTTAGTCCTAGAGACTGTATGTATAAGTAAAAAGCTGGTGAATTCAAGGATCTTTTTCCTTTAATGTTTATATGACAGGAAATTCTGTTAACTATGGTTTGCAATGACTGATACTTGATTTAACATGTTTAGAGTATCTGATAAAATATCTAGTTAAGACACAAAATAAGTTCCAGACCAGCCTGGTCTACAAGAGCTAGTTCCAGAACAGCCTCCAAAGCCACAGAGAAATCCTGTCTCAAAAAACAAAAACAAAAAGACACAAAATAAAGGATTGGGAGATAACTCAGTTGATCAAGTGCACATCGAGTAAATATGTGCACAGGAGTTTACTCCCCAGAACCCATTTTAAATTCTGGGTATGGTGGCATAGATTTTCAATCTCAGTATTGGGGAGGCAGGAATGGAGGATCTCTGGGCTTTGCTGACCAGACAGTCTAATCAGTAAGCTCTAGGTTCCAGCAAATTACAAGATAAACAACACTTCTTAGGAAGGGCAGTCTAAGTTGACTTCAGGAACACACACACACATATACTCGAGTAAATACAAATACAAAATGAACACACACAATCACAAAGTAAAATTTAAGATTATATCACAAAGTACCTGTTACTTCTTATTGCAATTGTATTTAAATGTATTTTAAAAGTGTTATTAATTTAATTCTTATTTTATAACTAATGTGGGACATACATTTACTTATTAAAATCAACCTTGAATTGGCTAAGTTAGTATACAATCTTGAATGTCTGTGTGCCATAGGTATTTAATGACCATCCATGACTCTCTGACATAAAGGCAGGAATCGGTTCTGTGGTTATCTCTTTTGGCCTGTGGTACTTCCATGTATCTATTCCATTAGAGTTTATTCTGGAGGTGACTAGAATTTGTGACAATTGTGTGCTGACAGATTCCTGTGACTTTGTTGTATCCTATGTGAAAATTACAGAACTGGGATTTGTGTTTAAAACAGAGTTTGAAATAAGACTAAATATTTTTGTGAATGTGAAGATGTGGTAGATACACTTTGTGTTTAGGCATTTCTTTGCCTTGAAGTAGGTCTGTCTCATAGTAAAACAAAAACAGAATTAATGAGAAAGCTGGTTGAAGTTGAAAGAAGTTGCAATCTAATAGTACTTATAGATATTATTTGGAGAAAAATCTCATTCAGGTTTTCTTTTTTGTCTACAAATAAAAAATACAATTAATTCACCAGGTCATTGATGGATTGAGTGTAAAAACTTCAGATGTGGGTCTATTGTGGACAGAAGAAAGAAGAGAAGCTCATTCCATCCACGGAGAGAAAACTGCCCTTTTTAAACAGTTTGTTTCAAAAGTGACTAGACTTACTAGTTTGGACTCTTCCCACTCAGCTCTGACAGTTTGGTTATTTGTCCATCAACATGACACTGGGAAAGAAGGACCTATATCCAACAACTGTGTAATGGTTTGACAATAGCAAGAAAGGGGATAAGATTTTTTAGAATATTTTGGTAAAGATGCCAATAACCCCCTCTGAGACATTCGTTTATTACAGTCCCCCCTTTAGTTAAATAAGGGAATGGTTGCTCTTTCCTGATAACACACTTGTTCCTCTCCAAGAAAAAAAACAAAATTAACTGTTTTTTCTACTTTTACTTCATTTGTTTTTGGTGTGTGTGTGTGTGTGTGTGTGTGTGTGTGTGTGCACGCGCACGCTCGCATGCACGTGCCTGTGTGAGCTATATGGTGTACTGCTAAAATTCATGCCTACTTTTCTTGTTCTCTGGCGTCTGCCAAGTTTAGAATCTAGACACTGTCCTCTGTTGGGTGGATTTGTTTTCTCTCTTTGTTGCTTTCTTCTCCCAGTTTGAGAGTGAATTCGTCTGACTGACTCATCAGCATCCTCCTTGACACCATCAATCAGTGGTACCAGCAACCTGTGAAATCTACATCTGGCACCAGATCTATTTCAGCATTGTTAAGCAGTTAAGGTGTTGGGTCTTTTTTTATTTTAATTTTAAATAGCTTGTTTTACATGTCAATCCCAGTTCCCTCTCCCGCCCCTCCTCTCGCACCCCCCTACCCCCCTACCACCCCCCCTCCCCGCAGCCTCCCACCCTATCGCCATTTCCTTCCACATAGGGGATATCTAGAGTCTGTCATTTCACTCAAGGCGTTGGGTCTTTTGGAGAAGTCACATTGTCTTGCTTTCCCATGTTTCTAGTGTTTTGTGTTGTTACAAGCATTTGGATAGCCCTTCTGCTTTCTTTTTGGGGAGCATTTTTTTTGTGATGATCAGTTCATTAGTCTTATTTATTGAATCATAGTTAATATTATTAAAGATGCTTATCAAGTAAAAATGTTCTCTTATATTACCTTTTAACCTTTTATTTTAGTTACTAAATTAACTTTTTTCCTTTTTTCTTATTTAATTAGAAGCAATCTTGTTTTACATGTCAGTCCTAGTTCCCTCTTCCTCCCCTCCTCCCTTGCCCACCACCCATCCCCTATCCCATCTCCTTTCTGTTCCCAGGGAGAGTGAAGCCTTCCATGGGAGATTTTCAAAGTCTGTCATATCATCTGGAGCAGGGCCTAGGCCCTCCCCCGTGTGTCTAGGCTGAGAGAGTAACCCTCTATGGGGAATGTCACAAAGGCCATTCGTACACTAGTGACAAATACTGATCCACTACCCCATAGACTGCTCAGGCCTCCTAACTGACACCAATATTCAGGGGGCCTGGTTCCATTCTTTACTGTTTTCCCAACTCAGTCTAGGGTCCATGAGTTCCCCCTTGTTCAGGTCAGCTATTTCTGTGGGTTTCTCCAATCTGGTCTTGACCCCTTTGCTCATCATTCCTCCCTCTCTGCAACTGGATTCCAGGAATTCAGCTTAGTGTTTAGCTGTAGGTGTCCTTCAGCTACTGTATGAAAGCTCTAGGATGGCATATAATGTAGTCATCAATCTCATTATTGGGGAAGGGCATTTAAGATAGCCTCTCCATGATTGCTTAGATTGTTATCTGGGGTTATCCTTGTGGATCTTTGAACATTTCCCTAGTGCCAGATTTCTCTTTAAACCTATAATGGCTCCCTCTATGGTATCTCCTTTCTTGCTCTCCTCTAGTTTTTCCTGCTCGCTCATGTCCTCCTTCCCTCTCTTCTCCCCTTCACTTTATTTTAACTCCCTCTCCCTTCCCCACGCTCTCTTCCTATAATGCATCTTATTGTAGTTAGATGCACACCCAATTTTGCCTAGGCAGAAGATGACCACTCAAAGATTTTTGCAAAAAGGTGCTACAAATCACTTTTTTGCTTTATGTATATGCATCTAAAACCAGTTTAGATTAAATTTGGCTTCCAATGTTTTTATACAGAGATATGATGAGAATATATTTGAATGGGGACTGTATCAATTTGATTGTTATAAGGGGTGAAGAAACTCATAGTATTGTTCAGAGATGGACGTGTACATATAGCCTGATGCAGGGATGGGGAGATCAAGGAGGCCCTGAGATTGTTAGGTGCATTTTTTAACCTTTATTCTTCTCTCATACATTACATCCTGACTACAGCCTCCTTTTGCTTCAGTTCTCCCTGTTCCTGTGGTGGCACACACTGATAGGATTTGCTGAAGGAGGCAGAGACAGAAGGATCATGGATTCAAGGACAGTCTGGGTTAAGTGCACTATTTTGAGAGGGGTGTGTACAAGTATGTGCAGGTGAAGGGTTTTTGTTGCCAACTACATTATCATAATTTCAGGGGTGCCTAACTCAAAATCAAATGGTGTTTCATGCTAAACTATCTTCTATGCTTGCTGGACTCAAGCTAAACTATCTCTGTGATGGCAGAGGTGGAGCCTAGCCATGCATTCATAGCTTGGATTTCAAGTCCTTAAGGTTAATCAAGCCATATTTCTATTTAATGCTTAACTAAACTGTCATCAATGGAGATAGATATTGATCAGTCAGTATCAGTATTCCTTGAAAACCCAATTAGTCATTTGATAACCAGTTTAATAATCTTATTATATTCAAACCCTTTTGCTTTAGATTGAGAAGAGTTTCATGATGAGTAAGAGGGGAATACATTTGAAGTGTGTCTTTGATTTTCCTACTTATAGAGATCATGCAATTTCCACTATGCAAAAAGTTTAAAATGTTTGATCCCTATATGTTGCATTTCATATATTGTTGCATCAGAATAGATTTGCTTTATAGAGTGGAGGTACAATTGGGAGCATATGATTGTGACAGTCAGATAGATAGATAGAGGATACTTCTACCATAGGTTAAGGCAAATGTAAATTAATCATTAAGTCCTAACTAAGAGTTTAGTCATACTGGAACTCTTACACACAGGTTTTAGAAGGTGAGCAAACAGGCTCCATCCTGGAAGTAAAAGTTGGAAGTCCTGTTTAGGAGAACGTGGGACCATCATAAAATGAACACACATCATACACTGGTTGTCTCTTGTTACCACTGCTCAATTTTGACCACAGTTGGAGAATGCATGACTTAGTCTGATTGAATTGCCAGTTGAGAGAGAGAGTGGAATGCAGGATCAATTACAGAAGAAAAACATTCTGGGATTTCTATCATCCAGACTGCTGTATGATTTCTTCCTGTGTCTGAAGATTTTCTTCTAAAGAGTCATCTCTCTCTCTCTCTCTCTCTCTCTCTCTCTCTCTCTCTCTCTCTCTCTCTCTCTCTCTCTCTCTCTCTCTCCCTCTCCCTCTCCCTCTCCCTCTCTCCCCCTCTCTCTCATTCTCAATACTTTCAGACATTTGACTCATTCTGATCTCAAGAGATTGACTAGATACTTAGAGCAAACCATTCAAGATGTGTTTTTCTTTTCTAGCCAAAGAGCTAACTAAACACAATAAAAACTTACTTGAGGCTAAGTAAAAACCAATGCATGTCCATGCCCTAATGTACTTTCGTGTGGAAGCCTGCATTTGCAACAACTGTCAATCAAAAGTTCCTTGTGTGAGAAACTGATGTAAGAAAATAAAACCACAACTGGATGGAAAACACAGGTTTTTATTATTTAAGTTCTTAGAGCCATACAAACCTGAAGCAATGGTATTTTTAGGATTTAGATTGTAAAGTTTCAACATAGCCTTTACAAACGAATAGTTTTGGCCTGATGCCTTGAAAATCTCATGGTTGAAACAGTGCCTTACAGAATTGAGTTGTGGAGACAGGAAATTAAGTTACTAAAAGTGCTTCATGTGGAACACAATGGTGCATGAGGTGAAGGAACTTGAAGAGTCTAGAATGCCATTTTAAGTACTCATAAGATTTCTAATGAAAGCTTAGATAGGATATTTCCCCATTTTGTTACAGTATGTTCTATTCTTGTTAGCATAAAAATTACTGTAATCATATCAGCATGACCTAAGAGGTCCTGCTGTTAATTACAGAGACAACAAGAACACTCTGCTATACTTTCTCTAATTATTAAATATGGCATTTCCAAATCTAGACTCTTCTTCAATACAGAGAAAAATGTTCCTCCAGTGTCCCCTCCCACAGAATAGCATTTGACTGGGAAAAGTTCATTTTAACCTCTTTGAATTTACATCCCTTTTCTTATACAATGAAAAATAAATCCTTACAGTTAATATAGAAATTGTCAAGGTGAAATTAAACATGTGTAGATAGGTATTTTGTTAGCTGGAAGTAACTTCATGCTTTTAGCTGGCATAGATATTGGCATTTTGACTTCTTTGGTAAAATACTATGTTGTACAAAGAGCAGGGTCTCAAGACTGCAAAGGAAAAGAAACAAATAATAAAGAGAGATACCTACAATTCATCACAGAGAGGTTTTCAACAGAAAACGTGGAGACCAGGAGAGAAGATATGAGTTTTCATAGTACTGAAAAAACACAACTGTCAAAGAATACTGCACAAGGCAAAGATACTCTTTAGAAATAAAGAGAGATAAAGATATTCCCATAGCAACAAAAATTGACAGAATATATCTCTGCCAGACTTGTCCTACAATAAATGCTCAAAGGAGTTTTTGAAACTGAGAGAGACATTAATAATAAGAAGCCAGGGGGAAGATATAAAATTGCTGGGAAGAGTCATTTCAAAGTGCTTTCAGACTACTCTGTTGTAAGCATGACACACAAACCATGAATATCCTCAGTGTGAAGACTGAAAACAAACTAGTTAGAAATAATTGGTCAATGATGTATAAAAAGTTAAGTTATTAAGTGAATGAAAAATAATACCGAGAATTCAAAATGAGGCAGTAATGAGCACAAAGTGGAAATTTTACCTCATTTGTGTATTTTATCTTGCTCTTTTGTTTGTTTCTGTTCTTATTATTATGAAAATGGTTAGTTACTATCATAAAATAGCTTGATCTGTTCAAAGGATGATATTTCATAAATCTTAGTTGAGTCACAAAGAAAAAACTTATACTTACAAGCAAGGGATGAAAGAATGCTGTCAAAGTAATTCCATTAACCTCAAAAAGGTTTAAGAGAGGAACTAAGATAGAAAGCAATAATAAAAAACCTAGAAATAAATAAAATAATGGCTTTAGTCAGAGTTTATCTATTAAGAGTTATTGTAAATGCAAGTTGATTAAATTCTCCAATTAAAAGACATAGAATTACTGAGTAGATTAAGCAAAGTTCCCACTGTATACTACCTACAAGAAACTCATTTCACAGCTAAGGCCATAAACAAACCAATGGGAAAAATAGGATAATATATTCCAAATAAATAGAAATTTGAAAAGTCAGAGTAGCTATATTAATACCAGGTAAAACAGACTTTAAATCAAAGGTAGTGAAGAGAAAAAGAATTGTGTGGTATCATGATTGAAGGGTCAATAGCAAGAGCAAAAACAGTTCCAAGTATACATCCATCAAATATCAGAGCACAAAGATATTTAAAACAAAGATTAATAGACCCTAAAGGAGAGGTAGATGACACCACCATACTAACTGGGTACTTTTTCTTCACCCTTTCAGTAGTGGATCCAGACAGAGAAATAGCAGGGTTAAGTGACAACTCAATGAAGGACAAAAACATTTGGTCATCTTAATAGATTCTAAAAAGATATTTCATAAAATCCTGCAATCTCTGTGATTAAACACACTGAACTGTTTGGATATAGAAAGGGAATATCTCAGCATAATAAAGACCATTTATGAGAAATCTACAGTAAACATCCAGAAAGGGAAAATTTTGCAAGATTTTTTTCCTGAAAAATCTAAAGTTCAGAAGGAAATGTTTTTTCACCACTTTTAGCAAAGTACTATCCAGTTTAATGTTAAAAGGTAACAAAAGAAAGGAAATCCAAATAAAAAAATAGAAGCTAAGATGTCACTGCAAATGATACTATTTTACATGTAGAAAAAAAATCAGAAAACTATTAGAAATAGGAAATTAGGCTGGTGTTAATGGTGCACACATTTAATCCTAGCACTTTCGAGGCAGAGACAGGCAGATCTCTTTGAGTTTGAGGCCAGCCTGGTCTACTGAACCAGTTCCAGGACAGAATCCAAAACTACAGAGAAACTCTATGTTGAAAAACAGCAGCAACAACAATAAAATTAGTTCAGCAAACATCTATGTACAAGACACCATTACAAGCTATGTGTTAATAATGAACCATTTTAAAAAGGGAACTCAATAAACATCGCAAACAATAAATAAACAGAAACTGAAAGCCTCAAAGTTGTGTCTATCTGCTTTGATATATTAGTGTTCTGAATGAAATTAAAGGCATCTAGAAAATGATGAGATGTTCTTTTGCCATTATTCAGAGGGTGGTATGAGAGTGTCTATTTTCGAGATGATAAGTTAATTCATTGAAATGATGGATGTCTTGGGCCATTCATGTTTAATGCTTCCCTGAAATCCTGCTTGAGAGCAGCTGATGGATGTCATATTCCTTGAGTCAGTCGCTTGAGCAGAGTAAATCACTTAACCTTTCAAAACAGACTCAAATGAAAAATGATTCTGCTGCTCATAGGGTAACATGTCTTCGACTTTAGCACTTGAATGTCATTCGGGTAACAAGGCTACTTAGTATTGAACTTTCTCATCTCTAAGTCATCTGGGTGTTGAACATTTCAGCTGCCAAACAAGTTAATCAGTTTTTTTCCTTCTACCTGTTCCATACTAAGAAGTTAACCTTTTTTTCCGGTCCTCTGCTAAGAATTTACTCTACCTCTACTAGAACAGATGTAGAGAAAGATTAAGGAAATTGCCTTGTGTCTACAGTTGGTTGGAGACATAAGCTACACTTCTGTTTAATTCTGCTGTCCTCAAAACTGTTTACACCACATTGCTCATGTTTTCTCATTAGTCTAACGATTAAAATAAATGGAAATGCCTTGTTTCTTTATGTGATGGTGGTTCATGATTTGGAGAAAGAGCTGCTTGAGTAGAATGACAGTATCTTCAACAGCTAGAACCACTTGAGGACAACCTCAGACCGTTATTAGCTTTAAGTGTGTAAGTGGAGCAAAACTGTCATAAAAGAGGGGTCACATGTATGGAAGATCTAAGGGCTGTCCACTGGAGCCCTGATAATGCCACTACAAGCCCTGATTCACTCAAGTACATGGTTTGATGTTTTACATGGTGAGTTTTGGTTTTGCTTTGAGCTGATGTTTCCTTGCTATCTTCTTGTTCTTACTTCTAGGAATGGGGTGTTTACTCGGGGCTATTGTTCATTAGAAGTGTGTAACTTATTTGATTTTGCAAGAGTTCAAAGTCAAGTGATTGTTTTTAGTTGCAGCAAATACTTTGGGCTTTGAACAGTATTGGTACTATTAATTATATTGGGGGTTGTAGAACATTGGGAAATATCTGTCCAATGCAGTATACAAGAATATGACTTTTAGAGTCACGGCCTGGTATCACATCTGGCCTGAGATTTCTGACCAGTGCCACGGAACAACCAGCTATTGTATACTCTTGCTGTCTTGGGCTGAATTTTGTCCCATGCTTTCCCACCACGATTCATGAACTAAAAAAATCCTTCTCTCTTAAATTTCTTCTGTTAGGTATCTGTTCATATTAATGAGAAAAATAACCAATACACATAAGATTTTTATGATAGCTATATCTCAACGAAGATAGAAAAATGTATTGCAATGAATTTTTAAGCACCAGTCTTGTTTTATGTGCCTTTAAAAAAATATGACCCTAAAGTTTTCTTGTGGATTCCTTAACATTTCCTACAGTATTTTATTACTGTAAGTGGACTTTCACAAATTCACTTCTTTTGTTGAAGAGAGAGAATGAGACCTTTTAATCTCAAAGCCTGCCCTCATCAGCATACTCCTCCAGGAAATCTGTACTACCTGAACATACCCAAACCCCACCATCTGTGAACTCAGTGTTCACATGTTCAAGGGATAATTTTCATTCAAACTACCATAGTGTGTGTGTGTGTGTGTGTGTGTGTGTGTGTGTGTGTGTGTGTGTGTGTAGTTATATATACCATAGTGTACATGTGGAGGTCCAAGGACAATTTGAGGGAGTTGGCTCCTTCCTTCTGTGACTTGTGTTCCAGAGATCAAACTTAAGTCCTCAAGCTGTGACGTAAGAACCTGTCCCGCCAAACCATCTTGCTGGCTCTGTTTTGTCACTGATATTTAATGTAGGAAGAAAATCTGGCTTCCTAGAGACCACCCTGGAGTAAGACAAACCAATATTTGTCCAGTGATTGATCATAGATATATCCATTTCCACCCTTTGCCAGTGGTTAATATGTTTTGAGGAATGCATTAATACAGTCTGTTCATGAGTCCTCTTGGCTTTTACTTTCTGCTCAAATATTTGTTTTACCTCTACACTTGGATAATGTTTAATCTAAGAATATATGAATAGCTCTTTTAGTCAAAGCTTTCCTACTACCAGGGATATGTAATTGTGTACCAGGCTCCCCTTCCCCCAGCCCCTCCCTGCTAAATTGCTAGCCAGTCTATCCGTTTGTCACAATGGGACATCTCTGCAGGCTGGTTGTGATTTGGGTGTCTCCTGTGGCGTTAACATTTTGATGGCTGTTGTTCCTGACACTGCCCATGAATGTGAGTTGGCAGGCTGGTTTTTCTTTTCCTTGTCTTTACTCTGAGTCAAGACATTGTCTCTTGTACAAAGAAACCTCTATTCTCAGATTGATCTTCCCTTAGACTAGACTTAAAGTTCTGGTTTTGAAAGGGTAGGAAGGGTTGAAGAGAAAGAAGTTTCAGGCTAGAACACCATGGACTCTTGTTACCACCTTAGGTTTCACATTGTTATATGATACTGGCTCCTATGTCCCTTATGAATCCTGAAATGCTTGATTTTCATAGTTTTGTTCAGTTTTATTTGTTCTTCTTGAAGAGAGGATAGGCTGAGCCCCTCACTTTACAATTCCTAAGATGCTGCCACATCTGACCACATTTTAGTAGTTATTTCCAGAGCCTCACATATGGAGTCGAGGGAGGGGAACTGTGCTGGGGACGCATTGTCTAAGAGAAGAATTTATTTTCAACAATAACAAAAGAAAAATATTTCTTTAAGAATTCCACAAGGACATTTGCTCAACTATGTTCATAGCAACATTATTCGTAATAGCCAGAGAGTAAGAGAGCTGTTCCTGCCCCTCAGCAGCTACAGCGCTTGGGAGAGCAGGCCCTGCACCTCACCTGGGCAGCACAGTAGAGCTGACCATGTTGGGGGAAGGGCATGATCATGGGAGAACTGACCTTCCACTACTCGTTATGGGGCAGTTTGGGTGAGGGAAGACAAGCTTGCCCCCTTGTCCCTCACTCCTTGCCACCTGTGGCAGATGGGAGAGCTGGCCCCTGTGTCAGCAGAGTGAGGGATCTGGCTCTGCACCTCACCTGGGCAACAGAGTAGAGCTGGCCCTGTTGGTAGTGGAAAGGGGGGCACAGTGAGTCAGCCCCAAGGGCAAGAGAATGACAGATCTGACCTTGTCTTCTCATCTGCCATGCGGTGGTGAAGGTGAGGGAAAGATGCCTATCCTTGCCCTCTGCCCGCCAGAGGTGGCAAGGGAGATGACCCTTCCCATCACCATCTGCAGCACTTCGGAAGGCGGGTCCTGCACCTCATGTGGGCAGCAGAGTAGAGCTGACCATGTTGACAGGGGTGCAGGTAAGCCAGCACTGAGAATGTGAGTGTGGGAGATCTGGCCTTATTCCTCATCTGCCATGTGGTGGTATAGGGTGGGGAGATGCCTTATTGCACCACAACTGCCCTTCACCACGTGTGACAGGTAGGATAGATGACTCCGAGTCTATTAGAACTGGAGAGGTGTTCCTGCCCCTTCCCAGGGCCGTGCATCTCACCTGGGCAACACAGTAGAACTGGTCGGGATGGTATAGGTGTGGGAGAGTCAACCCTGAGGGCATGAAAACAGGAGAACTGGCACTGCCCCTTGTCTATTATTACAAGGGGTGAATTACCCAGGTCAATGATAGAGAGCTCACCCTGGTGCTCTGGAAGTGAGGATGGGAGACAGTTGGTGTGCTGACCAACTCTGCAACCACTTAGGCTCAAAACCAGAGTTGCTGACTCCAATATTTACCCCACCTATGATCTGCTGGAGCTCATGAAGGAGCTGGTCCTATAGATCCAAGGTTGCAGGATCTCCACAACTTAGGGCAACAACAGGATATCCAAGACAAATGCCAGTGAGGGCCTAGTATTTGTAGTATAGCAGAAATCAAAGGCCTTCAATCAAACCAATGACTCTTTGCAATGAACATTTGCAAGTAAGGATATATGGACTAAAGGGTATACTGCGTGACTCACTGTGTCACACCAGGGCTTCTATGATGAAATTTTCCTTTCTTTCTTTTCCCTCTTTTTTTCTCCTCTCTTAAAATTTATTTTGAGCCAGGTGTTGATGGCACATGCCTTTAATCTCAGCAGCACTTGGGAGGTAGTGGCAGGCAGATCTTTGTGAGTTCTAGGCCAGCTTGGTTGCCAAAGCCACAAAGGAACCCTGTCTCGAAAAACCAAAAATAAAATTATTTTGTTTTATTTGGTGGCAGAGGGCAGATACAAAGGGACAGGGAGATGAATGAGATGGAGATGCATGATGTAAAAGCCACAAAGAGTAAATGAGAAGTTGAAAAAGTTCTATCATGAATTTCAATTACTTTGCTGATGTTCTGAGCAATTGGTTCATGTTGCTATAGATCACCACCCCAGTCTTGGTAACGAGCAGAGTGATAACAGTTTTCCTTAGCAAATGCTGAGTACTTCCTCTTCAGCACTCTCTGCTTTGACTGTTCTGCGCTGTCTTTGAGGGCTGGCCTTTTGAAATACAACTTGCCAATGCTTCTCTCTTCCTCTTCTTTTCTGGCAAAATGTTTGGACCTTCTGAAACCTCACATATCAAGGGCGGCTTTTCAAGGATTCCTCAACTCAATTTGTACTGTCCTCAGATGTTCAATACTTACTCTTTTTTTGTGTGTGTGTTTATAATTTTCTTTTTTATTTTTAAATTTAAATTAGAAACAAAGTTGCTTCACATGTCAATCCCAGGTCCCTCTCCCTTTCCCTCCCCTCCTCCCACGCCCTCCCACCAATCCCCTCCCAATACCCCGTTATTTCCCCAGGGAGGGTGAGGCCCTCGGTGGAGGTGTCCATAGTCTGTCATTTCATCCAGAGTGGGGCCTAAACCATCCCCTAAGAGTCCAGGGTAAGAGTGCATCTCTCATTGTGGGATGGGCACCCAAAGTCCATTTGTATTCCAGAGATAAATACTGATCTACTACCCAAGGCACCATAGATTACCTAGTCCTCCTCACTTATACCCACATTCAGGGAGTCTTGATCAGTCCTATGTTGGATTCCCAGCCACCAGTCTGAGATTCAGGAGCTACCCCTTGTCAGGTCAGCTGTTTCTGGGGGTTAAACCAGCCCAGTCTTAACCCCTTTGCTCATCAGTCCTCCCTCTCTGTCACTCAAACATGGAACTGAACTCAATACTTACTCTTATAGTTTTCCTTAGCTATTCTTGTCTTTTCTTATTTTAAAAGCACTAGCAATTCTTTTCTTTTAAACCTATAAAAACTCTTGCTTAACAAGGGGAAATGGATGTCCTCTGTGACTGAACTTGGAAATATGAAGCTTGAATTTGTAAAATGAAATGATTGGACTGGCCCAGATTTGGGCCTTCCTCTGGTTCCATAGCTCTGAACTTCTATAAATATGAATCCCTATATCAAATATGGAACATATTTATTTAATAGATTTGACCACACATATTAAAACCCAATTGATATATGTACAATGAAATGAATAGGTATATCCCTTTTAAAAATATGTTCCTTAATTGCTTACTTAATATAATTGTCTGGAGATACCAAATTCCATCTTTATTCTTTGTGCCATACTCCCAACTGAATCAGTTTTGGAGGTTACTAGGATGCAACAGCTTCCCATTTAGCAGATGAGATGAGGAACGAGAAGTGAACTGTCATGTGAGTGGCAGGGGAGACTACTAGGAGGGCCAGATAGAACAAGATACCAAACTGAGGAACCTTCCAATTTCCTCTCACTCTCAAGTACTTGCTGCCGCCTGAGCTTGGCTCTGTTTTTAGAAACATATTTATCCCAATTTTAGTCGTGCTAATTATTCAGTGCCTATTAAGTACCAATGTGATTATTGAAACTGAATGTTTTGTAAAATGCTCATTGCCCACCTTAAGCATGTACTGTTTGTGAGTGAGTCATTTTAACTTTGAGAAAGTGAGATTGCACTGTGCTGATACTTTTATAAACATTGATATTCATTTATTTCATGTACTGATTTCCCATTTCTCTCCTCCCCCTCCTCCCCTCCGCCCGCCATCCACTCCTCTTCATTTCTATTCAGAAAAGGGTAGGCCTCCCATGGATATCACTAAAACATGGCCTCTCAAGTTGCAGTAGGACTAAGCACCTCCCGTCTTATTAAGTCTGGACAAGGCAACCAAGTATGAGGAATAGGGTCCCAAAAGCCAGTGAGTTAGGAGTCGCACAGGAAGTCTAAGCTACACAACTGTTGCTTATATGCAGAGGGTCTAGGTCAGCCTAATGCAAGATCCCTGATTGTTGGTTCAGTCTCTGTGAACCCTTCTGAACCTAGGGTAATTGATTCTTTGGGTTTTCTCATGGTGTCCTTGAACCCTCTGACTCCTATAATCTTCCTTCCTCTATTCAGCAGGATTCCCTGAACTTGACCTAATGTTTTGCTGTGGTTCTCTGCATCTGTTTCCATCAGTTGCTGGATGATACCTCTCTGATAACAATTAGACTAGGCACCAATCTATGAGTAGAGCAGAATATCATTAGGCATCACTAAGAAGATTTTTTTGTGTGTCAGTCATGTTTGATTCTTTTTATTCTAGATCTCTTGACTGCCTAGCCTCTGGATCCTAGTGCTCCAGGCAGTGTCAGGGCTCACTCTCATTATTCATTTTTTAAATAATTATTTTTTACTAACTCCTACTTGAAATATTTTGAAACATATATGGTTATTTACTTATTTTCTGTAGAGTATAGTTTTCATGTTTCATCTGCCTTAGCCAAATAATGCGAATCATTATTTCATAACCTTTCGAATCTCTACTTCCCTTTAGTTAAGGTGTAGATGTACACTCCCGACTTGGTGGTTTCCTCTAAAGAATAACTGGAGATGGAACAGATTCACACAATGAATATCGGGGAAGGGAGGCCTCAGATATTTATTTAGAGAGAGCAGTCACTTACTGAGAAGCTGAGAACAGGAGTCGGCGCTCTATGATCTCTGATCATGACCACCAGAATCCAAGAGAAAGAGAGTGCCCCCTCCCCTACCATCTCTTATCCCTGAATCCTCCCATGTACTCGTGACCACGCCCCATGGGTCAGCTGCAGGTACATGATCTCTCCCTACAAATAACTATTGCTTTTCTTTTTTGATTTTTTTAAGATTGTATTTTATGCAAATCAAAACAACACTGAGATACCATCTTACTCCTATCAGAATGGCTAAAATAAAAAACTCCAATGACAGTTTATGCTGGAGAGGATGTGGAGAGAGGGGAACACTCCTCCACTGCTGGTGGGAGTGCCAACTCATACAGCCACTTTGGAAATCAGTATGGAGATTCCTTAGAAAAATGGGAATCAATCTACCACAAGACCCAGCAATTACACTCTTAGTCATATACCCTAAAGAGGCACATTCATACAACAAGGATATCTGTTCCACTATGTTCATAGCAGCATTGTTTGTAAAAACCAGAACCTGGAGGCAACCTAGATGCCCCTCAACTGAAGAGTGGAAAGAGAAAATGTGGTACATTTACACAATGGAGTACTACTCACCGGAAGAAAACAATGGAATCTTGAGACTTGCAGGCAAATTGATGGCACTAGAAGAAACCATCCTGAGTGAGGTAACCCAGTCACAAAAAGAGAAACATGGTATCTACTCACTCATATATGGATTTTAGACATGAATCAGGGGAGCACCAGCATACAATTCCACTGCCAGAGAGTCTGGGAAACAGAACTTTCACCCAGTGACTGATGGAAGCAGAGGCAGACACCCACAGCTAAGCACTGAACTGAACTCCTGGAATCCAGTGACAAAAAGGGAGAACTGATGAGCAAAGGAGTTAAGATTGGGCAGGTTTAACCCACAGAAACAGTTGACCTGAACAAAAGGAGCTCTTGGACCCCAGATTGATGGCTGTGTGGAAAACATGGGACTGACTGAATGTGGGTATCAGTAAGGAGGCCTAGGTAATCTATGGGGCCTTGGGGAGTATTTCTCCCTGGTGTACAAATAGATTTTGAGTGCCCATCCTACAATGAAGGATCCTCTCTCAGCCTGGACTCTTGTGGGAGGGCCTCGACCCTGCCCTGGATGAAATAACAGAGTCTGGAGATCCACCATGGAGAGCTTCACCCTCCCTGGGGATTGGAGTGGAGATTGGGTTTGTGACTGGGGGGCCTGGTGGGGAGGGTGGGAAAGGAGGTGAGGGAGAGGGAGCTGGGATTGACATGTGAAACAAGCTTGTTTCTAACTTAAATAAAAAAAGAAGAGAAAAAAAGATTGCATTTTAAAAGTAGTTTTCTTTTCCTTGTTGCAAACCTTCCCATATACCCCTTCCTACTCTCCTTCAAATTCACGCTCTATTTTCATCAATTGTTGCTTGTACATACGTATTTACATATACCAATATACTCCTAAATAAAACCTGTTGAGTCCATATGATGTTACTTGTATGTATGTTTTCAGGACTGCCCATTTAGTAGTGAACAACCAATTTTTTATGTTCCCAATTGCAATTTTATAGTAGCCCATAGCTCTTGTGTAGGGTTACATCCTTTGTGCTTTTCTCTGTCTGGTTTTGCATGTTACTTGGAGTCATCCTTGTTTAGTTAAAGTTTGGGTGGATATGTTTGTGAGACTTTTGAATTGCTTCTGATGTTCCTAAGAGACACAGTCATACAGTAAACTCCCTTATGCACTGGCTCTTGCAATCCCCTCTTCCACAATGGTACCTAGGTTTTAGGCGTAGGAGTGGTTTTTTTTAGATGCACTGATTAAGACTGTGCCCAATAACTCTGCATATTTATGGTTGTGATTTTCCGTAGTGGTCTGTGTTGCAAAGAGAAGTTTCATTGATGAAGGGTGAAGACTATACTTACCTGTGGGTACAAGGACAAATGCTTATAGATTGAAGTTAGAGATTATGCTAGTTTAGTAAATTAGTGGTTGTAGATTCCCCTCTAATATCTATGATTTCGGTAACACTGATTATTTAGCTAGGTTTCCAGTACCAGACAGGTCTCCCACTGAGTGGGTCTCAACTGCAATAGAGAGCAGGTGGTTACTGTCAAGATATGTGTGCCACAATGCCCTTAGTGTTATTATGCCATGCTGGGCATTGATATGGTCCATAGGCATTATGATTGAGTAGGACTATTGCTTGTCATCCTCCTTTGGAAGCACACATGGTACCTTCTGGTACAATGAAATCTAGTCCACATAGAGGGTCATTCAGGTCAGTTCTATCTTAGGGATCTTAGGGCCCTATTTTTAAGTACATCTGGTCTTCGGAAATAGGGACTTGCCTTCCACCTTTGGGATGCAACCAAGGGTAATAACAATAGGCTGTATAATTTGGAAGTCTTTTAGATAGCCTGGGCCAACAACTCAAAACAGGCTTCTTATGTCCTATAGTGAGATTTTTGTTAGGTGATCTATGTCATTTGGAAGAAGCACTTATCAGCCCAGATGAAAAAAGTTCATTGAAACTATAAATGTGTACTTATTTACTGAAATATGCATGTTATTGTTTTTTAGGTAAATACTTAATAGATAACTCCTGTAACTTTTTCATCTATCCGTATTGTTATTTTAGCTACTCCCTTCCTGTCCCTTAAGGAATTTTCCCTTTCTTCTCTCACATAAGCTGCCTCCTCCCACCCTTTTCTGTCTTAACATCCCTTCCCTTTCCCTAAGAAGTCCCTGTCTTCTCATTTAACTGTTTTCTTCTGAACACCCAGTGTGTGGAGTATCATGCTAAGTGCTTTACAAAGAGTGTACTTAATTCTTGAAGTAAGTCTACAAGTTGGGATTTGCTTTGCAAATTGGAAACAAAGTTAAAAAGGTGTGTCAACCACTCTGTTTGGAAGTAGTAGAGAGTTTTAAAACATACAACCCTGTCAAAAGAATTGTGAATTCTTTTCATAACCCAAAATTTATCCTCTTTCTTTTACTTCTACTGATATTAAGCAATATTTGTGGATGTTGACTATCTTTATTATTTGGTCTATTTTTCCATTGCTTACTTTTAGGAATGGCACTTTTTTCTCCACACACTGGGATGGTGACAGCTCTCTTAACAATGTTTCCCTCCAAGAACAGAGATACTTAACTCAAATAGGAGATGGCAATGAGGCAACTGGCATAAACATTAAAGGCTGCCCCTTTCACTGAATTTGCAGTATTTGTTCATTACCATTGTCTCTAGTGGGGTTAAACTCAGAAAACAGAGAATAGGGAAGCAAGAGATATACTGGCATTGAACCTGAATCAGATGTTCTGAATCTACTTTACCCCCTTTCCCTTCCATGAAAAGAAAACAATACACACTCTTATTGTTGCTTACACTAGCTTCAGTGGGCTTTCTGGTATTGGTGGACAGTCTTGGAGAATTACTGACACATTCAAGAAGCACTTGAATCGATCCTTGTGGCTTACCCTTCATACTCTTACTGCTTATTTTAAGCTGCTTGAAAGTTGCACGCTTGATAGAAATGATTGGCCCAATCCCTTACCCTACACTAAGGAGGAAAGGGCCTCTACAGTCAGCTCTGTAAAATTGCGCTGATTGGGTAGAGATGCCAAATCATCTTACACAGCTATAAAGAGAAGTCTGGGGGTGAGGGGAGGTGATCAAGGTGAAGATGACAAGTCCTTGCTAAGGTTACATTTAATTTGATGCTCTGAAAGCTGTTCTTGATGCTGAATATTCATGTTTAGCAAAGAGTCCCAGAGGCTTCCCAACAGTGTCATCTGCTAGAACTCTGCAGTGAGGGGAATTGTAGTTCCTGCTGATTATGTATCAGGAGTGATGAAGGTGAACCAGCGAATCCTTCTTAACCATTTACTCACGATGAAGACAATAAGAGCACCAGAAGGCCTGCCACTCATTCCTGGTAAAGCTGTTTTCTAGTGAGGATACATGAAGGTCGAACAGGCATAAATAACTCTCTTTTAATAAACACTGATTAAACTCAGTAGGAGGTGCATGCATTATTTCCAAGTTAACTTTTTAGCTCAGTTTCAACTGACATAAATTACATCCCCACGAACTGGTTAGATACATCCTCACATCAAATAAGGTGAAATGTCATGGGATTTTAACTGGGTTAGAAGAAAATTGAGCTGGGTGTGGTAGTTTATGCCTTTAATCCCAGCACTCTTGAGATAGAGGCAGGCTGAACTGGTCTACAGAGTGACTTCTAGGACAGTCAGGACTAGAAAAACCCTGTCTTGAACAAAGCACACAGCAACAGCAAAGTAAGTTGAAGCTCAAATCAACTTTAATTAATTCAGGCTGAGAATTCTCCATATAACTACCCAGAGTTGGAGGCAACGCTTCGCTGTGATTCCATCTGAGGCATATATTAGTTATGCTCTGGGGAGATTTCCTCATAAACACTCTTCTTAGGGGTTCATCTTTAAAAATCTAGAGTATCAGCAGAGAGTGAAATTTAGTTTTAATAGAAAAATAGCTGAAGCTCTCTGTCTTACTCCATGTGATTAAGAATAAGGGTCTATGCCTCAACAAGATGATGAGACAGACTTAGTAGACTTCCTAGGGGAGGCCTTACCCTCTCCGAGGGGCAGATGGAAGGTTGTGTGCGTGGGGTACTGGGTGGAGCAGGAGGAGAAGACAGAGGGGGAACTGGGATTGAAATGTAAAAAATAAGTTAATAAAAAATAAAAAAAGAATAAGGGATATCCACATTTGTGTCTGTTGCTGTGATAAGACCAAAACCAAAAACATACTGATGAGGAAAGGGTATATTTTAGCTTATGGGTTACAGTCCATCATGACAGGAAGCCAAAACAGAAACCAATAAAGAAATGTATCTTACTGACTTTCTCCTTTTGCTCTGCTCAGGCCCACCTAGGGAATGATACTACCTACAATGTGCTGAATCCTCCTCCATCAACTAGAAATTAGGAAAACACTTCAACAATATGACCACAGGCCAATTTGAGCTAGGTAATTCTTTAGTTGAGGTTCTCTCTTTCCAGGTGACTCTAGGTTTGTGTCAAGTTGACAGCTGAAGCTAACTGACATAAGGGTGGTAGTGTAACCAAAGACGTATTTCAAGAGGGAATCATGAAAACTGAAAGACATATAGTTAATTTGAAAGATTTTATGTTATTCATATTCTTTTGCCAATCTCAGCAACATAATTCCAGGCTGTTCTTTGAGGGGAAATCTATACTCTAGAGTTCTGTAACAATTTTGGAGGGAAGAGAGTGAAAAAGGTATATCCCGAACTCTTTGCTTCTCATATAGGTTGTATATTTTATGTTTTCATAGCTAGCAAGAATTGAAAAATATATGTGAAGCTTCTTGTTTTCATACTCTTAATACTTGTGATTTCTTTAATTCATACCTAAAAATATGTTTGATAGCAGTCCCTGAATATCTAAAGATAGTCAACTTGGTGTCCCTAAGAGATATTTTTCACTCTGCATCTGACAGAGGGCTCATCTCCTAAATATATGAAGAACTCAAGAAACTAGATGTCAAAATATAAAGTAACTCAATTGAAAAATGGGGTACAGAGCTAAACAGAGAATTCTCATCAGAAGAATCTCAAATGACCAAAAGACATTTAAGGAAGTACTTAACATCCTTAATCATCGGGGAAATGAAAATCAAAATGACTCTGAGATACCATCTTATACCTGTTGGAATGGCTAAGATAAAAAATACTGAGGACAGTTTGTGTTGGAGATGATGTAAAGTCAGGGGAACATTCCTCCACTGCTGGTGGGAGTGCAAACTTGTATAGCCACTTTGAAAATCAGTATGACTATTTCTTAGAAAATTGGGAATCAATCAGCCTCAAGATTCAGCAATATCACCCTTAGGCTTTTATCCAAAGGACAATCATACCACAAGGACATTTGCTTAGCAATGTTCATAGCAGAATTAGCTGTGGAGATTCTAGGGGACCTAACTAGCCCCTCCATGAGCTATCTTGTTGAAGCCCATTCCTTAGGATGAGATACCATGCTCAGTGATAGTAGGACCACAATATAGTCCTGGTACATGATCTAGCTTTTTGGAGCCCATTTTCTATGGAGGGACGCCATGCTCAGTTTTAATGCATGGAAGAGGGGCCTGGCCCTGCCCTAACCTGTTGTGCCAGACTTTGTTGACTCCTCCTGGGAGCCCTTACCTGTGATGAGGTAGACTGGGGATGGGCTGGGGGGGAGGTGAGGGGGGATGGGAGGGAAGGTGGGAGGGAGAACTGTGGTTGGAATGTAAAATGAAAGTTAAAAGAAAAAATGAATTATAAAAAATATTTTTCTTTAAAAACTTCATAGCTTAGTAGTCTACATATTAATTGAATGCATTGATTATCTTAGCAAAGGTAGAAAGAAAATCAAAACAAACAAATAATGCCTGATGTTTGACAAACAGAGAACCTGGCTGGTGAGCCCATAATTTCCTAGACTCAAAGGGTGGTTCATAATTTCTAAATATATGAAAATATCCAAACTGATATTTTTTATGTTAATTAAATTACCTGTGGCCCACACTTCCTACAAGCCTTAAGATGGATGCTGGCCTGATGGGAGATGTCCTTCTGTATATATGTTTCTCTTATTGGTTGATGAATAAAACACTGACTGGATGATTGGCCAGGCAGGAAGTATAGGCAGGTCAAGGAGATGAGGAGAATTCTGGGAAAGGTAGGCAGATGGAGTTGCCAAGTAGGCAGCCAAAGGAAAAACAGGTCCAGA
This sequence comes from Mesocricetus auratus, assembly GCF_017639785.1. Lineage (NCBI taxonomy): Eukaryota > Metazoa > Chordata > Mammalia > Rodentia > Cricetidae > Mesocricetus > Mesocricetus auratus. Next base: position 21,048,806 of record NW_024429191.1, read on the forward strand.
CACTTCTTTGGTAAGATAAGACCACGTGGAAATACTTAGATTAGTAGTTATGGGTTAATAATTAAGACAGAGCTTGCCAATAAGAGGCACAAGCCACCAGTCAACAATTTTATAATTAATACAAATTTCTGCGTGTTCATTTGGGGGTGAAGTATCAGCGAGACCTAGGTGGGAAAAGAAAACCTCTTGCAACCCTGGTCACCAAAGAGATGAAGGCATTATGAAAGAGTTAGGTGTTCAGCCCAGCTGTTCAAGTTTTGAGAGGGTAGTAGGTATGATGATTGAGTTGACCATCACTGGTCAGCTATCTATATCAATCCTGTCTGTGCATGAAACCTTTGAATATGCAGCACAAACAACTCCTAAATGGTCTTAAAACACTTCTCAGTTGGTGGATTCATGCATCTTCCTACAGGGTAGTGTGTCCGATGTCTCAGAAGCTCTGTCATCTTCCCGTCATAGCCATTGTTTCACCTGCCTGGTGTTCTGATTTCTCTGTTGTCACCTTTAAAGTTAACCAGGAAACATACTTGTTTATTTGAATTTTACGAACTCCTGTAGCACATTAACTGAACCCAGGAAAAGAATCACAGAAATCACAGGCATTTGAAGAGAAACCTGGAAGACACCTTAAGCTTTTGTTTGGCACCTCAAGTGGGCAGTCTGTGGGCCTTTCATCCATAGGATTTGACAGTCTCTCTAGGTTGATAGGTCCAGAAATTAAATGAGTTCTGGGCCACCTCGCTAGTGTCCACTTGTGAATTTGTTCAGATATGGAGAAAAGCAGAATTTAAATGTGTCATTTTGAGTATATGACAATGAGAAATACTTTCATGTGTCTTATCTATAGCTATCAACATGTAGATACTAGTTAATTTGGTGCATTTCTCAGAGGGAAAAGAATGAACATGCTATTCTAGAAGCACAGTTAATGCTTCACTAAAAGGTTTTCCCAAGTAACTGTGCATAGATAAAGACCTGAGCTGCACCTTGTACTCAAAGACACAATGGTAATTTTAAAGCCTTCCAGACTTTGCTTCATTGTGAATGTTAGAAAATACCTCACACTTCTATCTGTTCTGGTTTGGTTTATTTTCACCTTAACACAAACTAGAGTCATTATGGAAGAAGTCACCTTAACAGAGACAGGATTTATCTGGAGCATATTGGGATATCTGTGGGTCATATTCTGATTATTTATTGAAACATGCAGCCCACTGTGGGGAGAAAATCTCCCTATGCAGGTGGGACTGGACTCATAAGAACACTAGTTAAACATGAGCCAGAGAGCAAGCCAGTAAGCATTAGTTCTCCATGGCCTCTGCTTCAGTTTTTTGCTTCACACTTCTACAGTGAATTCCTGCTTTGACTATTCTTGATGAAGGACCACATCCTGTAAGCTAAAATAAACCATGTCCTCCCAAGTTGTTTTGGTCATGGTCTTTATCACAGCAGCGAAAGCAAGCTAGGATGACACTACTCTGTCTTTGTGTCTTTAGATTTGTGTCTTATACTTGGAGTACCCATAGAAGTCATAAACTTAAAAGGAGTCATTGTGTTTGAGTGGAGAAAGATGTTAAGATTGGGGATAGCAGAACAGAGGAGGTATGAAAGAGGAAAGTATACTTTAAATGGACAGTGCATAGAAGGGTAGGGCGGGGGGGGGGCAGGGGGATGGATAACCAATATGGAGAATGCTTGAAAAAGCCATATGGAAGCTTATGGTTTTATAATTTTACCCAAACTTTTATAAATATACCCTGGTTTGATAAGTATACCCTGCCACTAACACAGTTTATGTTATGAAAAGATGCTTTCTCTTCTGTGTGTTTATTTACATAATAGTCAATTAAATGTGAACTCTTGTTTCTGGTACAGTCTTCATGAATGGGATGGGAGAGTTATAGGTAGAATCTTTCTTTGTCCAAGCAGTACAAGAAAAAATTTGTTAAAAAGCCCAAGTATGCTAGAAAACACATGTATATAGACTCTGTATCGAGGCCTCTCTTAAGCCCCACTATTCTGTACTGAACTTGTTAGCTCACAGATGTTATTGAACTATTCCTTAAGTTGTGGAGTTTCATTGTGATACAATTGGACAGTGAGTGCATTGGCCATTTGCTGCCTGCTGAAAACATGCAACTAGCAATTTCTAGGTTTTTTTCTTTTGTTGGAATTTATTATTATTATTATTTATTTTTAAATTTAAATTTAAATTAGAAACAAGGTTGCTTCACAAGTCAGTTCCAGGTCCCTCTCCACTTCCCTCCCCTCCTCCCATGTCCTTCCCCCCAGCCCCCCCCCCCCAATATCCCCTCATTTCCCCAGGGAGGATGAGGCCCTCCATGGGGGTGTCCATAGTCTGTCATTTCATCCAGGGCAGGGCCTAGACTCTCCCCCAAGAGTTCAGGGTGAGAGTGCATCTCACATTGTTGGATGTGAGTCCAAAGTCCATTTGTATACCTGGATAAACACTGATCTACTGCCCAAGGCTCAATAGATTACATAGGCCTCCTCACTGACACCCACATTCAGGGGGTTTTGATCAGTCCCATGCTGGATTCCCAGGCAGTCAAGATGTAACGCCATGGAGTAGGAAGCCCGGAAACCTCTCTGGTAAGAGAAATACTTAGATTAGCAATTATGGGACAAATACTTAAGTCAGAGCTAGCCAGTAAGAAACAAGCAAGGCCAACAGCTTCATAATTAATATAGCCTCCTGTGTGTTTATTTGGGACTGATGTAGCTCTGGAACCAGGCTGGTGGGAAGGCTTCCCTTTACATTTTATACTTTCTTTTTATATGAATTTTTATTTAAATTAGAAACAATCTGAGTTTACAAATCAATCCCTGTTCCCTCTCCTTCCCATCCTCCCATGCTCCCTCACTAATCCCCTTGTATTTTATACTTTCACTCAGCTATGACAAGTTATATACTAATAGATGATGACTAAAGCCTAGGTCCAATTTCTGAAAAGGATTAGTTGTTTGAAGTAAGCAATGTAATTCTGCTCCACCAAAAAGATTGCTCTTCTCTTAGGTAAACTGCTAATTTGCAAAGAGATACAGAACTGATCTAGAATACAGCAAGAGCAAAATGAATGATTTTCAACAGCTACTGAAAATAAAGTAGATTCACGCTTTGATCCAGACGTAATTCTGAAACCAAAATTTGAAAATTTAAACATTTTGTGTGTCGAGTAAGAAAGCACGTCTTTGCATTCGGAGATACCATTCTTGAGCTGCTAAGCATTGATCGCGCTTACTAAGAGTTAATAATGTTCTGCATAATCTCCTATTTTATGGAAAAGTCAGCTTGAAGATTTAGAGGCTTATGTCCTTTCACTGTTCTGTTTTGTTAGCTCATCAAAATGTGAATAGATTTCAGTTCGCAAGGGCTTAGCAGCCAACCTTGTTCAACTTTCCCTATGCTATTGATTTGCTTTGGATGTTGCTCAACTCTAACCCTGCCTCAAGAACTGACGCTTCAGCATTCTAGGTACTTTGGCATGGAGTAGATGTCAAGCACAGTTAATCACCTTATGGGTTCCATCCAGAAGTGCACTGTTTAGTGCTTTATCAGTTTTGTCAGGCCTTTAAAATGTCTTTTGGATATCAAATGTACCATAATCCTGGGATGCCAATGAAATTTAGTGGGGAAGTTAACAGGGATATGGCTTCATTCTGTTGCTAGAACTGATTGTCATCAGAAGGAAATTATAAACATGTTGAGTTTTGTTGCTATTAATTACAAGGCTAATATTTATTATTTTTTCATCTTTTTAAATTTATTTTATGTACCAACCAGTTTCTCCTCTCTCTTTTCCTCCTGTTCCTTCCCCCCCTACCTCCCTTCTGTAACTACCTCCATTTATTGCTAGCTTTGTTAGGAAGCATTTGAGGACTTGGTCAGTTTGATTTATTCCATATCTGAATGTTTACTATTTTGCATGTTTCTTTTCCAGCTTATTGAAGAGGAATACTTCTATAAAAACACAGCATCCATTAACGAGATCCAATAAAATAATTGATTAAGCTGGGCGTTGGTGGCACATACCTTTAATCCCAGCACTTGGGAGGCAGAGGCAGGAGGATCTCTATGAGTTCAAGGCCAGCCTGGTCTACATACGAGTGCCAGGACAGGCTCCAAAGCTACACAGAGAATCCCTGTCTCGAAAAACCAAAAAAAATTTGACTAATTGTTACATGAAATAGAATAGTACCATAGTATAAACTCTAGTGAAATGAAGAGTGTAGATTTAGGATTTTGAAATCTGCTATGGGGCAACCTTCCATACAATCACACATTTGACATTGTTACATTTGTACATGATTACCCCAACTTCTTTACTTTGTCCATGGGAAAAAATGTCCACACTCTGTATTGATCTTATCCGAGATCAATACTTCCCACCGGTGCCCATTTCCCCATGATTTTTTTTCCAGAATATCATTCATGTGATTCTCTCTATGATAAATTTTCTGAAATAGCTTTGGTCTGTTTTGTTGCATGGCATAATGTTCTTCATTTTTTCAACTTTTTGGTTGTATTCCATGTTCTAATCTATGTTTTGTGTCTAGAAATAGTTGTCTAGATCATTTGAAGCCAAATTCTTCTCATCTTTTTTGTTGTTGTTGTTTAATTTTCTTCTTGTTCTACCAAATTTATGTTTGTGATTCATGACCTTTTTCCTTTGAATAATGACAAGTCCCCAGTTTTCAAGTTATTTGTCCCATCACAGATCATTTGCCCTGAATGTTTGTGCCCTATTTTGAACTTCACTTTGGTGACACTACTCTAAGTTTTCCAGCTGACTATCTGGGCACTTTTTCTTAACCTTTGCTAATTTCTTCCTTGTCTTCCCAATTTCTTTGGGCTGCTTCAAGGTTTCTTCCTGTCATTTTTTTTTTATTCAACTACTCTTTCCTACCATCCGAATTCATTAGGATTCACAGCTTTAATGCACTGAATATTAATTCACATTCTGTTTCTATCTTCAACCTCCGTTCTTGTATTTTAGGTTTATGTATTCAAATGCCTGCTTGTTATTTCAACCTGACAGATGGTAGACTTATCAAACTTAATATTGTAAGTTGCAACCCAACTTCTGATCTTTCTTGTCTCTTATTATTCTTCTGAGACTTCGCTGATTTTCACAACTGGAATTCATTCATTTCATTTGTTCAGATGAATTCCCTTCTGCCTGAGGGAAGAAAACACACACACACACACACACACACACACACACACACACACACAAACAAACAAACACACAAAAATTAGCAATATTTAAATCATTTTTTAAAAAAACACTGCTTCTAGGAGTTTAGGAAAATCTTATTTAATTTTCAACATATAGGCAGAATCCATCTGTTTCTTGGTACTTTTTATCATGACAAACATAACTCAGCTTGTTGGATATTTGCTTGTTGGATATTTGGTGCATATTCCTGTCTTGGCTAACTACCTAGTTTCCTTGCTTCCAGTCTTGCTCTTCCTCTGGCCCACATTCAATATGGAAGCTTTCAGCATTTTATTTGATTTCAAATTATGTAGACAAACATGAGTTGTGGTGTGGGAAGTGTCCAGGTTATAGAGGTTTACAGTTAAACATGGAAAGTTCTGGTGCTCTCTGCTCTATTGCATACACAACTAAAGATCTGAAGGAAGAGGGTTAATTAGGATACTGTCAACAGACCCTCGACCATGTTCAGATCAGCTCTTTCATAGCTCATTGCTGCCATCAGAGGACATCTGTTCTTTAGGGAGCTACCATTTTTGGTGTTTGTACTTTCATTTTAGACTGCCATGGTCATTGTATGACTGCTGTAGCTGTAGGCATCATGCCCTGATATAATTACATTTCCAAAACATGTATGCCAGGAAGGTTAGAGAACCTCTTCTCACATTGCTTTCAATCCAGAAGAAATCTTGTCTCAGAACCTGCTAAGCAGAATCCCCTCATTATCCACTGGAGCAAAATTTCATCAGATGAACTAATCTGAAATTTTCACAGGTGTAAGAGAAGGTAAATATCTTCTATAGTGCAAGGTGGTCTCTGCCAGCAAGAAAAAGAATGGGCATAACCTGGCTTGTGGGTGGACAGCTCAACAGTGTACAGACAAAAATATCTACTCTCTGTAAAAAGCAGGGTGGCACATATTTTAAATTTTAAATTTGTGAATACTGCTTTTCCTTTTCAACTTTCTTGCCAAGTCAAACTCTTTCTGTGGTTCCCAGGAATGTAGTGGAATGCCTTCTGGGTGAAAGAATACAGATAAATATGGATTTTCTTTTAGGAGGAGCTATGCTTCAGTAAGAGCAGCTATCTTGGTATGAGCTTTAATAGTCCTTTTATTTTCTTGTACATACTTGGAACTTTGTGGGTAGAGGGTTTTGATGATGTACATAGGGTTTCATTCATATGTAATTATTTACGAGTTAAAACCGTTTCATTGTTTTGTAAATAAGCTTGTTCTGTTTAGAATGGTTTTAAATGGGCAGCAACATTGTGAAGGTAGTACGGAGTTTCCATACACCACATATACACTCCATATTCCTTACTATTAGTATTGTGTAAAGTATCATATATGTTTTACAATTAATAAACCAACATCAATAGATTATTATTAAACCAAGTTTTAATGTACTCAAATCTCATTTTTTTTCTTTTTATCTGAATACACTTTCTTCCCTATTCTGTGACATATCATTGGTTCTTCTCTCTCCTTACTTCCTCTAATGTTTTTCAGACTCTCCTTGTATTTAAAGTTCTCAACAGTTTTGAGTAGCCTTGATCCATTTTGCTGCCCCCCCCAGTATTATTGTCTGCTACTCTTTTTCTTAGTGTCAGATTCTCAGCTTAATTCCTTCATTTCTTAGCTCTACTGACTGTGGTATTTCTCCTGTAGAAAGTTAAATAGTAATGAGAAAGAGTGTCAAATCATTTTCTCTGGAAAGAAGGGTTATCATGGAGAACTCTTGACATATTTAATGTCGATTATAACTCTTCCTGGGCCATATCCAAGAGAAACCTTTTAGGTCTTTATTGTAAACACATGGTGGGATTCCTGGACACAAAGCATATATAAGTACATCTCTGTACAACTGTAGCCACAACATTTTCCCATTCTCCCCTGAGATCATACCAACTTTCAAGAATTGCTATCTGTACAAAGCTGATATGAGTTCCACCAAAAGCATCTATTTAATTCTTTGAGAAGCTAATTTCTGTCTTAAAGATCTATATGTTACCTCTTTCAGATTCTTGCAGATTCCCAGAGTTTTCCTAGATGGATCTCACACAGAGTCTCGTTGTACATGTTGTATATAATGAGATCTGGGACTTAAATTTGATAGAGAAGTGAGTTAAGACTTTGGAGGTGCTGGGGTAATGTGTCTGTATTTTATTCATGGGGAAGGAATGGATTCTGTCAGCCAAGTCTGTAGTTGAATACTTGTGTTTCCTCAAAAGACATGTTCAAATCCTAACTCTGTGCCCATAAAAATGACCATATCTGGAAATACAGTCTGTAACATGTTGTCTTCCCACCGGCCACTTGGGCTCCCAAATAACACACAAGACACTATATTAATTATGAAGCTGTTAGATGTTTGTTATGGTTTCTAATTGGCCATCTATGACTTAATTATTTACCCATAATTACTAATATATATATTTTTATAAGGTCTTATCTTACCAAGAACACAGACTTGCATCCTCTTCCTAGGAAGATCATGTGGTGATGACTCTCTTCACTACATTTCCCAGAATCCTCCTAGACTCCTAGTTCCACCTATCTTGCTTCCCTATTGGCCAACAGTGTTTTATTTATACCAATCAAACATACACAGAAGGACTTCCCATCATCTCTTCTTTTCTGTCTAAATAAAAAGAAAGGTTTTAACTTTAACATAGTAAAATATGTAACAAGGCAGTTATTAAGCAAGAAGTATAAATGCTCTCTCAGCCTGGACTCTTAGGGGAGTGCCTTGACCCTACCAAGAGTGAAATGATAGACTTTAGACATCCCCTATGTGGAGGGATTTGGCAATAGGGTGGGAGGGAGGGTGGAAGAGGAGTGCGGGAGGAGGGGAGGGAGAGGGAACTGGGATTGACATGTGAAACAAGCTATTTAAAATTAAAATAAAAAATGATTAAAAAAAAAAAAAAAAAAAAAAAAAAAAGAGTTTGGCTATGTTCCTTCTGTTTCTCTTGTGTGTAACAGTTTGAGAAGTATTGTATTAGCTCTTATTTGAAATTCTCTTTTAATTTTGTGCTCAAAGTTTCTGGCCCTGGGATTGCTTTTACTGGGAGACTTTTAATGACTACATCCATTTCCTTGGGGGTTATTGGTCTGTTTAAATTGTTTATCTTATGCTGTGAACTTCTGAGTCAGGAACCTTGCTGCTCATACATATAGCAAGACAGAAGAAAGAGTTCAAGAGTAGAAAGAAAACTTATGAGTAGGCTAATATTTGGTAGTTTTCAAGTCGCTATGAAACATAGAAACTACACATTATCTCATTTAATTCCACCATTGCCTTGAACTTATGTGTAAGAAGCTGAACCCCACAAAAGCCAATTTTATTCCCTAAGGTTGTAGACCTATGGAATTACTGTGTGGAAGAAGCAGGGAACTAACTCAGAGATAAGCACTATAAGCTATCTTGCTCTATTCATCATGATGTGTTGCCTTGTAAATGTGGATATGAAAAATACTACTATACCACAGTGGATTTTGTATTTTATCAAATTTGTATTTGGTTGGATATTGGAAATCATGTAAATTGTATATGGATATAATTCTGTCTCCAGTTTGTAATATTCTGGCTATTTCAAACTACTGTTTGAAAATCAATATTTACCTAGCCTAGGATGGTGAGGAGCTACTTTGTAGTCTGGATATTTATGATGTAGAAGGAATAGAACACATGAACTTGTGGACAGTCTTTAAGAATTTTGGTTAGTAATCCAGTCAAGTATAGGAATGTGTTGTTTTCAAATGTACAAAACACTATATATTCTAATTTTGGGAAAATTGGTGACATTTTATGCTCAGGGAGTTCTAACATGTAGGATGCTTTTCACCTGTCGTCTCTGAAACTGATAGTCTTCTGTTCTTCAGTCTGGGAAAATGTGTTTCACATTAAGTGATGGCTGAAGCATCTGTTTCTGTCACAGCGAATACTCATCAATGTCACTTCATATATGCAAATAACATAAGATGCTTTGAAGAAAAAAGAGCCCTGTGATATAAATGACTTTGCATTGAGGGTTATGAAATGCATATTCTCCAAGACCTTGCTATAACTGATGACTAAGCTTTGTGTGAAAAATTCATAATCAGAGCCTTGGTTATTCAATTATTTATGTAATAACTAAAACCAGCTTGGAGATATACATAGAAGTATTGTTATATACACATATATACTAGTAATCATTATAAAGTGGTTAATTTAAGAGATAGAGCCATAGGCCAGGATTTCACTGTCGAAGTCTAAGCTTTACCTTACCATGAGTGGTTGTGTGAATCTAAGCAAAATGTTCTTTATTCATCATCCAGGGTTATATTCTCAGACATGGACAGGCCTTGCCATCTAATGTAGTGCAGTCCAAAGTGTGACAGTCAGCTATGGATGGCAGGTAAAGATTTTAAGTGGTATAGTGTACAGTGACATGACAGTCAGTAACTTTGGGTCTCATAAGTTTTAAAGTTCCTTGATTGTTCTGGTCCTCAGGAAAGGAAAGCCAAAGCTTGGTGCTTACATGTCCATGATCATGACTATGATCAACATTTGGCCATTCTCTTACTCCAGGAAGCCATTTGAGCAGAGTAATAGCTAATTAGATTATAGCAGTATTATCTCATTTGCAACATAGTCATTTATAGCAAATGCTGTTATTAATTTCTATCATTTTTATTTCATTTAACATGTAGTCACGGGTGATGTTTAATCTGGATTATCATCTTGGTTGGGTCTGATTCTTCTTAATTAAGCTACTGGGAATAACTGTAAGGGATTTTCTTAATTAGCTTCAACAAAGTAACCTTTTCATCAGCAGACAGATAATCCAAAAACAGAGATGCAAAGAAACATCCTTGCTTTTTGCCTTTTTCCCTTATTATGCTTGGCAGTAGTTTATCTTCTGATCCAACCAGGCAGCCCAGATTGAGGGTATATTATAAAAAGTTTAACCATGAGGATTTGCTAATGAATTGGATATATTGGTGCTAGTGAAAAGTTTTGAGACCACAGCTTACTAGTTTATACTGGCTTATTCCTCCTGGCTTTCTCAGCTTGCTTTTTTATATAACCCAGGATCACCTGCCCAAGGATGGTTCTATCCACAATGACCTAGGCCCTCTCATATCAATTATCAATCATGAAAATGTCATACAGACTTGGCCACTAGCCAATCTGATGGAGGCTGTGGTGATATATTGTTTATGATCTATTAAAGCTTACCTGAGGGTTCAGAAAGCAAAGCTAGCTACAAGTCATAGAGGTCAGGCAATTGTGATACACACCTTTAATCCCAGTAGCCATACCAGCAAGCCATAGAACTGGGTGGTGGTGGCACACACCTTTAGTTCCAGGACTCAGGAGACAGGCAGATGTATCTCTCTGAGTTCAATGCCACCTTGGTCTAAAAAGATTGAAGAGTAACAGAGCTCACACCTTTAATTCCAGCAGGTAGAGACAGGAGTGACATGACTGGATGGAGAAGGAATGTAGGACAGGAAGAGACAGGAACTCAGAACTTTTGCCTCTGAGGATTCATGGAGACAGCATTGTCTTTGCAGATTCATGGAGATAGGGGAGCCCTTTCAGCCCAAGGTAAGAGCTAGTGGCTTGTCTATTTTGCTTCTCTGATCTTCAACTTGAAGCTTGAACCCTAATATCACTCTCTAGGTTTTACTTATTGGTGTGGCAGGAGACATTTTCTCAATTGAAACGTCTTTACCCAGATGCCCTAAGCTTGTTTTAAATTAACAAAATCAAGACAATAAACAAACAAAAACTAACTGGCACAATGGAACTTTTGTATGTAAAGTATAATGAAAGGCATGCTATGTGAAGAGGAGTTCAACTTGGCTTGAATACCCAGCATATGATAAGAGATAGTTGAAACACTTAGAGTCACAGGTGTGGAGCATGGAAAGTAGGAGGCATGTAAGAGAAATTTTGAGGCTATCACAGTGAGCTGAATCTCCAGTGATGAAGTGTAGGAGTAAACAAATAGGAGCTCAGGGTAATTACTGAAAGTATTTAGACAAGTGTCCTGTGTCTTTCACTTCTATGACTTGGAGTTGCATTTAGTGTTGCTCAATCTGCACCATATCCACAAGAGTCTGATGCAATACTGCTTCAGATGCAGAGGGAGTTTTCAAGATCATGCAATGCAAATGTGAACTATGACAGGATCTCCAATTATTGTGTAAACAACAGCAAAGAGAAGTTAAAAATCATGCATTGGTAAGAGCAACTTATGCATATCTAAACAAGACCAGCTCCTGCAATACTCCTGTGCATAGTAGTATTCAACTTTTAATTCCAAAGTTGATTTTGAAAATGGCAAACAACTGTTAGAGAACATTTTTTCCTGATTCAAATAGAAAGAAAGCAAGTTGTGTAACTGTTGCTTTTAAAAAGTAGATGTTAGCATATGTCAGGGCAATTTGCAGCTATTATCACCTCTTAGAGATACTGAGAAAATTGAATTGCTGACTAATGTAGTTGGGGGTGAAGGTCACCTTTCAATAACCCAGTGACTGCATAATGATCCTATTTTAAAAATCCATCTTGCAGCATTCCATTTAGAAAAGTATTGTCTTCTCGCAAAGCATATTTCATTTTATTACACACTACTTTGCTTATGTAAATATATTTTACATGCATGTATCTGTATAGAATATACTTACATAACAGAAAGAAATCCTCTTATCCTCAGCCTACACTGCTCCCCTCTTTCTGCCTTTAGAAAATAGAAATTTAGGTGAAAGTAAAAAGAAAAACGTAAAAAAACCACAATTTTGGGAATTTGAAAAATATATATTTTTATTTTATGTGAATGAATGTGTGGGCATGCATGCAGGTGCCTCAGAGGCCAGAAGTGGATGACAGAACCCCTGGAAATGGGGTTAGTACAGGTGATGTGTCAGACACCTAATGAGGGTGCTGGAGATCAAACCTGGTCCTATGTAAGACTAGCAAAGTGCCCTTGAACACTGGGCCATCTTTCCAGCCCCACTTTGAAGGTTTTTTTTTCTGTTTAATATAATTTTCCTGTTTTCTTTTTACTTTGAAGGTTTTTAAAGGCCATTCTTTATCTTCAACTGGTAGATGGAGAAAATGCCTACAATGTTTGCATATGGAACAATAAAGACAGCAACCTAGCAGTGTGAACACGAGTATATGTAAGGAACTCAAGCTACCTGTAATAAAACGTGATGTGATTCTCCACCGTGGGAAGAGGAAACGATTGCTTAATTTATGATTTTAGTGTTTGGAGTATGTTTACATGTATGCTTGTGTGATGTGTTTGGAAGTATGAGGAGCCATATCTTTACCTGTAGTTGGTGTGATTTTCAAAGCATGCAGTGTGAACACACACACACACACACACACACACACACACACACACAAAATGTAATATGTTTGGAGAGCCAACTAATGAAGGAGCCAAATACATTCAAAATCTTTGAGATCAACTAGTTTTAAGTGCCAAAACTTTCTCCCATGGCTCCAAGTTTTCTCATCACTCCCTGTGGGTTTTCTCTAGAATGAATAATTAAATGAGAAAACGTATTAGTGCATTTGATTGTGTCTCACTACAAGCCTTTAATAGATAAAGCAATGGCTGACAGTCCATGCTTTGAAGGGCTGTTGAAGGCATCCAAACTCTGAGGATGTTGAGAACAGCACATAGAGAGAATAAAGCTAGAGACTGCGATTCATTACTTAAGATAACCCTTGTATCCAACTTAAATAAATCACCATCTTTTTCCTTAGATTTTTAACAAAAGTCCTACTGAATATACAAAACTGATTTTAGTTTTCTTTGTAATTTCTATTTTAGTTATATTCAGTACTCTATACTTATCTGATGAAAACACAGCTTTGCTTTAAGGTTATAGAGTATACATATGAGCTATATTGGTAGCTGTGGAGACAGAATACATACATGTTTCACATGATTTTTTCACACATAAAATGAAGCTTACCAGTTCAGAAAAGAAACCACAAATGGATGTTGTCCAGTGACATGTCAAACAATAGCATACCTAGGCTGTGCATTATGGTTTCTGGAGATCCCTAACTTATAGTTGCTGATTTTTAGTTGTCTTGGTAACTCTCAGAGTACTTGGCTTATTCATTTGTGAGTTGTCAAGAAATGAGTTATTTATTGTTGAGAGGGATAATACAAGCTGCTAGAAAATAAGTAGACAACAGTGGAGATATTAATCATTTCCAATTAGGCTTATATTATATTTTTTAAAAATTATTTGTTATTTTTGTGAATTGAATCTCACTGTGTAGACTGAAGTGGCCTAGAATTTACAATCCTGCATTGGTGCACTTCTTTCCTGTGTACCAGAATTACCGACTATATACCACTCTCATTTTAAATTCACATTCTAATTAGGGAGAGGAGGACAGTTTACATTTGCTGTGTGGAAGAAGAAGATGGAACATATGAGAGACTGCTCATGGTCTAAGGCATGGAGATAGCTTCCCAGAGCAAGTGTCACAGTGGGACCTAGGCAGTTTGGAATATAAGATGGCAAAGGAAAGTGACAATTGGATGTGTCCAGAACATATAGGGCCTCAAGGTATCTTAAGATTAGATTTGATGGGTAAGGGTAGCCCGGTGTCAAGTGTTTATAAAGGAGAATGACATGATGAATTACAGTTCTTTGAAAGAAAAAGAAAAATCACTCTCCCTGGTGGTCTGGGGAAGAGCTTCTAGGAGGATAAAGATGACTGTGGAAGAGCATTTGAGGTGACAGATAAGAGTTGTCTGAACAAGATAGGGCAGTTGTTTAGATTAGGATGTTGTCAGGAAAGGCAGAGTTATGTAGACATTGCTATCATTCACCTGGTGGAAAACAGAAGTCGAGCTGGTGGCAAAGACTGGAAAACTGGAGGCATTACTAGCATCTGGCTGTCATAGCTACACTGGAAGAAGGAAGGTGGGGTTGTCAACATGTACACATAAATTGAAGGCATGTACCTGGGTGAAGTTCTTAAGGTGCAGGGTATAAAATGGAAAGTGGGGAGAGAACTGAGATGGGACCCCAGGGTTATCAGGTTGAGAATGCTGGAAAAATCTTAAACAAGATACATACCTATCAAGGGGAAACTCTCCAAATGTGTATCCTAGTATGCATTGCAGTGGTTGACCAGAACCCTTACTCTAACCATTGTGTGTGACCTCTCACTTCCCTATTTTATGCTTGACCTTGGAACTTCTTCTCTCCCTCCCTTCTCTTCCTCCTTGTTGAAAACTCATCCCTTATTTTCCTACTCCTTTATTAGAGTGAACATGTCTGCTTTATTCTCTAAGCAGGCATTAGATTATCTTTCAGTCTCTCCCAACACAGAAACTTAGCACCTATAGTCAGGGTTTGCAGAATTTTATCTAGGCCAGGTGGGCCCCTGAGGCAGCTTCCCAAATAAGTGGGAAGTGCCCAGAGCTCCTACCAGGGCTCTGTTGATTGTGGGTCTTGAAGATGCGTCATAATTCCAGAGATTTGTTTACTTAGGATTCGAAAGTCTTCTGCTGTATATGAAACACCAAAGGACATAACTTTTAAAAGTAGTTCAAGGCTTTCTACAACAATGTAACAATAATTTTCTAGGAAAAAATAGCTATTTTCCCCCACATAGTACAATCAGTCATTATTAAGGTAAAAGTAACTTTAAAATACAGTACATTTTAGAAAGACTAACCCCTAAAATGTGTTACTTTAAATCGTTCTGTACCTTATCCTTGTGGCTTTGAAGATAACCTTCAGAATGCAAATTGATGCAGCAGGGGTTGGAGCTCAGAACGAAAAGTTCTGATGCAATTTCTCAAAGAACATTGCAGCCTCTTTCTTCTCTACTGATTGCCTTCAGAACTTAAAATGTGATAGCAGTCCAGTAGTGGTAGACATTAACCCAGTACTTACCTTGAAGAGTTTAAAGTCTTCTACCAGCTAAACAAGCACTTTAGAGCCTTCTCACCACGAACAGTTGCCTTTTTTTTAATCTGCATTTGTGGGAGGTTTCAGAGGCACTCTGTTTTACACACTTCAAAATATAAGCTGTGTAAAGAGCGACACCATTTTGTATCCTAGGAAGGATTGTTGACTTGCAGCAATTATTTAGTTCACTTCCATGTACAAGAAGTTGTTTAGTACCTAGTATGCTCAAAGCTTGGAATTTATATGAAAACATAAAGTGAAAGCTCCATTCTCAGGAATTATTGAGAGTGGTTAGCAAGGACATGGAAAAATAATTACTTTATAAAAGCAATAACATACAACGTATAGTATATAAAGGTTGTTGTTCTTCAGAGTAATAATTTTTTTCTTAGCAGAGGCTACCGTTTGCTGAGTTTCTATTTTGTGTCAGGTAATGTCTTGACTGTACACTTTTTCTCAGTTAATCTACGCAGTTCCCTATGTCATGGTATATATACTGAAGATAGAAAAGTTTGAAGCTTTAACTGAATCAGTTTAGATCTAAAGTATCAAATGGATGAAAAGGAATTCAACCTTCTCTGTTGGAATTTAAACCTGTTCCCCGGACTACCTTACACAGTTGTTTCCCTAGAAAGATGGATGCTGAACTGTTGGAGAGATGGCTCAGAGGCCAAGAGCACTGGATGTTCTTCCTGAAGTCCTGAGTTCAATTCCCAGCAACGACATGGTGGCTCATAACCATCTATAATGAGATCTGGTACTCTCTCTGGCATACGGACATACATGTAGGCAAAACACTGTATACATAACCAATAAATAAATAAAAACAAATTAATTAATAAATCTTTAAAAAAGAGGTTAAAAAAAGAAAGATGGGGAGGCTGGGAGTCCAGCGAAGCGGCGGTTCTTCCAGCAGCATCAGGTAAACAGGCCAGCTTCCCGGCCTGTGCTCCAGTGCCTGCAGATCCCCTGGGACCTGCACAGAGCTCCCAATCCTGGCGGGAGCCAAGCACCCCAGACTCCGGATCTTTGCTCACACCAACGAGACCAGGAAAGGAGAGGAGGCTGGGAGTCCAGCGAAGCGGCGGTTCTTCCAGCAGCATCAGGTAAACAGGCCAGCTTCCCGGCCTGTGCTCCAGTGCCTGCAGATCCCCTGGGACCTGCACAGAGCTCCCAATCCCGGCAGGAGCCAAGCACCCCAGACTCCGGATCTTCGCTCACACCAACGAGACCAGGAAAGGAGAGGAGGCTGGGAGTCCAGGGAAGCAGCGGTTCTTCCAGCAGCATCAGGTAAACAGGCCAGCTTCCCGGCCTGTGCTCCAGTGCCGGCAGATCCCCTGGGACCTGCACAGAGCTCCCAATCCCGGCGGGAGCCAAGCACCCCAGACTCCGGATCTTTGCTCACACCAACGAGACCAGGAAAGGAGAGGAGGCTGGGAGACCAGCGAAGCAGCGGTTCTTCCAGCAGCATCAGGTAAACAGGCCGGCTTCCCGGCCTGTGCTCCAGTGCCTGCAGATCCCCTGGGAACTGCACAGAGCTCCCAATCCCGGCGGGAGCCAAGCACCCAGACCCCAGGTCTTCTCTCCCACCAATGAGACCAGGAAACCAGAGGACCCAGGGAGACCAGAGGAGTAGCTGTTCAGGATCAAGTACAACAGGACCCAGCATAGGGTCCAGGGGACCAGGTAAGAGGATAAGCGCCCCAGATTCCTGTTCTTCTTCTCCACCCACGGGACCAGCATTCGGACAAGGAATAGAAGAACCACCAGATTATTGGACTTGCTAGCACCCACCAAAAGGGAACGCTGGTCCCCAGACCAGTAAGGGGCTCTTTCTGTACCCACTAGAAGAAGAGATGGGAAAGAGACAATACAAAAACACAGTCAGCAACAGAAAAACAAATATGACACCACCAGATTCTAGAGACTCCACACCAGCAAGACCCCAACATTCCAATGCGGATGAAGCAGAAGAGAATGACCTTAAAAGCACTTTCATGAAAATGATAGAGGCCCTAAAAGAGGATATTGGAAAATCCCTCAAAGAAATGGAAGAAAAAGCAAACCAAAAAATGCAAGAATTGGAAGAAAAAACAAACCAAAAAAGGCAGAAAATGGAAGAAGAAATGAAGCAAAAAATGCAAGAAATGGAAGAAAAAACAAAGCAAAAAATGCAAGAATTGGAAGAAGAATCATACCAAAAAAGGCAGGAAATGGAAGAAGAAACAATGCAAAAAATGCAAGAAATGGTAGAAAAAACAAAGCAAAAAATGAAAAAAATGGAAGAAGAAACAAACCAAAAAAGGCAGGAAATGGAAGAAGAAACAAAGCACAAAATGCGAGAAATGGAACAAAAAACAAACCAAAAAATGCAAGAAATGGAAGAAAGAACAAACCAAAAAATTCATAAAAGGCAACAAACGGACGAACAGATAAACAGAAAATTGCAAGAAGCAATGCAAACACTGCAAGGGTTGAAAACTGAAATAGAGTCATTAAAAAAAACACAATCTGAAGAAAGGCAGAAAATAGAAAAGCTGGACAAACAGACAGGCACTACCAATACAAGCATTACCAACAGAATAGAAGAGATGGAAGAGAGAATCTCAAGTGTTGAAGATACGCTAGGAGAAATGGATTTATCAACCAAAGAAAACCTTAAATCCAACAAATCCTTAACACAAAACATCCAGGAAATATGGGACACCATGAAAAGACCAAACCTAAGAATAATAGGTATAGAAGAAGGAGAAGAAATCCAGCTCAAAGGGGCAGAAGGCATATTCAACAAAATCATAGAAGAAAACTTTCCCAACCTTAAGAAAGACATGCCAATGAAGGTACAAGAAGCCTACAGAACACCAAATAGAGTGGACCACAAAAAAAATCCCTCGCCACATAATAATCAAGACCCCAAACATACAGAATAAAGAAAGAATATTAAGAGCAGCTAAGGAAAAAGGTCAAGTAACATATAAAGGCAGACCTATCAGAATTACACCTGATTTCTCCATGGAAACGCTGAAAGCCAGAAGGTCCTGGATAGATATTCTACCTACACTAAGAGACCACGGATGCCAGCCCAGACTACTATACCCGGCAAAGCTCTCAATCACTATAGACGGAGAAAACAAGATATTCCATGACAAAACTAGATTCAAGCAATATGTGTCCACTAACCCAGCCCTACAGAAAATTTTGGAAGGAAAACTCCAACCCAAGGAAGCTAACTACAACCAGAAAAACATAAGCATTAGAGAATCTCTCTCTACCAACAGCCAAAAGAACAAAGGGGTGAAATTCCACACATAATTCCACCAACAACAACCATCGCAAATCGAAGAAGGATGAGCAATCATTGGTCATTAATATCCCTCAATATTAATGGCCTTAACTCACCCATAAAAAGACACAGACTAGCAGATTGGATTCGAAGACAGAACCCTTCCTTCTGCTGCATACAGGAAACACACCTCACCCTTAAAGACAGACATTACCTGAGAATTAAAGGTTGGGAAAAAATTTTTCAATCGAATGGACCCAAGAAACAAGCCGGGTAGCAATCCTAATATCTAACAAACTAGACTTTAAAATAAAATCAATCAAAAGAGATGAAGGAGGTCATTACATACTCATCACAGGTGAAACCCACCAAGAGGAAGTGTCTATTCTGAACATCTATGCCCCAAATACAAAGGCATCCACATTCGTTAAAAAAACATTATTAGAACTTAAATCTCATCTAAAGCCCCACACAGTTATAGTGGGAGATTTCAACACACCACTCTCACCACTAGACAGGAATACCAAACAGAAACTCAACAAAGAAGCAAAAGGGCTAATAGAAGTAATGACCCAACTGGGATTAACAGATATCTATAGAACATTTCATCCACATAAAAAAGAATATACCTTCTTCTCACCACCACATGGAACCTTCTCAAAAATCGACCACATACTTGGCAACATATCAAACCTCAGCAGCTACAAAAAAATTGGAATAACTCCATGCATCTTATCAGACCACCATGCTTTAAAATTAGAATTCAACAACAACACAAATTGCAGAAAACCTACAAACTCATGGAAATTGAATAATGCTCAACTGCACCATCCCTGGGTCAAAGAGGAAATAAAAAAAGAAATTAAAGACTTCCTCGAATTCAATGAGAATGAAGACACAACATACCCAAACCTATGGGACACTTTGAAAGCAGTGCTACGGGGAAGTTCATAGCGCTAAATGCTCACATGAAGAAACAGGAGAACAGTTATACCAGAGAATTAACATCACAGCTGAAAGCTCTAGAACACAAAGAAGCACACTCCCCCAGGAGGAGTAGACGCCAGGAAATAATCAAATTGAGGGCTGAAATCAATAAAGTAGAAACCAGGAAAACAATACAAAGAATCAACGCAACGAAGAGTTGGTTCTTTGAGAAAATCAACAAGATAGACAAACCTTTGTCCAAACTTACCAAACAGCAGAGAGTGAACACGCAAATTAACAAAATTAGAAATGAAAAGGGGGACATAACAACAGACTCTGAGGAAATCCAGAGAATCATTAGGTCATACTTTGAAACCCTGTACTCCACAAAATTCGAAAATTTAAAGGAAATGGATGACTTCCTGGACAGCTATCAATTGCCAAAACTAAATCAAGAACAGATAAGCAATTTAAATAGACCTATAACCCCTATGGAAATAGAAGCTGTCATCAAAAGTCTCCCAACCAAAAAAAGCCCAGGTCCAGATGGCCTCAGTGCAGAATTCTACCAGAAATTCAAAGAACAGCTTATACCAATTCTTCTCAAAGTGTTCCACACAATAGAAGCAGAAGGGTCTTTGCCAAACTCTTTCTATGAGGCTTCAATAACCTTGATCCCCAAGCCACACAAAGATACAACTAAGAAAGAGAACTTCAGACCAATATCCCTCATGAACATTGATGCAAAAATACTCAATAAAATACTGGCAAATCGGATCCAAGAACACATCAAAACAATCATTCACCACGATCAAGTAGGTTTCATCCCAGGAATGCAGGGATGGTTCAACATACGAAAATCCATCAACGTAATCCACCATATAAACAAGCTGAAAAACAAAAATCACATGATCATCTCACTAGATGCTGAAAAAGCCTTTGACAAAATCCAACACCCCTTCATGATAAAGGTCTTGGAGAGATCTGGGATAACAGGGACATACTTAAACATAATAAAAGCTATATACAGTAAACCAACAGCCAACATCAAACTAAATGGACAGAAACTCAATGCAATTCCTCTAAAATCAGGAACAAAACAAGGCTGTCCACTCTCTCCATACCTTTTCAACATGGTACTTGAAGTCCTAGCTATTGCCATACGACAACAAAGGGGGATCAAGGGGATACAAATTGGGAAGGAAGAGGTCAAACTTTCACTGTTTGCAGACGATATGATAGTTTACATCAATGACCCAAAGAACTCTACCAGGGAACTCTTACAGCTGATTAACACCTTCAGCAAAGTGGCAGGCTACAAGATCAACTCAAGAAAATCAGTAGCCCTACTATATACAGATGATAAAAGGGCTGAAAGAGAAATCAGAGAAACATCACCCTTTACAATTGCCACAAACAACATAAAATACCTTGGGGTAACGCTAACCAAACAAGTGAAAGACCTGTATCGTAAGAACTTTGAATCTTTAAAGAAAGAAATTAAAGAAGCCCTCAGAAAATGGAAAGATCTCCCATGCTCTTGGATAGGTAGGATCAATGTAGTAAAAATGGCAATCCTGCCAAAAGCAATCTACAGATTCAATGCAATCCCCATTAAAATCCCAGCACAGTTCTTCACAGACCTTGAAAGAACAATAATCAATTTTGTATGGAAAAACAAAAGACCCAGGATAGCCAAAACAACCCTGTTCAACAAGGCAACGTCCGGAGGCATCACCATCCCTGACCTCAAGCTCTATTATAGAGCTATAGTCCTGAAAACAGCTTGGTATTGGCACAAAAATAGACAGGTAGACCAATGGAATCGAATTGAAAACCCGGGTATTAACCCACACACGTACGAACATCTGATCTTTGACAAAGAAGCTAAAAATATACAATGGAATAAAGAAAGCATCTTCAACAAATGGTGCTGGCATAATTGGAGACTGGCATGTAGAAGAATGCAGATCGATCCATGTCTATCGCCATGCACAAAACTTAAGTCCAAATGGATCAAAGACCTCAACATAAATCCAGCCACACTGAACCTCTTAGAAGAGAAAGTGGGTGGTACCCTTGAACGAATTGGTACAGGAGACAGCTTCCTGAACATAACACCAGTAGCACAGGCAGTAAGATCAACAATTAATAAATGGGACCTACTGAAACTGAGAAGCTTCTGTAAGGCAAAGGACACAGTCAGCAAGACAAAAAGGCAGCCCACAGAATGGGAAAAAATATTCACTAATCCCACATCTGACAGAGGGTTGATCTCCAAAATTTACAAAGAACTCAAGAAGCAAGTCTCCAAAACACCAAAGGACCCTATTAAAAAGTGGGCTGCAGAACTAAATAGAGAGTTTTCAATAGAGGAGTCTAAAATGGCTGAGAGGCACTTGAGAAAGTGCTCAACATCCTTAGCCATCCGGGAAATGCAAATCAAAACAACTCTCAGATACCATCTCACCCCTGTCAGAATGGCTAAAATCAAAAACACCAATGACAATTTATGCTGGAGAGGATGTGGTGAAAGGGGGACACTCCTCCATTGCTGGTGGGAGTGCCAACTGGTTCAGCCACTTTGGAAATCAGTATGGAGATTCCTCAGAAAAATGGGAATAAACCTACCACAAGACCCAGCAACTCCACTCTTAGGCATATATCCAAAAGATGCCCATTCATACAACAAAGAGGTCTGTTCCACTATGTTCATAGCAGCTTTATTTGTAATTGCGAGAACGTGGAAGCAACCTAGATGTCCCTCACCTGAAGAGTGGATAGAGAAAATGTGGTACATCTTCACAATTGAGTACTATTCAGCAGAAAAAAATAATGGAATCATGAGATTCGCAGGCAAATGGATGACACTAGAAGAAACCATCCTGAGTGAGGTAACCCAGTCACAAAAAGAGAAACATGGCATGTACTCTCTCATATATGGATTTTAGACATAGATCTGGGGAGTGCCAGCCTACAATCCTATGGCCAGAGAGTCTGGGAAACAGAAACTTTATTTAGTGGCTGATCGAAGAAGAGGCAGACTCCCTTGGTTAAGTACTGAGCTGAACTCAAGAAAGCCAGTAACAGAGAGGGAGGACTGATGATCAAAGGGATTAAGACTGGGCTGGTTTAACCCCCAGAAACAGCTGACCAGACAAAGGTTAACTCTTGAATCCCAGGCATTAGCCTGGGAAGCCAGCATGGGACTGATCAAGACCCCCTGAATCTGGGTGTCAGTGAAGAGGCCTAGGGAATCTATTGAGCCTTGGGCAGCAGATCAGTACCCATCCCGTTATACACACGGACTTTCGACTCCAATAGAACAATGTGAGGTGCACTCTCACCCAGAACTCTTGGGAAAGGGTCTAGGCCCTGCCCTATATGAAATGACACACTATGGACACCCCCATGGAGGGCCTCACCCTCCCTGGAGAAATGAGAGGATAACGGGGGGGGGGGAGGGGAGGGCACGGGAGGAAGGGAGGGAATGGGAGAGGGACCTGGAACTGACTTGTGAAGCAACCTTGATTCTTATCTAAAGTTAAACTGGAAAATAAAATTAAAAAAAAATAAAAAGAAAGATGGATGCTAAAGTGCAGTGTGGGACGAAGGTTCTTCGGACAGAAAAAACACAAATAGACCAAGGAACGAATGACAATGTATTTCTTACAGATTCCTTCTTTTTTCCCCTCCTTGTTTCCTTGTATTAGAGACTTCTTAGTAATATGTGTATCATGACCCACACTAATGAGCACAAACTGTCAAACTTTAAACAGGATAACCAGGGCACATGCTCTCTTTCATTTGGGAAACCCAGATTTGACTTGTTAGTTCTGCTTGGAGGAATCATGGAAGACAGGGATGTTGGAAGAGGATATTAAAAGAGGGAGTACTTTATGGGAAGGGGATAGAACATAGGAAGTAGAGAGGGAAAACACTGGGGGCAGAAAAGGTACACAGGGTCCTATGCTATATAGCTGAGCTGTTGGATCTTGGTGGATTCTGGGAGGAGGAAGTTATTGTCTTTAGTTGTGTATTCACTGCTGAGACCACCAGAGTTTAGTGAAAAGCTCCAAATCAATGGGAACATAATGACCCTGGTTAAACTTAGTGACTCCCATAACAAAACAGGAATTTGAGAGAAATTAGTGGTGTAGTAAATGGGTAGACAGTGATTGGAGAGAGTTAAGGGGGGATGGCACAGGGGAGTAATCAGGATGTATACATGTATGAATTGCAAAGAACACATTCTATTAATTAAAGAAGTATAAGGATTAAATGTAATACTATGTCATTGTAGCTTACTTATATTTAGTTCTCCCATTCAGAAATGTAAATTTCTGTGTCTTACTTTTATAAATGTTATATGTACACACTTATGTTAGTAAGAACAAATAGAAAATACTGTCTGGATTTTCTAATACTTGATGTATTGAATGTTGCTGCATAAATGAATTAGATTTGTTTGCTTTCCCGTTTTCTAGAAGGTGCTATTCTAAATAGCATTTTGCTTTTCTTAGTGGTTGGTGAATTTTAAATGGAACACTAGAAAGAAACATACACTAGAAACACACATCTCTGTGTACTTGATGCAATTTACTGAAGTCTAATAGAAGAGCATGTTTGTTTCCATTTCTTTATTATCAGTAGATCCAGAACAAAAGATCAAACTAGGTAAAAGAACAAAAACCCTACTTGGTTGTTAAGTATCCCCAGAAAATGAAACTGCAAGAATTTCTATTTCTGCTTTTAAAATGGTGTACTTATTTAAACAGACACTCTCTGTTTAGTGTTACCTTTGATATGGATTACAAAGATTAGTAAATATGAATATTCTTTGACATCAGAGATTCACTAATTTATTTGGGGTCAAAAGTTGATTTCTTTTATAATTCCAAAACAATCCTAATTCAACAGACTATAACAATTACATGTTTAATTCTTAAGACAAAAGCATTTTTAGTAACCTTGTTTAGAAATGAATTTAATTCTTATTTTGATAAAAATGATTGCCACATTCTGCATAACTTTCTTTAAAGATAAATTTAATTTGGATTTGAAAAATGGTATGGGTTTCTAATCATCAGGGTCTTGCTTATTAATTGTATTTGTTTTATAGCTTTATAGTTGGAATAAAATTCTTAATTAAATTTTGTGTTGAACTGCATTAGAGCTGGGTGCATGCCTATATTCTCAGCACTTAGGAGGCTGAGGCAGGGGAATTAGGACCTTAAAGTCAGCCTAGAATAGATAGTGAAATCTGTTCTTAAAAAATGCATTAATTTTCTCGTATTTTTCCACAACTAACTTCAGTGGATTGCTTTGTTTTTCAGTGTAAGAATAAGAAGCCCTTTGAGCTATGTATTCTCACCTTCTACTTTTCATCTGCTGCTTCTTCTCAGATAAGTCATCTAGGGACCAGATATGAATCCCTGGCCCTACATGGTTATATATCACAAACTATGGAATACATTATAGGAGTAAAATAAATGATGCACTAAAATATAGAATATTAAAAATCCATATTATTTCTTTTCTCTGGAGTCTCTGGAGTAGTCTATGGTACTGACATCTATAGTGTAGTAGCATTTATTTTTTCTGGATGCCTTCCTGTTGTTTTTACAGCGAGGTTGGTTGAGATGGAAAGAAAGCCATTTCTTACCTGAACTATACTGAGTAGGCTTTGTGCTTTGAAATCCAATAGTCCCCATCTGCTGCTCAGGTGTAAGCCATGCCAGTTCAAAAAATGGGTAAGAGGCCACCTGCCTTTTGAACTCTCCCATGCCCTCAGTTCAGATGCCAAAGACCCAACCCACTTCCCACCTCACTACCCACCCCCACGACCATGCCCCTGTCCCCACCTTGGGTAGATAGCTGCTGTTCAGGTACAGGCCACACTAGCCAGTAAAAAGACCATGTTAGCCAGAAGAACAGATAGGCAAATCCAGGCAGAGACTCACTACCGGATCAGAGGCTATTCCAGTTGTCAGACCTCCAACTCCAAACCTGTTTCCTCTTATTTACTCTATTCAGAATCTAATTGGTTGCCTTCTGATAATAACCATTCTTTTGATAACTCTACTTTGCTTTTTTTTCGGGGCAAAGAATGTTTCCCATTTTATAATTTGTGTAGTTAAGGTATTTTTCAGAGTGCGTCTAAGATTCCCCAATTCTTTTTAGATGTTTTTCTTTTGTTTTGGAGACTTCAGTAGTTACCACTCCTCTGGGCTATAGCTTTTTCTGGTTTAAGCGACTGGCTCTCAAATGTGTCTGACAAATTGGATAGTAAATTCCCGAAACAAGTATAAGTTTAAACTTAGGAGATTTTCTGAGCAGTGTGACAAAACCTCTTCTCTACTTCATCCTGTCTACTACAACCCGAATCATCACTTTCCCCAATAGAGCTGTGTTTTATATGCTGATTACCCATTGGTCACTTAATAGCTGCCTCAGCTATCAAGTCAACTCAGTGATAGTGTAGTGACTGGCTTCAAGAAATGAATGTTCTTTTGACTTAGGTCTGGTAGGACAATAACTACATTGCTGGCAATTTGGACATCCCAAAGGGAAGCTGAACAGCATTTCCTTTTAAAGAAAAGCTTTAGAGTAGTAAGTAGCGGAAACCAGTTGTACACTGAGGTTATGAAGGTCTGTGGTAAAAGCTTGTCTGTCTGTGAAATTATAAAGAATGAGGAAGAAATGTGCTCTAACTCTGATGACTCACCTCAGGCTATGCACACGGTGGCCACAGGGTAGGTAAGATGCTCAGGTCACTAGAAAAGGCATCAAATCATAAGGGAAGGCATATTTTGAGGGTTCAGACATCAACTTGGATGGAGGATTGGATAAGAAGAGTGACTGTAATATGAAATATCTCAGTGAACAGACTGAGTACCACTTGCAGAGTTTTCAAATGATGTATTGGCATAGTTTATTTCGGTAAATTATTTAAAGGTAGAACATTTGGGTTTTCAGTCTAGTATCCTTCAGAAGACAACAAGGACAGTTTATTATTTGAGCTTCAAGTTCCTGGTTTCCAATAACGTCAGGTGCAAACTTGAGCAAGGGGTTGTCACTAAGCTGGGTGTATTGAGACTGCATGTGACACCTGTGCAATTGTGTGACTCTTTCCAACTGTTTAGTGTACAGCTGGGAGGCTTGGGCAGTTTATGGAGCAACTGGCAGTGGAACCAGTATTTATCCCTAGTGCATGAATTGGCTTTTTGGAGTTCATTCCCCATGGAAGGATACCTTACACAGCTTAGATACAGTGTGAGGGCCTGGTTTGGTCCTGCCCCAAATGATGTGACAGACTTTGACGTTTCGCCATGGGAGGCCTTACCCTCTCTGAGGAGAGGATCAGGGTGGGTTGGTGAGACAGGAGGGGAAGTTGGAGGCCTGGAGGGAGAGGGAACTGGGATTGGTATTTAAAATAAGATTGTTTAAACAATACCTTAAAAGGAAGAATACTGTAGACTGGCTGGTTTACATAACAGATGTTAAGTTCTCATAGTTCGGTGACTGGAAGGTTGAGATAAGGTTGCAGCATGGTCAAGTTCCTGGTGAGCATTTTATTCCTGCTCTCGTCCTCACACGGCCTTCTTTCCTTCCCTGTGTATCCTTCTCTCTCTTTTTAACCATACCATTCCCATCGTGAGAGCCCCTCCCTCATTTGATATACGAATGGTTAATAACAAATGCCCACAATCTAAATACCGTCACACAATGAGTGAAGTTATCAATATTAACTCTGCCCATAGCAATGGACTTTATTTTGTCCTTAAGGCATTTGAAACACCACTGCACTAACTAAAATTCAACCTACAAGCTATAGGAATCAACTTCATCAAAGGAATGGCTTCAGTCACTTTTATGACAGCTTCTTTAGTAATTTGCTGTTCTGTTCTTTTAATGATACCTGGACTAAATGTTATATTTCTCTTCTGGGAAATTTACTCATGGAGTCCCAGTATTTACTGTGCAATTTAGGGAGAGTGGACTTAAGAAGGGAACCTGAAAATTGCTTTTTTTTTCTTCCTTGAAAACAAATAAACACTAAAATTGGGCTTGTTCCTTTATATCAGAAAATTTAAGTTCTTATCTCGGGTCTCCTGTTGAATAGCTGTGTGGTTTGAAGAAACTATTCTTTTTATGTCTTTACCTATAAAACTGGGATAATGCCATTTAACTCCTACGGAAAGACAATGATAGTCAAATAAAATAACAGAATGGAAAAATTAGTGACATATGTAACCTGCCTCATAAAAACAATATGTTGTTATTTCAAAGAAAGAACAGTAGGCTTTATAAAATTAATTGTAAAATTTCCTCAAGGAGTTGCACAGGCTATTGAAATCTGGGAAAAGTGACAAATCTGTATAGAAAAATGTGTCAAGATTCTGTAACTGTGCCCCCCTTAGGCAAAGCTATTGACATTAAATAGACTAATATTTCCATTTAAAAGTCTGACAAATGATATTACTCATAGCATATTTCATTGAGGATATTATTTCCTGACTTTCTGGTTATTTATTTCCTCTCCTACTGGGCAGGTAGTGAAATTTGAAGGTAAGACTGTAACTGTGTGATCCACAGATGACATGAAGTCATGAGAGAGAAGCAGCTTTTTTAAACCTCTCTCTGGGTTTTTTTGGGACCAGATCTGGTCTTCTTGTAGATGGTTATGGAGAGTCTTGACCAGCAGCTCCTTCCCTGGCCTCTGCCTGCAGCTGCCTGTGCATTCACTGCAGCTTCCCATCTTGCTTCTCTTGGCTGCCACCATGTCCATCTTGCTTGGCTGTGCCTTTAATCTCCTATTTCGGCCGTATTGATTCTTTCACATACCCACATTATCTCTGTGAAAGTATTGCACGCTAGTTGGGATATTTGCAGCATTTCTTCAAACCTAGTGAAATACTAAAGCAACAAGCAACAGGGAAGCCATGTTCTCTGGCTGAAGGACTTCTTTATTACCAGCAACCTCTTGTAAACAAGTCGCTTTAGAGTGCTGGTGAAGATGCGTAACTTAGGAGGCCATTCATAGCCTTTTCTCATCACTGGATCTTGCATATTTATCTGTGGCAAGATGGGATTCTGTGTATGTGCCTGGAATGTTCGTGTTCCTTGAGCACAGCTAAAATTTGTGGGTGACAGGAAAGACCCAGGCTTCCACAACTGCTGTCTACAGATGAGGTACATGGGTCTTAGAGAACTGCACAGCAGCACCCATAGTGAGCCTTCCCTTCCCAGAGTGTACATCTGGGTTCAGGTTCTCCAACTGAGATTAGCAGCAGCCATTCAGTAGGATCTGGCAGTGCTCCATAAGCTTTTCCTTAAAAAAAGTTTTTTTTTCAATCATGGGCTCTTTGTGCAGTCCAGTCTTGCTTTAAAGTCATCCTCCTGTCTCAGCCTCCTGAGAACTGGGGTGACAGGTTTGTATCACTGAGCCTAGATTTCTAAAACCTTGAGGTCTTCCCCCCACCTCCTCTCTCTCTTTCCTCCTCCTCTTCTCTCTTGCCTCTCTTTTCCACAAAGCATACCTTTGGAAGTTGGGAAGTCTTGGGTTCAAAGTTGGGTGGCATTTATAGTGTAATTTTGCATGTTTCTAGGCCTCTATTAAGTTAACTACCATCATTTCACATGTTTACCAAAAGGCTTTACATGTGTAATAAACAGAAGGCTCGAAATGCCATATGAAATGTAAGAGGTACTCAACTCAGTTAACATAAATTTCCTATCTCTTTGACAACCATCTTCATGCCCTTTGGTTTCATTTGTTATGACTGTGTGAGACCTAAGTGTTCATAGTTCCCATTGGCCAATATTAAGCTTTAAAGAATTCCAACTTCAATTCTATCAACAACATTTCATCCTTTTACACCTCAGGTGAGCATCCTGGAGAATCTCAAAACAGTGTTGACTTGTAAACTTAATAAAGAAAAGATAAACTAAATCAATCCAACTCCTGGGACTTTTAATAAATCTCTTTCAAGGAAAGCTCATGGATTAAGGTAAGAGTTACTTGAGGATTAAGTATTAATTTGGTTTTAATTTAGTTCCCTGTAATACAGCATGCCATGTTATTAAATTCAGTTTTGTCTGACTTGAGGACAAAGTTAATTTCCAGCAAATGAAGATTGAAACCATAGAGAAACACAAGTAGAAGACTTTGAATAGCAAAATTTTAGGATAAACTTTTATTTAACCCATTAGAGCCAGGCGGTGGTGGTGCACGCCTTTAATCCCAGCACTCAGGAAGCAGAGGCAGGCGGATCTCTGTGAGTTCTAGGCCGGGCTGGACCGACAGCCTCCAAAACAAAACAGAGAAACCCTGTCTCGTAAAACCAAAGGGGGGAAAAAAACCTATTAGAACAAAGCTAGTTGTTTAAAGCACATGAAAGCATTATTTTTTTTAATTTTAAATAGCTTGTTTTACATGTCAATCCCAGTTCCCTCTCCCTCCCCTCCTCCTGCACTCCCCATCCCCCCCCCAGCCTCCCACCCTATTGCCAATTCCTTCCACATAGGGGATATCTAGAGTCTGTCATTTCACTCAGGGTAGGGTCCAGACATTCCCCTAAGAGTCCAGGCTGAGAGAGCATCCCTGTTTGTGCTATGGGCACACGATGACTGTATTCCAGGGATAGACACTGATACACTGCTCAGGGCCCCATAGGTTGCCCAGGCCTTCTCACTGACACTCACATTTGGAGGTCCAGATCAGTCCCATGCTGGCCTCTCTGCTGTCAGTCTGGGGTCCAGGAGCTCTCCCCTGTTCAGATCAGCTGTCTCTACTGGTTTTGCCAGCCCATTCTTTGCCAATTTGCTCATCACTCCTCTCTCTCTGTCACTGGGTTCCTTGGGTTCAGTTCAGTGCTTAATTGTGTGTGTTTGCCTCTGCTTCCATCAGTCACTGGATGAAGGCTCCTGGATGGTTATAGATATCAAGTTCATTATCAGGTACAGGCATTCGAGGTGGTTTCTCCACTATTGCTTAGCTAGCCATTTGGTGTCAAGATCACTAGAGGTCACTCTGGTGCCTGATCTGTCTTCTACCCTATGATTCCCTCTTCCCCCTATTCTACCCCCGCCCACTCAAACTTCCTGTCCCCCATGACCTACTCTCTCTTCCTCTTCTCCCCCTCTCTTCTTCCCAGCTCCCACTCCCCCCCCCCACCTCTCGCGTGTTCCCCATCCATTCAGAGGATCTTGTCTCAATCCTCTTCTCTTGGGTACTATGATTATGCATATGTTTTAGATTCTTTCCTGTTTCCCAGACTCTCTGTCAGTGGAAGTGCGGACTGGCACTATCCTGATCCATGTCTAAAATCCATATAAGAGTGAGTACATACCATGTTTGTCTTTTTGCGACTGGGTTACCTCACTCAGGATGGTTTCTTCCAGTGCTATCCATTTACCTGCGAATTTCAAGATTCCATTGTTTTTTTCTGTTGAGTAATACTCCATTGTGTAATGTAACACATTTTCTCTATCCACTCTTCAGTTGAGGGGCATCAAGGTTGCTTCCAGTTTCTGGCTATTACAAATAATGCTGCTATGAACATAGTGGAGCAGATGCCCTTGTTGTATGAATTTGCCTCCTTTGGATATATGCCTAAGAGTGGAATTGCTGGGTCTTGTGGTAGATTAATTCCCATTTTTTCCAGAGGAATCTCCATACTGATTTCCAAAGTGGCTGTATGAGTTGGCACTCCCACCAGCAGTGGAGGAGTGTTCCCCTCTCTCCACATCCTCTCCAGCATAAATTGTCTTAGTTGTTTTTGATTTTAGCCATTCTGACAGGAGTAAGATGGTATCTCAGAGTTGTTTTGATTTGCATTTCCCTGATGGCTAAGGATATTGAGCACTTTCTTAAGTGTCTCTTGGCCATTTTAGCCTCCTCTATTGAGAATTCTCTGTTTAGTTCTGTACCCCACCTTTTAATTGGATTCTTTGGTGTTTTGGAGACTTGCTTCTTGAGTTCTTTATAAATAAGATTTAAAAAAACCTAGGATATGTGTATGAATAACATGGACTTTACATGATTAAAAAGTTGCTTGGCATGAGCAGAGTGTGTGTACTTGCTTCTTCACTCTGTTTGGCCTTTAACTAATGTGGTCTTCATCAATCTCTTATTAAAATATGAGGTCAGAGTTAAAACAACAACTATCGGAGGAAGCTGGAGGACATATTGAAGAGATATAAAGATGCTTTTAAAAGCAGCAGCAAGTAGTTATTGAGAAGTTACTCTGTGCCAGGCATGGTGCTAGTGGTTGCTTAAGTTCCAAAACAACAACTGTGTTCCACGTTCTACTGGAAACCAAGGGTGAACAAAGTGTACTGGGCAGGACCTGCATTCACCTGCATCCCATGTTCCTCTCAGAAAGTCATTGAGTTTTCACTTCCATGAATTTTCTACATCTAAGTTTTTGACAAGAAGCTAAAATATGGACTTTTAAAAAATAGTATCTCTCCATTTTATCATCCAGAGGAAAATTAAAGAGTACATTTTTTTTATGGAACAAAACTGAGCTTCATTGGCCCATGTCTATCTTTTTTTTACCTCTCCCCTTTGGACACAAGGTCTTGCTCTATGAGTTTGTGTTCTGCCTGCTTAAGCCTGTGATAGCAGACATGCATCACTATACTTGACTTTGGTTCTTTTTCTGTGTTTCCTCAGGTAGAGATGGATTCCATATATGACTTAAATTTGTTTCTTTTAATCTTGTCTCCCTCCTACCCACACCAATCTTGCTTGATCTTTTTATATGCACAGAAGACTTGTACTAGATCATCTTCAGATATTCATCTTTTTCAAAACACACCAGTCATTTCCTGGCTCCCTGCATATTGTCTGCTCCCCCACTGTCAAAGATGCTCTTTCGTCCTTAAACCCTCCCCATGTAGTCTCCATTTTGAACTATATCATAGTTCCAGTGTTTCTGGGGGAGAAGGAGATCTTCTGGAAAGAGTTTTATGAATAACTGCTTTTTGTACCATGGTAAATTCATTGCTCAACAAATGGTACTTCCCTCATGATATTGCATCGCATTTATTTATTTGAATATTAAGATTAATCACTCTTCTTCTGTCACTCAATGTTTTCGGAGAGAAAAAGACACAGTAGCTATACATAAAATGTTCGTGGTTGTGTGTGCTACTTTCAGTTTTTCAGAGTCTAATTACAATTCCCATTCCTGACGAGGCTACTGCCCACCAGAATCCTTTGGCAGAAAAGACCAAAGCACCATAGCTGTATGTTTTCCCTGTCTGTGTTCCTAATCTTAGCTCAGTTCAAGTCTGGATAACTTTGTCTGCTTGCTTCATCCTTCCAGCATTGGTATTTGCATAGAGAAGCTTTGGAAGGCAGGGAAGGGGCAGACATTTGATGTCAGTATGCATCTTCAGCTATAGAACATTTCTTTCCCACAGCTTTTTCAATGGACTAACTAAGCATCATGTTTGTTCAGAAGCCAGCTTTGCATGCTCATGATGTGAGCAGGAGCCTCATCTCATTAACCTTTTATCTCCCATGTCTACTAAGCAATAAGACCTCAGACACCCAACAAACAAATAGCCCAGAAAGATAAAAGATGATATATGTACTTACTTTTTGTTGATAGATAACATTTTGAGACCTGTGCTGCCAAATGGGTCATGGCCTCCTTGGCTAATCTCACATTTACAAATAAAGGGAAAGGTAGCAGTTCACTGAATTGACACTTCCTTTAGATTTTATGCAGGCAAAGCAAACAGTATGCTGTGGATCTCTGTTACTTTCTCAGCCCTTGTTGAACTTGGTTTATTCTGTATTTGTTCAACATGGTCATCTGTCTCCTCAAGATCAACGACTTCTCTCACTACAATATTCTTGCCAAATTCTTAGAGATTATAGGTTGTTAAAATGACTTTTGTTTGAGAACAGAGTCATTTGGAATTATGTATGAGGCTGGTTGAATACACTTTAGTGTTTCTTTTCACCATTCTATATAGAGATTCTTAAAAGTGAGGTACTTCAACGCAAGAAGCGACAATTACCGAAAGTTTAATGAACAGCTAGTACCCAGCATTGTGTGTACCCAACACTTCCCTGAAACTTCCCTGTGATGTGTAGAGGGCACTTCAGAGGCAGCATGGCAAATCACCCTAGGTGCTCAGACTCAGAATTGTTTGTCTATCTTCAAAGAAGGATTTCTTTCTATGATACCAAAATCCGTGAAGGCAATTTCACTTCAGTTGCTTCAAAACGCAATTTCACAGTAAATCATTGTAGTAAGTCTAACATTCTCTAAATTAGGAGCAGCTTGAGGACTGTGGAGCTTTAGAAATAAAAGGGTGGCTAGGAGGCCCATTTCTGGGAAAGTTACCTTCTGAAAGTCTTACATTTTATTCCTTGGTGTTAGACTCTGCCTCTGTTGTTTCATATTTGCCTTGTAAGCAAGTGACAAGCAATAATTGAAACTTCATGTGTTAATTGTGAGTGTCTTGAAACTGATATGGTGTTATATGAGTGCATAGTAAATGATGATGTCTGGATACTAGGCTAATCTACAATCAGTAATTGACTTTATTTTACAAGAATCTACTTATATGAATTTGGAGCCCAGGATAAGAGTTATGTTTAGAAGTTGTGGGATTATTGAGACAATATCTAATGTCAATTACAGGGAAAGGAGAGTATAGGGCTTAAGGGCAACATAGGGCTTGATGAAAAACAGAATGAAGGGAAGTGGAGGGGGAGTGGATCTAAGGAAGAGAGAAAGTAGGGGATTGGGAGGAGTGGAGGGAGGGGAGACTACAGTGGTCAGGATGTAATGCATGAAAGAGAAGTAAAAAAAGTCAGTCACCTAATAATAAATACTAATCAAGCCACTCTTTTACATGAAATATAGTTCTATGCACAAAGAAATGCAGATGGACACTGGAGCCAAAGTCAATTTTCATGTATTTTAAAATAAATTTAAATAAATTGGTTTGCATATAAAAACAAACAAACAAAAACAAACAAACCAACAAAAAGTCATGGTATTGGAAATTTCTATCAGTACTGAGTGTTTAAAGTGATGGTGCCACAGTTAGGAGTGCTTGCTACTCTTCCAGATGATTCAAGTTGGTTCCCTTGGGTGGTTCACAACAGTAATTTCAGCTGCAGAGAATATGACCTCTTTCTTTGACCTCTACAGGTAATGCTGCATGTGTGGTCTGAGTGTGCACACACATGTGCATGCATGCACGTGTGGGAAAACACACACGCACACACAATCTTTTTTTTTTTTTTTTTTTTTTTTGGTTTTTACGAGACAGGGTTTCTCTGTATTGTTTTGGAGGCTGTCAGTCCAGCCTGGCCTCGAACTCACAGAGATACGCCTGCCTCTGCCTCCCGAGTGCTGGGATTAAAGGCGTGTGCCACCACCGCCTGGCCCACACACGCACAATCTTAAAAAAGCAAATTGAAGGGAATTGAAAGAGTGAAACATTTGACCAAAGATAACAATAATAACTGAGAGCTTATTTTCTCTCCCATGACAAGATACATGGAGGCACATGACTACTAGAATTGATTAATTAGTTAAATACTATCATAATTAGTGTCTCTGAAATTCTTATTTTCCTTTTTTATCTGATGAAAATGGGTTACACAGGTAGATTTCCCATGTTCCAGTGGATGACCCTATATGCATGCACAGGTAACACCAATGGACTCAGGGGTTCACGTAAAGAATACATGAAGTTGGAAGTGAGAGCTAGTGGAAAAGATATTATGGTAAGAGTTGCAGGAGAGAGACTGGGGCTGTATTTGCTTAAAACACCACACACACACACACACACACACACACACACACACACACTATAGTCTAAAAAATATGAGTGCCACAACTGTGGGAATAGATATGTGTTTGCACACTATGAATTTTTGGTCATTTGGTGCTAAAATTTTTCCTGGAAATTCTCTGAACCCATTTCTGCTCATCTGTCACTGTCAGTACTGTTTCTCCTGGCTATCTTTTGTGACAAAGAAGGCTGATAAGTTGAATTTCTAATTTTTCTAGCCACTGTTAAGGATATCATCACAGGAGAAGAAAGAAAGGAATGGCATTTAGACGCCAATCAGTTGTTTTTGTGCTTCAGTGATGTAGTTGATATCGGACTTATGAAGTGATGGGAGGGACAGTGTCTCTCAACAGGTAAAAGCTTTTACTGTCAGGCTGAGGAATAGGAACTGAACTTGATCCATAAGACCTACATGGTGCAAGGACAGAATGGACTTCTAAAAGTGGTCTCTGACTTTCACAAGCACTATGGTTTGTGCACATTCCCTGTGAAATAAGTGTTTTTAAAAAAGGAATGAAAAGCATTGGTAGAGACTTGGATTTACAAAAAAAAGACTTAAAATGACAATTACCAATAGCAAGAAAACAAGAAATAGCTGTTTGTTTAGCAAATCTTGATGTGTTACACATACTATGAATCCACAAGGAAAAATTACATTTTATATGTAAGCTAAAATTGTAGTACTTAACATTTGTTTTTAAATGTAAAATTCTTTTTTGAGAATTTCACACAAGTATTGTAGTTGCATAATTTCCACTCTTACTGCTTCCCCTTTTAATTCTTTCCATGTTTCTCCTACCTCCTCTTAGATTTATGACTGAATTTATGAGGGAATGAATACTTATTGAGGGCAGGGTACCAGGTTGCCTTTTGAAACACAGCAACTATGTGTGTTTGCAATGTAGTTGATTAGTGATAGAAGGAAAAAACAAAGTTTTGAAACATTATGAAAGGAAACAAATGACTACATCTTCCCATAGTCTCAGATCATATTTCTTCCCTGCCACAAAATGACTATTTCTAGCTCTTCCATGTAAAGAGATCATAAAAATATTGAAAAATTAATATTTATTTATTTATTTGATGTAATGTGCAGACTACTGTTAATATGCTGTCTTTGAGAAAAACCGGAAAAGTCAACTATAAACAGAAGATCCCTTTAGAATTACCTTTGGTTTCCAATAGGAGAAACAGTGAGATAGACTGATTCTATTTTTCATCAAGGTGCTACTATTGAGAACTCAAAATATTGTTTGAGTAAATCACTATTTGGTAAACAGGAGTAAGATTTTGTTTCTTGTTTTTTGTGTTTACACTAAATTCTTAAGGATACTTGATTTGTAAAATTAAGCATCTTGGTTTTTGATATATTTCTCTTCATTTCTAAAGGCCATCTAGGAAAAGACATGTTTAAGTATAAAATGTTGATCTGTGAATCAACAATTGGCAATTTTGGTTAACTGGTACATCACACCTAAACTAGTGGTAATTACAGAGAGAATATTAATATCATAAATATTACATTGGAAGTACTGGCGGAAAGGAGCAAGGGATGGGGAACATTATTGCCTTCAGTTATTCAGCATAGTAAAAATAGTTGATTAATAAGATTTGAAACTATTTTAAGACTAGAACAAAGTATATCAGTTATCAGCTATTGCTAGAATCCTGCTGCATAACAATTGCAAAATGAAGTTTTAAAAAAGATAGACTAATTTTTTAGGAGACTATGTGCTGTCTCTGTGATCATATCAACACAGGCTATAGCTAACTTGAGCTGTAACAGGTCACGTTTTGCAATTTTGCAAAGGACAATTTAGATCAGGATTGATTTATCTTGAGCAGTTTAACTTTATTCAGAACTCTCTAAATTCTGTTGTCAGAACTGCTTACTCACTTGGTGGTGGCAAGGGTCTAGGAGTGATCCAGCTCAGTTGTGCAAGGTCATAAACAAAAATAAGCATGTATTCTCAAGCGTCTTCTTGGAACATGTTGATTGATACCTCACTGACTAGACAGGTGAGGTGACCAAGCCAAGAGTCAGAGAAGAATAAGTTGACACAGGTCAGGACAAAGCCACATCTGTTGAAGTCAGTATTGACAGAATAAATATAAACAGTTGATCACAATAGTCTAATTTTTCTCTTGCTTGGAGCCTAATAAAAGCATAAGATCTATTATTCTTTTGAATATGTTTTTGGGCCACCTTGGTTACAGTATTACTAAGCTAGCTTATATGAGATCTAGTTTGGTTATGTCTTCAAATGATAATGACCATTCTTATACTTGACACTGGATTTTTAATTGTTTTGGTAAAAATTAAGTATTATAATTAATTGACTACATGTCCATAAGTAAGCTTTCGTGTTTCTCACTAGAAAGAAGCTTCCTTCTTCCTTTCATATAGCAGTTACTATCCTTGGTTAAAATGAAGCACCAAACGAGGAAAGAAAAAAATTCTTTTAAGTATTTCTGGAAGTAGATTATGCTAGACAAAAGAAGAGGGAACTATCTAGTAATTGGATCCAATTTTATGTGAATGAAGTGTACCACATCAGACCAGAACTGTCAACAAACTTCATAGATTTAGAATGGCATTTGCACTACACAGACATTAACAAACTTTGCCCTATTATATAACTCAGAAATATGAATTTGTCGTAATTGCTTATCTATTTGCAGCTATAAAAACCCCTGCTACTATTAAAAAGTCACACCCTTGCCTCAGATTTTTAAAAAAGCTTAAAAATACGGTCTTATATAAGCAGATGCTTTCTCATATTTTACAGTTTAAGAAATGGAGAGTTTTCCTAAGACAACTTGTGTTTCCAAGGCATGTGTTGGTTACTGCATATGCCTTCAGTTCACATTCAATTATTTCTGTTTCTGATCTTGCTGCCATAAAGTAGAAAACATCCAGGTTGGAATTTCAACCTAGAGAGTTAATACATAGGGGATACTAGCAAAGACCCAAATCTCAGCAATTATTTTCTGTGAAGACAAGAAAATGTAAATGAGCACTGTGTGCAAGCTTATGAAAGATCTATAACAGCCATCTGTTAAAACAGTTCAAATGCAGAAGTTTGGTTAGTCATTGACTGGTTTTAAAAGGCTAGAATGTTTCTAGTTCACTAGTAAAGCATTCCAGTCTGATGTTGGCTCTTCATTATTTTTCAATCAGCATTCCACGATCAGTGTCAGATTGCTGAGGCTCATGCGGAGCAGCAGGTAGACCAGATGCTGAACATTAAATTAGCAAAATAACAAGCCAAGATTCTCCTTGCAAGCTCTGATTCCTCCTTCCCTTCCTCCAACACTTAAAAATCAGAATCAAGAAGTGCTGGGACAGATTGCAGTTATATGGCTTAAAGACCTCTTTTAATGCATTTCACCTTGCATTGTTTATGTATTGTCTTATATGACAGACATTGGTGTAGGCAATGTCTCTACTACTCTTTTCAAGAATATACTTTCTCAAGAACAGATTACTTGAGAAATTCATAACTCACATATTGCTCATTCTATTTAAAAGAGAATTTTCTTGTTTTGCTGTTTTTGTACTGTTTTTCTTTTCTGTCTTCCTCCCCATCTCTCTCTCCACTCCCGTGTGTGTGTGTGTGTGTGTTTCTCTCTCTTCTTTTCATATCAAACTCAGGACCTCACCTATCTTGGTCATGACTCACTCACCGAGCTACACCCCACCCCCACATCCATCTCATTTCAAGTGGCTATTGGCCTACTTACATAAATGGATGGAGAGGATAAATATTTCTTGTCTTTTAAAGAAGGAAATTAACTTATATATAGAGACTGAGAAATCAAATCTTCCATTGCCACTGGGTGTTCTACTCCTAGGGGCTATACAATATGATACTTTAAAGTGTTAATTTCTATTATTTTACTATTTGAATAATGGTATTTCTCATTGAAATAGACAAAAATGAGGAGAAATAAACTTGCAA
This sequence comes from Mesocricetus auratus, assembly GCF_017639785.1. NCBI lineage: Eukaryota > Metazoa > Chordata > Mammalia > Rodentia > Cricetidae > Mesocricetus > Mesocricetus auratus. The sequence continues at coordinate 21,088,007 of NW_024429191.1, forward strand.
CAATTTTCAACACACTGTCCTAAAGAAATAAAGACTTTCTGACATCACTTAGCAGCAGAGGAATGCTGAGTTAGCTAACTTTCTACACTTGACTGCTAACAGATTACTCCAATTATAGACTACAGAGCCAACTTTTCAAAACAGGACAGCTATACTTTTATAGGCATTATGTCATGTATTATTCATGAAAACATAAAATAGTTACATCCATGACTTCAACTGAATTATCTTTGCTAGAATTTTGAAACAATAAAAACAATTTAACACATAGAACACCATTGAAAATATAACTTCCATTAGCTATCAAGACTAAGAAATTTGGTTTGAAGAGATGACTCAGTAGTTAAGAACAGTGGTTTCTCTTCCAGAGGACCTGGGTCAAATTCCTAGAACCCACATTATGACTCACAACTGTCTAATTGTAGGTCCATGGGATCTGACACAATCTTCTGGTCTTCATGGGCACCAGTCATGCAAGTTGTGTACATATGTACATGCAGAAAAAGCATTCAGATACATCAAATAAACATTAATGAATCTTTAAAAAAGATTGTGAAGTTTAAGTGTCTTGTACTTTCTAAAATATGTTGGACCTATCTCCTGTGATAATGGTGGTCATATAACGCTTGAAAATCCAAGAAATTGAGGTTAGAATGAGACTATTACAAAGTCATGACATTATAATCACATGGGGGAAAATTCCATGCAGGTCAGGTAAAATTTACTTCAAGGTCTGCTTTGTTTGTGATAAAGTATCCTAGCTCCACAGTTTAGGGACTCTGCTGAGTTGTGAAGAGGTCCCCCGAGTATGGAGTAAAATGCTAAGCTTCACTCTTGAAATATATTGAGCAAGCAAGAAGTTGTGGGAATGTCTGATATAAACGTTGATTCTCAAGAGGGTAACAATGAGGTTACTGTTCTAAACAACAATTGAAAGCCACACTGACACTGAATGGATTTTCTCAAAGGAGTGAGATTCACAAGCATAACTGGAAACCACACCTGCTCCCAGATGATGTTTCCATTCTTTAGATTTATTGATGAATTTAACAAAGAGTACACAGAGTTCCCTATATTCTCTTCTTGTCCCCATTTTTCCTGTCACTAACATTTTTTATCAATATGACTCATTTATGTAAACTGATTGATTGGTATTATTCTTTGTATTGTAACTATGAACTATAGTTTATAGTTTACTTTTTAAAACTATTTTGTTACGTTAATTTTAAATAGCTTGCTTCATGTGTCAATCCCAGTTCCCTCTCCCTCCCCTCCTTGCACACCCCCTCTATCACCTCCCCCAGCCTCCCACCCTATCCCCACTTCCTTCCACATAGGGGATATCCAGAGTCTGTCATTTCGCTCAGGACAGGGTCCAGGCACTCCCCTAAGAGTCCAGGCTGAGAGAGCATCCCTCTTTGTGTTATGGACATATGAAGTCCATTTGTATGCCAGGGATAAACACTGATCTACTGCCCAGGCCCCTATAGGTTGCCCAGGCCTCCTCACTGACTCTCACACTCAGGGGTTCTGGATCAGTCCTTTGCTGGCCTCCCAGCTGTTGGTCTGGGGTTCAAGAGCTCCCCCTTGTTCAGATCAGCTGTCTCTGCTGGTTTCTCCAGGCCATTCTTTGCCAATTTGCTCATCACCCCTCTCTGTCTGTCACTGCATTCCATGGATTCAGTTTAGTGTTTAACTGTGGGTGTTTGCCTCTGCTTCCATCAGTCACTGGATGAAGGTTCTAGGATGACATATAGGATAGACATCAAGTTCATTATCAGGAATGGGCATTTGAGGTGGTCTCTCCACTATTGCTTAGCTTGCCACTTGGTGTCATCCCTTTAGATCACTAGAGGTCTCACTGGTGCCAAATCTCTCTTCTAACCTATGACTCCCTCTATTATGGTATATCTCATCCTGTTATCCCCCTATTTTACTTCCTACTCAACCACCCAGTTCCCCCATGACCTACTTACTCTCTTTCCTCTTCTCCCCCTCTCTTCTTCCCAGCTCCCACTGCCCCCCCCACCTCTGGACATGTTCCAGATCTGTTCAGGAGGAGATCTTGCCTCATTCCTCTTCTCTGGGGTACCATGCATATCTCTCTTAGGTTCTTTCCTGTTTCCCAGACTCTCTATCAGTGGAAGTGCAGACTTGTACTATACTGATCCATGTCTAAAATCCATATATGAGTGAGTACATACTATGTCTTTTTGTGACTGGGTTACCTCAATCAAGATGGTTTCTTCTAGTGCCATCCATTTACCTGCAAATTTCAAGATTCCATTGTTTTTTTTCTGCTGAGTAGTACTCCATTGTGTAAATGTACCACATTTTCTCTATCCAGTCTTCAGTGGAGGGGTCTCTAGGTTGCTTCCAGGTTCTGGCTATTACAAATAATGCTGCTATGAGCATAGTGGAACAGATGTCCTTGTTGTATGAATTTGTATCTTTTGGCTATATGCCTAAGAGTGGAATTTCTGGGTCCTGTGGTAGATTGATTCCCATTTTCCTGAGGAATCTACATAATGATTTCCAAAGTGACTGTATGAGTTGGCACTCCCACCAGCAGTGGAGGAGTGTTCCCCTCTCTCTACATCCTCTCCAGCATAAATTGTCTTCAGTGTTTTTGATTTTAGCCATTCTGAGAGGGACAAGATGGTATCTGAGAGTTGTTTTGATTTGCACTTCCCTTATGGCTAAGGATGTTGAGCACTTTCTTAAGTGTCTCTCAGCCATTTTAGACTCCCCCATTGAGAATTCTCTATTTAGTTCTGTACCCCACTTTTTAATTGTATCATTTGGATGTTTTGAGACTTGCTTGTTAAGTTCTTTGTAAATTTTGGAGATCAGCCCTCTGTCAGATGTGGGGTTAGTGAATATCTTTCCCAATCTGTGGGGTACCTTTTTGTCTTGTTGACTGTATCCTTTGCCTTACAGAAGCTTCTTAGTTTCAGGAGGTCCCATTTGTTAATTGATGATCTTAGTGTCTGTGCTACCGGTGTTATGTTCAGGAAGTGGTCTCCTGTACCAATTCGTTGAAGAGTATCTCCCACTTTCTCTTCTAAGAGTTTCAGTGTGGTTGGATTTATGTTGAGATCTTAAGATCACTTTGGGTCTGTATATAATGCCATATATACACCATGACAGGATCCTATGAACAGTTTTTACTGTCTCCACTTACCACATTACCCAACTGTCATCTCTCATCTGTATACTTCAGTCTCATGGCAATCTAGCTGATCCATTATGCTTTCTATTTTGCCTTTTATGGAAAGCCACATAGGTGGAGTTGTGGACTGTCCAGTTTTTGGAAGATGATAGCTTTCACTTAGCAATATGTATTTAAGGTTCCTCTATATAGCGCCATTATTTAATAGTGCATCTCTCTTAGCTGAAGAGTAATGTTGTATTCTATAGATATACCACAGGTCATTTATCTTGGTTGTTCATGATTATTAACAATTAGGAATAGAGGTTTTAATAAAATCTGCGAGTAGATTTTTGTACAGAAACAAATTTGCAAGTCACTTGGGCAAATGCCTAATAACTCATTTGCTGGGTCACTCAACATTTTAGTTCTGAAAGGCACTGATGAGATACCTTCCAAAGTCATACTATTTTTCATTCCCAACAACAAAAGATGACAGGGCCTCAGGATCTACACCCTTGATATTAGTTGGCTCTGCCATAATTTAGAATCTGAGACTTAACAATCCCTGTACCTTATTGTCACCAGCTATTTGTCTTCACAGATAACCTTTTTTTAAAAGTATATCCATGTTTGTTTGGTTAAATACATTTTGGATCTTCTCATGACACATGGACTAGAAAAAGCAACTGCTTCAGACCTGTGTCCACAGAGCCTGAACTATTCACTGTTTACAGAAAACCCTTTGTGGAGAATTGATTTAGAATATGTTTTCTTCCTAGTACACTCCTTGATGAGTTAAAAAAATACATACATACATACATTCTCTATTAAATCTGTTTGGTTTACTAGAAAATCATGAAGGAGCCAATGTTTTTTACTCTGTCATCGCTAAGACGATGCTGTGCAAAGTTCATCCTGCATAGAATGCTACAAACTTCATGCTGTAAATTTGTGGTGAAAACAATTTTGTGGAATTACTAGGTATACATCTGTTATTTAACACCAGCAAACCATCATTATAAACCCTATAACTATGTCTAAAATTATATAGAAGAAATAAATAAATACATTTTGTAGCATGAGTATGCTCTCAGTTGTCTGGGAAGTAATGTGGTTTGTTATATATTAGATACTGTTATTGTAGCATATAAGGATAAAACATAGGCTACTCCCCTTTGTCTGCCAACCTTAAAATCATTTAAAAAGTAATTTTTCCTTATGAATTTCATGTGAATGAGGTACTTATCAATCGCAGTATCTCTTAGACTAACATTTTCCCAATTCTGTTTGCTATCTCTAGGACCATTCCAGCTCTACTGGTTCATGTTGGAATTACAGAGCATCCAAAGTGTTTCTGATAACATTATTCCATAGATCATCAATTTTGAACTTCTGTACCAGTATATTTAAGAAAAGAAGTCTGAGAATTGAGAATGATTCAGGACCCAAGTACAGCTTGGGGCTTTGGATCCATTTTGACTGGTAATTAGTTGATTAGCACTAAATACAATTTCTTTTGATGATGTGTCCGTGTCTAATTGCTTTCAGAACTATTTTAGTTTTCCAAATAAAAATGAGGAATTAGCATAACATATACTCAGTCTTGCACAATGAAGTGGCAGAGATTTTCATTTATCACTCCTCCATGTAGTCAAGAGCTGAGTTATTTGTCTTCTGCTTACATGGCCAGTGACTGGCCATGGAGATAATGCTTTTAGAGACTGCCATAGGCTCTCCAGTCATCAACAGCTGAATGGGACATCACTTCTGGCTCACTACTGTTATCTTTGTTTTCCAAAGCACTGTCTGTTTCCTTCTCACCATGCTTTCATCTTTCAAGTTGCAATGGCCAATTTATCCCCAAACGTTCATTTGCTTCCTGACTTGAAGTAGACATGATATTAAAGTGAAGTGATATGGAGGATGACAGCAAGAAATAGGCAAAATTATTTTCTGGGATTGGTTTTGGCATGGCATAGCTAGGTAGTTTAAAAGTCACAAAGGTCCCCTTTTGGCCTCTTCATCTTCATAATTCCTATCCTTCCCTATTCACATGACTATATATAAAATATATTAAGCAATAATACTATATGTGAAGAGACATAGTCATCTCTTTCAACATACACTTTTCTGTCCGTGTGAGTGTAGTTATGTATGTATTATGTATGTCATTAGGTGTAGTGTGTGTGTGTGTGTGTGTGTGTGTGTGTGTGTATGTGTGTGTATGGAGGCTTGTGTACATTCGTGTGGTATACTGTGTACAATTGCATGGAGACAAGAGGATGACAGCTGGTGTTTTGCTCTGTTACTCCCTGCATTACTCCCTTGAGGCAGGTCTCAACTGAACATGGATTTAGGCTGGCAGCCAGCAAGCCGCAGTGATTCTCTTATCTCTGTCCCTCACAGTGCTGGGGTTATAGGTAGATGGCAATACCTGGCATTTTACATGGGTGTTGTGGATTCAAACCCATATTAACATGTTTGTGTAGTATACACTCTTAGCCACGGAGACACCTTTCCATCCCTGGAAGCTACCATTTTGCACACAGTCACATAGGTGATCCTTCACTGTTTCATGAAGCTGCAGTCGAATCTCCCTCCAGTTCACTGTGTCATATTATAGTGATTATTGTCTGTGTTCAATACTTTCTCGTTTCTGGAAAAACACTACTTAGCAACCTTAGTGTTTAAAGCATCTATAACTGGCTTCACTATAAACCTCTTCCATGTAGTCTGAATTTCTGGTTGCTTCTCTGGACAAAGTAGTTTTACTGTCTGCCTTCACAGTGCCACGTCACCAGCTTAGACTGAGCCTCTCACTATTTCCACTTGGCTAAGGTACATATCTTTTCTCATTACTTCCACATAAATGTCTATCCCTTTTGTGTTAAAGACAAGGTGACATTAACACACCTATGTTTGGCTTGTCCCCCTGACCCATTACTAATATCTTATTGCTTTGTGCTTTTTAAATACCCAGTTATTTAAAATAGTATATGTTGTTCTTATACATTTTCTTGATGTAGGTATTTCTTTTTTTTTTCTTTTTTGGGTTTTACGAGACAGGGTTTCTCTGTATTGTTTTGGAGGCTGTCGGTCCAGCCCGGCCTCGAACTCACAGAGAACTGCCTGCCTCTGCCTCCCGAGTGCTGGGATTAAAGGCGTGCGCCACCATCGCCCGGTGTTTTCTTGATGTAGGTATTTCTAAACCAGCTTTTAGATATTGACATATGCTACTTGTTCAGATTTTAATGTTTCTGTGATGGGTTATATATTTATGAGAGCTGTGTATAGTTAATAGTTATACTTTCATTTTATAAATTTTCTTTGATTTATCTTAAATTGATAGCATCTCACATTCACATAGTCTGTGCTGTGTCTTTCACTGTAATATGAGTTCTTGAGAGGCAAGGACCATGCCTGAAACAATTTTCTACTTTCTACAGCTCCCTGCACATAATAGATAATCAATAAATGCTTTCTAAAGCAGTGAGATTCATAAAATGATATAAAAACGAAAGACACAATATACTATCCCTTCAGCTCTGTGTGAAATGAGATCTTGCAAGGTTGTCTGCAGTTCAGATCATAAATCCTCCTCCATCCTTGATGTCATTTGTGCCTGTTGCACACACATAAACATTTAAGGGGAGAAATATGATGTACTTTGTTTCTCATGATGTTGTGAATGTGATGTGTTTTCTTCCCCTCAGACTAGCGACTACATTGCTTTTTAAGCCAGAATGCTTAAGTAGGTGATAGTGCCCCTGGCTTTGTTTTATTTGGTTTGGTGAATGTTGTTTGGCCAGCAGGGATGCCTATCAGTAGCTGGTTTGGAATCTATTTACAACAAGAGTTTTCTATTTACTGAGTATCTGCCTAAAGTCATCTGTGTGGCATCTGATGTTTCCTTCTGGACCTATGTTAGAAAAACTATCAACCCAAATTGCTTCCAGATGATTTTCAATTATCTTGTGGTTTATTGTATTGAGAAAATTCCTTCAAAATTTAAATTTCCCTCTCCTTTTATGCCTGCAAGTTTTTCCTACATTCTTAAAGCCAGGATCGCATTGTTTAAGAAATTAGAACTTCAAACCAAAGCATGCCCTTGCCTATTTATATGCTTTTCTGTCCTTGCATTGTTGTCTTAGTTTACAATGGATAAAAACCAAATTTAAAGAAAAAAGAAAAGAAAAAAGAAGTGCCATCTATAAATCACACAGTAGCTTCCATTGTTGTTCATGTTATTCTAATCTACTTAGATAACAGAAGTAATTACAGAACCTCGTCCTTCACTTCTAGCTTTTACTTGGCTCTATATCAATCATTTTATTTACATGTTACAGTTTCCTGTTTATTGAAATTATTATTTTAAACATAAATGAAATAACAGCATTTCTCTTATCAAAACCATCCCATAACTTTTCATTTCCTTTAACATCCTTGCTAGGAAGTGAAGAGCCTTGATAGTGTATCCCTTGCTCTCTCTTGGTCACACCTCTGGCCTCATCTCCTGCCACTGTACTGCTTTCTCTCAGGCATGCTCCATCCTTTCCTTGTTAGAGATCTTCTTGCCTCAGAGCCTTTCCCTTGCTTCATTCAGTAATGACCTTCCTACTATCAGCCCTCCTGGTCCTAACTGAAATGTTATCCTCCGGTAGTTCAGATCTTATCCCACTTTACTTTCTTTTCTGTCATATCTTAAGCTTTAATATATAGGGCATTTGTTTTCAGCTCCTTTCATTAATTCCTTAAAAATGCCATGGCACAAAAATCACATTAAAAGGGGGAAGTTGGGAGCTGGAGATGGTGCATCAGTTAAGAGCACTCATTGTTCTTCCAGAAGACCCAAGTTTGGTTCAGGACCCGAGTTTGGTTTCTAAGACTGCTTGCAACTTTAGCTCTAGAGTCTTTGATGTCCTCTTCTGGCCTCAACATATGTATATACACATACACACACATACACACATACACACATACACACACACACACACACACTACTCATACCCAGAAAAAAAAAAACAGAATAAAAGTTCTGATTTTAGCCTCTGTTATTCATGTCAACATCCCCAGACTGTAGAACAGTAACTAAGATGCAATAGCTATACAGTGAGATATGAGTGAACAAGTGTACGATTCAAAGTCATAGCATTATTTCTGATTTTATTTTTGCCTAGTGGAGACAGATTTCAACAAACATCATTTTATTTTCGCAATCTAGCTTTTGAATATATTTTAGGAATTTGTTATATAAATAATAGAAATTTGCCTGTAGCTTCCCCATAAGCAATTCATCTGCAATGTGTTGTTTGGTAATCCAGATCAAGATTCACTGTGTAACATTGACTTGGCAGCCCTCCTACGTGCTCCTTTTTCTTGTTGTTTTGTTTTGCATTGTTAGATGCATAATGCATTGAATTTATCTTCCCTGAATGTGTTTTTTAATTGAAATGTGTCCATAATCTTCTCAGCTCTGAACCATCAAATTATGTTGCAGTTTGTTGATCAAGATTGATTTTGAATGTATGCCATACATTCTCAACAAAAAGGAATCTTGTCTGCTGTTTATAATATAACGGCTAATGCACTGGAAACAGATTGTACGGACATTACATTTCTGTCTACACATCTCATGCTCAACAACCCAAACAGCAAATATTTGCTTTCATGATTACTTTTTGCTTAAAAGGTGCAAACAACCATGACTCACCCTTTTGAAAAATCCCATTTCTTTTCTTCATTTTTCATTTTTTAAATCAGAGCTTTGGCATGAAAAATACTGTCTTTTCCATGTACATTTTGGGAGAGTAGTTGGGCTCTGTGCTCCATAATAGGAGCTAAGGCATTATAAACTGGCAAATAGGAATAGAACATCATTTTGGAAAGCAATTCTATGTCTACCTTGTTAATGCGGAGTGTGATTTGAGCTGCCTCATTTGCTTTCTGCTTTCTTCCTACAGGAAGTCTCAGTGTATAAAGCAGCCTGCATGTGTGATTTCAGTTTTGTGGCTTCTAGCAATCCAAGTATACACACACAGATAAAATAAAATTATTACCTGGATGCAATAATTGCATTTCCACTCCTTAAATCTCTGCTTTAAGAGGCAAAAAGGTATTATTGCTGATGGGAAGCCTGTTTGATCTTGTTGATGTAATAAGGATTTCACCATTCTCTTACCAGTCTGGAAACTCACAGCACCATTGCTCATAGGTTTGGGAGAGATGTGGGGCAGGAGAGGCGCCAGGGGCTAGTGTTTCTGGTTACCGTCCTGAATATAAACTTAGATGTTCTGATTTGTGTTTGAATAACATCATTTTTTTTCTATTCCTCTTTTGTTCTCTTTAAATTTCATGTACCAGAACAGTCCCTGATTCTTTTCTCCCCTCAGTCTTGCCAGGCTAGAAAGAGAAAGTAAAGTCATCACGGAAAACAGGAGAAAAATAGATGTAAAACTTTCCATATTATGCCAAATATAAAAACTGAAAAAATACTATAGAAAATAAGTACTAATCTGATTCTTTTAAAAAATGCCCGCACAACTGATGAATCCTTTAAAATTTGTAAAAGACAGTGACAGAAATATAAAATTTAAAAATGACTGAAAGGTAGCACAGACATATTTGTGCCAAGTGGTTTATTTCTTTTTCACAAGTCTCTGCAGTGGATGCTGCTCTTCATTTTCCATGAGAACAAACAGCATGGGAAAGATTGCCAGCTTGGAATCAAATCCAAGCACTGTTATTCCATTTCACCCATTGCTAATTATTGGTCTAAGTTGCTTTATATTCCTGGGTTATAGTTTTGATAGACAATTCTAGTGAACCTTTTGCAAACACCCCTCTAAATCTCCCAGTATGGAATTAAGACTGTGTTTCAGCTGGAATTTTGTAGGAAAATTCTGACTGAATGTCAGTCACGTTTCAAACATTGAATGTGTCAAGTTCATATCAGTATTTTGTGGACAGTCACCTATAACAAATGGGGAAATACAGTATTTGATAGGTGTAGATAGTTGTTGATCTGAAATCCTACCCTGTAGCTCTGTAGTTAGAAGATTCTACATTCTCTCGTTGTAAAACATGGCTGTAAGTATTTAAGGACATTAGTAACTGGTAGAAATTTCAATAAAATAATTCTACAAAATTGGAATTTACCTCCAAATGATGATGTTTTTCAGTGCTAAAGAATAGACTAGAACTTAATGAAAATAAAAATAATTTCATAGTAATAGATATGAGTGTAAGCTGAAAGGACATTTCCCTAAAAACCACATCATCTTTCATCTTTGTGTTCATTTCTTCAATGCACAGTTTGTAACTCTATTCAACTGTACATCTGTTCATTTTTCTGTGAACCCTAAATACAATACATGAATCCAATTTAATAATTTGAGGCTAAATTTCACATATAAAATTGATAAACTATCAGCATAACATATAAATTGAACCATCGAAAGGTATTTTGGTTTATGCCACACAGGCACTAATATCTATCCAATATAATATCAATTTAAAATAAAACTAGTCTTTCTGGTCCTGTCAATTCAAAGTACTCATTGAAAGAAGCAAAAGCATTTTAGAAATACAATCAAATATTTTTAGAAATTGAGTTAGAATTCTTTCATTGGGTGAGTGCCAATGACTAGCTGTGTTTTTTAGTTTTTAAGATTTATTTTTATTTTAAAACCATGCATAGAAAATGTGGTACATTTACACACTGGAGTACTACTCAGCAGAAAAAAACAATGGAATCTTAAAATTTGCAGGCAAAAGGATAGCACTAGAAGAAACCATCCTGAGTGAGGTAACCCAGTCGCAAAAAAGACAAACATGGTATGTACTTACTCATATATGGATTTTAGACATGGATCAGCTGAGTGCCAGCCTATAATCCCAGTGAGTCTGGGAAACAGGGAGACTCCCAAGAGAGATGCATGATACCCCAGAGAAAAGGAATGAGGCAAGATCTCCTGAGCATATTGGGAGCATGAGGGGAGGGGAGAGGGAACCGGGAAAAATAGAGGGGGAGAAGAGGAGGAGAGAGGAAGACATTGGAGGAACAGGAAGGTTGAGTCATGGGAAGAACAGAGCAGAGCAGGATGAGAAATACTGAGGGGTTCATTATAGGTCTGAGGAGAGAAATGACACTAGTGAGATTTCTAGAGATCTACTAAGCAATAGTGGAGAAACTACCTTAATAACCCCTCCCTGATAATGAGATTGAGGACTACCTTATGTGCCATTCTAGAACCTTTATCCAGTGATTTATGGAAACAGAGGCAGATATCTACAGGTAAACACTGAACTGAACTCCTGGAGCCCAGTGACAGAGAGGGAGGAGCGATGAGCAAAGAGGTCAAGACCATGCTGGTGAAACTCACAAAGACAGCTGACTTGACAAGGGGGAGCTCTTGGACCCCAGACTGATGGCTGAGAGACCAGCAGGCAACTGATCCAGACCCCCTGAATGTAGTGTCAAAGAGGAGGCCTCAGCAATCTCTGGGGCATTGGGTAGTAGATCAATATTTGTCATGGCGTACGAATGAACTTTGGGAGCCCATTCCACATGGAGGGATGCTCTCTCAGCCTGGATACATAGAGGAGGGCCTAGACCCTGCCCTGGATGAAATGACAGTCTGGAGATCCCCCATGGAGAGCCTCACTCCTCCCTGGGGAATGGTGTGTGGATTGGGTGGGGAGCTGTGGGGCTGGTAAAGGGGCAAAGGAGAAGGGGAAAGAGAGGGAGCTGGGATTGGCATGTGAAACAAACTTGTTTCTAATTTAAATAAAACATTATATAAAACAAAACAAAAAAACAACCCACCATGCATAGAGAACTGAGCTTAAAAAAAAAACCACCATGACACGAGCATGCATGTGTGGTTGTGTGCACATGTATGTGTGTGTGTGTGTGTGTGTGTGTATGTGTGTACATGAATGTAGGTACTCACAGAGACTAGACGAGGACATTAGAGCTCTTGGAGCTGGAGTTACAGAGAGCTGTGGATTGCCCAATGTGATGTGGATGCTGAGAACCAAACTGGTCCTCTGGCAAAAGAATAGTGCTGAAGGGAAAGACTTAAAGGTGGAGTAGAAACATGTGAAGTGAGGTAGTAAAACACCGGAATGTCTTTCTGAAAGAGTGGAAAATACAACATGAGATTCGACTAGATGTTTACTGTTGAGGATTTTTTTTTTGGTTTTTCGAGACAGGGTTTCTCTGTATTGTTTTGGAGGCTGTCGGTCCAGCCCAGCCTCGAACTCACAGAGATCCGCCTGTCTCTGCCTCCCAAGTGCTGGGATTAAAGGCATGCGCCACCACCGCCCTAGATGTTTACTGAATTCACGGGAAATACTTTCACAACAATTTTGCAAAAGGTCTTTAACATAGAGTAGGTAACCACGTCAAACTTTTGTATTTCCTTCATTTGAAGTGCTTGGCAATAATTGGTACAGAGTATGTTAGCAAATATTTGCTTAAAGAGAGGAAGGAAGGGGTTTTCTCTGTGAGCATCTGATGAGAGTTGAAGCATGGAATGAGATTAGTTGGGTTTCCCTCAGCACTGAATGGCTGTGTGCAAAAGCTCAGATGTAGCCTGATTTAAAAATTATTCACAAGCTCAATAAAGCAATAAAGTAGGAGGATGAAGACATTCATGTTATTCACTTATAAAGAACACAGTGTACTTTGTTAATTTATTAAATTACACAAATCTAATCCATTTAAAGTCTTCTGGAAAGAGTTCCTTTTTGTATAAGACTTAAGCCATGACACATTAAACTGCAGAAGTTTTCCTAGTTTATTTGCAGACACAGAGGAATTTTACATCTGGCTTCCTTTGAGTAGAATATAGATTTCTTTAAAAGGCAAGTAAATATTCCACTAATTTTCAGAGAGCATACAGAGACAAATCATCTGCTTGATGCTAATTAGATATTCACTCAAGTTGTAAGTCTAAAGTTTCAAGGGATTGTAATGGGTCACAGAGAGAATAAAGGTTAATAATTCTAAATGTCACATTGCAGGAGAGTATTAATGAAAGCTCAGTTCTCTATGATCAGATCAATACAATATTGACTGTATTCCAAATCTGACTAATAAAAGAAAGAAGTCAACAATACAAGTTAACTTTACCTAATTTCAGTGAACATTCTAGCCTATGTTTTAGTTTATAGGACTTGCTGGCACATGACTTCTGGATTCAGTCAGGGTGTTACTTTTTCACATAAATGTATTTTCTTTCTTTTTTTAGACTTTAAGTTAGAAACAAGCTTGCTTCAAAACAACATATATAATAACAAAGGTCTCAAATCAGCCTCAGTGTCCATCAACAGATGAATTGATACCAGGGACATTGTGGTTCCCTCTTGGAGTTCTTAGTCTCATTAATAAAACACTTTAAGAATGGACAAGTGGCCGGGCAGTGGTGACACATGACACACGCCTTTAATTCTAGAACTCGGGAGGCAGAGGCAGGCAGATCTCTGTGAGTTCAAGACCAGCCTGGTCTACAAGAGCTAGTTCAAGGATAGCCTCCAAAGCCACAGAGAAAACCTGCCTCAATCCCCACCCCCCCCAAAAAAAAGAATGGGCCCAAGTGAAATCCTGAGAACAATTTTATTAAACCCTAGGAAAGGCAGGTTGCAAATATTCCTAAGAAGGAGAAAGGAGGAGAGAAGGACATATAGTATAGCTTTTGAGTTAAGAAGACATGGTGGCCACAAGGGGCATCGAAGACATGTACATGGTGGACAGGCAACCACATATTGATGATGGGGGCTTTTAGTGAAAGAATCTAGAAGCTCAAGCAATCAGAAAAAGCACACCTATGTTCTGTCCAGCATCTGAAAGAAAGAGGCAGAAAGAAGCAAAAGTAAGTGTTGCAAAGGTAAAGACTCATCCAAATCCATAGCAACCTCCTGGTGGCTTTTAGGAGGCTCTGCTGGGGGCAGGATGCTTGGAAAGAAAAGTACAGTGTCTTATTAAATGAATAATTATTCCACCTGTCTCTTTCGCACGGCTTAAGGGGAACATGCTGTCTGAGCTGAACTGTGGTCCTTGGCTAGATAATTGACTTGTCCATCTGGAATGTTAGGTCTCCACCCAGGCTAGACAGCATGTTGTATTCTCTTGATCAGGAATGTTCTCTTAATGGATCTTTATTCTTAGTCTAACAAATGGACAAAACACAAAAATGAAGTCTTTTCATTTGTAATAAAAAAGATGGAAATGGGAACTATCATGCTAAATATATGGGGACAATCACTCTCATCTATAGCCATTAAAAACACGACTCTGGAAGTAGAATAGGATGCTGAACTTTGTCAGTGCACTTTGTGGGCATTTAGGAAAATGTGCTTGGGCCTCACTAATATATAAAATGAATTCATGTTAGTAAAAAATAAATAATTATTTCTGTATGTGTAAAATTAAAATGTAGTGAAAGATAAAGTAACAGAGAACCAAGTGTCTTCATTTAATCAACTGCAGGAGACAATCTTATATATGTTGGCATCTATAGAGTTTCTTTACAGAAAATAAAATTTATTTATAGGGTTCAATGGACAGGGTATAACTTCAAAGAATGTGGGTTACACAGAACAAGTTAGATGAATTGTACTCTTTCGCCCTTTCATGCGAAATTCAAGAATCCTTTGTGCTTGAACTATTTGTTTAAACAGTCAAGCTAGTAAAAGTTCATATAAAAGTTATCACAATCTAATTATTCCTTAGTTTACCACTATACCTACTTATTTGTTTATTTTAAATTAACTTATTTGTTTATTTTAAATGAACACATATGGGTTTATATAGCATTATGTCATTTTCGAACAAATTGTGTTTACTAAAATGAATTTCCTCTCCCAAGGTCCAGATCTTCAGGACAATTAAGTTTTGGGGAAAAGATGATTCTATTATTAATTTATATTTAGATACACTGAAGGAAATTATGTTATAGCAATTAGCAAATAGTAAGTACATAAAGTGATCCCAGTTGTAGAGAGGGAGGGACAATAATATGACCAAAGGGGTCAAGACCATGTCGTGGAAACCCACAGAAACACTTGTCCTGAGGAAGTGGAAGCTCACTGACTCCAGACTGACAGCCGGGGGACGTGTATGAGTCTGAACTGGGTCCCCTGAATGTGAGTAACATTTTGGGGGCTTGGGAAGTCTATGGTGCCACTGGCAGTGGAACCAGTATTTATCCCTAGTGCAAGAACTGGCTTTTTAGAGTCCATTCCGTATGGAGGGATGCTTTGTTCAGCCTAGATACAGGAGGGAGGGCCTTGGTACTAATACAAATGATTTGACAGACTTTGATGATTCCCTATGGGAGGCCTCACCCCCTCTGAGGAGTGAATGGGAGGTGGGATGGAGAGATGGTGGGGGGAGTGGGAAGCCTGGAGGTGGAGAGAACTGGGATTGTTATATAAAGTCAAATTGTTTTTTAAAAAATGACACATCGACACATACTGAAAAGAAGAAAAAGTGACTCATTTTTATATATGTTTTTATTTAAATTAGAAACATGCTTGCTTCACATGTCAATCCCAGCTCCCTCTCCCATGCCTCCTTACTTGTCCGTCTCCCAGCCCTCCCAACTCCCCACCCAGTCCCCATACCATTCCCCAGGGAGGGTGAGGCCCTCCTTGGAGGGATCTCCAGAGTCTGTCATTTCATCCAGGGCAGGACCTAGGCCCTTCCCCATATGTCCAGGCTGAGAGAGCATCCCTTCATGTAGAATGGGCTCCCAAAGTTCATTTGTATGCTATGGTAAACACTGATCTACTACCCAATGCTCCAGGGATTGCTGAGGCCTCGTCACTGAAACTACATTCAGGGAGTTTGGGTCAGTCCCCTGCTGGCCATTCAGCCATCAGTGACTCACATTTTTAAGTACTCAGTGAAAGATATTCCTGGGTTCTTGGTATATATCTCCTCATATTATGTAAAATAACAGAAATAAAAGATAATACATTTCCAAAGAGTACTTTTGATCCAGTCTTTCAGGCCTTATTTTTGAACACTTGATTATTAATTTCTTGATTATCTATATGTGTATATATTTTAAGCTAGCATTATTTAAAAATTTATTATTTACTTAATGTAAACTGTTAGAGGTGTAATACCTTGATAAAAGGGGCAAAGGAAAATGGAGGTTTCTGTCCTGCCAGCTACCGCCACCCTTCAGCCCCAAAGAAGCATGGTCTTCTAACTTGCTAGCTGTCTCTTAATTATTAACCTATAACTATTATTCTATACATTATCAGGTGGTCTTCGCTTACTGGAGAATGTCTGGACCTGTTACTCCTTTTGTGGCTACATGTAATCTCTCTGAGGCCTCCCTTTCTCCCCTTACTCCTTCTCATCTCCTAGCCCTGCCTATCTCCCTGCCTCTACTGGCCAATCAGTGTTTTATTAATCAATCAATCAATAAGAGAAACATATATACAGAAGGACACCTCCCATCAGGGAAATGTTTATAGTCACACATAAAGGTTTGTCGACTTATGCTTTAACATTGGAAAGCAATGTTAAAAAGTAGCCATATGTGAAAATCTCTTTTGGCACATAACACTTCAGTGGGAATAAACATTTTTTTTTTTTTGGTTTTTCAAGACAGGGTTTCTCTCTATTGTTTTGGAGACTGTCCTGAAAGTTGCTCTGTAGACCAGTGCACGGTCCTTCCTGCAGGTAGAGCAGGGGAAGGACCAGCCCAGCCGGCCTCTTCCTGGGGGCTGAGCAGGATGGTGAGTGTCAATGACTCAGACCCTCCCCCATTAGTTACCGGGGAAAAAACACACACTGAGTCAGGAGTCTGTCGAAGTAGGATCTCGATTTATTCCAACAGGCAGGAACTTATATAGGACTGAGGTAGGGGATGGGAATCTTAGGATTGGGTAAGGTGACGTGAGGAGTTAAGGGCCAATAGTATTCCACCAAGCAGGCAGGTAGCTAGGCAGGGGGAAATCTTGCATCAGGTCTGGCTGAGTCACCCCCACATGAAGGTTACAGGTTAGAGACAGATCATCAAACTCTAGCCTGGCTCAGGTTACACTGGGCCTCACATCCAAGCCCTAAACTCAAGTCAGGCTCAGGAGCTTACACTGGGCCTCTCATCTGAGCCTTTCTTAGGCCCAACAGACCAGGCTGGCCTCAAATTCCCAGAGATCTGCCTGCCTCTGCCTCCTGAATGCTGGGATTAAAGGCGTGTGCCACCAACCAATGCCCAGCTGGGAATAAACATTTTCATAAGCAAATGTAAACCCAGTTTTTCTTTAATAACAGGTTGTGTCTTCACTGAAGATGTTATATTTTTATTGTTTAGTTGACCACATCTAACATTTTAGAGGTCATTTGACAATCTGCAGTAATTGATTATCTCCTTCCACATTTATATGGGTTTTGAGGGAGCAAACTCAGTGTTGGAGGTCAGGCCCTTTACTTACTCTCTTGTCAGTCCAAGGTTTGTGTGTCTTTGGGATTTACTAGAAAGAGAAAAGAAATATGGCACACATATCTCCCTCTGTCTCTTTTCTCTTTTCTTCCTTTTCTCTGCCCTATCCTAGCATTGTGAAAATAACATAGAAAATTGGAGTAGAAAGTGGTGGTGCAGAGTGGAAATGGGGAGAGGAAGTTAAGAACCGGAAAGACAAGACAGGCCTAACCCACTATAAATTAAGGACAACTGTTGTCCTCTTCACTGGCAGGAGCCTGCCACTTCCACTACAATGTATACTTTCCTTCATGCTTGTTAAAGACAAGGATACAGACGTTTCTTCCTACTCTATATTTATTGAGTCATCCATACTGTATGTTAAACTTTAAGGTAAGAAATGTAAGAGTTATCCTAAATATTCTTGTACTGAAAACTTCTTTGTCATTTTCTTAATATTTATGGAATGCTCTACCACTGAGTTATACCCCCCTACTCCCCATCTCTGAACTTTGATTATTACATTAGCAATCTCATAGTGACAGGTATTCATGCTCCTGGCCACCTCATTAATCACATTAATGATGTTAGATGCTGGAAAGAAAGTAGAGAAATATCAAGTGTCTTACCACTTGATATCTCTCCGTTAGGGGTCCTGTGAGGGACATTTAAAGACATTGGCATTGACAACAAACAGACATTTGATATTAATCCCACTGAAGACAGTAATGAAGCAGCTGGATTCCAAACAAGTGACCTCTTGCCCGTGGGACCTCAAATGAGATTGTGCTAGAATCTTTAAAAAATTAAGCATTACTTTTTTTTCTTAGACAAAGTTACCCTAATACTGGTAGTGAAAGCAGGCAGAGGTTGGAGGAGACAGACTGGGTCTCAATCATTTATTGTTATTTAAGCTCCTTTGAAAAGAACTTCTTTAGTAGGTTAGAAAGCAAAATGATTGCTTGAAAAAGCTAAGCATTAGCTCTGGGTCTGACACTTGAGGAAATCATTCTTAGGCTTGCTGAGTCCTGTTATTTTGTATTGAAGTTAATATGAAAAGAGGGCCGCTTTTCCTGTAGTAAATATAAAAGTTTGCAAATTGACTCAAGATACTAGCTACAGCAGAAGTTGAAAATCAAGGTGCCATGTAAACTGTGTTAGACTTCTTAATAAGATGGAGGATTAGAAACTCTCTATGTGACAGAGTGTAATACAAAATTGTTATTAAAAATATAGACTCTGTTCCTATAAGAGAAAGAGATGAAGGAAAAGAAAGGTGTGGTTTTTCTTCCCAAAGTGACAGCTAACACTGCATCTAGCCATGCCATCCTGTTCACTCTAGGTCAAGTTAGCAGTAGCCGTGGATGTTCTCACCTCTGGATAATGGCCACTGCAAAAACAGCAAGCTGTGGAGATGTTTGGGCTGCAGAGAGGCAACCAGGTACTGACACAGTCTCCACATTGAGATGGTCAGTGCATAACAGGCTGAGTAGACAGAAGGGAAATGCTTGAGCCTATAGTTGAGATATTCCACGAGCACCCCGGAGTTAAATATAAGAGTGGGCCAACCCTCACACCAGTGTGTGGTGAGTTACATAGGAATGTGCAAAGTGGGATACTGAATTTGGCAACATTTCTTCATGTGCAGATGGATGGAAAAGACTTCCCAGCAGCAGGAAAACAGACAGGTCCATCTTCTGGACTCAGGAAAGAACAGATTATTTTCTGGAGAGGGAACAAAATGGTGATGCTTTATTTAAAAAAACATACAATCTGAAATAAAATAGGAAAGTTTGTCTTGAAAACAAAGACACTAATGATGAATTTCTCTTTGACATATTTGATATTCAACATAAATTTTAACTATGGAACAATAAACAAATGTACTATTTCTGTGCCAGAAAGAGTTCTTTTACCAATGTTAGAGGTATTATGGAATATTTAACTATGTAAAGATTACATTTGTTTATGGTACATGTGTTTAACACTGTCAGGATGTGTGTTTAATTGTCTAAATATGTGTTGTGTTTGTTTCCCCTTGTATGCCTAAGACATATGATTGGTCTAGTAGAGAGCAGAATGGTCAATAGGTAGGCAGAGAAGGGATCATCGGGGCTGGTGGGCATAGAGAATAAGAAGGAGGAGAAATCTAGGGGAGAAAGGTGAAGAGAATGAGGAAGAGAGGACCAGAAACAGTCAGCCCCCAGGCAGTCAGACACTGGAGGAAGCAAAAAAGTAAGTAAGGAAAGAAAGTAAAAAGGCCTAAGGCAAAATGTAGATAAAGAGAAACAGGTTAATTTAAGTTAAAAGAGCTAGCCAGAAATAAACCTAAGCTAGGCTGAGCATTCATAACTAATAATAATTCTCTGTGTCATGGTTTGGAAGCTGACTCATAGCCTAAAAGGAAAAGCCTGGCATAGAGAGATATGCATTTTCATTTTTGTAGGTATAGCAATTTTAATCAAGCCTTATCTTAGGATGAAAGTAGACCATTTCAAACTTCTATTATTAGACCTTGATGGTCTTTTACATGGTTGAGTGTTTATTTTATCTCAACCTTAGGTTAGACTCCCAACCTTAAAAATCAACAAAGAAAGATCAGATATGAACTACAACAGATCAAATGATTCAATGAATATATATAGACTATCCCAACAGGTTTGGAATGTACATACTTCTCAGACACCCATTGAACCTGTTGGAATGTTGAATACATTATAGGCCACAAAAATACAAATATGCAAAATAATTCCACATATCTTAATGTCATAGTGAAATAAATAAATCAGATGTGAAAGAAAATCCATTTCTGCTGACATCAGAGAAATACACAGGATCATTAAAGTATAAAAAATATTTGGAGATCCTAGAAAAATGTATATATTCTCAAAACACTCTATCAAGACTGGATTATGAAAAAACCAGAAAAACATAATAAACCACTCATCTGTAGTGAGTTTGAATTAATAATGAGAAATTACTGATGAAGAAAGTGTCATGTCCTCATAGCTTCACTGGTGCCTTCTACGAAACACCTAACTGAGCAGCCAATTTTTCTTAAATGCTCCAAGTAACTGTAGAGTGCTTTGAGAGGTACTCATTTTCTCACGCTCGTATGATCATGCTTCCAAAACCAGCCAAGAGCACTACAAGAAAAACAAGGCCACAGGCTAAAGTCCCTGATGAATGTAGTTGCAAAAATTCTCAGTGAAGCACAAGTAAATGGAATTAAGCTTCATATTATGTACATTGAGGTCTACAGTTTGAATACTCAGGGGTAATGAGCCTTATTTCATTTTTGTGAAGTATTGCACAAAAATAGTTGATGGTTAAAATCTTGAAAGTAGTGGCTCAGTGGGAAGTTTTCTTTTTTCCTTTTTTCAGTGTTTGAAGTATTTGATTGGCTGTTAGCGCAGTGATAGGATGGATTTGTAGTGTGTATGAGTGACTGGCTCTGCTTCTAAATGAAAAGCTGTTAGCTACTGCAATAAAACACTGCAGAACCATTCCAGCCAGTCAGCGCAGGCTGTCTTTAATGGAAAAGTGGTCTTTCTGGGAGCCTAAGATTACTATCCAAGGGTTTCCAAATCCTCTTCAAGTGATATCAAGAAAGCAGGAGAATGAGGGTTCTAAAGAACTTTTGCTTCCCCAAGAAGCAAGGGTTTACACTGACTGGCTGCTTGACTGTCCATAACCCTCTATCAACCATGGCTGAGTAGTGCTGGCATGTGGATTGAGAATTGTACCTTCATAAATGATTGCTTCCTGGATGCCTAACCTGTCAGCTTCAAACCAAGGTAGGCTTCTGAAGCTCCTAGGCTCTTTCTTGGGATGGTTAGAGGTGGAAAGCGAGAAAAGACTTTTTCTCATCTTCTTCTATTCTCCAATTTGAACACATTCCTCTGAATATGAGGTCCATAATGAAAAGTAATTCTTAATGGGATATCTGAGACCTTGTTCCAATGAAAACCCCCAACGGTAGAATTAGATCTATAAAAGCAATGGAAACATTTTTCACACTTTCTCATTTCTTTTCTGTCAGAAAACTAGGCCAGTTTGCATTTCAACTGCAGAATTCACTTAAAATCAAGTTTTTGAGTCACAATTCCAGTTCCTTGCATGTACCTCCTCCTTTCCTCCAAGATGGAGTTGAGGCTGAATGCAAGGATTTCAAAAGCTCATTTTCCTGTCCAAAATTACTACAAGCATCACTTGAAGCAGCTTCCTATTCCTTTAACCACATGGTTGATGCATATGCTTTGATGGACAGTGTGTCTTCAGCCACTATGTGCGGCACTGCTCTCCAGTCTCATTTCAATTACTGAGTATGGTTGCTTCCAGAATGTTTGGAAAATAAATTTATTCTAGATGTTTGCTTGTTATGTTTTTCTTTTTAAGTTACTGTTGGGGGCTGGAGAGATGGCTCAGAGGTTAAAAGCACTGTCTGTTCTTCCAGAGGTCCTGAGTTCAATCCCCAGCAACCACATGGTGGCTCACGACCATCTGTAATGAGATCTGGTGCCCTCTTCTGGCCTGAAGGCATGCAGGCAGAATACCATATGCATAATAAATAAATAAATATTTTAAGTTACTGTTGGAAAGTGCCCTCCAATATCTCAGAGAAGCCTTTGTCTGCACAAAGAGTTTTGTTTTCTGTCTTTTCTTTTGTATCTGCCAATGATTTTTGTATTGGTAATTTGTGCAGACCTAGCTAGGAGTCTGTTTTTTAACTGCCAGTAAATGATGGGTCTTTTGAAATCCAGTTTAATTAGGCTCACTGATGGAGAAATCATCTATGATATTACTTGTGCTAAGTCGTACACAGCTTTGGCTTAGCTGCCTTTTTTATTGCCAGCTAATGAAAATTTGGAGTTAAAGGAGTGATTTTTTCCTGTTTCGTTTCTAAAAATTCATTATTTAGCTGGTCAAAATTACCATGGAGTTCTGGAATTCTAGATTTGGAAAGAACTTTGGAGACCATCTGGTCTAAGCATGTCTCTTGTCAGATTGAGTCTCCAAGCTTGAACACATGCTCACTGAACTAAAACCAGAATCCAGATCTCTGGTTTGCATGTCTCAGTTCTTATTTCTTACTGTCTCTGGTAGACTTTAACTTCACTGAAGAACACAGTTTTATGTCTTGCTTTTCAGAACAAAGAGCTGTAAGGAACACAATCCTGGTTTATTTGGCAAACTTTGGTGGTCTTATATTAGAGAAAGGAATCTAGCTGGCCTTCAGAGTCATTCTCTATCTTCCATCTGTCCCTAACAAAGGACTTTTTTATATTTATTGAACAGCACAGAAAACATGGTATGTGAAAGGAATGAGGAATCTTTGACTTATTTTTTTAGCCAAAGTTTATAAGAGAAATTACTTCTCTGGTCCCTACTGACCCAGAATAGCACTCAAAACTGTAAATTGATGCTATAAAACCTTTGCCGCATTTTGCTTTGAACGTTTATAGTGTACATTTTTAGGTTGTTTTTAATCTCATGGCTGCTTTCAGCAAATGATTATCACAACACACACACACACACTCACACACACACACACATACACACACACACACACACACACACACACACACACCTAAGCCAGGGACCTAGAAGAGTACATAATTTAAGATTAAAGCTCTGCATTTAGCTTAGCTTCTGATAGTTGATTGTATGAGAAGTTCAATGCATAATAAAGTTGGTTACCTTATTTTCTTAAGGGCAAATTAAAATTTAAATAGGATGAATATGCGGTAGAAAAACAGACTGAGTAAATAGTTTTAAATTAATTAATATTAAATTGGTTTCAGGTTGAATAAAAAATCCAGAGTCTGATGGTGAGTGTTGTTTTCAGAAAATGCTGTATCTATACTTCGGTTGCAGACGGCTTAACTCTGGCTGTAAATGGAGTTCTTAATTGGTATAAATAATAAAAACCCAGAGACAGACATAGAGGAAAATGCTGAGACATCAAAAAGAAGAAGGAAGCCACAACCCCACCTTACCTCTTTAACATTTCATCAGACAAGAGAGCAAGTTCTTGTTTCTGCCTGCTTACATCTTGTCTCTGTCCAGCAATCTCCTTCCTGTCTGTCTGTGCACACCTCCCAGACCTCTATGGTTAGCTAGTGGCAAAGCTCCATTCTCTGATCTTCAGATAGGTTTTATTTGTAGAGGAGAACATGATGAAAAATACCATAATACAGGGAGTCATTATAGGTTTGAAGAGAGATCTGGCACTAGTGTGATTTCCAGAGATCTACAAGGATGACACCAACTGGCAAACTGAGCAATAGTCTAAGAGACTACCTTAAAAGCCCGTCCCCAATAATGACATTGAGGACTACCTTATATGCCATCTTAGAGCCTCCATCCAGTGGCTGATGGAAGCAGAGGCAGATACCCACAGCTAAACAGTGAAGTGAACTCCTGGAACCCAGTTACAGAGAAGAAGGAGTGATGAGCAACGATGTCAAGAACAGGCTGGTGAAACCCACAGAAAGAGCTGATCTGAACAAGGGGAAGTTTATGGACTCCAGGCTGATGGCTGAGAGGCCAGCATGGGACTTATCCAGATCACCTAAATTTGAGTGTCAGTGAGGAGGCCTTGGCAATCTATGGGGCCTTGGGTAGCAGAGCAGTATTTATCCCTGGCATACAAATGGACTTTGGGAGCCCATTCCACATTGAGGGATACTCTCTCAGCCTGGACACATGGGGGAGGGCCTAGGCCATGCCCTGATGAAATGACAGACTCTAGAGATCCCCCACGGAGGGCCTCACCCTCCTGGGGATCGAAGTACGGATTGGGGGAGGTTGGAGGCTACCAAGGGAGAGAAGGGAGAGGGACCTGGGATTGACATGTGAAACAAGCTTGTTTCTAATTTAAATAATAGTAAAAATAAAAGATATCACCACTCTGGCTCTTTCAGGTAAATGTAAATTTACTCAAAGAAGACTACAGGCTTACAAAGTTTCTTAGGTTAGAGATGAGGTTGGCACCTAAAGGGGCTTCATAGGTCTTTTGTAGCACGATGTTCAGGTTCTTTGTGATTCAGCTAATCACAGATGTAGCAGAACTTATAGACTTACTGAAAGTGCGACAAAGCAAAGGGTTGACTCCACACAGCACAGAAGACTCCATCAGGAATGTAGTTCAAGAACCTTCTTTTTCCAGTCTTGGGATTTTTCTTTACAAAGGGGAAGAGAAGAGTTTTCTTAAAGAGGACTCTTCTTTGGCTTTCTTGAGAATTATCCATTTTTGTTTGTTGGGGGAATCTGTACAGTCCTTGGGATGCCACGAGGTAGTCTTTCTTTCTTGGTTGCTGGGTCCCAGAGAAAACCTTCCTAAGACTCAATTGCCTGTGCCACATCTGGCCTTTGTTTCCTACCTCAAACAAAGGTCATTGACCCATGTGGACTTAATGCTCTCTTAGCCTTAGCTATACTTCAGACAGGTTTCTCCTTGACTATAGTCTCTTGCTTCTTTTCAGTACTTTCCCTAGAATATATTAGTGTTAATTAAGACCCTTTCAACTATGAACTTTTTAATCTCCTGTCAGTTTAGAAGACAGGTATATCTTTCTTATAGAAATGGGAATCACTTAAAATATAACCATTGAAAAGCACTCTGTACATTTTTCATTAAGTCCATTTAACAAACAAAATCTAGAGGACCCAATCCTAATTAACGCTGTACAAGTGATCCTGTGGTATCCACAAGGGGCCTCAGTAGCTAATAAACCTACCTTCATTGTTTCAATGGAATGAGTTTAATCTCTCTCCTCTATTGTTCCAAACTTGAATAAAACTTTTCTTTGCTGTTCAATTTTCTGGTATGATTTTCTTTTGGCATTTTGATACCTCTGGTCAAAAGGACTAAATGGAATCTCCACCACTCCCTTTTCCATCCTCTCACATTTCAATTTTCAGGAAGAATTCTCTTGGCCGTGGAGAATTCCACTAGTTACCTCACCCATTAATCTCACCAGGTTTCATCTAGTTAATTATTGTCTCAGCAAATCAAGAGCTCTTAACAAATCCAGGGAAGTTTGGTATAGGAAATACAAAGGTGGACAACTCACCATTCCTTACCTCCAAAGTAACTCATAGATGACGTTACTGTCAGAATTATTCTCTATCCAATACACCAGACATGGTAGCATTTGGAGGAGTATGTATATGAGGTACTGAAACGTTACACTCCTCCCTTTATGTTTAAACTCTTAGAAAATGAATGAAAGATTTCTTTTTGTTAAAACAGTTTGTTAAAAGTTTTCTTCAGTTTGAAGACTACTGTTTATTAGTAGTGTTTGAAATAAAAAATGGGTTAAGGAACAGTCAGAGGTTATATCTTGGCTTGGCGGAAGATTTATAGCACATATATACTGGTTAATATTTACACTGTGTCCTGGTTTGAATCCTCAGAGAAGCTCATGTCAGGAAGGGATTTGCTATGATAGAAGGCTACTAGGAGAAACACTCATGACAACCTGGACAGTGAAAGAATCATTAGACTGAAACACAAGGCTGATATTGAGTGAACGTTAGAGAAAATGATGTCTTTAGGAACGCATCTAGACTAAAGAGGTCCAGAAGAGCATCAGTTCATATTAGAGATGGCTGTCAGAAAAATTTCACATCCAAGAGATGAGGCTGTTGATCCATGGGGCTAAAAACAATACAAAGATTTCAGGATGTGGCAGCTGAGCCTGGACTCATAAAGACTTCTGTAATTGACTTGTATGTTCTTGTTGATGTCATATCATGCAGGTATTAAGTGGTGGTTTAAATTAGAATGCCCCCATAGGTTCATATGTTTGAATACTGGGTCCCTAGTTGGTGAAACTGTTTTGGGAAGGATTAGGAACTATGATATTGGGTGAAGTATGTTATTATGGTGGGCTTAGATATTTACAAAGCTCACATCATGCCAAGTCTCTTTTTCTGCCTCCTCCTTGTGGATCTATGTGGATCTTGTTCTGTGAGCATGCTGTGATGAGCAAGTTAGTAAGCAGCACTCTTCCATGGGCTCTGTAATAGCCCCTGCATCCAGGTTCCCACCCTGTTGTAGTTCCTGCCCTGACTTACTTCAGTGATAGACTATGGATGTGGAAGGGTAAGCCAAATAAATCCTCCCTCCCCAACCTGCTTTTGGTTATGCTGTTTCATCATAGCAATAGTAATGCTAAGACTGATCTTTATCTTACACAATAAGTATTTAGATAGGTCATTTCAAGATTTGTTTAGGGATTGAATGATGTCATCAGGAGTCCAGATACTTTCTATTCTTTCCTTCTCTGGTCCTTGATGTATTTGTTTCTTATGTTAATGGATAACTGAGAAATAACTGCCAAATTTCTATGCATCACATTTTCATTCCAAAGTTGAAAGTGGGATAAAGTTACCAAAACAGAGAACAGCTTTTTCCTTTTAATTTGGTAAAGGCAGATTACTGGTTCAGGAGACTCCAGCCTCTAGCTGATTTTTCCCTTGAATCTTACTTTCTAGACAGAATTCATATGTCATTAATTGGTAGCAGACAATGCAGGTCAGCTAAATAAAAACTACTTTCTGTCAGTAGATTAGAAAAAATAAAATCCTTTTCCACTATCTTAAGTTGGAAGAAGTGTCTAATTTACAGCAGAGACTTGCTAAAATTTTGGTACAGAAACAAACAAGTGTCATTGTGTCAATGAGACAGTTGAGAAAGACATATATAGAGGAGACAAGAGTATGTTTGCAACTTCACACCTCAGGAACTTCTGAGTGTGTGGACACGTGCAGTTTAAGACCTGTGCAATAAAGCAGAGTAGGAGCATGCATTTCACATATGTGCCAGGCACAGAAACTATAGATTGGTAAAAAGAGAAGTAAGAAGTCTCAGACAAATATTAGGAAGGTCAAATATTTTTCCAGGAACTTCCTAACGTGAAACTGCAATATGTTTTTAGAGATGATTTTGTCAAGGTATGTTAATGCATCAAATTCATATCTGTATTTTACCTGGTTCAGAAATTAAAATATATTGTAGAGAAATAGTCAGGTACACATTTAAAGGATTGCATAAAGTCAGTTTATTATAGCATTATTTATAATTATAAAAGCTACATAATTGCTTGGGAACAAGTAAAAGCTCATGTTTGTGAATGGAAGTTAGCTATTTAAGGGATAGTAAATGCTTCCATTGAATTGAACAGTTTTGCAAATGTATATCTTTAGGGTAGAATAGCTACAAATTAGGACTTGGCACTTTAGTGTTAGAACATTTTTGTACCTTGGGGTTGTGGTTGGAATCTGAAACATCCCCCACAGGCTCACATTTTCACTTGTCTGTCTTCAGATTGTGTTTTTGTTCTGGCGCCATGGAGTCTACAGGTGGTCAGTTCTTGCTAACAAAGCAGGTCAAAGAGGAGAACCTTTAAAACTCACACTTGAAGGGCTTCTGGCTTCTGCCCTCTGACTTCCAGTGTATCATCACAGGTTCACCTACTGAGTGTTCTGGGGTCACTCACTCTTTGCATAATGTCTACCTGTGAATCTCTGTTTGTTCCTGTCTGCTGCAGGAGAAATCTTTGATTATGGATTAGCAAGGTACTGATGTGATCAATAGATTTATTTTAAGTATGTATTGATTACTTATTGATTCAACATGTTTTTACAATTTTTCATTAAGTTCAGAATATGTTAGAATCTTTTAAATAGTCTTACAAGTAACAAGCAGAAAAGTAAGATTTAAGTATTTTAAACTTTAGAATTCTGTTTTTTAAGTTGACTTCATGGTGAGAGATATTCATATTTACCAGAAGTTAGTTTATCTTGTCTATAAAGATGGATCACAATTTATTTTTTCCTACTGCTTAGGTTTTGTGATGAGTTAAGAAAGGTAATTAGGTAATAGACAATAATGTATTGCAGCTTTATTAAACTCTAAGCATTCAAAATATCATTAATATTGAAGTCTAGAAGATGGAAACGTTTAATCTGCCATTTACTGTAAATTATGAAACCACTTAAATCAAGACAAATATTTCAATAATGTTTTAATGACTCTTGGGTGAAATGTCAAGTTACTGAAATGATAGTAGGTGGGTAATGAGAAATGAATTTGAGGTAGATGCATTCTTAGTAACATTATATCTTCCTCTTACGACCTTTCATTGTCCTTGATATTTAAAGTTCAACTCCTTAGATAATTGATAATTTCCACTAATGATAAATTTCTCCATTTTAAAATTCTGTTTTGATTCATATACTTAATAATAAAATAATTATATCAATTCTTCAGAGAGGTTTTTATAGCTAGTTGTGTACTGTACTTAGTGTAAGGACTCAGGCATTAGGCTGGTCTGCCCCTGTCACCTGGAGAATGCACTTAGGCAGTCCTCTGGTCAGCCCAGGGCTCCATGAGTACTAGGATGCAGCAGCTGTATGTGCAAAGGAACCCGTTGAAAGAAAGACCTCTGCCCACTTATGCTCTCTTTTCTGCTTTTGTCTTTCACACTGTTCCCCTGGAGCAGAGAGGACTTTTCCTGTCTCCTTCTTCTCTTCTGTCCTCTCTCTGTCTCTTGTCTTTTCTTTCCCCTTCCCTCCCCTTTCTAATAAAACTTCTCACTTAAGGTCTGTCTGCCTGGCATGTCTATCCCTCCACCGGGGTCACCCTCACCTGTCATGGACTCTGCCAAGGTCCCCCATGTAAGAAAGGTACCTTTCAAGCTTTATCATCACACTTAGTTTTTGCATCATGACCACACACATGATCCTCTCAGTATTCCCTGTCCTTCTATCTCCAATTTTACTTTTTCTTTTGAAATGTTTAAGACTCATAAGAATTCCAAAAATGTCCTGGGTACTCGCTTTCTAGATTTTTCCAAGAATGATTGGCTATGTCTCTGTTGTACCTGGTAAGGACCAGAAAATTTATATGACTGTAGTACTAAGTACTATTAGTTTCAAGTCTGACCCTATTCAGAATGACTCAGCCTTTTAGATACGGTTTTTAGTGTATGTAGTTCTGTGGAATCCATGCATCTACCCACTTAATCATCATCACAAAACAGATATGTTTTATTAACATAAATCCCTTCTTGTTACCACTGGATAGTCATACACCATAATCATAATTCCTCATGACTTTTAGTCTATTTTCAATTTTATTACATTGAATATGTTATGTTTATTTTTTATTATATATTTTCTTATAACAATCCTTCCTTATTTGACATTCCAATTCCAGTTCCCACTCCTTCCTTTCTTCCTGCTCCCCCCATCTTTCCCCTACCTCACTCCGCCATCCAATCTACTCCTCAGAGAGGGTAAGGCTTCCATTTTAGAGTCAACAAAATTAGGCACATTGCTTTGTGGCAGGATCAAAGGCATTCCTCCTATATTTAGGCTGAGCAAGGTATCCTTCTAAAGAAAATGGGCTCCAAAAGGCAGTTCAAGCCAGATAAATCCTGATCCTACTGCCAGTTGCTCCATAGACTGCCCAAACCTTATAACTGTCACCCACATTGAGAGGGCCTAGTTTAGTCTTACAAGGAGCGATAGAATGAGCAAAGGGGTCAAGACTATCATTGGGATATCCACAGAAACAGCTGATCTGAGCTAGTAGGAGCTCACTGACTCTAGACTGACAGCGGGGACAAACACTCTTAACCACTGAGCCATCTGACTAGGCCCTTTACAAGATGTACTTTTATTTTATGCATTCCAATTTAGGAAACTGTTAAGAGAAGCTTTCCTTGAGAGGAGCCTTCCCGCCCGCCTGGTTCTAGATCGGCATCAGTCCCAAATAAACACACAGGAGGCTATATTAATTATGAAGCTGTTGGCCTTGCTTGTTTCTTCCTGGCTAGCTCTGCTTTAAGCAATTACCCCATAATTGTTAATCTAAGTATGTTTCTTACCGGAGAGGTTTCCGGGCTTCCTACCCCCATGGCGTTACATGTTGACTCTCTTTGTGTTTCTCCTTCCCAGAATCCTCCTGGACTCCTAGCCCCACCTATCTAGATTCCTATAGGCTCAACAGTACTTTATTGACAAATAACAGGCAAATAACAGGACTTCCCCATCGTTTATTAGTAGGTAATGTGTTGGAAGCTTCAGAATTTCATAAGAAACACCATGTTAACAGCAAAGGTTTAAAGAAGGATTTTTCTATAACCTGGCAACAAGCCAAAGAAATAGTAAGAAATTGTCCCAGTTGCTCATTGTACAATCAAACTCCATTACCAGCAGGTTGTAATCCTAAAGGTATTCACAGAAATGAACTTTTGCAAATGGATGTATTTCACTTCCCAGAATTTGGCAGTTTGAAATATGTACACCATACTATAGACACATTCTCAGGCTTCCAATGGGCTACTGCCCTCAGCTCTGAAAAAGCTGACTCTGTTATTACACACCTCTTAGAGGTGATGGCTGTTATGGGTATACCTAAAACAATAAAAACTGACAATGCTCCAGCATATGTCTCCAGTGAATTGGAACAATTCTTCAAATATTATAATATAAAACATGTAATTGGATACACAATCCCACAGGACAAGCAATAATTGAAAGATCTAACCGAACCTTAAAAGAGATGCTTCATAAACAGCCAGGGAAAACAAAGACACCTAAACACAGGTTACACAATGCTTTACTAACGTTGAGTTTTCTTAATGCTGATGAAAAAGGACAAACTGCAGCAGAAAGACACTGGACTACAGAGAAGACTTCTGAACTGAACCAACCGGTGTATTTTAAGGATGTTATGACCTCAGTCTGGAAACCAGGATATGTGTTACGTTGGGGAAGGGGTTATGCTTTTGTTTCCACAGGAGAAGAAAAGGTTTGGGTTCCATCAAAATTAATTAAAATTCGATCAGAACAGAAAACATCTCAGGAGGAGGAAGATAACAGCCCATCTACAAATTCATATTCCACCATGGGTAAAGTGACCTCCTAAAAGGAAAGAGAAGTGTTTTGTTTTTTGTATTCACAGGTAAACTCAGCAAAGAATACTGGACATATGGATTCCTGTAGAAGAATGAATAGCTACCCTGAGGACCATCAAACAGTAACTCACTGTGTGGTATCAAAGTCTAAATCTCTCTATATTGTTTTTTCATAGTACCCCTTTATCTTTATTTCTTCACATACCTCAGTCCCCATTCATTTAACTGAAGCTGGCTTTGGAGTTGGATTGGCTCTCCTACTCTAAACTCAAGCATATTATTTAAATACGATTCAGAATTTCTGTATTATATCAAAGAGCCATTGATATAAGACAGAAGAAATAAAATGAGGGACTGTTATCTGTGGATTTCTTTTTCTGAACAGTCTAATTTCCTCCAGGTTTTCCATCTTCCCTATTGTCACCTCTTCTGTATGCATACATATGAAAGTTAAAATATTTCTTTGTTAACATTAATGTTTGAGTTTTCCAGAGAACAAGGGATTTCCTGACAGCAATCTTCAACTGCTTCAGAAAGAGAATGAGGATCCACTTCCTTGACTTCACCTGATTCGACTGGAGGAATCTGAACTGCCCTCCACCTGACAAGCACTATCCTGAAACTGGCTTGAAACTACATCACTCTACACAACTCCGGACCAAGAAACTGAAATAGCACATCTTCTACAATCTGGCAGGAGCTTCAAGATGAGAGCTTCAATCAACACTAGAACCCCAGTCAGGAACTTCAATCAAGCATCTCCTGCCATACAGAGACTGTCTGATCTACTGAGATTTTGTTATACTAACATTTTTCTTCTCACAGGTCCCCATGAGATTATCATCGTCCCATCTCAGCAGGAAGTAGTTTTGAGAATTCCACGCCCCCTCTCCCTACTATTGATATTATAAGATAGTTTACACCTGTTAGTGTTAGTTTTCAATTATTTTAGAATTGGGATTGGAAGGAGGTGTTCATATTTGGGTGTTTCTTTCAGATAAGTTTAGGTTTAGATAGAATAGATGTTTGATACATTTTGTTCATGGCCACAAGTTAGTTGTCCTTTTTTAGACTAAAAGGGGGAATTGTAGGAGGAAGTTTGTATGCCGCCATTAAACATGTGACTTATTAGAGGCGCATACAGATGAGGTAATAAAAGCGTGGTTTACCACACCGCTAACCACACCCACTTTAGGCAGGACTAAAGACGTATACGGCTGGACGTAAAGACGTATACGTACGTAGGCGGAACTATGTCACTAGCCAGGCCCACTTTTGGGCATGGCTAGGGGGGGGGCGTTACGGGGGAAGGTATAAAAGACAGCACACAGGAAGTCTCTGTCTCTTTTTCCCGGAGTTCGGCTTCCGGTTCGGCAGCGGAAAACTGCTTGTCTCGTCTGGGTTACTTGTTTCGTATCTTGTAATTTCTACAATAAATACTTAGTTTTACTTCCAGTAAGTGTCACTTATCATTACAGCGTCCATTGAAGCCTACAGGAAACCTAGTGACTAAGACCCTAGAGGATGCCCACCAACGTTTCTGACTGCAGGCCCTATCTGCTTTGCTGATTTTTTCTTAATTTCATACCTGGTAAATGCCTTGGTTCTGATGACATTAGACAATTTTCAGAAGTTGTTCATGTTCACCTTTAAAAATTTCTAGCTTTTTTCCAAGTAAAGTAGTTTTTCAAGAATTTGTTAGAATGGAATATGAAAAGTATATTATGATCAATGGGTCTTTTAGATAACAATATCCTCTTGAAAGACATTGTTTACTCAACTAGTATTATTTAACCCCTTTTTGGGTTAATATTTTTATTGTGCTAAAACAATTAACCTAAAATTTACCTTTTTGCTAGTTTATTTTTTAACTGTAGAACTTCCAATACTGCATTTTCAGCTGTAGGTACAATGTTGCACACTATATTTCCAGAATGTACTCATATTACATGATTAAAATGTTTGACACATTGAACATCCCCACTACTACGTTTCTCCATACACTCTTCCAGAAGACTCTCTGCTCCTGAATTTAATGTAGCTCAAGTGAGTGGAATCCATTTGTTCAATTTGTTTGACTGTGACTAGATTTATTTTACTTAGCATAATATTCTCCAAGTTCATTAATGTTGATGCACAGTGCAGGATTTCCTTAATACTAAAGATTGTATAATATTCTATTATATATGTCCTATACATATATGCCAAAGAATGTATACACTGTACATATCACATTTCTTTGTTCATTGAAACCTCAGGCAGGTTTTTCTAGATATTGTAGCTAGTGGCTTAATCAACATGAGAAGGATCTATCTGTCTGTCTATTATCTATCTATCTATCCATCTATCTATTGTTTGTCATCTTTTCATCAATTTACACACACACACACATAAACACACACAAACAACACACACACACACACACACTCACAAAAACTCATGGGTAATTTTAGCAGAGTTTTAAAGAGGTAGACAAGATGTAAATTTCAGTAATGGCCTGTAGGAGGAGAATGGAAAAAGAGAAGGGGGAAAAGTCATGTCCTTTGAGTTAAGCTGGCATGGAGACCCACCAGAAGGCAGTCACATGGTAGGGAGCAGGGAGCTTTAGAGAAAAAGTAGGGAAGCCCAAGGAAAATGAAAAAAGTGTATTTAAACTCCTATTCAATATTTTTATTTCAATTCTTTCCCATCAACACCAGGAAGGGGGATTAGTAGGTCATATGGAAGTTGTACTTTTAACTACCTTGTGACCCATACCATTTTGTTTTTAACTAACCCTTTCTTAATGCTACAGGTTTGCTCATTTTGACTACTTTGGAATGATTTGTTTTTCCCAATATCAAATTGAAGGGCCCAGAGGCAAAAGTAGGTAAAACTACCAAACTCAATAGCATTAGGATAAATTACTATGAAAAACAACAACAAACACAGACTAGGAAGACATCTGTACCAGGCATTTTTAGTCAGATGAATAATTGGGTACCTAGATGAAGAAGCCAGTTTGCAAGTATTTCAATCTATATTGGGATTTTTCAATTTTTTAAACTAACTACAAATATCCAGTGATAAGAAATCATATGAATTCTAGGTTTCTTACATATTGCTTCTTTTCATTTCTTTTTAAGATCTTGGTTTCTGGTTCTTTAATGTTGGTCCTTGACATTAAAGCTGAAGCAAAGTAATTAATGACATTTCTGTGCTGAGTATCCTCCCAGTTTGTCATGGCGCTCACAAAGCCTTAGCCGATTAGTCGGCTAGACATCCAGATGCGACTGCATTGTGGCATCTGATAAAGAGGCAGGGTGAGATGTTCTTTCAAGATGCCTTCTGGCTCTACACTTCAGAGATTCCTGAATTAGAATTTAAGACCTTTCCAGAAAGGCATTTCATGTACCCTAATTTGTAAAATAATTGTTGCTATAAGAGATGCTAAAAACTTCTAGGTCAGAAAGAATTGTAATATGGTGAGCTCTTTAACCCACTTTGGGGAGTCATAATTGTATTCACACATTAATAAAATTGTCAAGAAGACATAATTATAGCACTATGCAGCAGTGTTTAACTTTGTGTTTCCGATGTTGACCATTTAATTCTATGTATATATAGAGGAACTTGACTGTGAAGTGTGTTGCAGTGGAGAATCACAGCATTGTACATGATTTTGGGAATAATTGTTATCTTATAGAAAATAAGTAAGACAGTGATTGAGAAAGATTAGAAATGCCTGAGCCTTCAACCCATTTCTTTTTCTTTCTTTCTTGTGGTGTGTGTGTGTGTGTGTGTGTGTATGTGTGTTGCATGTGCTATAGCATAGTATGCCTGTGTGTACTCACCTGCTTGGCCTGGTAGTTGACATGGGGATGTCCTCCTCAATCATTTACAACTTTTACTTTGGAGACAGGGTCTTTCACTGACTGGTCAAGAAGCCCTCAGGACTCACCTGTCTCCATCCCCTATTACTGAAGTTAAAGACATGCACATGCACTTTTTTTCCTCAATATATGTTTTACATGGTGTTGGAGATTTGAGCCCAGGTATGCAAGATTGATAGAAAGAACTTCAGCAACAGAGCCATCTCTCCAGCCCCAACCTTTCTTAATGAATAAGTATAACAAACTTTTTAGGAAAACATCCCATATTTTAATTGTTCTAAGATCAATATGGCATACACATTAAATACAACCACAACACTCATTTGAATTTGGGAAAAAGAAAATGAAATGATATTTTAATAAGAGTTGTAAAATTAGCAGCAGTAGCAGAACCGTCTGGGGTCAGTCTCCTTCAAATTATGGAAATACTTCCCCCTTTCCATCAAACACATGACTTTTTTCCCTTTGTCATAGTTGGTTCTGAGTCAGGCAGCTGCTTAAGGATGGGTGTCCAGATTCTTGAGGGTAGAAACTTACCACTTTATAACACTTTATAACAAAACAAGTGCAAGTTAGTTCAAATAACCAAGCCTAGCCCTCAAGAAGCACATAATCTAGTAGGGAAAACAAGAGATGAACAGGCTAACAAAGTCAGCAACATCTAAATAAATATCTGTGACTATGAAAAGCAGTATACATCTGGATCTTAGAAGTGTTTGAGAAAGTGTAATATTCTTCTTTAGATGATTCTGAAAAGACTCTTATAGCAAAAAATTAAAATACACACACACACACAAACACACTCTTATGGACACAGAACAGCCACTACTTACATAAGTTGCAAAATGAGAGCAACGGTGTATCAGCCCCAGGACTGAGCATCTGTGACTATAAAAGTGATGGTGGGGGAGAGCTATGGAAGGCAGAAGACACATGGAGCTCAGAACCATAGAAAGAGGTTTGGATTTTATTTGAAGAACCTCTGGATGTTTGATTTTTTTCTCAACACAGAGAGAAATGTTTGGTCTACAGTGAAACAGTGGGGAATATTATTCAGGACATGAATATGACCAAACTCATGTCTTTCTTATTTCACCATTTGCTATTGTTACTTTGGGTAGATGATAAGCTTAGGAGCAAAGTTAAATGACAGATAATACATTTATGAAGAGTCATGATAGTGATAGCAGAGGTGAAGGACAGTGTGTGGATTTTGTCTTTTTCATATTTGATAACAATGGACGTTGTTTATGAATTCCATGTGAGGTGTGATGGGGTGAGATGATTTCCATGTTTCTAACTCAAGAAACTGGGAGAGTAAAAGCAGTTACATAGCAGGAGGAGAGTCAAGCAGGGACAGGTTTGGTGGGAAAACACTGCAATCAGGATTTGAGTTTGGGAGACTTTTCTGAAATAATCTAGTGGATAAGTAAGAGTGGAGAGGATGGACCTCAGAAGAGAGTTGGAGGGCTGTGGCTCTGTGCTTTGGAGTCACATTCTACTTGATTAAATGTGACAAATAGAATATACCCAACTGCAGAAAGTACCTTCTACTGGGTTTTGGGTTCCTGGAGACAAGTACAACACATACATAATTTTACTCCATCTCAGATTTTAATGTTGATATTTGTCTCATTAAGTGAGCAAGAATATTTTTAAAATCTAACTTTAAATAAGCATGATTCTTTTTAAAAATTTATTTATTTATTGTGTGTGTGTGTGTGTGTGTGTGTGTGTGTGTGTGTCTGCTTTTGTGTATATGCACCACATAGATATAGGTTCCAAGGGAGGCTGGAAGAGAGTATTGGATTCCCTAGAACTGGAGTTATAGGCAATTATGAACCACCCTATCTGAGTGCTGAAAACTGAACCCAGGTCTTCAGCAACAGCAGTGAGCTCTCTTAGGTGCTGAGCCAGCCAACTTTCCAGCCCACCAAGAGTCTGCTTTTTTACATCTCATGAACACTGTTCTAGAAGCCTTGTGAGGAGAGAGGTGCATGCTACTCACAGGTGGATAGTTGACAGTCAAGTGTCAACTGCCATAAACTCATCCTGACTAACTGCAGGCTGATGCTACCTGGTAGACAGATTAACCCGTGGATACAACTGTGTGAGCCTGCTTCTGTGTTTTGGGTATTTTTGTTGCTGTCCTTTGGGCCTCTATTTATTTCAATTCACTGATATTTTTGAACAACTGGGAAGCATGTTCCTTTGTTGATATTATGATAAGCAAGTGGTGTTGACTCTGTCACATTCAAATATAATTTTCATATTTTACCCTAATATTTTTTAGATTAATAAAACTCATGTTAATCTACACGGTAGGACAGAGATTCAATTTAATGAGTGAAACTCACTCACAAAAAGGGAAAACTGAGTGTAGTTTTTGTTATTTGGAGACACACACACACAGACACACACACACACACACGCGTGCATGAGTATATATTTATATATTTAAAATTTTTAATTTTTAAAAAATTTTACATACCAATTCCAGTTTTCCCTGCCTCCCTTCCCTCCCTTCTTCCCTTCCTCGCATTCCCCCACCATCCCCCCTCCACCCCATCCTCTTTTCAGAGAAGGTAAGGCCTCCCATAGGAAGTCTTCAAGGCCTGGCACATCAAGTTGAGGTAGGACTAAGCTCCTCCCCGCTTCATCAAGTCTGAGCAAGGCATCTCTCCATAGAAAATGGGCTCCAAAAAGCCAGTTTATGTACTAGGGATAGAGCCTGGTCCCATTGCCAGTGTGGCCCTACAAACTGCGCAAGCCATCCACTGTCACCTGCATTCAGGAGGCCTAGTTCAGTCCTATGCAGGCTCCCCAGCTGTCAGTATTGAGACAATGATGTCCTACTAGCTTGGGTCAGCTGTTTCTGTGGGTTTTTCTGTCATGGTCTTGATCCCTTTGCTTATATTATTGCTCTTCTGTCTGGGTATATCTTTTTACCTCCTGAGTAGCATTTGTGGCATAAATAAACATTCAAGAAAACTGTAGACTTAGTTTAAAGTGAGAATCTCCTGATACTCAACTTATTTAGTTTTGTTGTCAGTTGTATATATATCATTCAGATTTTTTTCTAGATCCCAGAGATGAAATATTTTTCTGTATATCTTGATAGGTTACATATAAAATAGGTTATTCATTTGATATTTGATATATTTTCTGTTGCTTGCTTTTAAAAGCTCTTTAGTAGGTAAGAGCAATGGTTATACTTCCAGAGGACCCAGGTTCCAATCTCAGCACCCACATGGTAGCTCATAACTCTCTGTAAATCTAGTTCCAGGAATCTGGCACTCTCACACAAATGCACATAGACAGAATAAAGCAAAACAAAATACAATTTTTTAAAAAAGAAGGCTCTTTAGAAATAAGTAAGTAGGGCTTCCTTTTGGGTCTTTTCCTTACTGATAGACAAATAAGCAGTGGTTTTGTCTGTTTTTTTTAATGACAACTATGTTGTTGCTTTCTATTTAATTTTATTGGTTATTATGGTCTACTAAGTAACTAACTGTGTATTTTAGAAAAATTAGAAACTAAAGAAAGTATTTTGGATGCACTGGTGAGTACCTTTGTTATTCATTAGAATTCTATCTGTGTTAAATGTTATCTCAGACTTTAACATTGTAGGAACCACTTGTACATTTATGTCAAGATGAAAATCATGCCTGGGAGATGACAAAATTAACTGAAGAGAATTGATAAGTTAGGACAATATAAAACATAAACAAAGCAAAAGCCAAACCAAATGACCACCTTCCCATTTCATCCATGTAAGGCTGTCTTATCAATATTTACACACAGTTTCAAAGAGATACTGACTTGTGGTTATACATTACAATTAATTGTTAGCAATGACCCTCCTCATGGATTTCTGTTTTCCCAAATTACCCTTCCAGGAAATGTCAGGCGTGTCTAGATTTCATTCCTCAACTCTATGGGTCAATCCCTCATTAGCATGTCCAGAGTAGACCGTCCTATGAGCTTCAGAGTCACCATTCCACATATTTCACATAGATGCCTCAGGATGTTCAAAGTGTCACTGTCTTCAGTACTCCTTATTTTTCCTAATGATGAAAAGACTGTGTCTCCCATGTTCTGGTCCATTAAGCAAAAGACACAAGTAGAAATACAAGGAACTCTGTGACTGTCTCTGTTCAGTGACTTTTCATTGTTTTGTGGTAAGGATAGAGTTCTTCACGCAGCCCTTCACGACCCATGTAATCTGACCTGCACCTTGTGTCTCTGCTTTAATAGCCTGCTCCTTTCCCCTGTTTCTGTACTTTAGCCTTATTTTTTCTTTTGTAGTTTCTCTTACTATACACTGTTATGTTTTCCTCATCTCAAAATCTTCTTCAAGAGCCCCCCCCCAACATTTATTCTATAAATGTAGTACTTCTGGAACCTCAGAACACATACTTCCTAAGCTTTTTTTAAAATAGTTTCTTATTTCAGACCTATCTTTTCTAATAGTCTATGCATCCCATAAACACAGAAAGTGTAATTTTTTTGAAGATTGTATTGTCTACATCTGGAACATTGTCTAGTACTTAGAAGATCAATAGTAGGTAGACATTGAAATGATGACTGCATGTGTGAACCACAATCTATGTGGATACTCTGCGTCTTCTCCCTTAACCTGCAATAGGAAGGTTGCATAGAGTTCTTCATTTGCTTGTTACATCTATGTTTTGGTGTCCAGTACTTTAGGAGCATGGCAGCCATCAATGTATGATATGGCTTTTTAAAATTTATTATGTTTTGATACAGGCAAGAGTGCAAGAATGCTTTTAACTTAAGCATAGCACCAAGTGCTTCTTTGTCAT
This sequence comes from Mesocricetus auratus, assembly GCF_017639785.1. Lineage (NCBI taxonomy): Eukaryota > Metazoa > Chordata > Mammalia > Rodentia > Cricetidae > Mesocricetus > Mesocricetus auratus. The sequence continues at coordinate 21,128,234 of NW_024429191.1, forward strand.
AGTATCTAGAATCCCTCTGTCCTCTCAGAGTTTTGGATGTTTTTCTTGGTTATTCTCTAGGCATCTATAATTCATCAATACCATTGAATTACTAGTATGTACCATTATGTACTTTAGATACTTAGCAATTTAAAGAAAACTTTGGAATATACTTTATTTAGTTAGGGATACAAGTAATTTTATTAATCGAATGTAATTTTGAGATATTGGTTTAAAGAAATGAAAAAAAAGAACATGATTTTGATGACAGTGAGATCTCTTTAGAGAAAGAACATTCCATCTGGCTACTGAAGGATTTGAGCAGCATTGTGGCAGCAGTAAGTAAGATTATATGGTCTCTAGGTATAGAAGGGGATAGGAAAAGCAAGTTATGAACAGGAAGATGCAACCAGGAGCAGAGTATTGCAGTCAGAACAGAGAAGGCATGAGTTTTGCAGAATGGAAGGAGAGGGGAAAAGCTGCAGAGAAGATTGAAAAAATGCCAGACTCATAAAGATCACCTTTATCTATAGCCAAAGCAGCGAGGTCACATTAAAAGCACACAGGCAAGAGAATTCTAGTGCCAGCAATGGTTTAGTTGTAAATAATAGAAATATGAATCCAATTGGTTCGAACAACCAGGTCACTTGCTCACCTGACCCAAGCAAGGAGGAGGCAGATGAAGAGTAGTCATGGCTGCTCACAGTGCTCAGGTGATGCTACTGAGCAACTTTACTGTTTCTAGGTTTGCTTTCTAAAGTGTTTTTATTCTCATGCAGCAAGATTGTCATAAAGAGGTCTAGGGTTATATCTTGAAAAGCATTCAGGGAAGAACATATTTTATGTCTCTTTGCACTTGGAGAATGAACCAAACAACACTGAAAAATGACTTTTGAGAAATCTCTAAATCTCTAATGTGTTAAGGTATCAGAATTATTGAGCTGCAGGAATTTACACACTGATCACAGCTATCACAGTAGTCAGTAGGGAGTCTGGCTGTGTGACCTGTGGTGCTAAATGCAAAAATGAAAACACAAGGACTCTTTCAAAGAGTAGGAAAGGAAGGTTGCTAAAAGCAGTGAAACACAGGGCTGACAAGATGGGTCATTTGGTAAAGGTGCCCACTTCATAGGCCACATTATGTGATTGTGATCCAGTATCTTTTTTTAAAAGTATCCTATTTTCAGAATCAAGAAGTGAGCATATAGCTGGACATGATGTCCATCTGGACATTATTTACATTTTATCTTGTGGTGATATATTATTTATAATTTATTAAAGCTTGTCTGAGGATTCACAAAACAAAGTCAGCCACAAGCTATAGAAATCAGGTGGTTCTGATACATACTTTTAATTCCAGGGCGCAGAATTAAGAGGTAGACAGATCCTCTGTTAGTTCAAGGCCACATTGAGCTACACAAAATATATCAAGTCCTAAAGACAAACAGCTCACATAAAGATGATCTCAGCATTTGCCTTTAATTGCTGGACTGATGAGAAATATTTAAGACAGGAACAGGGTCTCAGAGCTGGCATTCATTCTTCAGCCGCACTGGGGAGAGGAAGGCACTCAGACTCAGGTCTCTATCCACACTGAGGAGAGTATAGCAGTCAGAGTGAATCTGAGGAGCTGTGAAGTTGAGAGAAGTTTGAGGATTGCCTCTTTGTTCTGAGCTGAGGTGGAGCTAAAAGCTAGTGGCTGGCTGCTTTGCCTTTTTGATCTTCAGCTTGAACTCCAATACCAGTCCCTGGGGTTGTATTTATTGTGTTACAGAGTAGTTTGTCATGTCTCAATGTGCAATGGTGTGAAATGAAGACTGTCCAGGCTTTTGAAAGGATGCTTAAATATTCTATGGTTCTTGTATTGCTTTCACCCAAAGAAAAAGGGGCTGGTAGGGGAAGGCCATGGTCACGGAGATCTGGTTGTCTTCCTCAAAGTTGACTTTACCTTGTTGTCTCCTCTGCCCAGAATATTTTTTCCTCTGGTTACACAAGACTTTTAACTGTCTTCTTTTAGGTTGTTGCCTATTCATTACTGTCTTGATAAAGCTTTCCTTGGACATACTGTATTTGAAGCCACAGATTTTCTCTTGATGACACTTCTATATCATTTCTTGATTTTTTTTGCTCGAAAGCATTTATATTATTGCCACAGCCATATGTTATGTATAATTTTTTAGCCTTCTATGCATACAGTAGATCAAAGATCTGTTTTCTTATTTAGGACTATATCTTGAGCACAATTCCTGGTGCACAACAACATACTAATAAAATAGATTAGTTGAATTTCATTGTCTTGGAAAATATCTTGACTAATTTAGAAAACAGTTCATAATTGGTTATGGGTCATAGTTTGAGAGTGACTGATAAATAGCCTATTTTTGGCGATACATTAGAATGAAAATCTCTTATATTTGAAGAGACTAGAAATTTTGTTGGACTTTGCAGTGCAGTTACTATTGTACTCTTAGTAATTTAAGGCTGCTATCCTGCTGTATATTCTGCTTGTTGGTTTAACATGCCTTTGAGAGAACAATGTAACCATCAACCTTACTTGCCTTGGATTTCCCATATAGTCAACTTATATAAACTAACTACTGACTGTAATCTTAAATTACATATTTTTCCATGCTCCTCATCCAGAGTAATGATTCATATTCCTAATAATCATTTTCTGAAAATAGTAAAAACAGAGGTTGAAATCAATCTTTTATAATGAACATCCACTAAATATATTGAATACTATATGGATTTTGCTTAATGAACAGTGATGTTTGTAGCACTGTTTGTTATTCGGATCATTTAGAGTCCATTGGATTCAGTGACTTGGTCCCTTGTAAAAGTCTGTTAAAATTTTTTATAAAGTCTTTCCCATTCCTTTCCCATGTGATGTTTTCTGTGCTGTTCAATAACTACAGAACAATGTAAAGAATTCACATTTGGGCTCACTCTTGGTTGAATGACACAAAGGGAGTGCTTTTATTTTCTTCCTTAATGAGATAATGACACATTATCAGTGACTCAATTTCTGACTTAGAGTTTATTATTAACATTTTTAACGGAACTTATTTATTAATATATTGAAAAATCACTTTGATTCCTCCCCCAGATTGCATCTTTTTAACCTTTCTTTAAAAATTAGAGAGTTTCTCTGCCAGTGCTGGTAATCTGATGGTTCACTCACTCTCGCATATTGCTGAACTGCACTGGGTACTTCTGGCTCATCATAATAGAGAAATTGGGAATGACTAAGACATCAGCTGCTGAAAACAATAGCAGACTGGAAGACTAAATTTTTCACAATATTCTTAATCAGATGTATATTTTATAAATTAACTTTTAGCTTATGTTTTATTAACCTTCTAACATTTATTTCTCCTTTCACTGTCTATTTGCATATTTAAGGTGATGTCATTTAAAAATCAGTTTAACTCTAAGAGTTGAGCTTAAAGTAGGGAAATTGCTTTAAAATAAAATGGAGTAGTGACTGAAAGCACATGAAGTGAAACAAGTTACAAGTGCAATCTCTATAAATACGTTACATGGACTGAGCCCTTACTGTACACTGCGTGCCTCCACACGTGCCATGCATTTTACTAATTAAAAACCAGAGCAATGAAGATTAAGTTACTCAGTCAAAAGCCACTGAATTTTTATTTCCAAAGGATGAATTAAGATTTCAGTCTCAGGTCTGTCTTGACTTAGATCTCATGCTCTAACTACTATGGCTGTGTCCTTAAGAAAGTAAGGTTTCTCTCTAACAGGAGAAAGAAATGGAATTCAGTGATTAATCAGTTATCCAAGTAGGCAGAGGCTTTCTACATTCTCATTTATTTAATAGTTTGTACTTTTCAAAGTGTCTTATAAAGTCTTCCTATTTCTGAATCTTTCTTTTTTCTATGTACATATATACTTCATTTTTAATTTGTTTATTTTTGAATATTTGTTTAACTCTGATGATTGAAAACACAAATACTTAATTGCTTTCTGCAGTATCATTGGAATAAATGGATCAAATGAGTAATTTTCAGGTGTGTCTCTTCTCTTGCCTGTAAATTGGTTGAAATGAGACAGCATTACTTTATTAATAAAATTTTCATGGTAATTCGAACAGGAGCTAGGCAGTGTTAAAATGAAGAATCATCTTTGATATGCAACTGTTTTCTTCCTTAGGAAAGTTAATCACATAAATATGCTTTCAGGAGAATATTTAAATGACTTAAGACAGTAGCTATCCAGGACCTTAAAAGCCTTTGCATACTTAATTTGAAAACATATCGAGAGGCAACTGTACAAGGCCTCTGTAAGGAACATTTTGTTTTCCAAGTTTAAAAAGCAACGCACAGATATTTATTTGCTTTGTGTCACTATTAATTAGTGGCCAAATGGGATATGAACCCATATCAACTAGACCATTTCTCCAAACCACGGAGAGATAAAATACCCCAAGAATGTTTGATAAGTGAATTATTGGATCTTTGGTAGTTTGAGTGATAATGTCCGTGTAGGCACTGTATTTGAACACTTGATTTTCAGTTGGACATTGTTAGGGGATGGTATGGAACCTTTAGGAGGGGGAGCCTTGCTGGATGGGGTATATCAATGGGGATGTGCTTGAGAATTTATAGCCTTGCTCACTTCTCCTTCATTCTCTCTGCTTTGTGAAGATGTGATCTTTTAGTTTCCTATTCCACTGTCTACTGTTATGTCTTCCCTTCCATTTTGAGCTCTCCCTCTGTGGAACCATAGGCCCAAACAAAATCCCTTCATAAGTCACTTTTGGTCATATTTTTTATCACAACAACAAAAAGCAATTAATACAACATCTAATTCCAAATTTTGATGTGGTAGTTCTCTTTGATTTCCATTATATACAGTCTCCTCTAGTTTGTAAGATAGCAACCCTGTTTTGGGAGAAGATGTGGGGATTTAGTTTTCTCCTTCTCCTGTGGCTGTGTCCACTACTTCTGTTGTAGATGGTTATTTTTTGACAATCCAGTGTGTGCCAGGAACTATAATGAATAATATTTATACTTGCTAATTGGGTCAGTCAGGAAACTGATACCACTTTATGTATCTTGAGAGAAAATGTATTCAGTACAGTGGATTAGGTAGTTATAACACAATTTAATTGACTTGACAAGTTTTCATCTTAGAACTGAGTTCTACAGGGTCAGTAAATAGCTGTTTCTGCCAGTGATAAAATATATATTCTATATACTTAATAAATATTTAATTTAATATATACTAGACATTTATGTATGAATATTTATTTAACTTCATACACAGAAACTATTCAGAACCAAATAAAATAATCAAGTGACTCAAAGAGAAATACCCACAGACCATTGCAAAACTCACTCTAGGCAAAGAGTCACATAATTGCCAACCACTATGACTATTCTCTTCTGTTTTCTAGACTCACAACCAATTTGCATGTGTATCCTGTATCTGCCAAAGATTCGTGGGAAATCCAGTTCTAAAGTTCCTAGTCTCTGCTGTAAAGGAGTACGCTTAAACAAGGAAGGAACAACTGTGGACTCTCATCAGTCATCACATTGTAGAATGCTTACTGTCCCCATTAGTTCTACTAGTAGTAACTCTAAATGGGGAAGGAAAACAGGAGGCTTGGAATTTTCAAGGAGACTGTGAGCATAGTCTTGGTTTGTTGAGCAGGCATGCTGACAGGTATTAGGAAAAGCAGAGCGGCCACTAAAGGAATCAAAGAGAAAGCTGCTATTTGATGTTTCCAAAGGAAGACATGCAGATTGCTTAAGTGGGGGAACTGGTGATTTATTGAACTTCTGTACTTTTCTGACTTGCCACTGAATTCAAGAAATGACGAGGCTGAGAGGTGGGCACTGTCTCAGCGGACTCACCTGACAGGTGGGAGAAGCAGATTTAAAGTAGACTATGTCACCACAAAGCCATCTATCTCCCTTGGTGCTCAGGGAAATCCACACATTGTGGTTGTTCTTTGATTGGCATTCGCTTGCTTAACTTTTCTGTGTCCTGCATATGAAAAAGACATATAACTGTTTCTCTTAGGAGGGAAAGGAATAAAAGCTCTATTCTGATTTAGATCAGCTGGTTCAAGCTAGAAGCAAGTCTCTTCTTTAGCTCGGTGAGGAAATACAGTCCCTAAAATGAAATGTTTGGACTTTGAGGGTCTGTGATGGTTAGATTATTTTATCACTTTAACACAAGCCAGGATCATCTGGGAAGTGGGAACCTCAACTAAGAAAATACATCCATCAGATTTTTTTTGGTAAGGGAATTTTCTTGACTGCTTGATGAGGGAGGGTCCAGCACACCAAGGGTGGTCCCATCCCTGGGTAGGTCTTGGGTTGCATAGAAACACAAGCTCAGTGAGCCAAGGTGATGAAGCCAGTAGGAGCATTTCTTCATAGTGCCTGTTTCAGCACCTGCCTCCAGGTTCCTGCTCCTGCTTCCGTCCTGATGGGGCTGTTAACTGGAATTATTATAATTCCTTTCCTCCCATGTTTCTTTTGGTCATGCTGCTTATCCCAGGAATCGAAACGTAACTGGGGTAGGCTAAATGGAACCCAGAAAACACAGGTGCAGAGCACAGGTTTCGTACTATGGAAAGCATGGCAGCCACTGGCCCGAAGACAGCAGGGATGGAGTGAGCAGGCTAACCCAATTAACCCACGGCTTCTGGAAAAGTGCCCAGCCTCAATTGTGAAACATAGGGTTCAGTTTGTGTCAATGTAAAGATTTCTTTTGCTCTGAGTGTCAGATTTCTGGTTTGTGACACATTACATTAGGAGAAAGATTCCTTTGGCTTGCTGTCGACCGCCGACATTTTCACCCTTTCTCTCTGTTCCTTAGGTTTTGAAAGCTGAATACATTTGAAATTCATGGTCAAATGACGCAGATTTAAAGCACTTTATGTAAGTGCAGATTCTTTTTTTTTAGTTTCAGTTAGGCATTTCAGTTAGGCATTTTTAACATCTCTGTATCTGTTGCTTATATTTTTAGTTCCAGAAGAAAACTCCCAAGTTATTTAAAGGAAGAGTATTTTTTCCTTTTACAGATAATTGTTAAATTTGCAAGTTTATAGAATGCATATAATCTTAGATTGAAGAAACCTAATTAGAATCTACATTGGCACAATAGTTGGTGCTACTCGGTGTCTGATTATTCTGAAGTTCCAAGTGATACGTGTATTTAAATTGAATTGCTTTTTTGGTTTCTCTTCATTTTAGATTTAAAATTAATAGACTAGAAATAGCTAACCTTTTTAAAACCAACTCCCATTGAAGTGATTGATTTATGGTAGTTTCTTCTCATCTAGATTGAATTAATATAGGAGATATGGATCACATTTTTATCTGATTACTTTTAATTGGTTCCAGTTGATTAAGCAAACATTACTTTAATGAGGTTTTTGAGTTTATTATTATGGTATGAGGTAAAGTAATGCAGTTCCAATATTAACTTGTCACCTCGGGCCCTTGATGCTTTATACTTGAACATCTTTTTGTCTTTCAGGGATAGAATAATTTTCCTCCCCTGTGCTCATTCTTGGGTAGGAGGTACAAGGGGTATGGTGTAAAAGACTGTTTTTAATTTCCTATCTGTACAGTGAGCAAACTTTTGTGATAGACAGGCATTCATGATGGATTGGAGCAGATTTAAAGAATGAGAGACACATTTCTGGGGAGGACAGGGAAACAATGTGGACCAGCTATTTGTCATTACAGATACACACAAGAAAATACATGGTCTTGGGGCTAAAGGGAACTGGGCTCAGAGTGAACTTGTCACCAGCTACACATATTTCATCAAGCAAGACACCCAATCTTTCTGGTCTCAGTTCCCTCACAATAAAGGGTTGACCCTGGTGATTTTGGCCAGGCCTGTGATTCTATGATGCTATTTTGTTCAATTGCTGTGAAAATTGACCGCAATCCATTTCACCATTGGTAGTCCATTTCAGGGCCATATTTTTGAAAGTTTTGGTAAGAAAAAAATGAGAAGGAGCCTTCTTGAAATTGAAAGAGAGAGACATTCTGTGAGATAGTCTTATCCTTTAATAACAACAGCCCTCTCCACTTTAGGAAGGTCAGATTGGTTCATCCTGTAACTCTTATTTCTTTTCAAAAGTTCTGCTTCTGAGGATCTGCTAAAATGCAGTTCTGTCCTAGTAATCTTCTTACACACTGGGGGCACGTACCTATGTATCTCATGTATTGGCTTCTAGGGTGCTTCCATTAATAATCAGAGGCATGCATAAAAGGGATTCATTTTGTTTTATTAAAATTCTCATACATGTAAAAGTGTTTGATTTTCCTTTCCATATATTTATTTCTTCTTACTATTTGTGGTTGTTACTGATTTTGAATAAAATCTCTGATACTGCAGACTTTCCTAATACTCCTGTTTCCCTTTCTTTTTACTGCCTTGCATTCATGTGGCCTATGTAGTATGATGAACACACAAACACTGACATGCTAAGTTTAACTAAAATCTGTGTTTTATTCAGATCTTCTTGGGTTTTGTCTCAAGCTCTTACAGTCTTGAAGGATCCCTTTCTAGAGTCCTCTTGACACTAATAGTTTCTCAGAATTACCTTAGTCTTGATGTCCTTGATGGTTTTGAGTACATTCATTTTCTAGAACATTCCTTTATTGTAATTGCATATTTTAGGTATATAACAATTAGACTGGTACCATGAATATTTGAGAGAAAGACTGTGAAAATCAAGGTATCATGTCACTATCACATGAAGAGTGCATACTGTTGACATGTTAACACTTTACACTAACATTGACTGAGAGGCTGAGTAGTGACTGTCGGATTTTTCACTAAAAGTAGATGCCCTTTTTCCACTTCATGTGTGTGATCTTTTCATGAAGTCATATGTGGGATACACAATTTAGGAACAAAATTTTGTTCAGACTCAATTCTTTGGTAATGGAAGACCATCATGAACTATTTGTCTTTTTCTGCTCATCTATTTATTACATATAGGACTATGAATAGATAATAAAAAGTAATTGCAAATTTATGAGTATTCATTTTGTACTTTGAGTAATCTGATGGAACATAACTAGGGCTTAGATCTTCCCTGCTTTTGAAATTCTTATACTGGTTCCTCTGTTCTTCTTTGGCCATGTGCTAATCAGTGTGGGATTCACCTTATAATCTCCCCCCAAATTGAAGAAGACCCTATACATTCATCCTGTATATTTTTTGCTTCAATTCTAGAATTAGACATTCTAAAAAGATTCCCTAGAATTTTTAGAAACAAAGACTTGAGTCTTAAGTGTGACCATCATTACTTGGTGTATTGTTTCTTTGATTTGTCTCCAGCTGGTGAACAAGGATATGTGTGTGCGTGTGTTTCAATTTTCATCTTTATTCTACCAAGTCAAATGGAAGTTCATGATGATGCCTCTAACTATACCCATTACCACTTGCTTGTCTAACAGTCTAGTAGAGAGGAACTGAGAACTTCGACTCACCAGTTGTTTGATTCATTGTTCAATTTCAATATATTGTAAATAGGTTCTTAAGAATAGCTCACCTAAATTCCCATGGATAGTGCTTGGGTAACATTCTGTTCACACTTTATTTTAAAGTCTTTACTTATTTTCAAAGTCACTTAGGTAAGTCTCCCTCCCGCTCATCAAATATATCAGTTAAAATACAGTCAGATTCGTATGCCATAATCTGGACCGTATTTGAATGTTTTTACATCATATTTTAGTATATATTAGTTCTTTAATTATATTTTAAGTCTTCTAGCTTCTTTTCAGTCCTTTTACCTTCTTTGTCTACTCATGTATGCTTGAGACAAAATTATAGTAGAATCCCATGATAATTCTCTGATGTTTTACACTTTGAACATGTGAGTGATTGTGTCACTTTTACCTGATTCATTGTGATTGGATGTTTATCTGTCTTTTATAGACTTTCCTTGTCCTGAAATTAAATCGTTTTCTTTCTAGTTCTTAGTCCAATGCCTGTTCATTAAGTGCTCATTAAATATGTGGCTTGATGACTCTCTGAGTAGCTCCTTGTCCCGTAGCATGCTCATGTGTTTGGGCTGCCTTCCATCAGAGAGCTAAGGAGCTTTTTGGGTGAGCAGAAGCAACATTTGTTCTAATGCATGTGTGATGTCCAGGGCTTGGGTCTCTGGAGTCAGAATGATCACAAGCGAACCCTGGCTCTACTGTCTAAAAGTGGTGTGACTCTGAAAGAGAAAGAATGTCTTTATCCTTCAGTCTCCTTTTTGTGAAATATGATTAACAATCAAATCAAGGTCACAGTGTTAGCATGGCTTGAATGAGAACATACTTGTGAAAGCACTTGGCAGAAGGCCCAGCACATGCTGCTTTAAAGATTGTCATTATTGTGATTATTGAATTATTTTGATAGAAATTTATTCCTAGTAGCCACATCTGAAATACTTTTTCTCTTTTCCCATTCCGTTCAATATAATGTTTTTGTTCTCAGTGACCTTTCCTTGCTACTGTAGATTTGATTATATTTCTCATCTTATTTATGTGTATATCTCCTTTCCCCTTGCAGTGACCAGAATGCTTGTTTCTCAGGACACGTTCCCTCACTTGGCTCCTGGCTTGAGAAGTAATTATTTTGGCATTAGCTTCCATTGCCCTGAATTTGCCATCTGTTGCCAACATCACTAAACTGATCCCATTTTCTGAAGTTTGGCAGCATTTTTACTGGCTCTATTTCTAACTTAATTTCTGTCTCTCAAATGGATAGTGTCATTTCTGAAATTATATATGTATACATGTATATACACACATTTATATATGTATAAAATTGTTTTTGAGAATTTCATACCTGACCACTGTACCTACATCAGTCCACTCCTTCCCCCTTTCCAACTCCTCCTGTTTCTCTACTCTCCTTCCAAATTGTTATGCATATATGCTTAGTATATGTACTATACACTTGTGCATACATGTATACAGAACCTACTGAATCCATGTGTATAAGCTTGACCAGTTGGGATTGGACAACCTTTGTGGGAGTTCATTCCTTAAAGAAACTGATTCTCAAGGCCCCATAGATTGCCTAGTCCACCCACATTCAGGGGGGGCCTCACCCTCCCTTGGGAAAGAAGTGGGGATTGAGTGGGGGGCTAGTGGGTGGAGGGCAGGGGAGGAGGGATGAGAGAGTGAGCTTGGATTGACATGTGAAGCAACCTTGTTTCTAATTTAAATAAAAAAATCTTAAGGATAAAGAAACTGTTTCTTCATTGACCCTCTGTAGCCCTTCATCTGGAGAGTGGGACCATGAGGAATTTTCCTTGTCTGCAGCATCAGCATGTCAACTGTCAATGTCATTATGCCAGTCTTCTCAGGCAATGTTATTGTTGTGATTTCATGGATGTATTTTCCCCTGTTAAGTCTAGGTAGTACTATCTAGCAGGAAAAATCACAGGCTTTTGACTCTCATAATGCAATTTTTCATAGAGTATCTATAATTTATAATTTGGAGAGGTGCATATTTTACTTTTTAAAATCCTATAAAATAAGAGAGGAACTAGTAACTTGAAAAGAATAATTGATAGCATGAGTATTGGTTCATGTATGTATTTATTAACTAAGGGGTATGTAAACCTTGACCCAGCTGCCATTTCTAAACCACAGATGGCAATGATGTCTGAACGAAGAGAGTTCTATGCCTTATAATATGTCAGCCTCGAGACTGCCCTATTTTGGTTTCCAAGCCAATTTCACATAGGTCTTTTCAAATGCCTTTTCTCGGACTGCTCAACAGGCTGATTCTGCATCCCCAGAGCCCCTGCTTTCCATGCCTCCTGAAGGCTGTTGTCTGCCTGCCACATCCTTTCTTTCCTTGCATGCTCTCATTTATCTCTCATGAGAATCTATGCTAAAGCCTGACATAAATTGTAGCAGAGTGCCTCTTAGCCTCTGAACCACCTGTATCTACCATGAAAACACATTCTTGGAGGAGCTGCAGGAGAGCAGTTACAACGCATGATGCTCTCACAGTCCTTGTTTTTTCTTTCAGAGCGGCCCAAAAGCTGCTCATTTCATGGATGGATAGCACTGACAGAGAGAGGCTTTCTTGATCTGAGAAGTTGCTGTACTAGTCAGGTCTTCTTGAAGATGTATTTCATTTGCATTTTAATTGCTGGACTGAAAAAGTGCAAGCATGAACTCTTGAGAATACTAACTCCAACACTTCTAATTATCTGCTTTCATTTTGCTGCATTCTGCATACTTTGTCCCTTAGGAATATAGCCAAGTCATTTAAATATGCATGTTTTATTGTAAACTAGATTTTGACTATCAATTTGATAAAAGCTGCACCTATCTTTGTTGACAACAAATACGTGGTAAAAAGATTGCTGTTATGTAGTATTGATGAAAGTGTGGGAAAAGAGTTGTAATTGTTCTGACATGTTGCAAAAAGTGTTAATTTCTTTAGAACCTTGGAAAAGCTTATCATCATGCAGCAAACTTGTATTTATTGTTATAAACAATTTATGATAAAAATCCATCAAGCACTTACCATGTCCCAGACATTGTGATAACTTGGAATGTGGCCATTGCAAAACTATCATTACCGTCATAGGTCATATTCTTTTTAGAATGAGAAGCCAAGCAAATAAACAAATAAATGCCAAGTATGCCTGATAGTAATTAATGCTTTGTGGGGAAGGCTAGTTGAAGGGAAGATATTATTTGTTTTATCTGTGTGAGCCATCAAGTCCTTACTGTTGAGGCAATCAAAAAGAGACTGGAAGGAGGGAAGTAGGGAGGGAGGGAGGGAGGGAGGGAGGGAGACAGATTAGCCATCTTTGTACAGGAGAGTGCTAAGGAGGGGTCACAAGTAAAGTCAAATAATTCTAAAGCAGAGGTTTGCCTGCAGGGACCCATGAAACAGAGCTGAGGTCAACTTACATAGAGGGAAGCAAATGTGGGACAGTAGTAGGAGATGGGGGTCAAGATGCCACTGGGTAGAAAGATAATATGACTTCGTCTTTTGACTAAAGGACCCTAGATACTGTTAATAGTTTATGTAAAAAGGCTGACACAATCAAAATCATACTTTATATATACTATGGAAGAATACGGTGGCATAGGTGAACTGGCTAGGAGATTACTACCTGCAGATCAAGACTATTAATGTGTGTAAATTACAGGGGTACCCAAGACTAGGTGCGTAAAGATATGCTGGCTGTGTTGCATTTTTTGATATTGACATGAGTGCATCCTTTCATGAGGCTCTGGCTGGATACCAAATATCACACCCATCAATGGAATAGTGTTAATCTATTTAAAGCATGAATTGGAAAGTTTTTTATCTAAGAGATCTTATTTACATAATTTCCAGCTAATTTTTTCAGTCTTATGTTGCTATCTTTTCAGGTGATGAATCTGGATCTCTGAAGGTGAGAAACTGGTTTATTCTCATATTCAGACCATTTACAACCTGGTCCAATTACTACCTTACAAAAGCTACTTAATGCTGATTATTGAAAGATTTGAGTGGGAACTATGATTAAATTTCCTAGAAATATGTTTTCTTTTAAATTCTTGAGATGAAAATTAGGTAAGTCATCTAAAAATTTAATTCTCCATAATTGAAAGTTTCCCTCATATGTAGGGTGAGAGAGAAGCACCAACACTGGATGTTCAGTGGCATACAAGGAAAGCCGTGACTTGCTACTTGTGAACTGTTGCCAGGCTTTGGTAGCCCAGGCTAGCTCCCAACTACAGGTGTACTTCTTTGCCTCATGAGTGCTGGAAGCAACCTAGATGCCCCTCAACTGAAGAATGGATAAAAAATGTGGTACATTTGCACAATGGAATACTACATAGGGCGGGAAGGGACAATGAAATCTTGAAATTCACAGGCAAATGGATGGACCATCCTGAGTGAGGCAATCTAGTCACAGAAAGACAAGCATGGTATGTACTCACTTATATATGGATATTAAACATAGAGCAAAGGATTACCAGTCTACAAGCCACACCTCCAGAGAAGCTAGGAAACAAGGAGAACCCTAAGAGAGACATACATAGTACCAGGAGAAGGAGAAAGAGACAAGGTCTCCTGAGCAAATTGGGAGAATGGGGGGGAGGGGCCAGGAAGGTAGAAGAAAGAGAAGGGGAGAAGAGGAGGGGGAGGAGAACATGAAGGATTAGAAAATCTGAATCTGGGTAAGAATAGAGGAGAGCAAGAAAAGAGACACTTTTAATAGAGGGAGCCAGTATCAGTTTAAAGAGAAATATGGCACTAGGGAAATGTCCAGAGATCCACAATGATGACTCCAACTAAGGATCTAAGCAATAGTGGAGAGGCTTCTTTAAATGCCCTTCCCCTGTAATGAGAATGATGACTACCTTAAACGTCATACTAGAGGCTTCACCCAGTAGCTTATGGAAGCAGAAGCAGAGATTCACAGCACTGGGCCTAGGTCCTGGAATCTGGTTGCAGAGAGGGAGGAGGGATAAGCAAAGGGGTCAAGGCCATTCTGGGGAAACCCACAGAAACAGTTGACCTGACCAAGTGGTGGCACAGAAACCCTAGTTGTAAAACTGGGGAACCAAAATTAGACTGAAATAAGCCTTCTGAATGTGGGTGTCAGGAGGCCTGGGTAGTTTATGGAACCTCTGACAGTAAAACAAGTATTTATGCCTAGTGCATAAATGGACTTTGGGAGCCCATTCCCTGTGTGGGGCTATTCTCCTCAGCCTAGAACCTAGGTCCTCCCCCAAATGATATGACAGACTTTGATGATTCCCCATTGAAAGTGTCATCCTCCCTGGGGAGTGGATGGGGGATCAGGGAGTGTTGGTGGGGAGCATGGGAGGATGGGAGGGAGAGGGAACTGGGATTGATATGTAAAATTAGATTGTTTCTAAATAAAAAAATGAAAAGAAGTGCTGTGACATCCCAATGTGCCTCTAAGTCCCACTGAAGGTTTTTTTCCTTAAAAAGCAATATCCTCTCAGAATGTTCCTTTTCTGATGCAGAAATCTGATTTCTGAATTTAATTCAGGTTCAGGATATTGAATCAATTTAACATTCTTATACTTTATATTTAAAAATGAATCTTTGATTAAAGCCAGCCTGACTTCATATTTTATTTACAAACAAATAGTTCATTATTATTCATACTTCTTACTTATTTGGTATCTGGGGATTTAAAAAATACGTGTGTGTGTGTGTGTGTGTGTGTGTGTGTGTGTTTATGACAGAGTCAACATTTAGTGTTGTTCCTCAGGTGCCTTTTGGGGCAGTCTTTCTCACTGGGAAAAACCTAATTGGCTAGGTTCATTGGCCAGCAAGCTCCAGATAACGGTGCGTCTCTATCTCTCCAGAGCTAGGATCATGATCACATACTTCCAAGCCCTATTTAAATAAAAAATTTAAGGCTTTTCTGCATCACCTTCCTCATTCTTCCCTTTGAAACTTCTTGGAAGTGACATAATCCTGATGTTCCTTCCCACTGTCTTATGTACTGATGTCCTTAAACTGTCTCCCACATTCTCACTTTTCACTCATTGGTTCATGCATTTAGTCCTCAGGTTTATTCAGCAAGTCTTGCTGCCTTCCTGTCATGTGTGAGGTGTCAGGTAGAAGATGTTGAGACACATGGTAAAATAAACCAACAAATGAAGTCTTTAGTCACATGTACATGAATATGTAGCACTAAACTGTATAACAAAACAGAACTGTAAACAAAAATTAAATAAAGCCAGAGCATGGAACACCATGAACATGTGTTCCCAATGTTGTGTTTACCTGAATGGGCAGATGTAAGAAATTGAATTAAAGATTTATTTAGATAGTTACTAATCCTAATTTTGTTTTAAGACAAGATCTCTGTATCCCTAGGCTATCCTCAAACTCATGATCATCCTGTCTCAGCCACTTATGTGCTGGTGGGACTGAAACCATACAACACTACACTTGACTGCATTTATTTCTCTAGTTGTGTAACTGGGAATATAGAAGAGTCAGACTGAGTCTATTTAGAAATAAAAGGGAGACATATTAGAGGGCTGAAAACAGAGTGCTAATGGATGGGTGCAATGACTTTCCAGGTACCCTGAAGCAGTGTTCATATATCTAGAGTAAGAGCAGTTTTAATGGGAAAGCATCAGGAGTGGCTGGTATTTTCACTGTGCTTCCAGAGTCTACATAAAAAAGAATATCATAGCTGTAGCTTCTTGGGCATTTCAGGCTTGTTTTCTTTTCCTGTGTTATTAGTAGAGAGAAATGGAGCAAAGGTGTCTGGAGTGTGATTATAATGACACCCTATGTAATCTGAGGATGGACAGGACATGTGCAAGGCAGACAGTGGAAAGGTGTCAGAGACAATGTTTTTATGTCCTTAGGCAAATGAAACCTGCGAGACGCAACATACTGAGGAGACGGTGTGAAAACAGAGAAAGACGGTCACCTTCTAGATAAAGTATTGAGAGACTTCTTGATTGTGAGAGCCCTAATGTTCTCAGTGGATTAGCCCATGTGATAGAATGGAGTATCGGGAGCTGAGATCCTTCTGACCCAACCTCTCTAGTGCAGGGGTGAATAAAGGCATGTGCCACCATATCTGGTTCTATCTGTTTTTCTAAGTGGATGAATAAGCTGCATGAATATGCATAGTTTATGATTAATATTACTTATGGCTTTTAGGTTACACTCAGTTACTAGTATTATAACAGTACTGCAAAGAATCTAACATAGGCATTGCGCTATTAATATTATTTGATTATTTCTGTATTGCAAGTGGTAAAATTAAAATTTCTAGACCAAAGGCTATTCACTTTCTACTTCTGACCAGTTTTGCAAGACCCCACTCAGGAATTATTGTGGTGCATTCTCTCTCAATTTGCAGTGAATATAATTGATAATACGTTTTTTTCTCAAATAACACTTGAAGTGTTTGAAGGAGGGGATCCATGGAGTGTGCTTTTGAAGGGTACTTCCTTTGTCACTTTGCTTTGTGGTGGCCGTAAGGCAGACTGCTCAGCTTAAGGATAATGTGGCCTTACCAGAGCTCCAGGAGCAGCAGAGCGACATAAGAACGCATTAAAGCCAAGGACCAAAATTAGCCTTTCTTCCTTTAAGCTGTGTCTCTTAGGGTGTTGTGTTCCAGTGACTGAAACTACCACAGTAGTAACATAGTTTCTGTAGTGAGTCATACATTAAAGCTATCACCTAGCAGAGTTACTTATCTGTCATGAGAACAGCTAAGATATACTCAGCACAATTCCAAACTACAATTTACTTTAGTCCTCATGGTGCAATTTAACTGCTAATCTTGTTCATCCCATGTGTCCACCCAGTTGCCTTGCTTGCTGTGTCTTCTGTTTGCTTTTGACTGCTTTCACATGGTTGGGTTTATATGTTCTATGACTCTTACATCTTGTAATATTTAAATGGCTGCTAATCACATCCAAGAACATATGTTTAAATTTATTTTCAATATCATATCTTGAATGTCAATAAAGTCCATCTTGGCTCTTTTTAATGCACTTATGTCTTTTATCTCTCTGTATCTCCCTCTTCCCCTCCCTCTCTCCTGCTTCCCCTGATATATGTGGGCTTATCATACATATTTACATTAAAAATATCAAAGTCTTTTTCTGCTGTCTATATTACATCTTCACCTACTTGGTTATTGACCATTAGATATTTTTCCTGTATACAATGGTTTGTGGTTTGCTGACTGTAAGAACTCTGAGCCATATTCGATAAGATACTACACAGTGTGAATTTTGTGTTTCAAATACCAGATTGCACCAGTATTTTTTTAAGAAGATTGCTGTGCTCTGGGAGATGCCTACCTGATGTCCAAAACTTTTTTCAGAATCTCTGCCTGATATTCTTGCATTAAAATGCTCTTACTCTAGATTTATGTGGTAGTTTCAATAGGTATGGCCCTATAGACACATATTTGAATGCTTGGCCCATAGAAAGTGGCACTGTTAGGATGTGTGGCCTTGTTAGAGTAGGTGGCCTTATTGGAGGAAGTGTGCCACTGTTGGGGGCTGGCTTTCAGGTCTCATATATACTAAAGCTATGGCCAGCATACCATTTCTTCTTCTGTTTCTTGAGGATCAAGGTGTAGAATTCTCAGTCAATCCCAATTAAATGTTTTCCTTTAGAAGAGTTGCCATGGCCATGGTGTCTCCTCACAGCAATAGAAACCCAAAGTATGACAATGTATGAGCACTGTCTTAGGGTACCTGTCCAGTCACTGTCTGAGGGTACCTGTCCAGTCACTGTCTGAGGGTACCTGTCCAGTCACTGTCTGAGGGTATCTGTCCAGTCACTGTCTTAGGCTACCTACCCAGTCACTGTGCCTGCCATTAGCACTCTGTGAATTGTGCCTGACTCATGGTTCCTTTAGTGAATGCTCTTGATGTTCAGCAAGAAATTTGTTACAGACAGACAAACACTTGACAATTCTTGGTATCATTCATTGTCTTATTAAATAGGTTTCCTTGTCTTTGGAATTCTGTCCCATGCATACAAGCAAGCATGACTTACATATACTTTCGAAGAGCCCTGTGCAATTTTCAGGGCTGCCTTTCTTTTTCTAGTTATTTCCTCTCTAAAGTGCAGTATCTTAACCATGTCCATTTCCTATTTCTGTCTTCTCAAGCAAGTGAGACTACTGCTCTGAGCATAAGACACCTTTTTCTGCCCTGGGAGCTGGAAAGCTGCTCTGGGGAGGTCATTTATCTTCCCCCTTTCAAAGTTCATAGATCTTTATTGCCTTCTGTTCACTGTCTGTGAGAATCACCTCCAGTTTTCATCTGGTTTGGTAGATTTATTATGACAGATGAGTGAGTTTGTTGCAATACTATCTTCTCTAATGAAGGAAAATTCATATATTTTGAAGACTTATATTCATAACTAGTATCTTATTGGTGGCTTTTAAGATAGACTTACTTGCTAGTATTATAATACTTCTGCAAAAAAAACTTAATGTAGGTATTATTACATTAAAACTTGGGCTATCTGAGTGGTCCCTGGCAATAGGACCATGACACAAACCTGGTACATGAGCTAGCTTATTGGAGTCCATTCTCTATGGTGGGATGCCATGCTTAGCCATAATGCATGGGAGAGGGGCTTGGTCATACTATTGTGCCAGACTATGTAGACCCTCATGGGGTCTGAAAAGAATAAATTATAAAAAGTTATTTGATGATTTCTCTCTTTTAAATGGCAAAATTAAAAGCTTTAGATCAAAGGTGATTTGAAAGCTATTGCTAAACTTGCTTCAGGAAATATTGTGATCCACCATCTTGTGATTTGTAGTGAATATCACCAACTGTATATGTTTTCTTAATTATTTTTTAAAATAAAATTATATTTAAACTAAAAACATTCTTGCTTTACATATGAATCTCAGTTCTCTCTCCCTCCTGTCCTCCCATATCTCCCATGAACACCCATCCCACCCATTTCTACTTCCCAGAGAGGGTGAGGCCTCCCATGAGGGATCATCAGAGTCTGACACATCATCTGGGGCTGGACATAGGACCTTCCCTGTGTATCTATGCTGTGGGAGTATTACTTCATAGGGAATGGGCTCTCAAAGTCCATTTGTGCACTAGGGATATATACTGGTTCCACTGCCAGAGGCCCCATAGATTGCCTAAGTCCTCCAACTGACACCTACATTCAGGGGGGCTGGTTCAGTCTTATGGTGGTTCCCCAGCTGTCAGACTTGAGTCCAGAAGCTCCCACTTGCTCAGGTCAGCTGTTTCTGTGGGTTTCCCCAGCATGGTCATGACCCGTTTGCTCATCACTCCCTCCTTTTTTTCAGCTGGATTCCAGGAGTTCGGCTCAGTGCTTAAGCTGTGAATCTCTGATTCTGCTTCCATCTGTTACTGGATGAAGGTTCTAGGATAGCATTTAAGGTAGCCATCAGTCTCATTATAGAGGAAGGGCATTTAAGGTAGCCTCGCCACTATTAGATTCTTAGTTGGGGTCATCCTTTTAAATCCCTGGAGATTTCCCTACTGCCAGATTTCTCTTTAAGTCCATAACAGCTCCTCTATTAAGGTATCTCTTTTCTTGCTCTCTTTCTCTATTCTTCCCC
Organism: Mesocricetus auratus; assembly: GCF_017639785.1. Lineage (NCBI taxonomy): Eukaryota > Metazoa > Chordata > Mammalia > Rodentia > Cricetidae > Mesocricetus > Mesocricetus auratus. The sequence goes on from NW_024429191.1 coordinate 21,148,317, forward strand.
CAACTCAACCTTCCTGATTCCTCATGTTCTCCTCTGCCTCCCCTTCCCTCCTCCACTTTCTCCTACCTTCCTCCCATGCTCCCAATTTATTCAGGAGATCTTGTCCCTTTTGCCTTCTCTGGGGATCCATGTATCTATCTTAGGGTTCTTTTTGTTTCCCAGACTCTTTCTCTGGGGTTGCATACTATAGGCTGGTTATCCTTTGCTCTATGTCTAACACCCACTTATGACTGAGTGCATACCATGTTTTGCTTTCTGTGTCTGGGCTATATCACTAAGGATGGTTTCTTCTAGTTCCATCAATTTGCCTGTGAATTTCAAGATTTTATTTTTTTATGTTAAATAGTACTCCATTGTGTAAATGAATGATTTGATACAGGAGAACACTTCCTGAATATAACAGCAGTAGCACAGACACTGACATCGACAATTAATAAATGGAACTTCCTGAAACTGAGAAGCTTCTATAAGGCAAAGGACACAGTCAACAAGACAAAACAGCAGCCTACAGAATGGGAAAATATCTTCACCAACCCAAATCTGACAGAGGGCTAGTTTCCAAAATATACAAAGAACTCAAGAAAGTAGTCACCAAACACCAAATAATCCAATTAAAAAGTGGGGTGCAGGTCTGAGCAGAGGAATCTCAATAGAGGAATCTCAAATGGTCGAAAGGCATGTAAGAAATTGCTCATCATCCTTAGCCATCAGGGAAATGCAAATCAAAACAACTCTGAGATACCATCTTATACCTATCAGAATGGCTAAAATCAAAAACACCAACCACAGTTTATGCTGGAGAGGATGTGGAGAAAGGGAAAAACTCTTCCTTTGCTGGTGGGAATGCAAATTTGTACAGTCACATTGGAAATCAGTATGGCGGTTTCTCAGGAAAATAGGAATCAATGTACCTCAAGATCCAGCAAATCTACACTTAGTTATATACCCAAAGGATCCACATTCATACAAGAAGAACATCTGTTCAACTATGTTCATAGCAGCATTATTGGTAATATCCAGAACCTCGAAGCAACCTAGATACCCCTCAACTGAAGAATGGATAAAAACAAATGTACTTTCTTTTGAAGGCTTGATTTTAGTGTATTATTACTCAAATTTCTATTTTGTCTTTTTATAAACCAATAAAATATAGTTTTAGACTTTGACATTGTGGTTGAAATGAGTCTCTTTGTGACCATAATTATTTAAGAGAAGTTTTAGCCATAATATCTTTATACTCTTAACCTGGATGCTGAATGGAAATAATGGGACATCACTGCATTGTACATCTTAATGTCAACAATGTACATATTTAGCACATAGCTTAATGTCTGAAAAAGTCCTCTTGGGCATTTGTTAAGACTAGATATACACTATCTAGTGCAATATGAAAAACCTTTGTATGAGGAGATTTTATTATAACCTACAGATCATTTAATATTCCTTTTGATAAATGGACACCTCTATGGATCAGTGTCCAAGGACATTTCATGTGGTTGCCTTAAGTGTATGTTATCAAATATGCCTATCAAGTTGAAATGCAAAGAAAAGATTTCTATTATTTATCTAGTAACGAAACTTTTCTAAAATTTAGTTCTAAAAAGAATTATTTAGGTTATGATGCAAGTTTCTGGTTATTGAATCATGCATACCTTACATAAGATTAACTTAATTTTAGTTTTTGTTCTGATTTGGAGATATATGAGATACTCGTTTTAGAAAATAAATCATGCTTTTATGATGAGCAGAAGGGATGTGCATTAATCTGAGAATTTGGATATGGACAGTTAAATGTTAGATGAGTTATAGAGCTTTGGTTCTTATTATTTGATTTTAAAACTTTAAAATTTTTTTGCAATTATATGTATTGATATGTGTATGTGTATATATGAAAGTCAGAGGACAACTTGTGGTAGTCAATTCTCTCTTTGCACTATGCAGGTCTTGGGGATCAAACTTGATCTGTTAGGCTTGACAGCTGACACTTTTACCTAATGATCCATTTCTCTGGCCCCATTTGGTCTGTGTCTAGTGATATAGTGTCTAATGACAACTTCCATTTCAAGCACAGTTTCCTTCCTAGGGCTCAGATGGAGGTCCATGTGTATGTTTATACCCTAGAGGCATGTTACATTTCAGAACTATGTGGACTTTGACAATTCTAAGTGCATACTTAATACTTGCACATATACACAGAACCAGATTTTTTCAATGGCATTGGAGTTGTTTAGAGAACAGCATGTGAGAGAAACATTGTGTCCTAATTTGGGGGGCCATTCTGGAGGTCCACAGCTGCCTTTCAATCTCTACTTTCACCCTAAAATCTATTCTTTGTCAGTAAGCTACTTATTGTTTTCTTCTCTAGTCAACTAAGACTTCTACTGTTCTCTAAACTTTTCAGAAAACTATTCATTAGTTTGCATGTGAATTATTCCCTGTCTAGATATAAATAAAACTCAATGTAAAATGCTAATTAAAACAGGAGTGGTTATTCAAATAATGCGTTATTCAGAAAATTCTCTGATACTAAATGTTAATATTGTGTTTTGAAAGGCAACAATCTCTATGACCTTTCATTATTAGAATTAAGAACTGATTAACCCAAACCATAAATAATCATGAGTATTAACATCTAATATAATAGTTTGCAAAAAAACTCTTGGGAATTGGATCCTGTGAGATTATCAGATATTTATTACTTTACAAAATCCATGGGTAGCATTCTTCATGTTGCCAGAGGATAGCAATTCCTCAGCCTTCTTCCAATGTGATTTTGTGGTTCTTATTATAGTATACAATAAGGCTAAAATGTGTCCTTTTCTTAGGGCAATCTCTTCGAAAGAAAATTAGTAAAATAATTTATATCCAGTAGCCATCGGCTGCTCTATTGGCTTTTCAAAGCTGTTTTAGTGAAGCATCTATTTCATTTTGAGCCATGGCATTGCCTGTGAATATAGTCTATGCAAATGTGTATGTGGAACTCTGCCAGCATTGTTCTGGGTTGGCATTTACATCTGCCATTGGTTATCCTATATCAAATGGTCATCATATACAAACATTACATGGATTGAGCAGGTATTATTTATGTATTTAGGAATGCCCATACACACATATGTGCATATGTAATGACACTTAGTAAAAAAGAGGCCATCAATTAGAAAGAGTGTAAGAAGGCATATATGGTAGGGTTTGAGCAGAGGAAATGGAAGATGAGAAGTAATTTAACCTGAAAAATAAAAGGAATAATTAAAAACCATTTTAAGGCTCTTTTAGCATTAGTAAAGCTTTAATGTGTTATGAGAAATGAAGACAAGATGAAAGGTAGAGGAATAAGATATATTAATCTGGCAAACATGTGTTTGATTTTATTTTAGTGCAGTACCATTTAAGATCTAAACTTAACCACATTCTCTATCATAATGTGGGCCTCAGAAGAACGATTCTTCGCTGACTGATTTCCTTTTGATTTTCCAACTAGTGTAGCTCAGATTCATGAAAATATTTACCCAATGCAATCCCCCAAAGATATCTGTCTCAAGATAACTCCACACACCACCAGCACCTGATTCATAGTATGCCCATTTCCTTGTGTGCATGTGTCGTGACATGGGGTACATCAACATGATTCACTGAGATTCTCATTCAGGTTAAATCATTTAATCAAAGCATTTTGAATTAAAAAATCTTGATGCTGTCATAGTTACAAGGAGTGGAGGGAGGAGAAACTGGTTGGAATGTATTGTATGAGAGAAGATTCTCTTTTCAATCAAAACAAAACAAAATTTAATGCTGTTTTCATAGCAGTAAGTTTAATAATGGACTAATGGAGCCCTGACAAAAACCCTAGTTCTTGGTCAGCCAAGGCAGGAAGTCACAATTTAAAGCCAGCTTGAACTTCTGAAAAGAATAGCCACCAAATGAGAACATTTTTGCATTACTCACAACACTGTATTGAATATGATTTTCTTTCTACTAAACAAAGTGTATAATTGTGGCATAAACTGGGATCATTTCAGAAATAAGAATGATAGTTTGCTCTCTCTTCAGTATCAGATTTTGCCCCCATCATTAGAATTATGTCTATTTCCAAAAACCTTGGAGATTTCATATTCATTCTGTTACACTTTCCACAACTTGACACTAACAAGGCTAACAAATTATTTGGTGATTTCTTAATGAAACCTCATGTATTAAGTGTAGCACCAATAAGAAAAATCCTGAGACACATACTGGGGTTTGATCTGAAGATCAAAAAAGCAAAGCATCCAAGCCACTAGAGAGTTCTTACCTCTACCAAAGCTCTGACCAAAGTGGGGTGATTCTATCCGCAGAGTGACTGCAGACTGCAATGCTCTCCACTCAACCTCAGACTGCTCCAAGGCTATACTGAGCTACTGCCGTAGACTTCTCTAATGCTGGGATTAAAGGCATGTTATCCCAAATGCTGGGATCAAATGTTTGAACTCTCATCTCTTTTAAACTAATTCACATGCTGTGATCCTGAAAGATGATTGGTTTTACCTTTCATTTCCCTGATTTAGCCCTCTTTCACAGTCAAACTATCCTCATTCTTCAGACAACTACTGGAGTGATTAATTTGACCAGAAATGTTTATGTATGTTCAGTTCACAGGATCCTGGGGTGTTTCTTCAAGCTTGAACTCCAGGAGTAGATATATGCTATATATCTTAGGTGTGTACAGTAATATTTAGAATTTCCTTTGAACAATGATCCTATTAGGTGTGATGGTTTGATACAATCAGATCAGCAAGAAAAATGAATGGAAATTTCAAAGAGATATACAATTTGCCTTTCTCTTCCTTTTCTGTCTACTTGTTCCTTTCTCCTTGCCATCTTGTCTTCTGCTTCTGTTCCCCCTTTCCTTTTCTTCTTCCCTTTCTCCTTGTTCTTCTTTTTTCTTCCCCTGTCTTAATGTATAGAAAACAGTCTTAACTAAATCCAAGAATAATGTTATATTAGGATTGAAAATCACAGGTAGCAAAACCACCAAGTTGTATTATTATTAATCTAATAGAAGTAAGCTCATTCGTTGGTACTGTGAGAAGTTGGCTTCCATTGTCAGAATATTGGAAGGCTAAACTTAAATAAAGATGACAAAGTGGCTTAGCGAAATATCTCAATGAGTTAGATATGTCAGTTTTCCATGCAAACATGAGGAACTAACTTTGAATCCCAATGTCTATTAAAAAGTCAGACATTGCTATGCTTGTTTGTGATCTCAGCACTGTGGTATACAGACAGATATTGAGAGTTTCTGGTGACCTAGCCCGAGTTAAATGACAAACATCTGGTTCGGTGGAGAAACTTTATCTTAAAGGACTTCAAACAGGGAGTATTAGAAGGGAATACCCAAAGTCCTCCTCTGGTCTTTTCCTGTACAAGGTGCACAAGTCCATACACTCACAGGCATAGAGTAAACATATAGCACCCCCTCCCTGCACCACCAAATTTTCTTTCTAAGCCACAGTCTTTGTATCTAACCTACACACTTCCTTCTCTATATTTTAAATAACCTCTAGAGTACTTACAATCAAGTGTAAATAATATATAAACAGTTGTTATGTAGTTAGGCATGTTGGAACATGAGTGAAGTCCCAATAGTCAGGAGACAGGGGCATGAGAATAAGAAATTCAAGATTATCTTCAGCTACATGTTAAGTTCTAGGCAAACCTCGGGCTACAAGAGACCCTGCCTGGGGCGCTCCAGTGGAGCAGTTGACTAGTGGGTGGTGCTTATACAAGAGACCCTGGTTCAAAAAACATACAGTTGTTACACCATACATGCTAAAGCAATCATAAGGAAATGACATTTCACATATTTAGTCCACACATGTTTCTAGAATATTTTAGTTCTATAGTTGTTTGAATCCAGGATGCTGAGCCCATTGGTATGTTGCACTAAATGTGTGTACCTGAAACAACTTTTACTCAGTGTAAATGGTAGTTTTCACAGATTTCATTCATTTTTGATCAGTTTGTAAAGATTTTCTTGCCTGTCTTTATAGGCAGGAGCATGTGACTTTCTTGCAATGGATAAAATGTAGTGACAAGGGTGCTTCATCTCTAGGTGAATACATAAATGATAATACAGTATCATTCTGCCTTTGTTCCTAAGTGAGTCACTCTTGAGGAAGTTAGTAGTCTCTTTATAAACATTCTCAAGCAACCTAACAGTAAATCCCAGGGCAAAAAGACCTTGATTGAGGCCTTCTACCAAGAGATAGCACTAACCAAACAGCTCTTGAATGGGCTGTGCTGCACCCACAGCTGATCTGACTACAAAATAAAACTCTGATCCAGAAGTGTTGAGATTGGTAGCTCAAAAGACAGCATGAAGCAATGCTCTTTTAGGCCATTACACTTGGAAGTAATACGCCATCCTTAATACGTTAGTACTTTGGAATAAGCATGGGTGGGGAAATCTTTGATTTGACAAGAGTGTCTACAAAACTGTTTTCTACCCTGTATATTTTTCCCAGTAGTTGTCAACTTTACCTGGATAAAAACTTCTAAACCTATAGATCAGAAGGAATTTGATCTTCCTATGACTGCCCTGATATGTTTTGATGTGTTGGTAGCAAGGAGGCTATGTGTGACATTAAAAGTGAGTATGTTAGAAATCTCTACCATATTCTTTCAATGTTGTGAATTTAAAACATCTCTAAAAGATACAGTATGAAAAGAGTGTAATGATGTTTTTACAAGTACAAATTTTGTCTGAAAAGAGACTGAGTTTTGTCTTGTAATTTGGTTTTAAGCTACTGAAAGAAAATGAAAATCCATGTAGAGAAACATGACTTTCAATTACAAATAACGTCAGCAAGTCACATATGAAATTTATATTCTTCAGGAATTATTTATCTCTCAATATATGTTGGCTCAGCTGATCTCCAAGTTTTCTTGTTGTTCTTATGCTTTAAGAGTTGATGATATCAAATAACACCTTCCTTTGCATTAAAAAATAGTGTTTTTTAAACGTGAAAATATATCACCTACCACATTTAGCATAGTCTACTGCTGACAATACCATGGGGAAACACAATTTATTGCTTATGCTGCTCAACCACCTTCTAAGCAAACAGAATTTCAGAACTGAGTTTAAATACATAATGGGTGTCACTGAATTCACATAACAGCATTTAAGTTATAAGAGGCCAAGAAAGGATTCATTATGCAGCACTCACAGGCTTCCCTCCTCTTGGGAGGGGGATGTGTGATTTTGTTGCAATCAACACAGTTACACTTGAGACAGAACTATGACCTCATTATTGTCTTCCTTTATAAGTTGACTTTGGTGATGGAGATGAGTATAGGTATCAGGAGTGAATTTGTAATGACTGGGTTTGAGTGTCAATCTGATTGGACTAAGGTATATGTGGATAGCTGCTAAAACATTGTTTATTTATTGTTTTCATGCTTCAGTATGCACAGAGCCCACTCTGTTTCTCTTGGAAGGGAAACACAGGGAGTTTGGCATGTAATAACTAGAATGATTGTGGTTGCTACCTTATTTCCATTGAAGATTAACATTATTGTCAGGACTTAGGTCTATGAGACACTACTTAATTTCCATGTATTTTTAAAAATGTTAGGCAACAGATTGATATGGGGAAGTGGATTTATTTGGCCAAATAAAAAAAGGGAACTGTGATGATTAGTTAGCAACTTTACAGTAATCTAGAATTGTCTGGGAGATGAGCTTGAAACATTCCTCTAGATTACAATAATTTATGTGGAAAGACCCAACCATGGGTGGTGGTGGGTGGCTTCATCCTTTTTTTTTCAGTTTTTTAAAATTTATAAAAATTAAAAACAATCTTATTTTACATACCAATCCTAGTTCCCTCTCCCTCCCAACCTCCCATGCCCCCACTAACACCCCATCTTATCCCCCTTCTGCTTCCAAGGGAGGGTGAGGCCTTCCACAGGGATCATCGAAGTTTGTCACATCATTTGGGGCAGGGCCTAGACCCTACCCCGTGTGTTTAGGCTTAGAGTGTATGCCTCTATGGGGAATGGGCTCCCAACATTCATTTGTACACTAGGGATAAATACTGTTCCTCTACCAGGGGCCCCATAGACTGCCCAGGCCTCCTGACACCCACATTCAGGTAGCCTGGTTCAGTTCTATGCTGATTTTGCAGCTGTCAGTCTGGGGTCCATGAGCTCCTCCTTGTTCAGGTAAGCTGTTTCTGTTGGGTTCCCCCAGCCTGGTCTTGACCTCTTTGCTCATCACTCCTCCCTCTCTGCAAATGGATTCCAGGAATTAGGCTCAGTGCTTAAGTTGTGGGTCTCTGCTTCTGCTTCCATCAGCTACTGGATGAAGGCTCTATGGTAGCATATAAGGTAGTTATCAATCTCATTATAGGGGGAAGGCATTTAAGGTCACTCCTCTATTGCTTAGATTCTTAGTTGGGGTCATTCTTGTAGCTCTCTGGACATTTCCCTAGTACCACATTTCTCTTTAAACCTATAATGACTCTTTCTATTAAGGTATTTCTTTTCTTGCTCTCCTCTATTCTTCCCCTGATTCAGTCTTTCTGCTCCTTCATGTCCTCCTTCCTGCTCCTCTTCTCCCCTTCTCTATCTCACAACTCCCTCTTCCCTTCCCCAGTGCTCCCAATTTGCTCAGGAGATCTTGTCACTTTACCCTTCTATGGGAGACCATGTATCACTCTCTTACAGTCCTCCTTGTTTCCTAGCTTCTCTGGCGGTGTGGATTGTAGGCTGGTAATCCTTTGCTCTATGTCTAATATCCATATATGAGTGAGTACATACCGTGTTTGTCATTTTGTGACTGGGTTACCTCACTCAGAATGGTTTCTTCTAGTGCCATCCATTTGCCTGCGAATTTCAAGATTCCTTTGTTTTTTTTCCACTGAGTAGTACTACATTGTGTAAATTTACCACATTTTCTGTATCCATTTTTCAGTTGAGGGGCATCTAGGCTGCTCCCAGGTTCTGGCTGCTACAAATAATGCTGGTATGTACATAGCTGAATAGATGTTCTTGTTCTATGAATGTGCATCTTTTGGTTATATGCCTCAGAGTGGAATTGCTGGATCTTGAGGTAGACTAATTCTCATTTTCTTGAGGAACTGCCATACTGATTTCCAAAGAGGCTGTACAAGTTTGCACTCTAATCAGCAGTGGAGGAGTGTTCCCGTTTCTCCACAATCTCTCCAGCATAAGTTGTCGTTGGTATTTTTTATTGTAGCCAATGATAGGAACAAGATGGTATCTCAGAGTTGTTTTGATTTGCATTTCCCTGATGGCTAAGGATGTTGAGCATTTTCTTAAGTGTCTTTCCAGCATTTTAGATTCTTCTATTGAGAATTCTCTATTTAATTCTGTACCTCACATTTTTTACCCAACTTTTTAATTGAATTATTTCATGTTTTGGTTAGTACCTTCTTGAGTTCTTTGTATATTGGAAATCAAGGGCGGTGTCATTCTGTAGCCAGGGGATTCCAGATAGCATAAAAGCAGAGCAAGCAAGCTGAGCTCTACCATGCATCATTACCTCATTGTGTTTTGCTCTTGACTATGTAAATAATGGAGCCAGTTCAAGACTTTACTTTCTGTGATCATGACTATAGTTCATCATAATGGAACCAGTTCTCTGACTTTCCTATGACTGTGACTTTCTTGCAATGAGGGACTATAAGCATGTAACCATGAACCAAACAAACCCTTTCCTCAGTTGCTATTGTCTGAGTGTGTTATCACAGCAACAGGAAAAGAAAACACAAGAGGAACTACTAAGTTTCTTTCCTTCCATGACTTGTATTACATCTTATAATTTATAGATTGTCATGAGATAAAGGTTAGAACAGACAGCAATTTAACTGTAAGACAAGCTAATTGTTCTTTTTATTTGGGAAGGGGACCTAGCCCCCAGGATCACAGATCTGTTATAAAGATTGATTTCCTTTAGTTTTGAGTGAGAAAGGAATCTCACATTTTTGTAGAATTTTGGTGTTGGCAAAATTCTTTGTCCATTTCTTTGATCAGTGGAGAGTACGATTGGAACTTTCTTATGTCTTTTCTTTGAAGCTCTTGACTCTTGCATGTTGAAATAGCACACTATTTCTGCAATTTAAAAAAAATGATAATCTGGTGTTAATGGGATGGCCACAGTATCCTTTTAAAATATTTTCACTCCTGTCAGTGTTCAGCATAGGATCCCAGTAGTACTACAAGTGATGAACAGTGTGGATGATTTACATTCAGTGTTGGCAGACCCCATTCATTCAGCTGCTGGCAGATAACATTGACATAGACAGGATGAATCTTCCTGGAGTAGGCATACACTCTTTGGATATTAGAATCCTGTCTTCTCTGGTTTTAGACTCCAGCAATCACACCAATAACCATCAGGTTGGCAATCTTTTGGTCTCATATTGAAAATCACTCACTCACCTTCCTGCTTCCTAGTTTGCAGAAGGCCTATTGAGGGACTTCCATATTCACGGGTGCCACCGCTCCTCATGAGTATCTTTTCTCACTACTCTCTATAGGTTCTTTCTGTTCTGTCTGTGTGGAGAACTGTCACTGAATCATTGGTACTGGTGGAGATTTGTTCATGCTTTCCTTCACAGCATGCTCCTCAGTCAATTTTCCAGTCATTGATTTTCATTGCAGAATCTAGTGAACGACACAAAAATCCCCAGGAAAGCCAATATAAGTCTTTCATTTCACTGACCATATACTTTGGTCCAGGAAAATATGTTACATTTCAGTTTTAAACACATAATTCTTCTGTTGATTGTCTCAGGGATAATATACATTTAAAAATAATCCCATACAGATGCAGGTGAATTCAAAATTTTTATTTCTAATTTTTACTATTGTGCTTCCATGTTACAGTGTGCATGAAAAGGTCACAAAAAATACAACTTCGTGCAGTGGGCTCTTTCCTTCCATGTTTAAACTTGCAGTGTCAGTATTTCACCTGCTAAGCTATCTCATCGTTCCACCTTGAAGACAATTTTAATGGAATTTGGTAGCAAAACAACAGGGTAGATTAAATGGAGATCTATCTTAGCATTTTCTGGGAAGATTCTGGATAACAGTAACAGAGAAAATTATAGTTCTTGAGTTAGAGGTCAAGAAACCAGCATCTTTGGCAGTGAGTTCCTCAGTTGCTGCATGAATGAAATGGTGGGGTTTGTTTTCAGAGAGAACAGAAATTGCCTGGCGTGTCACTGTTAGGATTTTGTTTGGTATTCAAACAAAAGGAGATATTAAAAAGAAAAAGGAAAAAGTTAGTAGTGTTTAGCATTTCTAGCTGTCTTAGCTAAGAGAAGTCCCTGGTTTAAGAATGAACAAAGAGTGATGGAACAAAACTAGAAGAGAACTGCATTTAGTTCAAGGAATGGTATTGTAGTAGTAGAAGCATAGACCTCGGAATAAGGTAAACCTCACTTAGGTTCTGACTCATTTACTTAGCATAAATGTTAGCAAGTATTTATTGATTACTTAAAGTTTGCCAAGCGCTTTAAGATCATTACCTCATGTAATTTTCTCAATGTCTTTGTTACAGATACTATTCTTCATTTTACAAGGAAAGATGCTCAGGATGACAGACTATGAGCCAAATGCACACAATCGGTATGTGACACAGGCACTTTCAGCGCACGGGTGTGCACTGTTCAGTGTCTCCACATTGATTCCACATGTCTCTAACTAGTAGGGAACCTACAGGTGTATTGTCTCTGAGCATTTTTGATTTCACATCTTTGGAAGATTTTTTACTTGGTCACAATACAGATGTCCTAGCTAGCCATCGTGCACTTTCTGCGGGTGGCCGTCCTTCTCTATTGTTGCCACATTTTAAAACAACTAATCACTTTGTCACTGCTGTTATTATAATTGTAGAGGGAATTAAAAGGAATGAATCAATAAATTATCTAGATGGTAGAAAATTTTAAAGAAAGAGAGAAAATGCATAATTAATTTTAGAGGTCAAAATATTTCTTCTTGCTAGGTAACAAGGAGGATCCTAAGAGGGACACGTAGGGAGTGGGAAAGGAGTGGGGATGGGGGTTATAACATTGAGGGAACTGGATGGCTGAGTTGCAGGGGGGACTGAGTGGGAGAACAAAGAAACAGATAGCTTGATAGAGAGAACCATATGGGGTTAGGGAGAAGCCTGGTGCTAGGGAAATCCCCAGAAATCCACAATGATGACCCCAGGTATGACTGAACAATGGTGGGGAGGGTGCCTGAACTGTCCTTTCCCTGTAATCAAATTGGTGAATACCCCAACTGTATTCATAGAGCCTTCATCCAGTAATTGATAGAAGCAGATGGAGGGAGAATGGTGATTGGAATGGTAAAATGAAATTAAAATAAATAAAAAGGAAATGGAATAACAAAATAGATAAACAAACAAACAAATATGTAATAAAAATGTTTCTTCTTAAAACAACAACAACAAAAATGTGTATAGGTATTTTATCTGCATGTCTTGTGCCTGTGGAGGCCAGAAGTGGGAGTTGACTTCCCCATTAATAGAGTTACAGATGGTTGTGAGCCACTATATAGGTATTGGGAATTTAACCAGGGCTTCTGGAACAACAGACAGTGCCTTTAACTAATGAGTCATGCCTTTGTTTTTAAGAAGATATATGAAAGTACTATCTGATTTATTCATTTATTTTATGTGTTTGACTTCTGTGCTGGTTAATGTTTTGGCAATTTGATATGAACTACAGACACCTGGGAAGACAAGACCTCAGTTGAGAAATTGCCTCCACAGATTGGCAGGTAGGCATATCCATGGGGGCATTTTCTTGATTCTAATGATGGACAACGGCCTAGCCCACTGTGAGTGAATAATTCTGGGTTGAATAAGAAAGGTAGCTGAATATGAACCTGAGAGCAAGCAAGCCAGTAAGCAGTGCTCCCCTATGTTTCCTTCAAATTCCCACAGTGGAGTCCATCTGTGATGGAAAGTGATATGTAAACTGAAACCGTTTCCTCTCCAAATTGATGTTGGTCAGCAACAGAAAACAAACAAGAACAGCTTCTACAAGGATGCCGATTTATGTATGTTCCAGTATTCTACAGTGTAGTTTTTGAAAACTGGCTTTGGTTTTCCCATTTCTCATTTTAACAATGAGAGTTTTGCCACAGGACAAAACAAGGTCATTAATGTAACACTTGACATCTAGCAGTTGGTGGCCTATAGGACCTGACGCCCCTTCCCTCATTCTTCCTATCTCTATGAATTTGGTCTACATTACTATAATACATTGAGAGCACACTGTTTCTACATTGATGGGTTTGCTGTCTATTCACTTGGAAATGGTTATCACCATGGTCTTGCACTGACCTATAGACAGCACATTCCTGATTTGGGTTCTACAAAATGAAGAGTAATTAACATCACATTACTGGGTCAACAATGGAATAAAGTTTTCTATGACAAGACGAAAGTCAAAAGACAGTACCTGTTTCCTTAAACTGCCATTCAAAACAAAAGTTTGTGATAGAAGGAGGTCAGTTGCACACCTAGAGCAAAATGGACCCTAAGTATTAGGAAGATGAGACACTTTAATTGCTGTCAAATTTTGTCAGTGGCTGTCACCTATTCCTGGGTACCATTAGGTCAAATGAGGAAAAAAAATATATCTTCTCAGTTTACTGCTCTTTCGAAGTCAAGAAATATAATAGGTGAAATATGAGTTTCATGATAGAAAATTCAATATCAGAATCTGTCCCTTTTTTTTAGTTTTGAAAGAGAAAAACAACTTTCCTTTTTTGTTTTCTCTCTAAGAAAATGTTTCATATTTAAGCCTTGTCACTATGAAATCATATAATTGCAGCATCAGATAATGGATTTGGAAAAAGATTATTTTAGAAGAAAAGGAAGAAATTTCTTTTCATGTATATTCATCAACATACTCTGCAATTTCACCCACCAATGAATTGAAAAACTTTATTTTTAAAGTGTGTGTGTGTATGTGTCTATGTGTGTCTATGTTTGAGAAGCATACATGCAACAGCACATGTATGGAAATATGTCTATATGTGGACTCGCCTATGTTAGTACAGTATCCTCAAAGGTCAGAAAATGGCAACTGGATTTATAGGTCATTGTGAGAGGCCCAACAAAGAGGTTAGGGACTGAGTTTTCGTCCTCCACATGAACAGTACACACTCCTCATCAAAGAAACAATAAAGTAATTAAGATGTAGCAAGAACTTTTAAAGTGTGTGTGCGTGTGTAATATATCTACAGATCTGCACATGGCATGTGGAAGATAAAGGAGGTAGTCCAATGTCATGCTCTATAACGTACTCTGTCTTTTTCTCTTGAGACAGGGTCTCTCACTGAACTTGAGACTTGTTGTTTTTCATCTAGTCTAATGGCAAGTAGCCCAGCAACACTCTCGTGCCTGTCTCCTTGAAATCCAAACTCAGATTCTCATACTTGTGTAGCAGATGCCCTTATTTACCACGTCATCTCTCCAGCCCCAAGCTAGGGTGAGAATTTTGTAGCAGAACAAGTACAAATTTCTAACAGACATAAAGGAAGCTCAATTGTAGTGTCAAGAAGAAGGATATAAATAATGACCACAATATGACAGTACTTTCCACTAGCCAATATACCGGTAATGTTGTATGTGGTGATATATTATTTATGATTTATTAAAGATTGCCTGATGATTCAGAAAGCAATGTCAGCCACAAGCCATAGAAGTGGGGCACACACCTTTAGTCCCAGGACTCAGGATTAAGAGGCAGATAGATCTCTATTAGTTCAAGGCCACTGTGAGCTACACAAAATTGATTTAGTTCTGAAGAAAAACAGCTCACACAAAGATGATCTCAGGATTTGGGATCACATACATACCTTTAATCCCAGGACTCACAAGAGATATTTAAGACAGGAACAAGGTCTCAGAGCCAGTAACTAATTCTCCAGCCACATTGAGGAAGGCATTAGTCTCAGGATTCTCTCCAGCCATGCTGAAGAGAGGAAGCAGTCTGAGGCTTGGTGAAGAGCTCCTGTGTTATCTCATTCAGCCTGAGTTAGAGGTAAGAGCTAGTGGCTGACTGCTTTGCTTTTCTGATATTCAGGCAAGCTTTAAAAATTGTAACTAATATATCAGCACAGTTTTAAAAGTTATGAAGGATGTGGAGTAAGAGAACTCACCCTCTTCTTGTGAGACTATGCTGTCTTGGGAAAACAGATTGTTGTTGTTTAGATTAAAAGGCAAATATAAGCACCCAGAGAGCTGTCTTTGTTCAAAATCCCAGAAGTGAATGAAAGAGTTTTAGAATTGGAGAATACCTGATATCTAGAAAAAAAACTCTGCTCTGTGTATTTCTTTCTCCCTTCTGCTTCTTAATGTGACCCCCAGTTCTCAGTGTGAAAAGATCTCCCCCTTCAAAAATAAATACATAAATAAATTAAAATGACTGTGGCTCAGAAAGATCAATACATTGGCTAGAGGCTTAAATGTACTCATATGCATAAAACAGTCAGTAGGATTAACTCCATATAACTATCAAGACAAGTGATGACATGTAACTCTTCATTGCAGACAGTTTGTATTCTTGGAAGAATCAGGAAAGAGTATCTTCCTTGCTTCACAATCACAATAGCCATGGGCACAGAGAGACATTTGTGCTTGCTCCTCATTTTTGGTTCTCATTTCTTTGATTCTATAGGAATGTATAGTGTGTTTGCATGTTTGTATGAGTGTGTGGACATGTGTGTGCTTGAGGTAGCAGAGGCTGTCAGATGTCTTCCAGTGAGTGATCTCCACCATATATATATATATATATATATATATATATATATGTTTTTACGAGACAGGTTTCTCTGTATTGTTTTGGAGGCTGTCGGTCCAGCCCAGCCTTGAACTCACAGAGAACCGCCTGCCTCTGCCTCCTGAGTGCTGGGATTAAAGGCGTGTACCACCACTGCCCGGCTCCACCTTATATATTGGGGTAGTGTCATTTATTTGAACCAAGTAAGATAAGCTACTCTAGCTTTTCAGCTGCCTCACAGATCCCTTCTCCCTTCCTCTCAAGTACTGAGATTGCAGGTGGACCAATGCCTGTTAGACATTTGCGTAGGTGTTTGTGATGGAATCCAAAGTCTTGAGGGGTAAGTAATTTCTCCATTGAGCATTTCCACAATTAATGACCCTAATTCCCAATGTGAGTTATGACTCCTTATTTCAAACGAAATAAACATGGTTTAGATAGCCCTAAGAAAATTAAAACTTTTGTTTGGAAAATGTTGTGGTGGTATCTTAGTTAGTGTTTTTATTGCTATGAAGAGACACTATGGCCACAGCAACTCTTATAAAGGAAAATATTTAATTGGGACTGGCTTATAGTTTCAGAGGTTTAGTCCATTATCATCATGGCAGGAAGCATGGTGGCATGCAGGCAGACATGGTGTTGGAGAAGGAGCTGAGAGAGTTCTCCATCTTGATCCTCAAGCAACAGAAGGAGACTATACACTGCATTGAGCATTTAAGACATCAAAGCCTGCCCCTGAAGTAACACAATTACTCCAACAAGGCCATACCTCCTAAGAGAACTGTTCCCTACGGGACAAGCATTCAAGCACATGAGACTATGGGGCCATCTCTATTCAAACCACCACATGTGTTTACTGTTGCTTGCCAGCTAAAGAAGATCCATAATCATCCAGAGATAGGCCTCTGAGCATACCTGTGGTGTGTTATCCTGACTATAGTAACTGAAATGGGAAGAGCTACTCACTGTGAGTAGCATTTTTCCAAACTGGGTCCCTGGGCTGTGTAGGTGGAGACAGGGAACATTAATTATTCTAATCTTCCTGAGCTTGGAAGAGATGTGACCAGTTACCCTTGAGCTGTGCAACATAATAACCCCCGTTTCCCCCTTAAGTTGCTCTTGTCAGATCGTTTTATCACAGAAGCTAAGGCAAGTATAGAGTGGTCCAAAGAATGGACCAAAAGTCTGAAACTTGGATGATCTCAACTTCACAAATGACAAGGTCACTTGGAAACTTCAGGGAACAGGAATGGATGGTTTTTATAGGACACCATCATTTAACTAGAAAACTAGAACTTCACTTCATAAAAATGATGAGTCCTTAAGAGGGACATTTAAGTGAGAGGACATTTGCATTCTCTCCTGTTGACCAGGTCTTTCTGAGTCTGGTTGCCTCACTTCTTAATTAGTGATTGATGTGGTAGGGCTGAGCGCTTTGTGGGTGGTGCCATCCCTAGGCTTGTGGCCCTGGGTTTTATTGAAAAAAAAAAAAAGACTGAGCAAGTCATGGGTAGCAAGCTAGCAAGCAACAACTCTCCATGGCCTCTTCATCAGCTCCAGCCTCCAGGACCCTGCCTTGTTTTAGTTCTTGTCCTGGCTTCCTTCAGTGATGACTGTAGTGTGGAAATGTAAGCCCAATAAACCCTGTACTCTCCATGCTTTTTGATCATAGTGTTTTGTTTTAGCAATAGAATCCCTAACTAAGACATGGATCATGTCTATAATTTCAGCACTTAAGGAGGCTGAGAAATGAGGATCACCTCAAGTTTAAGGCCAGCCTGAGCCACATGGCAAGACTCTGTCTCAAAAGACCTAGAGAAAAAAGAACTATATTGCTTTCCCTGTCTGTAATTGCAAGCCTGGGGAACTCCCAGCAGTACAAACAGCTCTGCTTTGAAAGGACACAATTTCTGTAGACATTCATTTGCAATAGAGGAACAGACATTGCCAGAACCCAGTTAAAATATAAAGAAAGGTAGTAGATTCATGGTCATCATGGAAAGCCCTTGAAAAGATAGTAACACACACTAGAAGTTTTCCTTAGACTAAACGAACAGGTAACATTTTATTCATTAAATGGATGTTTATATTAGTGAATGCTTCTTTTGCTACATTTTGTTGTATCTTACTTGTCTTTTAACTTTGCAAGAAGTTCCTTTGTCTCTACTGAGCAAAAAAAATTACATGGTTTGGTGGACTTAGGTAGAGTATGCCACAAGATCCAGTGAAATATGGTTAATAGCAGTTTGGAATACAGAGGTACCATAACACAAAATGAGTATCTCCTTCAGAATTCTCTTCCAATAGCAGAGTCAATGGGATAGTTCCCAGTTTCAAGAAAGCCTGTCTTCTCTGCCCACAGTTTGGGATAATAAACACTTTTCCACTTAGAAATGGGAGACACATGCAGTTCATTTTCAGACTAGTGGCTGTATTTTATGGTAAAATTATCTTCTAAAATATAAACACCTCATTTTTTATTAAAGTACTGTGTAATTTTTATTGTCCCATAAATGCTGGATGAGATGATAGCCAAATTGGTTGTCATTTTAGCTTGTGGGAAGCATTATCAAGATTTCTCATGGTAAGTTTCTTAAAGAAATGATGAATTATTATAGACTTTTGATGGTTAACTTTGTAATCCCTGGAAGCCACGGTCAAAATGTGGCCAAAGCATCTAGCCATCTGACTGAAATCAATTCACTTGGTGCAGGAGTAGAAAAGGGGGAAATAAATTGTTCTGTTTTTGAAAATTCTGGCTTAATTTATAAAATGAAAGAAGATTTATTTTATTTTATAAAATTTGTGAACTGAAATATTTTTATGTGCAATTTACCCAGAAGCAAAGAAGGCATCTTCTAATCCAGATATGTCCACATAAGCCAAGGCAGGATCCTGATAGTCTCTGTGAGATGAAACAATTGGATTGCACCTAAGTAACATTGTCTTTCTTTTTTCTTTTATTTATTTAAATTAGAAACAACCTTTCTTCATATGTCAATCCCAGCTCACTCTCCCTCCCCTCCTCCCCCACCCTCCCCACCAGGTCTCCCAGTCCCCCAGCCAATCTCTACTCCATTCCCCAGGGAGAGTGAGCCCTCCATGGGGGGTGTCCATAGTCTGTCATTTCATCCAGGGCAGGGCCTAGGCCCTCCCACAAGAGTGCAGGCTGAGAGAGCATCTCTCATTGTGGGATGGGCACCCAAAGTCCATTTGTATGTCAGGGATAAATACTGATCTGCTACCCAAGGCCCCATAGATTGCCTAGGCCTCCTCACTGATACCCCTTGTAGGGAGTCTGGATCAGTCCCATGCTGTCCTCCCAGCCATCAGTCTGGGGTTCAAGAGCTCCCCCTTGTTCAGGTCAGCTGTTTCTGGGGGTTAAACCAGCCCAATCTTGATTCCTTTGTTCATCAGTCCTCCCTGTCTGTCACTGGGTTCCAGTGGACATCTGCCTCTGCTTCCATCAGTCCTAAGTAGTATTTTCTAAGCATGGTCCTTGATGCCCTTAACAATGCCACATACTGGTGGGTGGAAAGATGCAAAATCATAAAGCGAAGGCAGGCTGTTGAAGTCTATCATGATAAATCCCAGAATATGGGCTAGTGGTAAGAGGAAGCTATCCAAGCTTAAAATGATATAGTGTGGAACACAGATGGGGAAAGAGAAAGAAGGACAAAGTTCTGAAATAAAGATGTTTAAGAATGTCTCCTTGGAACTCCACTTTCCTTCATACAATAAGTAAATATAACAACATAGAAAACATATTAGAAAAAAGTATTTCATATTTTACCAGGCAAGCATGTGTTTTTCCCTTCAGTTAGCTGTGGTGATATTTTGTTTGTTTTCTAATAAATAAAGCTTGTTTGGAGATCAGAGTGCCTAGCTAGCCAGTAGTTAGCCATAGAGTTCAGGCAATGAACTACCTAGGAGAAGGAAACAGGAAATGATATGGCTGGATGGAGAGAGGAAGTGATAAGGCAGGGAGGAGACAGGAGCTTCCTCTCTTTTCACTGAGGAGTTAGTGAGGTAAGGCATGACTGTGGCTTGCTCCATTGTCTTGCAGATCTTTCAGCATTTACCTCTATACCTGACTCTGGATTTTTATTATTAAGACCAATTAGAACTCATGCAGCAGGTAGCTACAGACTGATTTTGAAAGACTAGCTTACTTCCAGTGTTCTTATTCCTAAGGTTTAGAGAAACCTGACTTCATATGCTTAGGATGATATAAAATAGGAAGCAATTCACATGGTGTTTAAAGCAGAATTCGCCTATGTGTGTGCTTACTCATGTTACCTTGTTTTTTCTTTTCTGTTCTTATATTTGCTAACATGTAGAGTTGCTATCATTTTGAATAGGTTTTTAGGATCAAATAATGTTTTTTGTCAACAAGTGACTGTGTTCTAGTCAAATATCATATCCCATGACCTTCCACTGTGACTGACACAGGAATCAGCAATGCAGCATAATCCAAGCTGCTGTGACAGAACCTCACTAAAACTAGAGACTTCATATTTTTGCCTGTCATGAATACAGAAACAAGAGCTACCTGCTGGATACATCAAAAGAGACTTTACCTGAAGACAATGCTGACTCGAGCCTGTTTATACTAGAGAGAGAAATGGGCACATTTAAAATAAACAGATTTATTTTAGGAATGTACTCTTCATATTATTTATTTCTGAAGTATATGAGCCTCATCTATCTGTCGCTTAGTTCATAATGTTTGAATTCCCTGCTCTTAATGTGAGGAGAACCTTCTGTATCTTTTCATTATATCTGTGGGGAAAAATGACAATTTCTGAGACCAGGACCTGGGTGTTAAACCTTTCCTAGAGTCTATCACCCTCAAAGTAAGTTCTCATTCCTACGAGGCCAAGAAAAAAAAGCTTTTGCCACATCCATAGAAACATCATACTTCTAAACATCATCCAAAAATCCCCTAAAGTACTCTGATCAATGTTCAACTAACACACAAAACAATCTGTTTTCCCTCGCTGAACATTCTGTAGCCAGATTCCCTCAAAAATGGTACCTCTGTGGGCCATTCTATTCTGCTGCTTTAGTTATTGAGCCTATGATGTGGATTTGTTAGCACCAAATCCATCTTCATATTGTAATCATTGTTGTGATGAATGGGATCTCAGAGACTATCGAGTGAGGCTTTGTTGGGCCCAAGGGAGTTGTCATTACATCAAAACCAAAACTAAATTCAAGAATGAAAAGAATAAAACTTCCTTTCACTGCAGAAATGCATGCCAACATATAAGATACAGATTCAGGTATCTCCACAATTCAAATTCAAACTTCAGGCCTCCCTTCTCATAATACCAACATCCTAAATGAATGTGCTTCACTGATATCAGACCTTAACACTACTGTCTTGCAGCAAAATCCCACAGTCCTGTGCTTTCTGTGGAATGGTCTGACACTTGATTTCTATTCTGTGTTCTATTTTAAGGATATATACTGTCCTACTTAGGGTTTCTGCGGTTGTGAAGAGACCATTACCAAGACAACTCTTATAAAAGAAAATATTTAACTGGGATTAGCTCACAATTCAGAGGTTTAGTCAATTATCATCATGGTGGGAAGCATGGTAATGTGCAGGCAGACACAGTGCTGTAGAGGTAGCTGAGAGTTCTACATCCAGATCAGCAGGGACCAGGAAGAAAAGGAGACACTTGGCCTGGCTTGAGCATATGAGACCTCAGAGCATACCCTTAGTGACACACTTTCTCCAACCAAGCCACAGCTACTCCAATAAGACCCCATTTCCTAATAGTGGCACTCCCTATGGGCCTATGAGGTTGATTTTCATTCAAGCCATCACATATCCTTTAAGGTACTGGAAGGATCAATGTGCATTCTGCTAATTCGGTAGCATTTGTGAGAAGCAGGAGTGTAAAATATTGAAGACAAGAAATAACCATAAATTCTGAAGAATTTGTCACTTGTATTTATTTACCCACTTAAAAAACAGCAGTATTTACTGTTAGATGTCACCAAATAATATCTCAGAACAAATTTTATATTTGATATGTTAAGTTTAAGGTCTAATTTCCTATAAAAATATTTGAAGTTCTTGTGATGTATTCTTAGGAAAAAGTGTGCTTGCCCCAATAATGGGTGAAGTCACATGGAGACTACATTCCTTGGTCTATCTTGCTTCTCATTTTACTAAAAGCAAAATATCTAGAGTAGAAGGGAGGTCCCAAGCCACTGCCTAAACCACCACTTGCTACTCACTGACCTAAATCAATTCTATTAACCGACCTTCCAGTTTTCAGTCAGTCTCTGATGATGCATTTAAAAATATATCAGATTCACAAAAATGTCTGTAGGAATAACCAGACCCCATTCTCTCAGTACTTATCTCAGTAAGTTATGACCATAGTACAAAGGCAGAGGACATGGGTTAGTGGATAAAACACTTGCTATGAAAACCTGAACACCCATGAATGCCTACAATCCATGTAAAGCAGGATGCAGGAGCATGTATTTAACCACAGTGTTTCTGTGTAGAGATGGAGGCAGAGACAGGAGAATTGCTATGATGTTATATGCAATAGTAAACAATAAACAAAGAAAGAGGTATTGTCTTAAGGTAAAAGGTTAATACCACACCTAAAGATGTCCTCTGACCTCTACACATTCATCAGCACATGTGTGGGCCTGAAAGAACACTCACATACACCCATACATCATACGTAAATACCTGCACACATATTTAAAGGGAAAAAAGAGAGAAAACTATACAACATCAACCCCACAATCTTACCATGTTTTTGTAAATACTTCTAACAAATATTTTACAAGTCAAGCTGGAAATTACTGCCTTTCCATATGCTATACATGCTAACATTAAACATACCAGAAGACATCAGAATACTTAAAATGTGCTTACAAGGATGAATGTAACAACCAAGCAAGAATACACGAAAAACCCATGGATTCTGTCAACTCTAACATTTTTCTGTTGGAATTTTATTTTTTATTTTTATTCATTTATTTATTTATTTTTGGTTTTTTGAGACAGGATTTCTCTGTGTAGCTTAGAAACCTATCCTGGCACTTACTCTGCAGACCAGAGATCTGCCTACCTCTGCCTTCCAAGTGCTGGGATTAAAGGCGTGTGCCATCAATGCCCGGCTGGAATTTTATTTTTACTTATTTGTTTATTTTTATTTATTTATTATGTTTTTGTAGTACAAGGACAATTTTGTTAGAGCTTACAAGAAAAACCATCTAGTGGACAAGATGTAAAACCTGGAAGTGGAGAATGGAGCAGAGATGACAAAAACAAACAAACAAACAACAACAACAACAAATTCCATGCCAAAAATTCAGACACATGGCCAACAAGCAGAAAATATATTGATTTTTGTATTAGATGTGCTGACTTCATTTTTTTGTCTACACCCATAGTTGAAGGAAAGACTATATGTAAACTATTGTTCAGTGGGGGAGAAAGTGAAACAATTTTATTATTGAAACTTTTGGACCTTCTGAATTCTACATCTGGACTTCCTGGTGACATGTGTCTTCTATGATACTATTAAAAACAAAAACAAACAAACAAACAAAAAACCAAAAAAGACTTCTTGCTATAAAAATTAGGACAAATAAGATGCAAACAGATATTTTTCTTTTTAAATAAATACTTTGTTGTATTTATTTATTTATTTGTGTTTGTGTGGGTAGATAAGAATGCCATGGTATACATGTGGAAGTCAGAGGGAAACCCATAGAAGTCATTTCTCTCTTGCTGAGAAAGAATATCTATTTATGAAAAATAATGTTTGAAGTAAAAAATAAAGGTAGGATAGCTTATATAAAAAATCCATGAGAATTATTTTGTAATGGTACAATGATCAGAAACATTTTGCCTAAAAGTGTGGATCTCTCTCAGTAAGTATTAAGACAGCAAGCCATTTCAAGTTGATTATGGCACAAAAATTGGCTTTAGGGTTCCTTGGCTTCATGTTGAGTGTGCTATATGGCTCATTTCTTGAGTAATGAAAATAACAGCAACAACAGCTACTGTGAGAGTACTTGTCCAGTGCCCGGCACAGAAAGAATCCAGTGAGAATAGTGTCATAATTATTTCCAGCACTGTGTTTAAGTTCTTGGAATCTGAGTTCTCATCATGAGATAATGGGATCTTCAATATGTAACCAGCTGTATCACATACATTATTCAGGTCATATTTTGCTTTTCAGAAATGTCGCCTTTCTGTGGAACGTGATGAGAAACAAACAGAGGATGTTACGACTTCATATTAAAATTTTTTGACTCCAACATTAGTCAGAATAAGGTAGGAAATACAGGCCACTGGTTGGTAAGGTACAAAACTGAGCAGGTAAATGAGCATTGTCACTAAGGGCAGAACAAAAGTACAATGATAGCCATGAAGTCAATAAGAAGGTCACAGTGTCCTTCAAAAGACTTGCATGCTCAGATCTGTAATGTTTCTGGTCTGACATGTGCAGAAGGAGAGGCTCTTGATTCTTTGTTTACTTAGCTAGTAGATATTACCAAAGGGACTTCTAGACCCCAAACACTGTCTCTATGGTATGTCAGTCAGTGTAATGAGGAACACATTTAAAAAAAAACTACAGAATTTCAGACCCACTCTAATGGTTTGCCCCTCAGCCTCACTCTGCATCCCAACAGTATTAACAAAATTAATCTTCCTTATGGGTACATTCTTAATATGATGATTTGATGACCATGCCTGGGGTTATTGTTGCATACACTGTTTTAATAAAAGAATTTCCCTTTTTGCTCCCCCATATAGAGTATAACATGTATCCATTTGCATGACAATGCCATAAAATAGATAAAAAGTAACCATTTGTTTAGCTTTGAATTATTAACATTTTCTTCTTTATATGATACAATGTACTTGTCTATGGTTTACTGATCTCAGTTGGGTTCACTTGTCTCTTTGCAATCAGTAGCAGTGAGGTTTAGTGGGGTGACTCTCCTATGTGGACTGTTCACATGCATGAAAAGTAGAGAACCAGCTGTCAGTATCTAAACTAAATGACTTCATATTATGGTTTGAAAATGAAATTGTTCTATCTTAGGGTTTCTATTGCAGTGATGAAATATCAAGACCCAAATAGCTTGGGGAGGAAAGGGCTTATTTGGCTTCCACTTGAATAGCCCTGTTTATCATTGAAGGAGTCAGGATAGGAACTCAATCATGGAAGGATCCTGGAGACAGAAGCTGAAGCAGAGTCACTGAGGTTGCTGGCTACTGGGTTGTTCTCATAGCTTTCTCACCCTGCTTTCTTGTAGAACCTAGGAACACCAGCCCAGGGATGGCGCCATCTGCAATGAACTGGACCCTCTCCCATCAATAACTAATTAAGAAACTATCTTTTAAGAAAATATCTTAAAGATGGATCTTACAGAGGCATTTTTTTCAAGTAAGTTTACCTCCTTTCTGATAACTATATTCGTGTGTCAAGCCAGCACACTCCCAAAGGACTCATGTGTTGAGCGTTTGGCTCCCATTTAGTGGTGTTATTTTGGAGGAGGTGTCACCTGACTGAAAGGAGTAGGTATGGGTCCTGGGTCATATCTTGTTTCTAGCCCTTTCTGTCTCACTATGTTTCTTATCTGCCCATTAATAGAAGTCGGGAGCAAGACAGTCCTGGTCTATAAGTAATTAGTTGGAATTACAGGCTCCAAGAGAACAGACAAACTCACTATCTGACAAAGTCGTATATGTGTGTGTGTGTGTAAAGTTTCTACATGGTGAATTCAGGAGCTTTATTCAGAAACTAAGAATTTTAAAAAAGCATAAGTCTGTGTTCATTTTTAAATGACCCATTCTTTATCTCACCTTAAATTTTTGTCAGATCTATTTCCATTTGGTGTTTTTTCCTAAACCTGCATTCTTCCATCATTTCCCTTAGCCATTTGAAATCTTTTCCATGTGTCCCATTCAACCAACCATGATAGCCATAACCTCATTCCTAACACTCATCAGGCTCTTTCTCTGCTTAGAAAAGCTTTAGGCTAGAATGTGAGCAACCCATTTTATTGGTTTCTTCCCTGATGTACCTCTTTGTCCATAGAGCTGTGTTTTTATCTCTCTTTTGGTTTCTTGCTCTTCCATTGTTCAGTCATCTTTCTTACAAACATGAAAGTTATTGGTTCAGAACAACTTTGGTGGATATCAAATTTCTAGAACCCTAGGCCACTCTGTCAACACCATTAGAGTCAAGATTGACTCTGCCGTTTTCACAGAACCCAACAACATCATGAAGGTAGTAGCTCTCCACTAGTACATACTCCTGTAGCCAAGATGCTGTGTTTAAGGGCTTGAGCCCATGTGACCACGAACTGAATTCTGAACCTTGAATCAGAATAAAGCTTTTTCTTTAAGTTGTTTCTTTAAGTTGAAAGGTATTTGCGACAGTGGTAAGAAGAGTAACTAGTATTCTCATTTGCAATGACCCGATATATTTGCCTCTGTCCCACCAGTCCCTTCCTTCAATATGCCAGTCTGATCCTGTCCAACTGCCTATGGTTTTGGCAGACAGCAAGAGAGAAGGTACACACACTATTAGTTCTAGAGTCCTCTTGTTAACATTGTGCTGATAATTACTAGTCAAAAAAACTCAATCTGGTTAAAAAATAAGGTGATAAATGCAAATCAAAACCATACTGAGCTAACGCGCAGACCAGACAGGTTGACTATCATAAAAACCCAAACTGAGAATAATGAGTTTGGGCAATGATGTGAAGAAACCACAGTGCTAATGCTTTGCTGATGAAAACATGAGAAGCTGTGGCATTGTTTAGAGGATTCCTCAAAAATTTCAGCATTGAATTACCATAAAATTCAGCTATTTCCAGGACATGCATCTTTGGGTCAAAGCAATAACACAAAATCTATCACTATTTTTGCAACTAATATAACTGTTATTAACTAACATTTAAGATATGTGCTAAGTTTTCTTCAAATGAGATTCCAATTGTTACAAATCTCCCTTATGAATGGAATTATTAATTAAAAGAATTGCACAGGAAATTTTAATAAGTTAAAATAATTAATGATGCCTCTGTGTAAATATTGTACAGATGTTTTGACTTTGAGTTCTGAAAGAATTTTCATTACTTAGAAAATTGGAACTAGCACAGAGTACGAAGGCAGTGATGAGAAACAGCTTATAATTTTAATTAATATTTAAAATATCCTTGTGAATTAAAAGCACAATAGAATGGCATCTAACAAGTATTGCTATGGCAACAAATTCAGATGTCTACTTTCTATATCTACTAAAATTGTATTAATATTTCAATACCTTGCTCTTCTAGGTTATCATAATGGTAATTGTTTAGTTGTATAGGAAAACTAATAACATTTTAATTTTATCACTATAATTTAAGTTTGTTACAGTAAATAGTATTTTCTATTGTGAGAGATTTGTGGTCTCTCAGTATTCTTCTTCTTAATCTCTCTCTGATGTTCTCTCTCTCTGTCTCAGTGAATATAATTTTATTTTTACTCGTCATGAAAAGTATCAGGATTTTTATGACATTTTCACCCATACATAGTTCTGTTTGACCCCTCCTCACCTACTTCCATCCATCTCCCTACTCTTCTCATTCATTTTGTTTATAGTTTATTTATTTTTTAAATTTTATTTTATATTCCATAATAGTTCTCTCTCCTCCCTGTCCTCCCATCACCCTCTCCTCCCATGAGGATTAAACAAAGTCTGGCAAGTAGATTAGAGCAGGGCTAAAATCCTCTTCCGTGCATTTAGGCTGAGCATAGCATCCTACCAACTATGAACACCCAATTTTTGAAAAAGAAGTCAAAATGGTACAATGAAAAAGGAGAATATCTTTAACAAATGGCGCTGCCATAACTGGATGTCAACATGTAGAAGATTGCAAATAGATCCATATCTATTGCTATGCACAAAACTTAAATCCAAGTGGATCAAAGAAGACATCAATATAAATACAATTACACTGAACCTGATAGAAGAGAAAGTGTGAAGTAGCCTTGAACACATTGGCACAGAAGACCATTTCCTAAATATAACACCAGTAGCACAGACACTGAAAGCAACAATCAATAAATGGGACCTCCTGAAACTGAAAACCTTCTGTAAGGCAAAGGATACTGTCAATAAGACAAAATGACAGTCTACAGAATGGGAAAAGATCTTCACCAACCCCATATCTGACAGAGGACTCATCTCCAAAATATATAAAGAGTTCAAGACATTTAAGGAAGTGATCAACAGTCTTAATTATCAGGGAAATGCAAATCAAAATGACTCTGAGATACCATCTTACACCTGTCTGAATTGCTAAGAACAAAAATACCGAGGACAGATTATGTTGGAGAGTCAGGGGAACACTCCTCCACTGCTGGTGGGAGTGAAAACTTGCACAGCCACTTTAGAAATCAATTTGGCAGTTTATAAGAAAATTGGAAATCAATCTACCACAAGTCCCAGTGATACCACTCTTGGACATATACCCAAAAAATGCTAAATCATATTATAAGGAAACTTGCTCAACAATGTTCCTAGCATTTATAATAGCCAGAACCTAGAAATAACCTAGCTGCTCCTCAACTGAAGAATGGATAAGGAAAATGTGATACATTTACACACTGGAGTACTACTCACTTGTAAAAAATGATGACTTCATGAAATTTTCAGATAACTGGATAGAACTATAGTGAGGTAAGCCAGACTCAGAAAGACAAGCACAGTATATATGCATTCATTAAGTGGATATTAGATGTAAAACAAGAGATAACTATATTAAAATCTACAGCTCCAGAGAAGCTAGATAACAAAGAGCACCCTAGGAGGGACACATGGATCACCACGGGAAGAGAAATTAGATGATACATACAGGGCAAACTGGGAACATGTGGTGGTAAGGGGAAGGGGAGGGGATGAGAACAGGAGGGACTGAGATGGCCTAGGTGGGTTGGGATGCAGTGGAAGAGCAATGAAAAAGATATCTTAATAGAGAGAGCCACTATGGGTTTAAAGAGAAACCTGGTGCTAGGGTAGCTCCTAAAAACCCCATGGGGGACCCCAACTAAGACTCCTAACAATAGTAGAGAAGATGCCTGACCTGGCCTACCTCTGTAATTGGACTGATGAATACCCCAATTTTCATCGCAGAGCCCTCATTCAGTAATTGATAGAACCAGACACAGTTATCCACAACCAAGAACCAGGACAAGCTCTTGGAGTACAGGCAAAGAGAGAGAGAGGAGGGAATACATGAGTAAGGGAGGTCAAGATCATGATGGAGAAATCTACAGAGACAACTGAACAAATTTTGTGGAAACTCATGAACTCTAGACCTACAACTGTGGAGACTCCATTGGACTGAACTAGGCCCTCCATATTTTGGAGACAGTTGTAAAGCTTGGACTATCAAAGGGACCCCTGGCAATAGGACCATGGTATAAATCTGGTACATGAACTAGTTTATTGGAACCCATTCTGTAGGGTGAGATGTCATGCTCAGTGGCAATTAGTACTACAATATAATCCAGGTTCATGAGCTAGCTTGTTGGAGGCCACTCCCTATGGTGGGATGCCATGACCAGTCTTAATGCATGGGAGAGGGATAGAGCCCTGCCCCAACCAATTGTGCTGTACTATGTTGGCCCCTAATGGGAGTCGAAATCCTGGAATCCAGTTGAAAAGAGGGAGAAGTGATGAACAAAGGGGTCAAGACCATGCTGAGGTGTAGGGGAGAGTTCACATACCCAAGATACTGATGACCCCTTTTGGGCATGGATAGGGGTTCGTGGGACAGGCGAGAGATAAAAGGGAAAAGAGAAAGTAGATCTCTCTCTTGGATGCTGGCCATGTTTCGGAGAGCTTCCCAGCTTCCCAGTATCTCATGTAAGTTACTTCTCTTTATCTGAATAAATATCCTTGTTTTCCCATTGCATTGTTTCTTTTTCACTGAGAAAATCCAAAGAAACAGCTGACCTGAACAAGTGAAAGCTCATGGACTCCAGTCTGACAGCTGGGGAATCAACATGGGACTGAACCAGGCCCCCTGGACGTGGGTGTCACCTAGGAGACCTGGGCAGTCTATAAGGCCTCTGGCAGTGGAACCAGTATTTATCCGTAGTGCA
Source organism: Mesocricetus auratus (assembly GCF_017639785.1). Classification (NCBI taxonomy): domain Eukaryota; kingdom Metazoa; phylum Chordata; class Mammalia; order Rodentia; family Cricetidae; genus Mesocricetus; species Mesocricetus auratus. The sequence continues at coordinate 21,178,278 of NW_024429191.1, forward strand.
CGAATGGACTTTGGGAGCACATTCCCCATGGAGGGATACTCTTTTAGCCTAGATACATGGGGGATGGACTAGGGTTTGCCCCAAAAGACTTGACAGACTTTGATGATCCCTCATGGAAGGCCTCACCCTCCCTAGGGAGTGGATGGGGTATAGGATGGGAGGCTGACTGGGAGACTTGGGAGGATGGGATGGAGAGGGGACTGAGATTGATATGTAAAATGAGATTGTTTCCAATTTAAACAAAATTTATAAAAAAGAAATAAAAATATTAAATATAGAAAGGTCAAAAAAAAAGAAGGAAAGAAAGGATTATAGAACAGAGAAAGATAAAAGCCCAGAGGCAAAAGACACATGGGATAATTTAAGTTAAGAAAAGCTGTCTTGAAATAAGTTAAGCCAAGGCCAGGCATTAATAAGAAAGAATAAGTCTCCATGTATTTATTTGGGAGCTGGGTGGCAGGCCCACAAAAGGTAAAACAACAACAACAACAACAACAACAAACCAACCAACTACAGGACAGAAACTCATTGAATGTGGAGAAGTTGAATTAGTGCCTTCATAGAGCCTTCATCTCTATGGGCTAGCTTCTTTTGTACAGGAAGATACTTTGCACATTACAAAGGTAGAAACACAAACATAAACCCAGTTACAATCCATTGACTGACAATGATTTCCAGCCTCCAAGATATGCTAGCATAATAGTGCCACAAACCTTGTGAGATGAATATGTGATTTGACTTAAGGCCTACTCCATAAGATGGAACCCATACCTGACCCTGCTTAGGTGACCAAGAATGAGTCTAGATAGCCCAGGGACCTAGGGTAAAACTAAATGATGCTGGTTTAAAAAACAAACTAGCAAACAAATAAAATAAAATAGCTGCTAATGACATTCTGTCATATTTATAGACCATCTTCAGAGATGCTTCCTTCTGGAGCAGATGGGAACAAATAGAGATGCTCAACCAGACATTATACAGAGAGTGAAAGAGCTTGGAACATTGAGCCCTAAGATGTCTCTATCAAATCCCTTCCCTCATGTCTCAAGGAACCCCATAGAAGAGGAGTCAAAAGACTGTAAGAGACAGAGGGGATGGAGAGCACCAAGCAAACAAGGTCCTTTAAATAAACATGCTCAAAGTTCATATCAACTCACAAAGACTGAAGTAGCAAGTACAGGGCCTACAAGGGTCTGTACCATGTCCTCTGCTCATGCAACATGGTTTGTAGTTTAGTGTTTTTATGTGATTTCTGAGTATGGGAATGAGTGAGTCTCTGATTCTTGTGCCTTCTCTTGGGCTCTTTTCCTTCTGTTTGTCTTGTCCAATTATGAAATGTTAGTATTTGTGTTCTCTTATTACATTTTATTATTATCCCTTAGAAGCCCTTATATTTTCTAATGAGAGGCAAAAAGAGGGTAGATCTAAATAAGAGGGGAGATAGGGGAGAAACCAGGAAGAGATATGGAGAGAAAAAAGTAATCATGATATATTATGTGAGAAAAAAATCTATTTTTATTAATAGAGAAAAATCAAACCAAAACAAAAATTGTAAGTAAATCCAATTTCATCTGAAAAACTTGAGTCAAAATTCTCATTGTAAATTCTTCAAAACTCAGTTATTTCATGTGCATAATAGTTCTTAACTCTAGAAAAAGTTTGGAATGTGTATAGTTATATTGACAAATTTTATTTCTGAATAAAGGTCCAGATTTGTTGTAGTTGTTGATTTTCTAAACAGACAGTTTGAGTCTGACTGCACATGTTCAGAATGAGACTTAGGCCTATAATCCCTACATACAAGAGGAAGAGGCAGGAGCATCATGAATTTGGAGGTTAACCTGGGCTATAAAGCAAATACCCTCCTTTAAAAGAGAGTCATACCAATTGTAGAGTTCTAACACTAAGAATTCTTACATGTAGATAATATTTTGAATGCTAATTGTTTTAAGTGGACTACTATTGAGTTTATTAAAACATCATTTACTACATATGATGCACTGAATTTTCACAAATTTATGGTGAGGGCCCTTTAACACTGGAAATATCTGAGAGCTGTCATCCATCGAGTTTTAGATAGATACCTTAAACATATTCTAATTTAAGAACTCCTGATAGAGGAGAGGCAATTTTCAAGTAATTGATACAATTGATACATAAAAATGTAAGTCTTAGGTAATAAAGAAAGAACTGAGATTTCAATTACTGAAAATATTTCCTGATACAATTAAAATTGAAAATTATGCCAGTGAGTAAAAACAAACATGGAATATGAGGGCATTTTTTTCTTTACTGGTAAGAAACAAATCTGGTGTGTTGTTATTGGTGATGAAGATGTCTTAAACAAATCTGGCTTGTTATTATTTCTAGTTTATGGTGCTATTCTGGTTTTCAAAATATTGCTGTGATTTCTTGGTCATTTTGTGTTTGTTGAAGAATTACACCTTCAAACCAGATTAATGCTGGTAAAAGATCATTTTGAATGTTTGCTCTCATACTCAGGATGGTCCTTTTTCCTTCACTGTCTATGATGTGAAGCTGATAATTCAGCTTGGCACTCAAGATCTTGGGCTACATGGCCATGCTGATCTCTCTAATACTGCTTTACATTAACTCATGCCTTGACCAGCCCTACAATGTCATCCTTTTCCTGATACTCAAATGTGCTTTCTTGGCCCATGGTGTTTTGTTTCCTATGATTAGAGAATATGTGTATATATATATGAAATCTGTGTTGTATTCCAAATGCATTCTTTCCAGAATTTCATTAATTTTATTATGTGTCTTACTGTTTTGGGTGAGCAATAGGGGTGAAATGACTAGATGACTAGAGTCATTTCCAGGGCTGGTCCATTTTGCCGTTTTACCTTCTGTACATTTTTAAATTCCTCTCGATGAATCCTCATTTGTATAGTGGGCTTCTTAATACCTGCTTTGTGATGCTGAATTGTAATGATTCAACTGGAAAAGACCTGCAAAGTACAAAGGAATATTAATTACAACTCTTTCGCTTCTTTTAATTCAAAAGGTCCTTCATTGGACCTTGAAGATTTTTTTGTACATATAATGATATTCTGAATGTATTTTAGAATATTTATAACAGAGAACTTTTTTTTACCTTGTCTACAACACCTAAGATACGCTCTGCCTTGTGTATAGTAGAAAGTGTAAACAACGAAGTGATGAATGTTTACTGGAAGAAGGTACAATACGCAAGTGAGCATTGTTCTCTCAACAGAGTTCTCAGCTTTGCTTATGTCTTGTGAAACATCAGGTAATATACTGCTTTGAGCTTTAGTATCCTTATTCTAAAGAAGGATACAATCACTAGAAAATCTCTGGCTCATTTTAAGAAAAGGATATAATTATTTGGGATATAGCCAAAGCCTACCCATGGAAATGTAAATGAGTTGACATGATTATTTATTAACTATCCTGTTGAGATCTTTTGTCCTATATTGTTTGTAAGTATTTAGGAACTCAGAACTGACAGGAAAACAAAACCCAGCCAATGACAAGCAATTATTTTTGAACTGTGGAAGACTCTTCTTTTATTATATGATTTTCCCTTCAATTTATGAATTCAATATGTGTTGGAAGCTGCCAAGTAAAAATAACATTTTAAAAACTATAGAATGAAGCATAGCTGAACATAACTGTGACTTGGAGTACAGAACAACTTTTGATTCACAGAAGGAAAGCTGCATATTGCAAATCAGGATGGGTTTGACTCTACAGTTCCATACATTACTTGTTCCCCTCAACTGTGCAAATTAGATTTAACTTGTCTCAAACTATACTGAATTATTATATCCAAAATTTTCACACATGAAAAGGCACCACAGAATTGTCCCTCAGCATTTCTTTTGTTTTCTCCTGCACTATCCAGTTCAGAGTGCTGGGTTATGTCTCCAATCACACTCTGGTGCTTCATTTTTGGCCACCACCCCTGATAATGAATTTGGCCACCACCTCTGATAATGCATTTGCCACCACTTCTCTATGGAATTATTGCAGCTGTCCTCAATAATTTTCTTACCCATTCTTCAGAGAAATTAGACACACCCTTCATGAGCTTATTTATTTGATGTAGGATGATTTTAGATGTCTTCTTAATTGTAATTGGAATGCTTAAAATCAAAGAATCAAGCCTTTAAAAGTAATTCCTATAATTTTATAGATTTTTAAAAATTGGTTAGTGTGGTGGCTTCAGTGAGAAATGTCCCTCATAGGATACTGTGTTTTAAAAATTGATCCTTAGCTGTTGGGGCTGTCTGGAAGGCTATGGGACCTGCAGGAGGTTCAGTCCTGCTGTGGGAAGAACATGAACTGGGGTTGGCTTGAGGGGTTGTAGCCTCCCTCCCTGTCCTGTTCTTTGTTTCTGCTTCTGTGAAGGTGGAAAAGGTGTGCTCGCCTTTTCTTTCTGCTCCTGTCACCATGCAGGCCTTGCTCAGCATGATGGATCCTCTGGAAATATAAGCTAAAATAAACCCTTTCTTCTTGATGTTGCCTTTGGTTGTGGCATTTCAACACAGTAACAGAAAAGTAACTAATACTGTCTATATTACACAATCCACCAACTTCATAGAAAATTTCTCAGATGTCTCAAGTTACTGACAAACAATAATATCACATTTAGTTTTCTTTACACTAGGTGGTTTTATATTTCTGCTCCAACAAGGTGTTTACTTTTCTTTGATTTTTTTCTTCCAAAGAAAGAGTCACCACTGCTTAATGCATTATACTTTATAGTTCTAGTTGATTATGGACTCCAAATGGGAAAGGACTCACCATGAATTTAACAGAACATTAGTGAATGTTTGATTTCCTTATGCTTTTGCAATGCTGAGCATGGAACGTTGGACTTACATATGCTAGGCATGTACTCATGCTCTATCACTGAGCTACACTCTTAGTTCTGATCTGACTTTTAAAAGGATTATTCTGCCATTGAATTTTAACATTAGAAAGTGCACACAAGAATGCGAGACAAAATACTGTTTGAATAGATTTAAAAACATGGAGGATCTGCACAATTTTAGGAGAAATATTAGTGAAATTTTCTCTCTCTCTCCCTGCATATATTATTTATTATAATGTCTTACAGGATGTGATCTTGCTACTTTAACAATAGCTGCATACAAATGGACAGTCCAAGAACCAAGTAGATGATCTGACCCCAAGGCTGGATGTCTCAGGTGATCTTCAATATACTCCCCAATCTTGAAGAAGTAGACTGTATTGTCAGGGAAGAAATGTACTTGCCATTAAGAACAAATTTTCTTCTTTTGTGTCCTTTATATAGACTGCTAGCAGAAGGTGTGGCCCAGATCAAAGATGAATCTTCCCACCTCACAACATTTGGACTAAAGGTAAGTCTTCCCACCTCACAAGATTTGGACTAAAGGTAAGTCTTCCCATCTCAAAAGATTCAACAAATAACAATCCCTGGCAGGTATATCCAGCCAACTGGGTTTTTATTAATTCCAGGTGTAGTCAATTTGACAGCCTAGCATAGCCATCACTGTTTAAATGTAAGTCATAGTGCTGCTTTTTTCTGAATCCCACAGATTTGGGGGTGTTTTGTATATTTTTTTAAAGATTCACTTTATTTTCATCATTGTGCATGTTTATGCATGTGCCTTTGGAGACCAGAGGAGGACATCTGGTCCCTTGGGCTTGTATGTACAGGTGTTGAGCCTCCATCATGGATGCTGTGAAGTCAGGCCCTCTGGAAGAACAGCAATGACTCTTAATCACCGAGGTCCAATGTCTCAATTTTTGTTTCAAAATTGTCTTTCTTTTCTTCCCTTTCCTTTTTTCCATCCCAATTTCCTTTTCCATTCTTTATTCTCTATCTTCCTCTCTCCATTATTTATTTCTATCCAAGACATAAATTTGGTATAGAATTCAGTCTGGGCCCAGAACTTGTAATCCTCCAGCCCCAGCCTCCAGAGTCCTAAGATTTCTGGCATGTGATTCTGCAATTTATTGTACATTTCTTCCTTGAGTCACTGTTTCTTCAAAAAGAGCTACCCTGCATAGATGGATATTTCTTCTCCCAGAAGCCATATGTTATTTTAAAAAATGTGTTGGATAGCCCCTGCCAAGTCAGAGAAGAGTCCCAGAGATTCTCAAAATAGTACAGAGTATTGTCATTGTACTTAGTTACCCACCACAACGTGATGTTAAGGGACTGTTGGTGAAATCTTAGCAAATTTTAATCACAGGACACAAACAAACCAGAAAACTTCTTCCCAACTATCAAACTTTCTACGTATAAGAAGAGTTTTCAACAGTCTGTCCCCGATGTGAAGCCTGTGAGCTACAAAGTAACTCCCCTGGCAAGATATGCTCATTTGTATTATAGTGTCACGAATGCTATGAAAGTATTCAATAGCGTTGTAATTAAACTTAAGGAGCACTCCACAAAAGGAATCTCATGTCTGGTACTTTTAACCTAGCCAATAACCTGGAAAGTGCATAGTATCTGCTACTAGTATTTTTCTAACGTGATTCAATATTGAACGGCTTTCTAAATATTGACCCACGTATTAATTGACTAGTGTGACTATTATCCATCATCAGAGAAACTCATTTATGCAGTGAAGAGTGGTTAATATGGAGACTTACAACTTGTCAAAATGTAGAGAATAAGTGATTGGGAAAGATTTTAAGAGCCACAGGTTGGTGAAATCTACTGTGAGTAATATCTTCCAGACACAAAAAGGCTATTGTACTCATGAACTCACAGTAGCTGTGGTTGCCTGCACAAGATCTGCATAAGATAAAGCCAATCAACACTCCAGTTTGGAGAGGTAAGTGGATCATGAAACCTATCCTTATCTAAGAGGCTATTGGCATTTGAAGACTGATGGGGATGTAAAATCAGTTCTTCAGTGGTGTGGCACATGTTAGGCTTCCTATGCTCCAGTAGATGCCACACTATATCCATGTACATAAAAGTACTATTAAATGGACCCTGAGTTGAAGAAGAAAAGAGGAAGGAAGAGGAGGAGGAGAAGGAGGAGGAGGAGGAGGAGGAGGAGGAGGAGGAGGAGGAGGAGGAGGAAATGAAAATGTTGGAAGGGAGATGTGAGGCAGGAGTCTAGTAGGAGTTGGGGAGGTTGGAGGAGGTGTGGGTGTGATATAAATACACAGTATGCATGAATTATGAAAGAATAAATACAAATTTAATAATTAAAGACTTTAATTTACATGTGTTTGCATAGTTTCCAAAGTTTTTCTTGTTATCAATTTCTATTTGTGTTTTATAGTGGCAATAAGGGATGCCTGATAGGGCTCCAAACTTGGTAATTCATCAAGACTTGTTGTGTGGCCTATCACTTGATCTATCATGGAAAAGGTTCAATGTGCCAATGAGAGGAATGAGTATTGAATAAGTCTACTTGACCTTTTGGGGCAATTTATCCCTGCTGTTTCTTGTCTGCTTAAATGATTAAGTCTATTGCTGAAAGTACAATGTTGAAATCCCAACTTGTTAAATAGGGCTATTTCTTTCTCTCTAGGCTTATTAATATTTTGTTTATACATTCATAAGTTCTGATATTGGGTTGAGTACATATGTATTAAAAGTCTGTTTATTTTTGATGAATTAATCCCTTAGGGTGTCATTACATAATGGCTGTCCTGTGTCTTTTTAACTGCTTTTGATTTGGGGCCTATATCTGACTTAAGCATTCCAGGTCCTGCTTTCTCTGGATTTCCATCAAGTAGAATATCTCATCCCATATTTTCACCTTCACTCTCTGTATGACATGAAAGGAAATGGGAGTTTCTTGGGTCAACACATGCCTAGGACTTGTTAGTTCAACTAGTCATAAAATTCAACTGAAGAATTGCTTCATGTGTTCATGGTAATTACTGATAGATAATTTACTATGTAACTTGTTGTTTGGTTTTATTTAGTTTCTGTACCTCCACTGCCCATTTTGTCACTGTCTTTAGTTGTGGTAACATGACCTAGATTAGTTGCATGCTTTGAACTGCTTTTCTAAGATGACCCTGGGCCTATAATCAGAATTTCCATATTCCTGTTGGAATCCACATCTCTTCCTTCCTTCCTTCCTTCCTTCCTTCCTTCCTTCCTTCCTTCCTTCCTTTCTCTTTCTATCCTTTCTTTTTGAGACAAGCTTTCTTTGTGTAATAGCCCTCGTTGTCCTGGAACTTGCTTTGTAGATCAGACTGGCTTTGAACTCCGAGAGGTGCCTTCCTTTGCCTCCCAAGTGCTGGGATTAAAGGCATGCACCACCACTGTCTGACCTGAAATCCTTTCACTTTCTATGTGAACTTGGGAAAGTATCAATTTCCCATGGACCTCAGCTTGTTCATGAACTAACTCATCATATAGCTATATGAGGTAAGTGATAGATAATCAGATAACCTTTTCATTATATAGAAAATAATGCTATCTGTGGCTTTTACTATTTTTTATGAATCTCTCAACAATGTACAGAAATCAGTCAAAGAGCTAAGATATTGATCAAATCAGCATAGAATTTTGAAAGCTTGGTGAAAATTGAAGAGTTGGCTGCATTTCAAGGGATTTTCTGAGTTTCCAAAGTACTCAAAGACATTATTCTAGCAATTAATTTGCTCCATTGAATGGCCCCTCAGCATGGACAAGAAGATCGAAATTCTGTGAAGTCACTGGTTTTCTTTAGACATATCCAACATTTGTTTCTGAAATTGTCTAAGTTTTAGGGAAATACTCAGTTGAATATTAGGTAATAGATTACCTCCCTCCTGGTATGGAAGTGGGATCTTAACATGCACTAAGCTAATAACACCATCATAACACACACACACACACACACACACACACACACACACACACACACGCACACTGAATTTAACAGGTGAAGATTATTTGGCCATATTTAGAAAAACAAATTGATTATGAGGGAAAAACTCTCTGAGATAATTTACTTGAAGGAACACATCTTTCCTAATCCCAAATTCAGAGATCTCTAATTAAATGGTAACTACATATCAATAAAACCAAAAGGAAAGTAATTATCTTTTAATTCTAGTGAAGAAGAATTATGATAAGCTTTGAAAATAAACAGAAATTGTTCTCATGGCAGCAATAAACATCTCTGAAACTCATTGGAACACATAGGTAAAATTTTGGTTTCATATGCCTTCCCCATGCACAACTAGTGTGCCACCCAGCATTGCAACTGTGCCATAAGAACTTATATACATGAAAATACTTAATCCAAGAGAAAGTATAACAAACATATATGTTGTAGAACCAAGTTCATTTTTCAGTCTCAGTAAAACTATAGCATATGTTAATTAATACAAAGATAAAACATTTCTTGTAAGCTTAAGTGATTTTGAAATTAATTAAAATGACTGAAATTATTTATTAATGTGTTATTATGCTAAATCTAAACAGTGCATGCAAAATGTAGCCTTTCCTTAATTATGACTCATTATTGCTCACAAGATTAGTCACTCAGAACATGATTTGATTCTATGCTGGTTTGGTCTCAACATGATTGATAACCTGAAACTAACTAATTAGAATGCACCTTATCTCCCTGAGCCAGTGGAAGTCATTCATTATGAATCCAAGAATGAACTTATGAGCCCATGGTCATGTGTCAAAATGAAGAACAGAGATTGTGTTCGGGCCTTTATAAAGTGCAGTCAACTGTCTTTGGAGTTTCAGCAGCTTGATTATTGAAGTTTTCTGGTAGTAGGACTGGTAAGAGAACTGAAAAATCCAGTTAGAACTGGGTTATCTTTGAGGAAATTGGATTTGTAAGCTATCCAACCAAAGCATGGCAGAAGTAACAGGAATATAAGGAAGTTTTTCAGATTCATAATGACAGAATTTTGCAGCCCAGGGAGAACCTTAACAATTATTAGATGTATTCCCAGGGAATCTCACTCAACAGCCATACCTCATCTAACTTTTGTCCACACTTCAACAACTTCTGGCAACTTGTTTTAGTTAGAATGACCTTATAGAGGAAATGAAAGGTTAAATCATCAACTTTTTTGAATGCCCCACAAAAAAGCTTCTGATTGAGGGTGTGTAGTTATGGATATAAATGGTTTCTTTTTTTTTTTTTTGGTTTTTCGAGACAGGGTTTCTCTGTGGCTTTGGAGGCTGTCCTGGAACTCCCTTGGTAGTCCAGGCTGGTCTCGAACTCACAGAGATCTGCCTGCCTCTGCCTCCCGAGTGCTGGGATTAAAGGCATGTGCCACTAACGCCCGGCTATAAATGGTTGCTAAGTCATATGTTTGCTTAAATCTTGATTTCTCATACACACAACACTGGTGTTTATAATGAAACAATGCTATTTTCACAAACAAGCATATTTTATTTTTAATTAGTGCATGATAATTATGCATAGATATAGGAAACAGGGTGACAACTCACTGTAGGTATATTCTATGTAATGACCTGTTTGGATCAAGGTAATTGGCTGATTGAGTACCACAGACACTTAAATATTTGTGGTGGAAACATTAAAAATCTCCTCTACTATCTATTTTGAAATGTTCAAGCAATTCTTGCCAAGCTATGCATAGCCTCTTGGGCAACAAAACATGAGTAGCTATTCCTCCTGTATTCCTGTAACCATTAACCATTATCTTCCAATGCCATCCATAGCAACCGTTTCCTCAGACTCTGACACCCACTACTCTATACTCTGTGCCCATAAGATCAGCTTTTTTCCCTACACATAAGTAAACACATGTGTTTCTGTGCCTGACTTCTTTCAGTTATATTATTGAAGCAATGTTTTTCAGGTCAGTAACATTTTTGTCAGGTCTTATCCATTTGGCTATCCATTCATTCTTTCTACCAATACTTACTAGTAATCAATTCTATAACAAAACACAATTCTATGTACTGCTTGCAATGGGTAAATTAAATGGATACAATCTCAGGCCTTATTCATAGGTCTAGTGGAGGAAAGAGGTCATGGAAATCCCATATAGTAAGAAAATATATCCACATTTGTAGCAAGCTGGATGAAAATGTACAACAAAGCACCACTTGAGTCCATAGTTGTTAGGAAGAAAGCTTTTTATCAGATTTGATATTGATCTAAGAAGACTTGCAAAGTGATGTTGCTGTCTGTTGCCTGAATGTCAACAATAACATCTAAAATTGATTCAGACATAAACCATGCTTCTCATCCAAAATGCACACCACACAGTGGAATGGGCTTGCCGTGATAATCCTTGACTTTGCTCCTCTCTTATTTACTTCTCCTCAGTATCTTGGCTATTTAAGATGAAGACAATAATCTTTGCAAGGAACAATCAGAAACTGTGATGCTTGCATTTGGAATTACATTTTTTCTATATAGCTCAAAGTCTCTCTGTGTGTGTACTCTCATGTAAACACACATGTACGCGTTCATGTGTGTTTACATGAGAGTGATGTGTGTGGAGGCTACAGGACTACTTCTTTTGTGTGTCCTCAGTTGGTTTCCACTTTTTTTAAAAAATACATTTTCTGTCTGGCCTGGAACTCACCATGTAGGCTAGGCAGGCTGGTCAGTAATTCCTAGGGATATCTCAGCACACAACGCTGCACCCAGCATTTTAACGTGGGTTCTGGGATGAAACTCAGGTCTTCACGCTTACATGGCACTTCACACTTACTGATGGGTCATCTCTTCCATCCCTTATGGTCCCTGATAGTCCAAGCATTCCTTCTACATGCAAGGCAGCATCAACTCTCAAAATAATTCCAAAAGATCTGTCTTTAGGTTCACATAATAGTTATCAGTCTTAGCTCCAAAAATTGCATGGAAGAGAGGAGAAAGTTGTCAAAAGATAGAAGGAGCAATTCTTTCTATCTCATATTCACTTTCAGTCTAGCTGTATAATTAAAATGAAGGCATTTTCTATAAAGTGTTTCTTACAGTCAACTGATGCTCACATTTAAAACTATAATTAAAAGATAATGAAACAATTTTCCAAGCTTTCACATAGTGAGATAACTAAATGTCTCAGATATTTTGAATGATATTGGAAGTTTGTGAGTAAAATTTTGATAATACATTCTTGTCCTAAAAATTAATGCTTTAAAATGCTGATAATTTAAACTCATCCAGTAATGTTACATTCAGTTAGCATTTATAATTACTGTCCATTTTCTCATACTACTATAAACTCAAGTTTCTTTTCATTATTTCCTTCTTTATGTATTTCTTGTTTTGATGGATTCTCTGGTAATTTGTTAGCTTTCCAGCATGTGAACTGAGCAGTACTTTTTAAGCATGAGAAATTTTATAGATAGACAATGAGCTTTTGTTGCATCCAAACTGCAATGAATAAATGTTGCATGATTTCTAACTGGTCAATAATGAAAACCCAGAGTCAGATATAAGGGTAAATGCTGAAAGATTAGAGAGACAAAGGAGCAAGCTACAGCCACATCTTTTTTTTCATTATTTTTTATTACTTTTTTTTTTAGAAAAGAGCTTGCTTCACATGTCAATCCCAGTTCCCTCTCCCTCCCCTCCCCCACACCCCCACCATTCCCCCCAGCCTCCCACCCTATCCCTACTTCCTTCCACATAGTTGATATTCAGAGTCTGTCATTTTGCTCAGGGAAGGGTCCAAGCCCTCCCCCAAGAGTCCAGGCTGAGAGAGTATCCCTCTTTGTGTTATGGACACATGAAGTCCATTTGTATGACAGGGATAAATACTGATCTACTGCCCAGGGTCCCATAGGTTGCCCAGGCCTCCTCACTGACTCTCACACTCAGAGGGTCAGGATCAGTCCCATGCTGACCTCCCAGCTGTTGGTCTGGAGTCCAAGAGTTCTCCCTTGTTCAGGTCAGCTGTCTCTGCTGGTTTCCCCAGCCCATTCTTTGCCCATTTGCTCTCTCTCTGTCACTGGGTTCAGTGTTTAGCTGTAGGTGTTTGCCTCTGCTTCTATCAGTCACTAGATGAAGGTTCTAGGATGGCATATAAGGTAGTCGTTAAGTTCATTATCAGGAATAGGCATTTAAGATAGTCTTTCCACTATTGCTTAGCTTGCCAGTTGAAGATCACTAGAGGTCTCACTGGTGCCAGATCTCTCTTCAAACCTATGACTCCCTCTATTATGGTATTTCTCATCCTGTTCTCCCTCTATTATCCCCCCTTCCTGTTCCCCCAAGACCTACTCTCTCCTCTTCACCCCTCTCTTCTTCCCAGTTCCCACTCCCCCTCACACCCCCCTGCCATGTTCCCAATCCGTTCAGGAGATTTTTGCTTCATTCCTCTTCTCTGGGATACTATGCTTATCTCTCTTACATTCTTTCCTGTTTCCCAGACTCTCTGGCAGTGGAATTTCAGACTGGAACTCCCCTGATCCATGTCTAAAATCCATATGTGAGTTAGTACATACCATATTTGTCTTTTTGTGAGTGGGTTACCTCACTCAGGATGGTTTCTTCTAGTGCCATCCATTTGCTTGCAAATTTCAAAATTCCATTGTTTTTTTTTTCTGCTGAATATACTCCATTTTGTAAATGTACCACATTTTCTCTATCCACTCTTCAGTTGAGGAGTATCTAAGTTGCTTCCAGGTTCTGGCTATTACAAATAATTGCAGCCATATCTTACTTCTCCAACTTCCCAACTGAAGAGATCGAGATCCAATCTTCTCCCTGCCCTACCACTTCCTCTCTCCACCCAGTTGTATCATTTCCTGTCTATCTCTACAGACCTCCAGACCTCTATGGTTAACTAGTTGCAAGCTCTGTGCTCTGATTTTCAGGCAATGATGGGGAAGTCCTGTGTATAAGTCAATAAAGCACTGTTGGCCAATAGGGAAGCAGGATAGGTGGGACTAGGAGTCGAGGAGGATTCTGGGAAGGAGAAACACAGAGAGTCACAATGTAGTCTCTGGAGGAGCAAAAGGTCTGGACGCTTTCTCCAGTAAGAGAAATACTTAGATTAAAATTATGGAGTAAATACTTAAATCAGAGATAGCCAGTAAGAAACCAAGCAAATGGCCAGCAGCTTCATAACTAATATAGCCTCCTGCGTGTTCATTTGGGACTGATGCAGCTCTGGAACCAGGCTGGCGGGAAGGTTTTATCCAACAAGGCAAACTTTATTTGTTAGAGTATAAACAAGATATCACCACAGATGAATCCTTTCATGGGTTTGCTTTTCTTTTTGGCTTGTAACTTTTTTTTATCGGTTTTCAACTAGAAAAGGAAAGTAAAAATAAAAATGTTAGTGTGAGATCATGACACAGGCAGTGAAGACTGGTCTTGACAAAGTATCAGTCACTGTATGCTCTGATGATTTTGGTGACCAACTGGTAATAAGAAATTGCTTGTGTATTGTATCAATGGTGTATCAATTGTATCAAAGTGAAAAGTTAGCTTTGAGCTGAAAGGCTTGTGAATCTAATATCTTTGGTGATGCTGTAGCATAGATAGCTACCTCCAGATAGATATTTGCAAGTGACTGAGCTGCTAGGCACAGTGAGGGTAGGTGGGAAAGTACCTTAAGAAGTTGTGATTGAAGAATTTAAACATACAACACATTAAATTCACAAGTATATTGATTTTTTTACTTTGTTTCATGTGCATGCAATTATGATTTTCAGTAAGAGTGTGCTATTTTCTATCCTTGTATATATAGTTTGTTCTATAAAAAAAGTTTTTAAACTGCAACAATTGGCCTCATAACAAGGAAATTCTGAAATAAAACCAGAAATCTTGAGTAACTATTATTTTGTTCTTGATAACATTTTTCTTACTTATAGTTAACATTAATAAAATGCCCAGATTCAGAACCAGCAGGAAGTAATATACAAGCTTCTCATCTGTTTTTCAGTATGTTAATATTTTAAATTGATATATTTCTGAAAGTCAAAATTTGCATAGGAAGAGACAGTTTTTTTAAAGGAAGGTCTCAGAATTTCCATCTTTCAATGAAGTTTTATCTTGTAAAAATTTCCTACTTTAGTTTGAAGCAATGTCACTATTACTAGATTCATTGAAGGGTGTAAATATTCCAAATGTATATGCACAATTTAGTTATATTTTCACAATACCTTTTGGAAAGAAGTACGATCATTATCTTAAGTGAGCTGAGTCTGTATTCTACAGCATAATAAATTTGAAGATACCACTTTCTTTCTTTCTTTCTTTCTTTTTTTTTTTTGATTTTTACGAGACAGGGTTTCTCTGTATTGTTTTGAGGCTGTCGGTCCAGCCCGGCCTCGAACTCACAGAGATCTGCCTGCCTCTGACTTCCGAGTGCTGAGATTAAAGGTGTGTGCCACCACCGCCCGGCTTGAAGATACCACTTTCTGATACGGCAATTTCTCAGCAAGAGGAAGACCTTGGGTTCAGTCCTCTGTACTTACATGCCACACTGCCTCAGAAAAGAAAAAGAGAGGGGACACAGCAGAATAATTAATCATAGAACAACCAAGTTTAGAAGGCTCCAATATGCTTCTTGATATGAATTGCAGTATTAAGAGGTTGACTTTGTATTAGAATTTTATTTATTTTTTTAGTCTCTTTTGCTAAATTACTGAGTGCAAAAGCATTCTCTTATGTTTATTAAATACCTTCATTTATTTCATGTGCCAACCATAGTTTCTCCTCCTTTCTCTCTTCCCATTCCTTCTCCCCATCTCGACCCCCATCCACTCCTTCTCCATTAAGAAAATGGTAGACCTCCCATGGTGATCAACAATGCATGGCATATCAAGTGGAGGCAGTACCAAGGTTCTTTCCTTGCATCAAGACTGGGCAAGGCAACTCAGCTTGGGTAATAGATTTCAAAGAGTCAGCTCATGTACCAGGGACAGGTCCTGATCCCATTGCTAGGGGCCCTATAAACAGACAGAGCTACACAATTATAACCCACATGCAGAGGACCTATGCCAGTCCCACCCCAACTCCCTAGCTGTTAGTCCAGAGACTTTGAACTTTCACTAGCTCAGATCAGCTGTATCTGTGGGTTTCCCTGTCATGATCTTAACCCTACTTACTCAATTTTCCCTCCTCCTTCTCTTTGACTGAACTCCAGGAGCTAGGCCCAGTGCTTGGCTATGGATCTCTGCATCGGTTTCCATCAGCTACTGGATGAATGCTCTCTGAATGCAGAGTTTAATAGCATTGGTTGTTCAAAACATACCTTGGACTTATATCAGGGGCTGTAACTAAAAGGTTTCAGTTTGGTTTTGCTGGTGGCAGTGTTCCTGGGATGGAGAAATTTGGTATGTGAACAATGAATGTTTTAAAGGTTTATGAATTTTCAAATCCATTGGTATTCTGGGAGTTTACAGTGATATTGGGATGCACCTTCCTGTAAGATGAGGGTCTGCAACCTCAGCACTATGAGCATTTTAACTAGACCATGCTTTGCTTTCAGCAGGTGATCTAGCATTGGTGGATGTTTCATAGTGTGTCTGACCTCTACCCATAAGATACACTAGTGACACACAAAAGTTGGGTGGGAGGAGGGTACATGCCCAGAGTTAAAACCCACTGTTCTGTATGTACACACACACATCGTGGAGCAGTATATTGCCCTTACTTAATGCACTGAAAACAAAGGCCCACTTCTGAGGAATATGTACCTTGTGATTATTATTATTATTATTATTATTATTATTATTATTATTATTATTATTCAAGGTGGTGGCCATTATCCTTTGTCCTGTAATTATTTTTTAGATACAGAAGTTGCACTGTTCTCTTATACCAAGCCTCATCAATTAAAATGTTAACTAAGCCCATGTGATGGTGTCATGTGCCATCATAAGTGAAATGGAAAGTAGTCTTTAATAGAAAAAAACCTCAATAAAGAAACTACGGAAGGAAATGAAGAAGCTACATGTGATTTTTTTCTCACTAAGTCTGTCCTTCACTGAATGCCCAGACGCTTGTGTCGAGACAGGGATTCTGGATTCACAGCTTCCCACTGTAGATCATAAAAGGAAGGTTTCAGGCTGACGTCATTCCTTCCCCAAAGGCTCTAACCTTACCTGACTTCTTAGTGCACAACTTCTGAGAAATCAGTTAGTGTTATCAGAGAGAAAGAGAGAATCAACACGATACTGAAAACCAGGAAAACTGGCACCCGTTTCCTTAACATTGGCTTAAACAAGTGAGATATCTAAGTGACATTTTAGAGTCAAAACTAGCTTCTTCATACCTTACCATATTATGAATTCAATGCCAATCACTCTCTCATTAAAAGATGGATACATATACATCAAATATGTACACACACACACACACACACACACACACACACACACACACACACACAGTTGAAGCCAGAAAACGTAACTATATCCCCTGGGATGGGAGTCATGGGTGAATGTGAGTCACTTGATGTGGTGGGGCCGTCTCAAACTTGCCCTTTTAAAGACTATTGACCCTTAAGCTATATGATAAGGAGTTATTACCATCAGCTTCTATTTTAGAGATGCAATATTCTTGCAAAAGTAACCTGCTTTTCTTACCAACTGCAAAATATGGTAGCCATAGCCAAAGAATTGGACAAGGAAATACCTCTCATAGGTGTTTTGTCCTTGTTTGTCATTAAGAAATATGTTCTGGTTCATGGCCAGATGCTTCCTGATTACCATTGGGAAAGGCAATCCACTTGCTGGTGTTTGGTGACACAAAGCTATTTTTGTTGTTGAATGCAACTGCCTCCATTTATAAGTACTTAAAATGAGCACATGTTCTTTCTGGAAAGCCATTCTACTCTCATTTTATTAAATGATTTATTGGATACCTCCCAAAATGATTACTTAGAAATGTCAGGTAAAGGTTAATTCAATACCATGGGGCAGAGTAGTAGAAGACTAGTGTGGCACGAGGCTGATTACACTATTTGCTTTAGGAAAGGAAAAGGAATAATTCAGTGTAACACTGTGAGTATCTGACATTATTTTTTCAATTTGCCAGTAGATAAAGAAATATATTCCAAATGGTTCTTTCCACATCAAAAAGTGACAATGGTTTTGAAATCCTAGTCGCACTTTACTATTTAGAAATAATTGCTGGAACAATTGAGAAATGCTTTCATTTATGCCAAACACCATATTTAAGTGACATTATCCTATAGAGGAAAGAAGAGGCATGATATGGAGGCCAAAAAGAAATGAGTGTTTGCAGAAATATTGTTACATAAAAGTTTGGAACGTTTTGAGACTTTGAGTCAGAAATTGATTCATTTCTTAATCTTTTTTGGTTCTTTACCTGGATCATGAATAATGTTCTATATTTTTCAAACAAATATGACTGGTATACAAATTTCCAAGTTTAGGAAATATTATTCATTAAGTACCAACTCTGTGGCAAGACTGATTTTAAATTATGACATTGGAGTGTGCTAAAGCTTGCTCATTTTACTTCTTGATAGCTGTGAGTTGGGGTGTTCTAGAGCTGCATTAGGAAGGTAGCTATGCACTAAATAGTCATACAAATATATATATGTACATATAGTATAAAATATTTGCATAAAATAATGAAAGTTCTCAGTCTAAGTTACATATCAGAAAAGGCATGTTTGAGAAAGTGACATAGGCTAATCTCCGAGAATCACAAAATTTCACTGAGTACTATTATCTGAATATTTCCTTTCAAAATTCATATGCTGATGCCTAGTCAATGTGGTCATTACAGTGATAATCATTTTGTTTCAAAGGTGATTAATTTATGAGCACAAGGTTCATAGGGATGGGGATTGTGTTCTTATAAAACTTGTCTTATTCTGTCTCCCACAAGAAGGTGTCAACTATGAACCAGGAAGTCCCCTTACCAGACACAAACTCTGCCAGTATTGTGATCTTGGACTTCCTAAACATCCTCCAGAGCTGCCCCTGGCCTTCACACATACCCCTATGCACACAAATTTTCTTTTGCATGCACACGCACACACACACACACACACAAACACACACACACACACACACACACACACAAAGCTGTTGGAATAATTAGCATTTGCAAAGTAAAACCAATGTATTTAGATATGGTTACCATTTTGATTGACATACTTCCTTTGTCATGCAATACAACTGTCAGCATTCTTCCTTCTGACCTGAGTCGATTGCTTTTTTTTTTTTTAAAGCACTTAAAGAAAAACTTGGTACTAATAGAAAGCAACATTCTTGAAATTTATTCTTTGATGAACTTCAATATTTGGGAAAGTGTCTTACTCCTCAAAAGTAAGACTGATAGACATTGTGTTGTCTAATAGCAGATGTAAAATGTCATCTAGTACCCTAGTCTCTAGATTCCAGACATTTTTTTCAAGACAGAATTTCTCTGTATTGTTTTGGAGCCTGTCCTGGAACTCACTCAGTAGACTAGGCTGGTCTCAAACTCACAGAGATCCACCTGCTTCTGCCTTCCACCAAGTGCTGGGATTAAAGGCGTGCATCACCAACACCTGGCCAAGATTCCAAACATTGCAATGGAAGCTATGAGCATCTGCTAGAGAGGAATCAGGGTCAGTTTACTGATCTGCCTATCTGGGGGTCCTAAAATTTTACCTATTTTGGGTTCAGGTTCCCCATCATGTTTAGTGAAGAGCTAATAATTTTAAACTTTTCTGTTTTCCTATGTTATTTGAAATGTCAAAGAATTTCATACCCATACTTTTCAGTGTGTTGGGTGAATTATGTGATTCCTTGTTTTCTTCTTTTTTTTCCTTGACAGTGTACCAACCTCAACCTGTATATATCTTTTTTTCCTACTTGTCATTTTCACACAACAGGAAGATGGGGGATATAATGACTTAAATACTCACAGGATATGTTGATGTAAAGATTTGTGTGTCAAACATTTATGTATTCAAAAATAATTTATTCAGAACATTCTACTACAATGGTTATCTTTAATGGTTAACTTGATACAGTCTATCACTAGGGAAAAGAAGATGGGCATGTCTGTATGGGATTGTCTTGATTCCTTAATGTATCTGGGAGGAATCAGTCTACTGAGGTGGCACCATTACCTAGTCAGGGACTCCTGATCTGTTTGAGTGGATAAATAAACCCAAGTACAAGCTGTACAAGCTAGCCAGCCAGCCAGCCAGTCATCCAGCCAGCCAGCCAGCAAAAAAACAAGTAGATTCCTATGTATGTATTCATTTGTCTCTGCTCTTGACTGTGTATGTGGTGTGGGTCAGAAGTTGTAATCGAGTATTAAAATAAACCCTTTTTCCTCTAGGTAGATTTATTTCATAGTGTTTTTTAAATCATAGAAACAGAAACAAAGCCAGGCGGTGGTGGCGCATGCCTTTAATCCCAGCACTCGGGAGGCAGAGGCAGGGAGATCTCTGTGAGTTCGAGGCCAGGCTGGACCGGCAGCCTCCAAAACAATCAGAGAAGCCCTGTCTTGTAAAACAACAAAACAAAACAAAACAAACAAACAAAAAACAGAAACCAAACTATGACAATTAAGTTCCTGAAACTATTTAAGTGAAGAAAACGTAAAGATCCCATCTTCTCATGAGTGAGCTCTGCTATTAACATAGAGAGTGGAGCTTATCTTGAAACATTATCCTGCAGTTGAGGCCAGCAAGTTGCTGTCCTGAGCCTTATGTGTAAGAGAAACTGTTGGCCTGGCCTGCCATGTTCTTCCTTGACCAAGGAGTTGGAACTGCCAAAGAAAACCACTCTTTGGTTTGTTGTGGAGATTATATTTCTATTATTTAAATCATGACTAAACTATTCTAAGCCAATTTTAGAGTGTAATGACATATGATGTGTGCCGTTGTTATACTTTGTACATAGCTGTTTACTGAAGAGTGCACAGGCACTGTCTAGGAAGCATTGCTGATTGCACTGTCATTTCACCTATGGATATGAGAGCCAGTGCTGTATGTGATGACATCTAAAAGAGGAAGAGAAAGGGTGAGTATTGTTCTCCATCCACATGTTATTACATTCTGGATTAGAGCTCTTAGGTGTCAGTCTAAATTTGAAAAGAGCCCTTCATTATTAATCTGTTTCTTTCAAGGTAATAGAGCAGGGCACATTGTATTTAGCAGCTGTGTGGCCTGATTTCTAAACTCCTACATAGTTAAATATGACTTGGTGCATTTTGAAAGTGTTAAACTTGATAGACAGATGGCTAATCAATACTTGAAGAAACAGTTGGAGGGAGTAGTCTTTTCTTCTTTTTTTTAAATGCAGTTTTATACCCTATAGGGTTTAATTCTGTGGCCCAGGCTGGTGTAGAATTCACTATCTAACCCAGGTGGCCCTCTATTCAAGGTAATATTCCTGCTGCAAGCTTCTTGCATGCTGAGATTAAAAGCTCATGCAGCACCAATTTTAGACAGCAATAAATGCATGACGTCACTACTGCACTAGGGTAGTAGGAAGAACAGCATCTTTATATTGGCTGCTGGAGAAAGACTACCTTAAACAAGTGGAAGAGAACTGAGTTGAATGAAATGGCACTCACCAGGAAACCTTTGCATGGATAATTCCACTAAAGGCAAAGAAGGGGAGAAGCACCTGGTTACCCAACAGAAAGGTCAGTACCCTAGGTCTATAGAGAAACCCAGTTTCCAACGAAGCTGTGATTAGATATTCTTGAAGGGACCATATCCAATAAGCCTTGGAGATCATGGTTTTAAATACATACTTATCCCAAGTATAGAGAAGGCCATTGGCAATATGCAAAACTGGTTAGGATGATCTGATTTATGTTCCACCATGAAGAATTAATGTGGCTATTCAGTGGCAAATGAGTTGTAAATACACAGAGGAAAGGAAGCGGGAAATCATACAGAAGTCTACACAAGGTTCTGAATTAACGTTGTTGCTGACTTGGATTATGTTCCAGACATTATGCAGACATTCAGTGGGAAAATACTCTATGTACTAAGAACCACTATTTTGTCTTCTTTAGATACCACTAACGGCTAATCATTTTGAATTCTTTTTGTAACAACACAACTTATTGCTCCTCCCAGCAAACTGGCTATTCCTTAAACAGTCTTTTAGATGGAACTTTCTATAATACTAAAAGTGTCATAAAAATCACACCAAGTTATGTTAATATGACTTGAGCATGAGACAGAAAATGTCAGTGGAGGCTCAGAGTAGATTTCAATGCTTCAGAACTTAACAACACATTATGTGTAAATCAGTTTGTAAGAAATGGGAGACTGTGTGAAGAAACAGGGTAGACAAATACATTCAATTTCAGGTCACATAACCTTGTAGTTGAAATACTTGGCTTTTGTATAAGACTGTGTGGTATCATGCAAAGCCTTTGCATAATGAATGAGTAGGCAGTGTTTTCAGTTTGTGCTATTGAATTATTAAAATGTATATTGGAGTTACAAGTGCTGGTTTATCCACTAAGTATTTCCCAAAGGCCTGTTGTATGGAGGTAGACCAAGGAAAGCAGAAATTTTTAACTCTTGACTTTGGGAAGAACACAATGAAAGGAAGTCTGAGTTTTCATCTCTTGGAATCTAAGTTTAAGGAAATATTGTTCAACCTAGCCCTCACACTTAAGGCTCAGGAATAATTTAAAGAGAAGTTGGAAAGACTGAAAGATCCATAGGTCTAGGACATCTGGTAGGGGGTGATGTCTTCTATGTATGATAGAGAAACTGCATCCATAAAATCTTAACAGTACGTTTGCCTAAATAAGGCATGTAAAATGGAAACACCACTGGACATTCCAATGTGTCAAGTGGGCATTGGGAGATCTGACAAGACCCCACACTGAGACGAAGAGTTACAGGCAATTAATGGACACAGAGAGGGAGACTCTGTCTTGCCAACAGACAGATGTGTGATAGGTTATCCAGTTAATAATTTCCCATTTGATCTTAATTAACAGTATTCTCAGATTGCAAAATTTCAGAACGAAAAGTTCTTTATGATTCATACAAGTCTTTCCTTTAACACAATTCCATGTACATGGGTGCCTTTCATACTTAGCGAAACCATTATTTGCCTCAAATCTTTGTCCTAAGGGCAAAATGCTCCCCCAACCCATTATGTTCCAACCACAATAAAGAGAATTGTTTGTTTCTTGTTTCTTGGCTTTAAAATCTTGTCTAGATATCATTAAAGTAGATATTGATTTTGTGGACCAGTGGCAAAAGAACTTTCTTAGGTTAAAAAAAGTGTATTATTATGTCATTTTCATTGTGCCAGTGGTTTCCTTATTAGAAACCAAAATTCTGACTGCTGTGAAATGTTCCTTCTTAACTTTCCTTACATTACCACAAAATGTTTATTTAAAGTTCCTTTTAAGAATGCAACTTCCTAAGTTTAATGTTATCTGAAAGAGCATCACTAAAATTATATTCTACATATATTCATATGCACATTGATATATGCAAGTATTGTTTTAATGTAATTTTAACAATCTACAAAGCTAATATGGCATGTCTTTTTTAAATATGGATTTTACAAAATGGACATTGTTTGTATACTCTCTTTTGAAAGAAAAAATTAGAATATAAGCTTTAACAAGCCAGAGATTTTATATGCTATATTTGTGCATTATTTCTAGTGTTTGCATGACCCCTGAGGCATATTTTTGAACACTAAATACCTAGTGAATGTTGCAAGAGTTCTAATTGTTATTAATAATAAAAACCCAGAGACAGATATGGGGGTTAAAGCTAAAGATCCGAGAAGCAAAGCAGCCAGTCACTAGTGAGTTCTTACCTCTACCAATGCTCAGACCAAAGGGGCGATCCTGTCCTCAGACTGCATCTCCAGGTTGCACTGGTCTCCACCAAACCTCAGATTGCTTAGACTGCACTGTTCCTCAGTCTACACTGAGCCCATGTCTCCTCCTGCCTTATATTCCTCTCTCTGCCCAGCCATAGCACTCCTGTCTCCACCTCTCTAGTACTGCGATTAAAGGCATGGGATCCCAAGTGCTACGATCACCTTTTTGTAAACTGTTTCTATTTTAGACAAATTCAATCTCATGTAGCCTTGAACTAATAGGGATCCCTCTGCCTCTGTCTCCCAAGTCCTCAGATTAAAGGTCTGTACCACCATTGCCTGGCTTCTATGGTTAACTAGTATGACTGCTGGGATTGAAGTTGTGTGCCACAACTACCTGGTCTCTATGGCTAACTAGTCTAGCTTTGCACTCTGATTTTCAGACAAGTTTTACTTGTTAAATTATAAACAAAATATCACAATTGAACCTCCTGGGAGAATTAGACTCAGAAATTCAGTCAGTTATTTAGGTGGGCATGGGGATTCATACTTACAATTCTAACACTTTGGAGGCAGAGGCAGGAGGGTTGTTCCAACATGGGGGGGCATTTTGTTTTACATAGCAATTTCCAAGATAACCTGGATGGCACAGCTAGACCCCATCTTAAAAAACAAAAAAGCCATTAAAGCAGAAGGGATTTGAGTTAGGGAACTGATCAACAGGAGTGGCAGAAGGTATTAGAGGGCAATGGGGAGTGATTGTCATCAGAATACATTATATGAGTATATGAAATGGTCATAACGAAGCCTGTCATTCCTTCTCCATAATATATGGAAGCCATTAGCAATAAGAACTTCAAAAGAGAAAAAAGGCAGCCCGTGTCTCTTTGATAGCCCCCAAATTGTTGCCAATCACAGCGAGAATGTTGTGTGTGACTGAAGGCTTTGTTCTTTTATACATGTGTATATACATATATGCAGGAGTCAACAATTAATAAAAGAAGGCCATGATTTTAAAAAAGAGTTTTTTTCTTTTGCTGAGGCTACTTCTTAGGTCAAGCCCCCAAATATCAACTGAGAAGGATTTTGATTTTCTTTTTGATATTATCTTCAATGAATTTTTTCTCTTAATATGTAATACTTTAAAAAAATACTCTATTCTAGTAAATTCTTCTTAGCCATAAAAAGGCCATCGGGATTGGCAACATGAGTTTCTCAGTTCGGAAGTGAACAGCCATTTTTATGTTGCTAGGTTTACTCAGTCTTTTACCAGTAGTAAGTGTTACATAGCAATTATACATTTTCTACAAGATAATCAGTGTATTCAGATCCTACCCTAGATAGGCACAACAGGTTTCCAACTTTCTCTGATAGGCCTCCATTTCTTGCTCCCTTTTTTCCACCTCCCTGGAGCCCTTTGTTCCATCCTGGATGCTATCTCCAGATGTTGAAGGCCATGTGCTCCAGAAGGCAAATGTAGGTTTTCTGTATTCTTCAGAGTGAGATGTTGAAGATAAAATTCTTCTTTGGATAATATACTAATTTCTTCAAGTAACTATAATTTTTCTTTAATTTTATTCATGAGTACAGCATCTATATCACCCCTACCCTCCCTCTCTCCCCCAGCAACTCTCCCACCCTTTCCAAATTCATGATCTTCTGTAAAATTCCTGTTATTACATTTATACACACACATGTATATGTAACCTAATGAGTCCATTTACCTTCACTCACCCATGCAGGGCTGAGGAGTAGGGAAAGGACAGCCTGTGCAGAACTTACTTCTTATAGTTCCTCATCTAAGATTGGCATATGGAATTTCCCCTGTCTGAATTGGCATGTGCTGGCTCTTATAATTCCCACCCCTTCTTTTGAGCTTTAGGTTTAGGGGTTTGCTGCAGATGTATCACCTGAGGTTGGTACCACATGATCACTTGTTTGCATTTTTGACTAGCTGTGCTTTTCTGTAATAGTCACCATTTTCTACAAAAGGAACTAAATAGAGAATTCTCAATAGAGGAATTTAAAATGGCTGGAAGACAACTAACAACCTGCTCAACATCCTTAGCCATCAGGGAAATGAAAGTCAAAACAACTCTGAGATACCATCTTTCTCTTGGCAGAATGGCTAAAATTAAAAACACAAATGACAGTCTATGCTGGAGAGGATTTAGAGTAAGGGGAACATTCCTCCATTGCTGGTGGGAGTGCAAACTTATGCAGCCACTTTGGAAATCAGAATGGCAGTTCTCAGGAAAATGGGAATTAGTCTACCACAAGATTCAGCAATTCCACTCTTGGGCATATACCCAAAGGATGTACAGGCTTTCAGGTAAATTCCTGCTCAATTCCACCACATGCTGTGTCTGGAGTAGGTCATGTCTTCAATATGTCTTACCTTCAAATTCTGGGAGGCCATTGCCTATACTATTTTGCAACTGTCTTGGAACTTTCCTCACCAACAACTAGAGACGTTTATGTATGGTACTGTTATTTGACTGTTTTTAAAGATAGCACATTGCTCTTGAGGTGAGCATGATCATCTCAAGAGTTGTATCATCTTTACACAGTGAACTTTAGGCAACTAAAGAATGCTGAGAATTAGGGATATAGTCTTTCCCAGGGAAGAGTTCACCAATTAGTCATCCAATACCAAATGATCATATATATCATATATGAAAACAAGTATTCAAGTTACATCATGCAGATTGAGAATATTATATGTAGAAATATATGTATATTTACACATATGCATGTATCAGCAATTAATAAAAGAGCTCATGAATTGAAAGAGAGCAGGAAGAGTACATGGGAGGGTTTGGAGGGAAGAAAGGGATGTGAGGAATAACATAATTAAATAATAACTCAGAAACAAAATGAAAATATTTATGTACCATGAACTACATAAGAAAAGCCCTAGGACAATTCTTATGAGCACACACACACACACACACACACGCACACGCACACACACATGCATACATGCACGTACACATTTATAAATATGTTAATTTAGGTAAACATAAAATGTTTAATTATTTCTTATCAAACATCTTTATTGTTATTTATTTTCCTCCTCCACTCTCCCTTTGTATTGCCTTCTCTTCTGTTTTCCTTAAAGACACCCCTGGTTTTTCCATTTCCCCTTCATAGCACTTATGTCCTTCTATTTTCTACTCTAGTTCGCCCTTCCATCCCTCACCTTTGTCCCTTTTTATATGCCTGCTTTCTGTTTTTATTATAGATTATATACTTTGTCTGAAGATTTGCACCTAAGAAGCACTAATAAGAAATAATATGTGATACTTGTTTCCCAGGGTCTGAATGTCTGTATGTTCTAATTATCTTTATTTACCTACAAATTTCACTTTTCTTTGTAGAATTCCATTGTATATATGGACCACATTTTCGTTATCCATTCATCAATTGAAGGACAGTTAGACTGTTTCCATTTCCTTGGTATTGTGAATAAATACATAATGAATTTGGGTGAAGAAGCATCTTTGAAGAAAGGTATATAATGTAAAGTTTTGAATGCACATCTTTCATGTGGGCAAGACCTGGCTAACTATAGACTTCCTAGCACTTATGATCCCAGAAAATATTTCCTAAGTATCTAAGTAAAAGAGTGCACAGCTATGCTGAGAAAGTCTCTGTTCTTGTACTGATTTCAGTAATTCTTAACATGGGTGAGAGCAGAGGGGGTATGAATAAGGGAAGTCTTAGATGAGGTAACAAATTCTGATTCTGTTGGGATAAAAGTGAAAAGAACTGATTTGAAATGCATCTTTCATGCTACCGACCTGCTACCTTTGTAGGGACCACTCACTATTCCTTCAACCACTGCATGAAGAATTTAGCCTACCACTATGTTATTTGAAAGGCTTAGCATACGAATAAAAGGAGCAAAACCTTATCTCTAGCATATTTGGCTTAGGGTAAATTTTATCAATGTAAACAGCATCACAGAGACTTGCCTGTGGGCAATTCCATTTCTTGATCATCCTTGCTTACTTTTTCATTCTAAATTCCATTCCCCTCTCAAGATATCTATGATACATTTCTGTTTGCTTGCTTTTTTATTTGTTAATTTTCTTTGGATGCGTTGAAACCAAATATAATTTTAGTTTTTCTGGTTTCTCATAACTTTCTAAAGCAACCGCTTTAATGGCATAATGTGGTGCATTGAGAGCAAGGTGGGTGTCCAAACTTAAACTGTTCTCAGCACACACAGCATGTTCGTTTTTTTTTAGAAATAAAATCAAGTAAGTCATCAGATTTTTCCCCCCTGTATCTTTGAAGGATGATTTTTTTTTTTACATTCTTCTAGTTCATATACTTACTTTTTACTTTCCTTGAGGTGACAGCATCACTTAGTAAAGACTGAACTATTTCTTACAGAAACAATTTCTGGTCACACTTTATTCTTCCTGCATATGAATATTTTCATTAGGAATCTCTCACCAGATAAACTGTGGATAGTTCTATCCCTCTGCTGTAACTCTGTATTTAGGATTAAGGGAAGCTCCTTCTCCTTTTCTGGAATGATGCCTGCCATTTATTATTTTCCACTTTAACAGCATATTATCCCATTTCCTTTCTATATGCAACAGCCCAGGAATGCTGGCTTCCATCCTATCTCTGGTGTACACCAAGATGTTTCACTGTCATAGACTGCAGTTGTTTTCCCCATAGTACTTCTGATTATTGTCTTTTCCCCATTCAGCTGATGATTTACTTGATAGACTCATCCATGTCTTCTAGATCTATGTGTTATTCCTTCAGGAGTTTTTTGATAGTATCTTAATAAAATGAAACTGACTTCACTTAGGGAAATGTTTATCATCCTTAGCCATCAGGAAAATGCAAATCAAAACTACTTTTAGATCCCATCTTACACTTGTCACAATGACTAAGATGAATAAACAAGTGTCAGCTCATGCCGACAAGGATATGGCATAAGGGTAATAATAATTCGTTGATGATGGGTGTGCAAACTTGCAGACACTATGGAAATCAATGTTCCGCAGAGATGTGGGAATTGATATACCTCAAGATCAAGCTATACCACTCTTGGGAATATTCCCAAAGGATGCTTTATCCTATCACAAGGACACTTGCTCAACCATTTTCATAGCAGTTCTATTCATAATAGCCAGAAACTGGAAACAACTTAGATGTCGCTCAACAGAATAATGTATAAAAAATGACATCACAAAATTTTCAGGAATATGGGTGACTTACCTGAGTGTTGTAACCTGACCCCAAAATATAAAATATGAGTTATATATCCACTTATATCTGGACATAAGACATTAAAAATGATAGTCAAGCTACATTCTGTAGATTTGGAGAGGTTTGGAATAGAGGAAGGGGCTAGGGAGGACATATGGACCTTCCTGGGAGAGAGAAATAGAATAGATTTTTATGGGTGACCTGGGGCATATAGGAAAGGAAATGGGAGGACTGGTAGAGAGCAGAAGGCAAGATGCTGTGCTTATTTTCTACCAATCTCCAAAGTCTAACAGGTTTTGTTCTTCATAGAGAATAGACACTCCGTATTTGTACTTGTTGACAAAAGAAAAAAATCTCCCACAGCTGTCCATTTCCCAAACAGAGTTTCTTTCTCTGTTTGCTGTCTACCATGTAGCTGCCTGCCTGTCTGTCCATCCATCCGTCCTTCCAATCATCCATCCATACATACATACATACATACATCCATCCATCTGTCCGTCCATCCATCCATGTATTTGGAAGTTCTGTCCCTCCTGGTCTCAGAGCTGTTTAGTCCCAAATAAACTCACAGAGACTTATATTAATTATAAACCGTTTGGCTGATAACTTAGGTTTCTTACTATCTCTCTCTTAATTATTAACCCGTAAGTATTAATCTATGTATTTCTACATAGCCTTATCCTACAGGAGAATGCCTGGACATATTACTTCTTTGGCAGCTACATGGTGTCTCCCTGTGACTTTTCTCTGTGTCCTCTTCCCAGAATTCTCCTCATCTGGTATCACTGCCTATACTTCCTGACTGGCTACTGGCCAATCAGTGTTTTATTCATCAACCAATAAGAGGGACATATGCACAGAAGGACATCCCCCATCATGTCTGTCTGTCTGTCATCTATGTATTATATCTATCATCTATCTGTTCATCTATAATCTATGTATTATACATCTCATATCAATCTATCTATCTATCTATAATGTATTTATCATCTATTTGTCCGTGTGCTTTGCTGGTAAAGATGCTCATTGCCAAGCTTGATTATTTGAGTTTTATTCCAGTGATTCACATGGTAGAAGAGAAGCAGATTCTGAAAGTTTTCCTCTCACCTCCATGCATCTGCAATTACACGCCTTCAATTCAAGCCTACCCCTATCCCATCCCCCCCAAAAAAAAACAGCACAGAGGCATCCAACATATTAAACAGATTTTTTCAGGATGTGTGTGTGTGTTTCTTCTCTTAGAAGATCCAGTTGGCATTTGAGATTGAAAATTTTCTGTGGCTTGTAGATTTGGATTTTGAAATTTTTTTACTACTTCTAGCTGATCATAAATAACTTTGCATCATCATTTGCCTACTATAAGAAAAAATGGAATATGATCTAAATGTTTACAAGTGTTAGTGTTTGTTGATATAAAGTATATATTGTACTTTAAAAGTTACATACATAGAGGCATCAGATCTGTTTTCGATTCCCATGATTAGGGTTTGCCACAGATTAAGTAATTTCCATGTTTTTATTCTATTATTAAAGAACATTTAGTGAAATTATCTTCTTCTTTATAAGGAAAAGCATAGTGTATTTTTAATCCTCTAAGATATTTTCTCAGCACAGGGCTACAGATTTTCAGTCTGTGTTAACTGTTGACAATAGTTGTCACAGAAGGCAGGAAATGATTCACAAAGAGGTGAGATTGAAAACTCAGTTCAGCCCGACTTAGTCAGCAGGCTGGATCTAACTTTTAGAGAGTCTGATGCCAGATAATTTATTACCAGCATATTAAAATACAATAGAACTTGGGTAAAAGTTTCAAGGAAACATTTCTATTGCAGGTGCACAATAAAGCTTATGGTGTGACCACATAGAAACCACCTTGCAAAGAATATGTGACCTTGAATATGAGAACTATAGCTAAATGGCCTATAATCTAGTATGGTGTATGACCTAGATAGCATAGAGGTCAGCAGGCCATACAGTAAATTTAACATCTCTGTTAAGGATGGGTTCTCTTAACTGAGAACTAAAGATAATGGTCTCAGAAGAGAAGAGTCTGGGATAAACATGTTGAGTGAGGTCTGCTATTATAGATAGCAAAAGGTCATGAGGTCTTAACAACATCCACTCTTATTTTTCTGTGTGGAAATGCAGGTATTTTATCTCCCCCTGTGAGTTTAACATTCCTGGTTTCCCTAGTGCTTATTTGTAAATACAAGGATCTCATGCCCTCTACAGTTGACATTTTAGAACCCAGATGTAGATAATGAGCCTGTTTGTGTATCAAGCTTTGTTTCCTTCCAAGCAACTATATTATTCTTCAAGAACATTTCTGTGACATTAGGACAAGGTAGAAGTTGCTAAACATATTATGTCATGGAGAAATTTAATTAATAGACAGTGGTAGAATAACTTAATTTTGGCAGCCATGATATTTTGATTGTCTATTTTCCTTAGTACACATTAATTTTGTTATATTTACCATAGATAAATCTTTTTCTTTTTATAACTGACAATCACAAATGCAAGAATGAGTGATGAATCAGGTATCAATAGTTATGTGTCAATGTGTTTGTGTGTATATGAGCCCTTACAAGAGAAATGTTTTTTTCTGTTTGTGTGTGCATAGGGCAATAGTGACAAAAATAACTATCAATACCTACAAGCTTCTAATGGATATTTTCATAATATTGAGGTCATATATATTGGACTAATGACAAACTTCTTTTATTTTATTCTTTTGAAAATTTCTTATATGCATACTAAATTTGTACCATCTTACCCTTTCTCTTCCATTCCAATTCCTCATGTATTCGGTGACAGATTCTAGTTAGATCCTGGGAATAGTTTACAGCTAGGAAATGGGTAGAATGGCTGGGCGTTGGTGGCGCATGCCTTTAATCCCAGCACTCGGGAGGCAGAGGCAGGCAGATCTCTGTGAGTTCAAGGCCAGTCTGGTCTACAGAGCAAGTCTCAGAACAGCCCCCAAAACAATACAGATAAAACCTGTCTTGAGAAACCAAAAAAAAAAAAAAAAAAAGAAAGAAAGAAATGTGTAGAATGTCTGTTGTAAAGTACCTAGATTAATACTGTATAGTTATTTCCCACTTAACGTATAAGGTAAAATTTTTAATGTAACATTTATGTTCATTCAGGATTGAAAAATAGTTTTGTTAGTCTCAAGTTCAAATGAAATGGCATATAAAACACAGGAAAACTGAGCCTTAAGATGACGATTCCTCATCTAAACATATAGTGGCTCATGGCCTTTCTACATGTCTGTTACTCATCTAGAAACTGGGATGAGTCTAGAAACATGACTCCAACATGGCTGAGTAAAATGCTGAATATGTGATGCCCATTCTGAATATGTACCAAATATTGGGAAACAGTATCAAAATAAGGAATTCCATTGACACGCAATATTAATTTTGACTTTGAATTATAAACACAAATGACTAATAATCATTTATATGAATAAAGATTTACCTCAAGGTCAAATTAACTCCAGGAGACTTTGTGGACCTGTTTGGTGATATGTTCTGAGAATATAGTCTTCCTTTATTTTGGGCTGATGCAGTCATTGTCATGGGAAATTAGGGCTTTTTTTAGATGATTGTAATCTTGAGACTATAGGATATATTGGACCGCATTGTAAGTCTTATGAATTGTTGTATTATTGATGAGAATTATATGTAAGTATTAAATGAATAGCTAAGGAGCTACTGGCAATTGATAGCTGCTGACAGAGGGAGAACTGGTTTTCTTTGTGTGTGTGGCCCCTGAAACGTCAAGTACAATCTAGTAGAAAGTCATCCATGAACTGAAAAGTATGTTGGCAGCATAAATAGAGCTTCTTGGGTTTTAGAAAAAGATGTATGGATGTGGAAGGAGTTGGAGGGGCATGATTGACATATATTGTGTGAAAAATATTGTAATAATGATAATAGAAATGAGTTAATAATTAAGACAGAACTAGCCAATAAGAAGCCATAGTCATTAAAATAGGTCTTTGTGTGCTTATTTGGGCAAGCTAGCTGCAAAAGATGGCATAATAGAAACCTTTATCTACAGTTCTTTGTAATAAGACAATGGGACAGGTAATGTTGGTACAAAGTTTTAAAGATTGTAACATCATAAAATGTTGCCATACTAAAGAAACGTGAATTAGGATATCAGATTATCTACATGTGAAATATTGTGAGTCAATGCAAGCATAGTTGTCTATGTGAGTGCAAGTGCTCTGACAGTTAAGGAGGGTCATTCTGTTCACTGGAAAAACATTCATCTCTATAATTATGAAGGACTAAACATCTTGATAAAGTTAAGCATTTGAAAAATGAAAGTGGTAATTAGCCAAATAAATCCTAGCTAAACTCCATCATCTTGTGACAAAATTTAATTTTCTCAAATTCTTCATCAAGTACCAACAGTACCAAGGTAAAAGATCAAAATGTTTGTATGGTCTAAAGACCCCACGATGCTTCCTTTCTTTGTCTTCTTTCACTAAGGGCATTCTTCTGCCTGTTTGTTTTCCGTGCCCACTCTAATAACAAAGCTTTGTTCATATGTCTGCAGTAGTTTCTCTCCTTTAACTGATTTGCCTAGTTTTATTTCTAAACATTCTTAGAAGGAGGAGGTTAAGCTCACATTGTAAATCTTCTTAAGTGACTAATGGCTAGAATGAAGTAGGTGCTTTAGTTGCTGTGGTAACATGAATAAAAATGGCCTCCATTGGCCAATAGGGACTGCAACTATTAGTAGGTGTGGCCTTGTTGGAGTAGGTGTGCCTTGTTGGAGGAAGTGTGTCCCATTCACTTCCAGCTGCCTGTGGACCTGGATGTAGAACTCTGAGCTCTTTCTCCAGTATCGTGTCTACTTGCATGCTCCCATGCATCCCACTGTGATAATAATGGACTAAGCCTCTGAAACGGTAGCATGCATCCTTTGTAAGAGTTCTCTCTTCACAGCAGTAGAAATCTAACTAACCCAGTGGCTTTTCTGTTGCTGAGCTAAAAATACCATGGCCAAAAGCAACTTAAAGGAGAGGGAGTTTATTCTAGTTTATGGTGGCATGGAATCCAAAATGGCAGAGAAGGAATGGTGTAGCAGCTAGTTGATCACATTTCATTCACACATAGGCAGCAGCAGAGGAAGCATAGAGGAAGTGGTGTGATGCTATGAACTCTGAAGCTCACCCCAGTGACTTACTACATCCAGTCAAGCTGCTACCAACTGGGAATGAATGTTAAAAGACATGAGCTTATGGGACATTTCTCTAACCACCATACTAGCTCATCCTTGTCTTTTTTAAACTTTGTTTTTATTTCTTCTTTGTGCCTTTCACATCATGCTGCCCTATCCCACCCATTTCCCTTCCCCCAAAATAAAGCAAAATAAAATTTAAGAGAAAAAAGGAAAAAAAATAAGGAAGAAGGGTGAAACCTCATCATGGAAGCTGCAGTGTGACATAATGAGTCGCACTATAAACACTTTTATCCATACATGTTTACATGTAGATGTTCATTGCAAAGAATCGTTGGTCTGGTTCAAGGCCTCTGGTCTCTGCTAAATCATCAACGCTGGGCATTCACTGGGACTCTTCCTGGACATTCTGTTGCTGGCCTGTGTCATGGAGATCCTGCAGTCCTGGGTCCCCAGAACTAGACACAAACCCCTTGTTTCAGCAAATCACAGATGGGATGGATGTTGGGGCTGGCCAACACATAACCCTGATTCTGGGCCTTGGTAGTTGCAGGGTTGGTCAGCCCACTAGCTCTCCCCTGTCTTCGCCATCAGGGTAAGCCCTCCAGCATTGCTTTAACTAGTTCAGCCCTGGCAGTGATGATAGCTCATTCTATTCCAATTCACCAATTCTTCAGGAAATTATCATGGCATCATGTTTATTTTCAGTAATATTTTAATTACCAATTTGCCTGTATGTTAATCTTTGAGGGAAATACAATGCCTTTCTTTCCCTTTTTATATACTTCAGCTTTATACTTTTAAATGGAATTTATTATACAATAGGATAGATTGCAATACATATTTGAAACATCATAGTTCAAATGTAGGAGTGTGGGAATTTTTCAGTATTCTTCAAAATTAATGCTTTTAGGTTGTCACAAAAAGCAATACACTTCATCACAGTGTATATATACATACATATATATTCATTATGCTTTGTTCTCATTCTTCTAGTCCCACTGACAGTGATGTGCCAACCTTCCTTTTCTTTTTCCAATTAGTCACCTGTTCTACTCCTCTGTTTTATTTATTCCATTACCTTTTCTATTTCCCACATCCCTTGAGATTGTTTCCTCTAGCGGGGAAATTTTAATCAGAAAGATGTGATTTAAATCCAAATTTCTCTGTTAAGATATACACGTTCAGCAATTCCACTCTTAGGCATATACCCAAAAGATGTACATCCATACAACAAGGATGTCTGCTCCACTATGTTCATAGCAACATTATTTGTAATAGCCAGAACCTGGAAGCAACCTAGATGCCCCTCAACTGCATAGTGGATAGAGAAAATGTGATACATTTACACAATGGAGTACTTACTCCTCAGCAGAAAAAAAGCAATGGAATCTTGAAATTTTCAGGCAAATGGATGGCACTAGATGAAACCATCCTGAGTGAGGTAACCCAGTAACAAAAAGAGACAGATGTATGTACTCACTCATTTATGGATTTTAGACATGAATTAGGGGAGTGCCAGTATACAATCCCACTGCCAGAGAGTCTAGGAAACAGAACCTTCATCCAGCGACTGATGAAAGCAGAGGCAGATACCCACAGACAAACACTGAACTGAATTCCTGGAATCTAGTGTCAGAAAGAGAGAACTGACGGGCAAAGGAGTTAAGAGTGGGCTGGTTTAACCCACAGAAACAGTTGACTTGAACAAGGGGGAGCTCTTGGACTCCAGATTGATGGCTGTGTGGAAAGCATGGGACTGACCCAGACCCCCTGAATGTGGGTGCCAGTGAGGAGGCCTAGGTAATCTATGGGGCCTTCGGTAGTATTTATCCCTGGCGTTACAAATAGACTTTGAGTTCCCATGACACAATATTAAATAGATATTAAAAACATCGTGTGTATGTGTGTGTGTGTATGTATGTATTTATGTGTGTATGTATGTATCAAACCCAGGTTTTTGTGCATGCTAGGCATATTCTCTGTCTTTGAGCTATATCTCTATTCATAACTTAATTTTCTTTACAGCATTATGAAGGTCTTAGTACACTGGCATTAACAGATAAAAAATATAATATTAACAAGGCTGTTATCAATTTTGGCCCACACAGTAAGTATAAGAAATATGTATTTTTCAAATATGATTCTCAATTCCTTCCTCCCTAATTATTTTCAATAAGCATGTGATTTCTTTTCTTCCTGAGTAAGCTTTGAAGAGACAGAGTTATCTTGAGAAGCACAAGTGTCTGATGGTTAGCACATCCTGTTGTAAAAAGGAATCTCCTGGGAGGGTAAGGCATTACCCACTCCATTTGATAATTTTATTCATTTGCGCCCACAAAAGGTATGAGAAAGGAGGTTATCATTAATAATAACATAAGTTTATGGTGTTTGAATAAACTGACTGAGCTCCACATAATGGTATTTTCCCACAAGTATACATAGAATACTGTTTCGTGGTTGAGTTGAAATTTTATACAAAAAAACCTATGTTAACATTTAGACCTCTAAGCCGGGCATTGGTGGTGCATGCTTTTAATCCCAGCACTTGAGAGTCAGATGCAGGAGGATCTCTGTGAGTTCGAAGCCAGCCTGGTCTACATAGTGAGTTTCAGGACAGCCTCCAAAGCTAACAGAGAAACCATGTCTTGAAAAATCGAAACCAAAACCAAAACCAAAACGAAACATTTAGGCTTCTACACAAGTGAATTAAAAAAAAAAACCTAAAATGTCCAATAAGTAACCAAGGATACTTAATTATAATAATTAACCAGAAAATTGATAGGTATTACTATGGTTGAAATTTGAAGTATCCCCCAGAAGCTTGTATGGGTGTCTATGGGGCCTCTGGTAGTAGATCAATATTTATCCCTAGTGTATGAATGGACATTGGGAGCCCATTCCACATAGAGGGATACTCTCTCAGCCTAGACACACGGGGAGGGCCCTGCTCCAAATGAAATGACAGACTTTGAAGATCTCCCATGGAAGGCCTCACTCTTCCTGGGAAGCAGAAAGGGGATGGGACAGGGGGTCTGAGGGAGAGGGAACTGGGATTCACATGTAAAACAAGCTTGTTTCTAATTTAAATTTTTAAAAAAAGAAATTATTTGGGACATTTGAGAAAATTTATAGCAGAAAACAACTAAAACAGAGCTTATAGAAGGATTCCTGGTTTCTATTTGCCAGAATTCTTTTGATCACAAGTCCTAGAAACACAAAGTTTAGTTTAAGTAAGAATGATAAATACGTTGTTTATACATCTGGAAACTCAGGATATGTGACTGGTTCATATCATAGTTTAAGGGTCTAACAGATATCACTTACATGATTCTTTCCTCCTTCCATTGATATTGTTTATATGCTAGCCAGATTCTTTTCTTTTCATGTGGTCTTTATGGATCCAGCAAAATGGTGGTCATGGGTAACAGTTAACTTTGTACTTCATGATTTTATTTCAGATATAATTAGTCACCCAACAAAAATTAATTTTTTTCACCCAATGCTTACAAGTAACCCAGAACACTTTTCATCTCCTTTCTACTGCAAATTATGTTGGAATTATACTTACTAACAATGCCTAGATGACAAGAAACTGCATTTACTGTTCCACAAAAATACTACAAGAAAACTATTGAGATAAAATAATACATATTCACTACCAGGGCAATGCTGAGGAACTTTTTGTGTGAGAGAGAATGTATGTCTGATGAGTCTCAAGACTATGTTTTTGTTTGACTAGTGGACAACAGAAAACTAAATTTATTGTATGGAAATGAAGGTACATGTTGAACTAATTCTGGCTGTAAGGGTTCTACTAGGAGGGTTCCTAGAACATCAGTTGGTGTAATAAAATGCTAAATGTTAAAATAATACAATGAAATTCAATGTTTTCATTTTCCAAAGGCAAAAAATAATTAGGTTTAGAGATTCAGGTCAATTTCCTGAGGATCTATGTGAGATGTCACTGGGTTGCATGCTAGGGAGTATGAAAGTATAAAGGAGCCAGGAACAAAGCATGAAAACTAGTGAGATTAACTTTTACTTTGTAAGACTTATCAGTCCAAGGTCAGTATCAGCTCTACTGAACAAGCTAGTCAACCATGAAGACTTATATGGTGGCATGTTGACTAGTTTTATGTTAACTTGGCCCAAGAGTCATTTGGGAAGAGGGAATCTCAATTGTAAAAATGTTTTCCTGTAAGATCAGGCTGCAGGGAACCATGTAGGGCATTATCTTAACTCATTGATATGTGAGTGCTGAACCCATTGTGAGTTGGGATAACCCTGGGTTTGTGGCCCTGGGTTTTATTACAAAGCAGGCTGAGGAAGCCATGAGGATCAGGCCAATAAGCACGATTCTTTCATTGCCTTTGCTTCAATTCCTGACTCCAAGTTTCTGTGCTGAGTTTCTGTCCTGATTTTCCTCAGTGATGAGCTACATCTGTAAGATGAAATGAATCCTTCCTTCAAGTTGCTTTTTTTGTCATGGTGTTTATCACGACAATAGAAACCCCAACTATGAGAGTTTGGAAGAGGCTAAAGTATATATACTCAATGCTAAAAAGTTTCAAAATGTTAATAGGAAGTTTTTTTATTATTTATTTTATTATGTGTACAGTGTTCTGCCAGCATGTCTGCTTACAGGCCAGAAGAGGGCACCGAATCTCATTGTAGATGGTTGTAAGCCATCATGTGGCTGCTGGGAATTGAACTCAGGACTTCTTGAAGAGCAACCAGTGTTCTTAACCTCTGAGCCACATCTCCATCCCCAATAGGAAGTTTTTAAGTAAAGAAACAAAACAGTTGTGTATGTATACAGGTGTGTGTGTGTGTGTGTGTGTATGTGCTCACGTATGTAAGCATGTACGCACATATATGTGCATGTGTTTGGAAGGTTGATGACAGCCTTAGTTGTCCTTCATCAGGAATACCATCCACCTTCATTTTTAGATAGGTTTTCTCATTGACCTGAGCTCACCAAATAGGTGGGGTGGTTGGCCAAGCCCCAGGGATTTTGTTTCCCAGAACCACTTAAACACTAAGAATAAGAGCATGGACCACCTCACTCAGCTTTTAAAGTAGGTTCTGGCAGTGGAATTCAAGTTGTCATGTTTGAAAATCCAGAACGTTTTAACTAACTTATCTATCCAGATTTAAAGTTTGAATTTTTAAAAATTTGGTGCAATGAATGTTTTTAATAGTTTCACTGAAGAAATCATCCTAAATAAAATTATGAAATTTGAACATTCAGACAAGTAAAATCAAAAGATACTTATTATATTTGACTTTAGATTGTTAGTCATCACTATCATAGATATCATACAGTTGTGACATTATGAATTATATACACATATGACATATTAAATCTGATAAATGCATAGAGTCTCATACATGCTCTGTGTTTAGGAGAATATTTTCCAGTGGATAGTTTGCTTCCAGTATTTTGTACTAATTTATCAAGAACCATTCTACCAAAATTCTTTACACATGTTCTTAATCATTACTTGAAAAAGTTATAGAAATAAAATTTCTATAAGTGTAAAATTTTTAAGAGCCCTGTTTTCATTCAGATGAAATGTCATGTCTCTCTTTCTAGAAAAAATAAAAAGCCAGCCCATTTTAGTCCTTTTTATTTAAAAAAACAGCTCATAATCTCCTCAGCAGTAATGGTCCTGTAACATTTACATCTTGCTCAAGGGTAATCAACAGAAATGTTTGTCTCTGAAATTAATTAATATCCCATTGAGAACACATTTCCCTGTGGATCTCAGGATTTTAATGCAGCTAATGACCTTTTGCATTTGTCAAAGTTTATTTATGATTTTGAAATGCAAAAACACTTGGTAATTCATTCAATCAATAAACCAGTAAGAGTGGTATGTAATAGCCATTAAGACATTAAAGTTGTCTATAAAATTGTATCCTTCAGTTTCTTTTTTAATTTTTCAATTACTTTGATTCGTTATTTTAGTTGCTACTTTGAAAAACCATCTACACACTGAACAAGCAGCATTTAAACACTGAAGTTCTTTGAAATTTCAGTAACCAACATCTCTGCAGTTATCAGAGGCTGTAAACAAGCAACTATTTGATTGAATGAGTGAATGAATTAATGCATGGTTATTACAGAAACTTGTCATCTATAGATTTACACTCAAAGTATTTTAAAAATTTTAGTCAACCTTATAAATTGGGGGACTACATTAAAAATACTAAAGAGAGGCATTTGCCTTGTTGTCTGAATCACCTTCTATCTAGTGCTAAATTCTGCGTTTGTGTGATTTTGAAACACAACATCTAAAGAACTATTTTTTTTGAAGAGGGAACCTTACCAATTACTAGCATAGCCAGAGGAGAACTAAATACTGTATTTTCATAAACCAATATAATTTCTAACTGTATTCTAAATAGTTACTCTTATACCTACAGATAAGTATAGTTCTCATGTCTCATCAAAGGTGTTTCTCTTTGCAACATATGAGCATCCAGAACTAGTCAATGCACAAAAAAATGGTATTTTGTAATGCTCAATACCACTGGTGCATCTGGAGTATATTCCCTATGACTGAGACTCAGAGACCACCACAGAACAAGAGATGGGAAGATTATAAGAGCCAGAGGATCTGTATCATAAATCTTAGAGAAAAGAGAATGCCATTATAACTTATCTTTTATTTTCATTTCGACTGATAGGCTTAGATAGTCAAATAGATGCAATCCTTGCAAAGCTCTATTTTTGAAGTTCATGACGTCTTGAGATAATTTTTAGCAGGGGCAAAAGCATGTAGACTGGCATAAGACCCTCCATATGCTTCATAGAGAGTGACCTTAGCTCTAAGGTCATTCTGATATCCACTCTTACTGTTAGAGGAACAGGCACATTTCTGTTAAGGTGTAAGCAAGACTTTGGGTGTAGATTTATGTCTTGCATTTTGGTCAGTTTTCAGATCCAATTAGAAATGGTTTCAAGTTCTGGGTCAGTTTACTTTTGTTAAATGAGCAAGTGGCATTTTAGAGTCTTGAATAATTGACAGAGGAATTGCAAAAGTGCTCTTCCCAGAGATCTCTTTTGTTTCATACACACCCCTCAATCAGCTCATATATTTTTCAGAATGATAAAAGCAGGTACACATACTTATGCACTTACAGTGTTAGGCATTCAAGCTCCAACAAAAGACAATGTCTTATATAATTCTTATGCTGAATCAATGTAAGTTTCTTTAGGTAAAGCACATTTCATTATTGAGACAAGGATGCATTTGCATTCCTTAAGGGAAGAGTTCTTTTACTCAACAAATGTTTATTAAACTTGGTGAAAAACATGAAGTTGAACATAAATGAACAAAGCAGTATGGCTTTCTTCCACTCTGACTTGTTTTTTGTTGTTTTATGTTTTCCCTATTTTAACTGTTCCCCAAGGTAGTTTCCTGAAGGTAGGCACCCTGCTGTATAATATTTAATCCCTATAAAATATATGAAGTACTTGCATACTTTGAATTAGTATCCAAAAATATCAAACTATAAATATAAACAGGGAGTAGAAATACCTTAGTTAAAGGATGAGGTTGTAGAGTAAAATTGGGGTTTAGCCTAGATTATGTTTTATGCTATTATCTGGAAACTATTTGTATCCTACATGAACCTTCAATTCCTTAACCTATAAAATGAAGAGTGTTCCAGGGATTCTGGTCCTATTTCCAGCTTGTTGGTGTCCATTCCCTGTAAGGGGATGCCAGGTTCAACCTTAATGCAGCAGAGAGGGGCTTGGTCCTGCCCCAACTTAATGTGCCACACTGTAGACTTACCTGTTGGGAGGAGTAGATGGGGAGTGGGCTCGGGAGGAAGTGAGAATGGAGGAGAGAGGGATGGGAGAACATAGGTTGAAATGTAAAATAAAATTTTAAAAAATTATCTATATAAGATAAAAAAATGAAGAGTGTTGAGATCCAGGCTAACCCAGAACTTTCTCAGAGGTCCTGACGAAAGGGTAAAAGGAACCTACTTAGTGGTCTTGTTGAGGGGCAGACTTGGCAAGGTCTGGTGTAGGCCTTAGGCCCGAGCTGTGAAGGAGGTAAGGTTTTGGTTCCTTGAAACTTAGCTTGTGCCCCTGAAGAGATTGAAGTAATCAGTCCCAACCCCACAGTGTTAAGTCTCTGGTGGCCTTCAGATGCCCTGTGTTTCACCTTGTGAAATATTGCTTGATTAACTTTTTACATCCTTGCCCCATTGTGTGATGGTTTTGTGCTGACTATGTTCCATTTTTTTCCTCCCAGAACTAGTGTATAAGATGCTGTACTTCTCAATAAGCTTGCTGGGCATAAAGGATCACTTGTGCAAGACCTCCTGAGCCTACCAGTTCTGTCTTCATCTTTGATCTCCTAAATCTTCCTATTCAGGACGTTGGCACTGAAGAATGACCTGCTGGTCCTGGGTAGAAGATGATATTGCTTATCTTGTAGTGTTATGAAAGAACATCCAAGTCTCTTAAATATCTGCTAATTCTTTGAATTGTCTTCATTAATTTGAATGAATATATAGATGTCTTTTTATATCTTGAAACTTTTGAAATTACAGTTTTGAGACAAATTTCTTTTACATTTATAAAGGTTGAACAAAAGAAATATATACTTTGTAGTAATAACAAAGAAAAAATTCTCTCTATCCCAGATGTTACAGGTAACAATAAGGATCACCATATAGGACTAGGAAGCCTCTGTGGAATTTTGACATACACTCTGAGTGTGTCAGGAATACACAGAGAGAACCAACTCAGAGGCTAGACTGCCTGGGTGTAGACAGCAACATTCTAAGTATGGAACAAGCTGGGCAGAGGAAATGCAGACATCTCTACTCTTTGCTTCATCATGAAAGCTGTTTTGCTCTACCATGGCATTTCTGAAACCATGGAAAGGGTAGGCTAAAATAAATATTCCCTTTATTTGTTTTTTTCGGGTATTTGTTACAATGATGAGAAATGAACACATAAAGTTAACTACCATAAACAATGTCCCACGTTTTCCATTTCCTAAAAACAGGTTTTTTTCCTTGTTTGGTAAGGTGACTGTTTTCATTTTATGCTGAGAGTCAAACCCTTGTCTTCATAAATGGTCTTTGAGAACTTATCACTGACCATGAACCCAACCTGGCTTTTGTTCATCTTTTAAAAGACAGACATCCTGTAGTTTCTTTTTGCGTAATATAGTTGGATGTTTTAGTTTATTTATACACAGGAACCAGTTCATGATAATGGTGTTATATACACCCCACAGTTCAGAACTTTTTTCAGTATTTCCCTCTCAGAAATTAAGACATGAGGCATTTTCCTTGATATTTCAAACACTGCTGTTATAAATCATAGTCACATCATATTACTTTTTTGCATTTGTCAAAGCAAAACTAAGTCTCTAAAATCTTGGGGAACCAATGTGCTTAATATGCTAATGCTATTGGCTAAGATATTAACAAAACCTCCACTCATGACCATTAGGGTTAATGATGTTGTTTAATCACAGTGAGTTTTTGATAAATAAGTCCATATACTAGTAGATAGCTTAATCAGTACCTAGGGTTTATTAGTTGAATCATATATACTTCTTTAAAGAGTTAATGACAAGATTAAGGCTTTTAATTCTTAAGAATATCGTTATAAATGGTTATGTGCTATGAGTATTAACGAATACCCCTCATTAATTAAGTTCATCTAGATGTATAAATTGAAAAGCACAAGGTAATTACCGTCATATTAACTGTTGTAAATGCAATCAGTGTCAAAAACATACTGGCCAATTGGCCAATTGATTAATATCTGTGTATATTATGCATGATTTAGTATTTATTTATATATTATACATACTCTGAATTTTTATTGAAAATAGATTCTTCTCCCATACAACACATCTCAACATCAGTTTCCCTTTCCTCCTCTCTTCTCAGGCCCATCAACTTCCCCTCTCCTCCAGATCCACCCTCACTCTCTTTCCCTTCAGAAAACAGTAAGCCTACAAATATTCTGATTTTAATGTGTCTTAGTTTACTTCTGAGTTCTAGAGTGTATTCTTAAAATATTTTAGGATTTAACCAAAAGATTTTTCAACATATGTGAAAGGCTACATGTTGAAAGTTATATGGATTCCTAGATGAGACAGCTCCATGCCTGGTTGTCTGTTTCCGTGCTCCCTGCTGTGATGGTCACGGACTCTAATCCTCTGAAACTGTAAGCATGTCCTCAGTAAACTCTTTCTTCTATAAGTTGCCTTGTCATGGTGTCTATTCACAGCAACAGAAAAGTAACTAAGACAAATATCTTTTGAAAAGTGGTGGCTTTTAACTTTTAATGTTGTTGAAATTACACATGTTTTATAGAGCATGTTGTTAGCACCATGACTAAGAAATATTTTCCCAACTAATGTCATGAACACTTTTGTCTACTTGATATTTTAGAAGTTTTATACTTTGGGGTCATATACTTATATTTTGAGATAAATTTTGTGTATAATATGAAGTGTTTGTCATGCCTCACTTTTGTGTGTCTTTGTTTCTTTGTGATTAGTCTCAAACCATTTAATAGAAAGCAGTTATAAGTATTCATGTAAATAAATTTTGAGCTTTTATCTTGACCCATTGATGTCTGTGTCTATATTATACATGTAACTTTATAGGAAGCTTTGAAATCAGCAGTGTACATT
The DNA here is from genome assembly GCF_017639785.1 of Mesocricetus auratus. Lineage (NCBI taxonomy): Eukaryota > Metazoa > Chordata > Mammalia > Rodentia > Cricetidae > Mesocricetus > Mesocricetus auratus. Next base: position 21,223,092 of record NW_024429191.1, read on the forward strand.
TTCTAACATTGGTCTTTTCCAAAGTTGTTTAGGATACCTTATATCATTTCTGTTTTCATATTTATCACAGAATCAAATCCTCACATATCTCTTAAGAATTCATGGATGAGTGGACTTTGAAGAGTTCTGAGGAATCAGAAATCTTAAAAAGTTTATGATTCTTCCTCAGGATGAAATATGAACATTCCAAGAATGTCGGCCTCCTCCTTTCAGTCATACATTAGATTTTGACTCAAGTATCTCCTAATGAGCCAAGTAAGTGATAATCCAAATGTCAAAAAATCTGAGATAAATGATGAGAAGTTATAGAATACTGCGTGCAACTCTCTGTCTATATTATTAGGCAAAATGGAAGGAAACAGATGGTGTTCTGTCCAAAGATATGAATAACAGAAAGTAAAAACGAAAGTAGAAAACCCATAAACAGATTTCCACAAACAGTAGAGGTGATATTTACAATTGATTAAGAATTAGTAACTGCTGGTGATTAGCCCAATCTTCAACAGAGAATATTCCTCCCATGGCTGATGGGAGCAGATGCAGAGACCCAAGCCAAACACTGGGTGGAGTTTGGGGAACCACACAGAAAACAGGGAAGAAGGATGATTGTAGGAGCCAGAGGGGTCGAGGATACCATGAGAATACAGGCCACAGAATCAACTAAGCAGGGAGCATAGGGGTTCCAGCGACTGAAGCAGCAATAAGAGTCTGCATGGATCTAAGCTGGGTCCTTTGCTTACATGATGTGGTTGTTTACCTTGGGTTTTTTTTAAATGGAACTCAACAGTGGGGATGGGGATGTCTCTGATCTTTTGCCTGCTCTTAGGACCATTTTCTTTTTACTGGGTTGCCTCATTCAACCTTGATATGATTGTTTGTGTTTAGTCTTATTGTAGTTGGTTATGCCATATTTGGTTGATGTCCCTGGGAGGCCTGCTCTTTTCTGAACTGTAATGGAGGAGCAGTAAATCTGAGGAGAGGGGAGGTTTGGGGGAGGGCCATGAACTAAAATAACCATAATCTTCCTTGATTTTGTCAAGTATTTTCTCATTGAAATGAGAACAGTATGAACAGAGAAATAAGAATTTACAATAGTTATCCCTGTAAACATATAAGAAATGAGATGCAAGCATCTATAGAACACACAATGTGCAGTTTATTTTTGCATATAAATGTATTTATATTTATTTAGATATATTAGATAATTTAGATTATTTCTATGAAATGAGTAGCTTTTATATTTTTAAGTGCTCAAAATTCTGAAAAGTAAAGATGTTTCGCTTTATATAAAAATTAAATCAATCATCAGAAAACACAGTAGTATGAATAATGAGAAAAATACAAATAAAAATCAAGATTGTTTTTTCCCACCATTGGCAATGCTTGGAAAACACAGTTGAGTCTGTAGAAAGATTGATTAACTAGAGCAGAAATGCACTGAAGATCCCTTAGTGATAAATCCAGGAAGTAAAGACAAGACTTAGACTAGAAAATCTTTTTCAGAAACATAAAACAAATCACAAGTTAATGTAAAAGACAAGCCTTTTCTTAGCTGGGAAGTTTTAAATTAGCATAAATTGAATGCAATTCCAATTAAAATAGCACATGGATTCTTACTGATGTAAGATGATCTTAAAATTTATGTGGAACCATAAATTCTGGCAAGTACCTAAAGAGCAATGAGAGAATATGCTGTAATGTGGCTGAAATCGGATTGGTATACCAGTGGTATGTAGACTAGGAAAATAAATCAGTAGACCTGGTCATGTTGCAGAATAATTAAGAAAGGAACCTGCTACGGTGTTCCTACTCAGTTCCACAGCCACCTCAGAGCCTCCAAATAAAACACAAGACATTATAATAATGCTGTTGGCCAATGTCTAGAAGTTCTTGTTGGCTAGCTCTGACTTAATTTCTTTTCTTATATTTTTTTCATTTAAATTACAAACAAGCTTGATTGACAAGTCAATCGCAGCTCCCTCACCCTCTCCTCCTCCCCCACCCCCTCAAGCCCACATCTCCCCACCCCATCCTCCCTCCACTTCTTAGGGAGAGTGAGGCTCTCCATGGGGAATGTTAAAAGTCTGTCATATCATTCCGGGAAGGGCCTAGGCCCTCCCCCATGTGTCCAGGCTGAAAGATCTTCCCTCCATGTGGAATGGGCTCCCAAAGCCCATTTGTACACTAGGACTAAACACTGATCTACTATCCAAGGCCCCATAAATTGCCGAGGCCTCCCCACTGACCCCCATGTTCAGTGGGTCTGAATTAGTTCCATGCTGGCCTCTTAGTGACCTGCCTCTGTGGCTTTCACCAGCCAGGTCTTGACTCCCTTGCCCATCCTCCTCCCTCTCTGCAACTGGGTTCCAGGAGTTCAGGTCACTGTTTAGCTGTGAGTGTCTGCCTCTGCTTCCATCAGTCATTGGATGAAGGCTCTAGGATGGCATATAAGGCAGTCATCAATCTCATTATCAGGAGAGAGAATTTAAGGTGGCCTATCCACTATTATTTAGATTGTCAGTTGATATCATCCTTGTAGATCCCTGAAAATCTCCCTAGTGCCAGATCTCTTCTCAAACCTATAATGGCTTCCTCTATTATGGTATCTCTCATCCTGCTCTCCTCTATTCCTTCCCCTGACTCAACCTTCCTGCGCCCCCATGTTCTCCTCTCCTCTCCTCTCCTCTCCTCTCCTCTCCTCTCCTCTCCTCTCCTCTTCTCCCCCCTCTCTTTGTCCCAGATTCCTCTGTCCTCCCCTCCTCCCCCATAACTATTAATCTATGTATTTCCATATGGTCTTATCTTACCAAAGAAACATTCGGGCCTCTTACTCTGTTGTGGTCTACATCATGTCTCCCTCTGGCTATGTTTCCCAGAATCCTCCTCATCTCCTAGACCCACCTATTGTTCTGCCCTATTGGCCACAGTGCTTTATTCATCACCGTATATGATAAACTATATAGAAGACCATTTCCCATCAGGAACCTACAATGCATAGATAAATAATCTACCTTATGCTATAAATGAGTTATATTCAGAATGGACATAACAGTGATTCCTTTGAAATACCTGCAAGAGAAGAACTAATACTAGACCCTCCATTTTTTCCTATATTTAAAAGTAAATTTCATGTTTATTAAAATTTAAAGAAAAAAACAGAACTATTGTTATCTTACAAGAAAATCTTACAAAAAAACATAGGAAACTATGTCTAAAGTATAGCAGTTGTCAAGGATGGCTTCTTAATTGTTGAAAATATTAACTAGTTAGCATGAGTTGTATGAAACAGAAAGAAATAGAATGAAAAACAAGCAATACCTATTGCAGACAAATGTTATAACTAAATAGCCCCACCTCCAATGAAACAAACAGAAAAGTAAAAGAAAACACTTTCAGAATCTTAGTGATAAAACTGATTTTGGTAAAAGACCGAAGTAAATCTGTTTAAAGTTTTAGAAGTAAATAATTGTGTTCCTAATAGTGTTATTTTCTGACAACTGATCTCATCAATATAAAGTTATTTTATGTGAGAACACAGATGTACAATATAGAGCAAGGTGACAAATATGGAATATTCAACCATCAGCAGTGTTTTCTCACTCATTTGCATTCATATATTAGTACTGATATTTGAGAAACACCAGTTTTTACTTTCAGAAACATTTACAGGCAACTAAGCACCATAGAAACTTAGATGCTAGGTCACAGACGTGTAGGATAAAAAATTCTTTTTCCCAGTTTGGAGCTTATATTTGTGTTGGGGGCTAACAACAAAAGTAATACAAAGGATTTAGAGACCAGGGTACAAGGAAGATAATAAAGAACCTTTAAATTACTTCCCCAGGTAATTTAAAGATAGTATGGGTTTTGTTCAGATAAGTACCATGGGTTACCCTATTGTTTCAAAAGACTACTCTAACTGCTTTATGAAAACATGTGCAAAGAGAAAAGCTGACTTTTTTATGTATCCAGAGACTACTGCAGTCTTCTGGGCAAGGGATCATATTGACTAGGATGGTAGGAGTGAAGAGGATAGAAGTGGGCATGCTGGAGTTAACTTGGCTGTACTACTAGATCCATGGGGAAGGCAAGCTAATTATGGAAACTAGCATGACAAGCTCAGCTTTCATCTGTGCCATAACAGGGCACACTTTTACCCTGAACTGAAACAGGAGTCAGACAATAAGCAGATTCAGTAGGTTTGAAGAGAAAGTTGATTTGGGAAGTATTACATTTAAGATAATTTTAGCTATTGATCCAAGAGGGGCATTCAAATGTACAGTTGAATGGATGGATATGTATGGTTATGGAGTATAATGAAAGGATCGAGTAGGAGAAAAAAATACAGAAATCATTAGTACATCTGTGGTATCCAGAGAGTAGGACAAGAAGAGAGAACCCAAAGGGATCACGAAAATAAAAAAAAAGAGAGAGAACCAAGATTGACATCCCATTTTTGATATCACAACTAAGCTGAGTAAAACTTTCAGTAGTGCTGAATGTAGGTGATTTGATGTACAAAAATGTTGAGTTAAAGTGCATTGAGGTAGACATATTAATTATTGATAAATTCCATGCAGATGATTACTGGGTCTTTTGAATAATTAAGGACCACTACAGGGCATGTAACTCCTTTTAGTGCTGAACCTATTCCTACCATTATATTTTCAATATTTCTTCAAAATCAGTGTACTAATTATCCTTCTTGTGATGATAAAAGACTTGCACATATTTACTATATCAATAGTTCCCACATACTTCCTATACATACCTCATTACCTCATGGGAACTTTTACAGACTGCATGTAGTCAGGTAATATGATAATTTAGAGAAGTTCAGGGGTGAGTTGAAAGAATTTTTAGAGTTTATGGAACATACTATTTTAATAAGATTCTGAAGGGTAGAAGATGCAATGTTTTCAATGGGGGGCTCTGGGAATGAATAATAAAGCATGAATTTTCTTTTGCCTTCATTTTCTTCTTTTTATTCATTACAGCTGGACTACTTTTCTCTTCTGGGCATAAAAAAATAGATAGTCCTTTTCCTCTGGGTCTACAACATTTTTAGACTAATGATTTTTAACCCCCACAAAATTTTTACTCTGGGCTTACAACTACAGCTCTTAGTTGGAGATTTTTGAGGTCCAGGACAATTCTGTGACTGGAACAGCTTTGACTTCTGAGTCTTGAGAGAAAAGTAAGCACAGGGTTAGGGATCTAACATCAGGTACGCTGATAAATGACTTTTTTTTTTCATTGAACCAAACTTTATGAGAAATGGGAATAGCATTTGAATTCTCAACGTGTGGCCTAAAAGTTTTTGCTTCTTTCAATTATTCTTATCAATGATTATGAACAAAAACAGTGAGCAAACTGCACTATATTTATTTCCTGCAAACCAGATGTGCAGATGTGGAAGTTTGCTTCAATTTAGTTTTTTTTTCTTTATGGAAAATGCTTGAGATCATGCTGCATCTTAGAGACCTTAGTAGAGGCTCACGTGATGGCTCAGAAGTTAAGAGCTTTGGCTGCTGCTCAAGAGAACCCCGTTTTGATTCCCAGCACCATGTGGCAGCTTAGAACAATCTGTAACACCAGTTGGAGGGGGAATCTGATGCTTTTTCTGACCTCTTTAGGCACTGCGCACACATGATACACATTGATACATGCAGGAAAAAACACCAATAGCCAAGAAAATAAAAATAAACAAATATTTAAAAATAAAAGAAATCCTAATTTCCCAGTGATGAGTAATGGCATAGCATGCACAAAGCCTTAGGTTGCATTCTGAACACTGCATAAAGCAGGTGCCCTCAGGAGCCTGAGGTAAGAGCCGAAGAAGTTCAAGGCCATTTTCTCTCTTTTATTTTCCTTTTCTTTCTTTTAATGATAAAACTGAATAAGATAAGATGAAGATAAGACAGAAACTAACACATTTTGAAATAGAATAAAGCAAAGAAACTGAAAGAATGGGGCCCAAGAAAAGGTCCAAGAAACAGATATAGATGCAGAGACTGCTCACACACCCAGGAATCACACAAAAACACTAAATTGGAAGTCATCATGTATACTAGAAGGACCTGAGGGATGAGAAGAGGAAAAAATATAAATAAAACAAAAAATAAAAATAAGATAAATACAAACAAAAAAATGAAAAACCATTAACATGATATATTGAGACAAAGAACCCTCTTTTCAATTGGCCATCTACTGCTGGTACTCAGTCTACCCATAAAAGTAGCCTGTTTCCCCAGAAATATTCCCTTGGTGAAAGCTAAATTTTCATTAACCAGCTGTTATCAATTGGAGGTCACTTCTGGGCTAGGGATGGGAGCCTGTGTCCACTGTTCCTTTTAGCACTAGGACCCAAAGTAGTATAAACTCATGCAGGTCTTGTGTATGCTGTGTCAGCCTCTGTGAACTCATAAGTGCATCTATCCTGCCTGTTGGATTAGAAGCCTAATTTTCTTGGTGTCCTTCATCAACTCTGGCTCTTCTCTCTTTTCACCCCCTTTTCCACAGGGTCGCTTTAGCCCTTGAGAAGAGGGAATTGATGGAAACATTTTAGGAGTGTTCCAAGGTCTCTCACTCTCTGTATAAGGTCTGGCTGTGGGTCTCCGTATTTGTCCTCATCTGCTGTAGTGGGGAATCTCTCTGATTATGACTCAATAAGGCAATGACCTATAAGTACAGAAGAACATTGTTAAGAGTAATTATATTGCTACATTAAAAATTTTTTATTTGTATTAATCTATTTTTTTAATATAACATCTGCTTTTACCCTATGTTCCTGTGCTCTCTAGTCTCAGGCTTTTGGTTACCCAAGCAGTGTCAAGTATTGATTCCATCTTGTGGAGTTGGCCTTAGTTTGAATATGATATTGGTTGGTTATTCTCACAATCTTTGTTCTACTACTGTACTAACATATTTGACAGTCAGGGAATCATTGTAGATCAAAAAGTTTGTGGCTGAGTTGGTGTTTAAGGTTCCCCTTTAGCAGCACTCAGAGTACCTTCCTATACCAAAGATGCTAGCACATAGTGGTGAAGATCTATGTAGGCACCAGCTTGGCTTCTCCATGTTCAATGAGTTAAGCTTTCTCTTCAGAATTGGGGCCTTGCCATCAGGCTTGACAAAAATCTGGATTGTTTATGGGTTCCCATGGGATCCTTTTGGTCAAAAACCCAATGAGAAATAGCCCAGTTCTGGTACTGGAAGCTTCATTTGGTGATAAGAGATGTACAGCTGGAATTCTGTCTCCACTTTATTTGGCAATTTTATTTAGATTGATTTTGTATATGTATATATTTTAGGAAGCTTCTACTTATTAGGTTTCCATACTAGCCCTGAAATAGCCCTGAATTTTAGCTGTCTATTCCATATTCTCTCCCTTATCCCTCTCTCCCTGTTTTAGTTGTAGCAGATGTTTTGTTTGGCTGCAATTGGAGCCAGTCAAGCAGCCCCAGATTCGTACTTGATAGGGAGAGTGTGGATGAGGGAAATAGCTTGTTTTACATGTCAATCCCAGTTCCCTCTCCCTCCCCCCTCCTGCACCCCCCCCCACAATTCCCCCAGCCTCCCACCCTATTGCCATTTCCTTCCACATAGGGGATATCTAGAGTCTGTCATTTCACTCAGGGTAGGGTCCAGGCATTCCCTTAGAGTCCAGGCTGAGAGAGCATCCCTCTTTGTGTTATGGACACATGCTAACAACACGTTTAATTGCAGTATGAGAGTACACCGAGTTATAGGAAGTCTCTATTGTCTCTGGTTTCCTACAGCCTGGTTTCTGGTTTATGTGACCTTCACAAATATTTTTCCTCCCACAAACTGTTCTTTGTTTGACACATAGCTGTTAGGATAATGAAGCAAAACCAACCAACCAAACAAACAAAAAACAAAAACCCAACAATGATGTATGTACACTGTGGACCTATTATTCAAACTTATCTAAACAATATAGAATTTGTATAATTATTGTCATATCTGTACTTTATTTTCCTGGGCCATTAGTTAAACCTAGATTAAGCCTGGGATAGAAATGTAGTTTTCAGATATACTGTGTTTTAGATGTTATTTAAAAATAGTTTTTAAAAACAAATCAAAAGATTTGGTGGTACTAGACTCTCACTCAGAAAAGCTGCAGTGAATGCTACAAACAGTCTTAGCCAGCAGTGAACTCTGCTATCTACAATAATGACTAAGTCAGGCAATGTATGCCCATGAGTGTAATAGTAACACAAATGACATGGGAACATTGTGTAACACTATTCCTCGGGGGGGGGGGGGAGAAACATCTTCTCTCTCCAAATAGGGAACCAATGATATATCAAATTAAACATACCACCAAGACCAAATTGGGCAGTCAATGAGAAATCAATGGGATCCGTACAGGAGTATTTGTGAGGGTTGCTTACAGGAATGAAAATGACTTAGAGACAGCTATATTACCAGAAACCCACCCCAGCATGGGTGATGGCTCATAATGCTGGAAACTTTCAGGGCTGCTTTTCTGGTTACATCAGTTAGTCTGAGCCTCTTCTAGGTAGCTTAGCTAGTCTGAAAATGTCTTTACATAGTTTCTGCTGCTCAGATAAATTATGTGAGGCGAGATATTACATCTGCTCAGTTTCAGGGGCTTCCTGAAGATTTGAGTTGTTTGCATCCTTAGTTATAAAGAGCTTCTTTGAAGAATGGAATTTTCCTCCTCTCTCTCTTTAGAATACTTCATGTGTAGGAAAAAGGGGCCAAAGAAAGAATACCCTGTCCCTTGCCTTCATCTAGAGCTCTGAGACTTGGGAATCCCTGCCCACATAACTCAGTGTTGATGGATGAACAATTCTCCCAACCATGTTTTACTTTTCCACTAGCTCACTTTGTGTGCAAAAAAAGAAGAAAAAAAGAAAAACCATAAAAGCCCAACCCTCTGCTGTCTCTCTTCCTGTTCAGAGGTAGCTTCCATTTTGTTTTTTCTCCCCAATAAATCTCTTGTGTGAGTTTTCTTGCAAGGTATGACTGTATGTTATTCCGTGTCTCCCAAATGCCAAGATGCCCTTGTGCCAAAAAAAGGAAAAAGAAAAAGAAACCCTTGCAGGATATTTAAAATAAAAATATTTTATTTAAATTAGAAACATGAATGCTTTACATGTCAATCCCAGCTCCCTCTCACACCCCTCCTTCCTTATCCCTCCACCAGCCCCTGCAGCCTCCCACCCAATCCCCACCTCATTCCCCAGGGAGGGTGAGACAATCCTTGGGGGAATCTTCAAAGTCTGTCATTTTATCCAGGGCAGGACCTAGGCCCTTCCCCATGTGTCCAAGCTGAGAGAGCATCCCTCTATTTGGAATGGGCTCTCAAAGATCATTCATAAACCATGATAAACACTGATCTACTACTCAAGGCCCGAGTAATTTCTGTGGCCTCCTCACTGAGACTGCCTTCATGGAGTCTGGATCAGTCCCCTGTTGGCCTCTCAGTCATTAGTCTGGGATTCAAGAGCTCCCCCTTATCTGGTCAGCTGTCTTTGTGGGTTTCACCATCATGGTCTTGACCCCTTGGCTCATCACTCCTCCACCTCTGTCACTAGGTTCCAGGAGTGCAGTTCAGTGTTTAGCTGTGGGTATCTGTCTCTGCTTCCATCAGTCACTGGATGAAGGTTCTAGGATGACATATAAGGTAGTCATCAACCTTACCATGAAAGAGGGGCTATTAATGTAGTCTCTCCACTATTTCTTAGTTTGCCAGTTGGTGTTATCCTTGTAGATCTCTGGAGATCTCACTAGTATTAGCTCTCTCCTCAAGCCTATAATCTCTCAATCTCTCATCCTGCTCACCACTATTCTTATCTCAACTCAACCTTCCTGCTCCCCCATACATTTTTCTCACATCCTCTTATTCCCCTCTCTTTTTCCTGGTTCCCTCTCCCCTCCCCTGATGTTCCCAACCCCCTCAGGAGATCTTGCCTCATTCCACTTCTCTGGGGTACCATGCATCTCTCTAGGGAACCTCCTTGTTTCCCAGACTCATTGGCACTGGGATTGTAGGTTGACACTCCCCTGGTCCATGTCTAAAATCCATAAATAAGTGAATACATACCATGTTTGTCTTTTTGTGTCTGGGTTACCTCACTCAGGATGGTTTCCTCTAATGCCATCCATTTGCCTGCAAATTTCAAGATTCCATTGTTTTTTTCCACTGAGTAGTAAATACTCCATTGTGTAAATGTACCACATTTTCTCTATCCGTTCTTCAGTTGTAGGGTATCTAGGTTGCTTCCAGGTTCTAGCTATTACATATAATGCTGCAATGAACATAGTGGAACAGACATCCTTGTTGTGTGAATGGGTGTCTTTTGGGTATATGCCTAAGAGTGGAATTTCTGGGCCTTGTGATAGACTGAGTCCCATTTTCCTGAGGAATCTCCACACTGATTACCATAGTGGCTGTACAAGTTGGCACTCCCACCAGCAGTGGAGGAGTGTTCCCCTTTCTCCACATCCTCTCCAGTACAAACTGTCATTGGTGTTTTTGATTTTAGCCATTCTGACAGAAGTAAGATGATATTTGATTTACATTTCCTAATGGCTAATGCTGTTGAACACTTTCTCAAGTGTCTCTCTGCCATTTTATACTCCTCTATTGAAAATTCTCTAGTCCCCCTCTAGCTCAGTCCCCCATTTTTTAATTGGATCCTTTGGTGTTTTGGAGACTTGCTTCTTTAGTTCTTTGTAAATTTTGGAGATCAACCCTCTGTCAGATGTGGAGTTAGTATCTTTCCCAATCTGTGAGGTACCTTTTTGTCTTGCTGACTGTGTCCTTTGCCTTACAGAAGCTTCTCAGTTTCAGAAGGTTCCATTTATTAATTATCGATCTCAGTGTTTGTGCTACTGGCGTTATGTTCAGGAAGTGGTCTCCTGTACCAATTTGTTCAAGGATACCCCCACTTTCTCTTCTAGCAGGATTTATGTTGAGGTCTTTGATCCATTTCGACTTAAGTTTTGTGCATGGCAATAGACATGTATCTATCTGCAGTCTTCTACGTGCCAATATCCATTTATGCCAGCACCCTTTGTTGAAGATGCTATCGTTTTTCCATTGTATATTATTAGCTTTTTGTCTAAAATAGGTGTTCATAGGTTTGTGGATTAACCTCAGGGCTTTCAATTAGATTCCATTGGTCTACCTGTCTATTTTTGTGCCAATACAAAGCTGTTTTCAGGACTATAGCTCTATAGTAGAGCTTGAAGTCAAGGATGGTGATGCTTCCTGACGTTGCTTTTTTGAGCAGGGTTTTGTTGGCTATTCTGGTTTTTTTGTTTTTCCATATAAAGTTGAGAGTTGTTCTTTCAAGGTCTATGAAGAATTGTGCTGTGATTTTGATGGGGATTACATTGAGTCTGTAGATTGCTTTTGGCAGGATTGCCATTTTTACTACATTGATCCTACCCATCCAAAAGCATGGGAGATCTTTCCATTTCCTGGTGTCTTCTTTAATTTCTTTCTTTAAAGACTCAAAGTTCTTTTGATACAGGTCTTTCACTTGTTTGGTTAGCGTTACCTCCAGGTATTTTATGTTGTTTGTGGCAATTGTAAAGGGTGATGTTTCTCTGATTTCTTTCTCGGGCCTTTTGTCGTCCGTATATAGTAGGGCTACTGATTTTCTTGAGTTGATCTTGTATCCTGCCACTTTACTGAAGGTGGTTATAAGCTGTAGGAGTTCCCTGGTAGAGGTTTTTGGGTTACTTATGTTAACTATCATGTCATCTGCAAATAGTGGAAGTTTTACTTCTTCCTTTCCAATTTGTATGCCCTTGATCTCCTTTTGTTGTCTTATTGCTCTAGCTAGATATTCCAGTACAATATTGAAGAGATATGGGGAGAGGGGACAGCCTTGCCTTGTTCCTGATCTTAGAGGAATTGCCTTGAGTTTCTCTCCATTCAGTTTGATGTTGGCTGTTGGTTTGTTGTATATAGCTTTTATGATGTTTAGGTATGTCCCTGTTATCCCAAATTTCTCCAAGACCTTTATCATGAAGGGGTGCTAGATTTTATCAAAGGCTTTTTCAGCATCTAGTAAGATGATCATGTGATTTTTGTTTCTCAGTTTGTTTATATGGTGGATTACATTGATGGATTTTCATATGTTGAACCATCCCTGCATCCCTGGAATGAAGCCTACTTGATTATGGTGGATGAGTTTTCTGATGTGTTCTTGGATCCGATTTGCCAACATTTTATTGAGTATTTTTGCATCAATGTTCATGAGGGATATTGGTCTGAAGTTCTCTTTCTTAGTTGTGTCTTTTTGTGGCTTGGGTATCAATGTTATTGAAGCCTCATAAAAAGAGTTTAGCAAAGACCATTCTGCTTCTATTGCATGAAATACTTTGAGGAGAATTGGTATAAGCTGTTCTTTGAATTTCTGGTAAAATTCTGTGCTGAAGGCTTCTGGGCCTGGGCTTTTTTTGGTTGGGAGACTTTTAATGACTGCTTCTTTTTTCTTAGGTGTTATAGGACTACTTAGATTGCTTATCTATTCCTGATTTAATTTTGGTAAATTACATTTGTCTAGACAATTGTCCATTTCCTTTAAATTTTCAAATTTTGTGGAGTACAGCTTTTCAAAATATGACCTGATGATTCTCTGGATTTCCTCACTGTTTGTTGTTATGTCTCCCTTTTCATTTCTGATTTTGTTAATTTGCATGTTCATACTTTGCTGTTTGGTAAGTTTGGACAAAGGTTTGTCTATCTTGTTGATTTTCTCAAAGAACCAACTCTTTGTTACATTGATTCTTTGTATCGTTTCCTAGTTTCTACTTTATTGATTTCAGCCCTCAATTAAATTATTTCTTGGCATCTGTTCCTCTGGGGTGAGTTTGCTTCCTTTTTTTCTAGAGCTTTCATTTGTGCTGTTAATTCTCTAGTGTGACTATTCTCCAGTTTCTTCATGTGGGCCTATTATAGCATTTTTATCTGGGAGGGAATTGCTACAGAATGTTAAGTTTCAAACTCCAAAACACATGGCTGAGTTACCTACTTAACATATCTAAGTGGATGTGGCCAATAGGTTCTCCCAGCATCCCTCAGTCCTTACCTGTTACAGGGTGTAGCTGGCATGCCTTGCTTCCTACACTAAATTTCTCCTGCCGAGGGGCTGGGCTGCCTGCCTCTCATCTGTCTATCCTTCCCTATATAATTAACTATTTTGGCTATACCACTCTCTTGGTCAGTCTCTGGCCCTCTTTGTCACCCGCTCCTCTTCTCTCTAACCTACCCATCTCCTTACTTTTCCAGATGTCCCTGCCTCTGGCTATGTTCTCCCTATTATCTCTAATAAACTTTTTCCTCCACCATACTTAGGAGCAGTCATGTCCTTTACTTTTGATGTCTTACTTTTTTTTATTTACAGAACATGGGGTGATCAACCACTTTCTACCTATACTTAAGGTCTGCTTCATAGAAGGAAACATAGCCTGTCTGGAATGGTAAATATGGTAGAGAACCAGTATCTGGGGAGCACATAGATTCTGGCTGACACCAGTTAATTCAGAAACTCATGAATCAAATTGTATAAACTGAGTATCTATGGAGTACTCAACCATGAATGGGACATGCATATTACACAGGCTCTCTCTGAGGTTTAGGGTATATACTGGGGGAAGGGGAGGGACCTGTGAGAGTCAGAGACCAGAATGAAGCTAAGTGAAAGAGTTCCACTTGAATATCACAGAACCTCCGCTCTTATAAAGTTACAGCAACTATGGCTACCTAATAATACCCTCACAAGGCCAAGCCAGCTGATAGTACAGCTTGGAAGGGGAGAGACTCACAAACCCCTGTCTCTAGCTGACGACATATTTATGAGAAGTTATGGAGGGTCAGTTTTCTTTAGGGGTGTGACCTAAAGAGAAACTCCACCAGATGGCCCCATGCCATGCATATATGGACAGGATAATGTAATAATAAAAAGGAAAAGTAAATTGAGGACATGGTGAGGGGCTGGAAAGTGAACCCAGAAGGAGTTAATTAGAGAATTTTAGAGTGAATATGGTCAAAACTCATTGCATGAATGTATGAAATTCTCAAATAGTTAATAAAATATTACATTTCAAAAGAGTGGTTCCAGTTGCATGATAATTTTCCACACATCATTTGTTCCTAAAATGATTAAAAATTCCTTTTATTGAAATTCAGGATTTATAATAAATCTGAAAATATTCATAAAACCTTTAAATGTCAAGAGATTTTGAAGCAAATGGCAAAATAGTTTTTCAATGGTGGTGGGTGCATTCTAAGGTACAAAACCTCAAATACAACCTTGTATGTGTGTGACAGGTATCTTAGCAATGGTAGAGACGCATGGCTTCTTCATTGTAGCCTATGCCAGAGTGACATAGCAGAATGTACTATATATTTCCTCCCCTTTGCAATCTTCTTTTACATGTGAATTCTAGACACATAGGCAGTGGATCTATTGAAATGCCAGCTACAGTTTAGTGAATCCACAAAGAATAGCTGGCTTCCCATGAGTTAGCTTCTTTAACATTGGCATTAAGTTAAATGGCATCACATTTATTTCCAAGAAAATAATATCAGAAGCCCATCTTTCAGTGTTTTAGGATTCAGAGATAGCATACTTGTTTGTAAACATGAAAAAACCTTCCCTTGACTCCTCCTTAATTAATTATGAGACAGGTATCTTGTCCAATCATCCATGTCTCACTGCAGCACATTTGACCTTTTGTATACAAGTTTTTCTGTCAAAAATTCTTTAGTTGATTTCTTTTTTTTTTTAAAAAAAGTAGCACTCAGTCTTATACTTTCGCCAGAAAAGAAACTCCCTAAGGCATTAACATTACAGAGAAAAATGAAAATGCCCTCCCGTGTTTGTGTTTGTGTTTAAGACGAAAAGACTATATACAAATCACTGTTTCTTCTTATTGGTGTGGAGATAATCAGGCATTGTCAGTGGCTGTCCTGTTATCTGTCTTTTGCAAGAGCTTCCTTTACGCATGCAAGTGTATGTGGGGTTTGCTATCTGTTGCCGAGCCTGTGCTGTTTTTCTTCTTTTTGTTCCTTAATCCTCAATCTTTCATTATTTGTAACACCTGTCTTCTTTAGATTTTGCATAATTGTCGCCTAATCTTGAATTTGAATTCAATGACATGCACGTATATGATAAGTTTTTAATTATAATGTTTCACATAATTACAAAAATAGTGATTCCTTAGAACAGTGTTTAAGGAGTTCTGTGTACCAAGGAGGCTGTGTCAGCTCTGCAGCTAAAAAGGAACTGCACTATCTTCACCTTTTTTTCTGAAGAGGATGCTGGTCAGTTGATGGACAGTTCTGTAAGATTCACTTCTGTCATTTCTGCCTTCTACCAGAAATCTTGTCAGCGTGGCATTTTCAGAACTAGAAGAAAATAAAATAGGATAGCACAGGGCATAAAATAATTGCCCTAGTGTGTAGACTTTCTTAATTGTGGAACCTCTTCATTTTCCCCTTAAAAGTCATATGTTTTCGCCGGGCAGTGGTGGCACACACCTTTAATCCCAGCACTCGGGAGGCAGAGGCAGGCGGATCTCTTGAGTTCGAGGCCAGGCTGGACCAACAGCCTCCAAAACAATACAGAGAAACCCTGTCTTGTAAAAACCAAAAAAAAAAAAAAAAACTCATGTGATTATAAATGAGAAATTAGTCATCTACAAAGTTATCATGTGACAAACTCAACATTTTATTTATACAGGTTTGATATTTCTAAATTATCTTTCAAAATCAACATACTGTTCTTAAATGTTTTCATTTTGATTAATTTTAACACATCCAGCTTCTGAGATTCGTGGGTTGTGTTCTCAGCTTTAAACACTGTCCTAGTTTGCCTGCTGTGATAAAAAGCTCCATCAAAAGCAACATGAGGCAGAAAAGGCTTTCATCTTACACTTCCAGGTCAGAACTCATCACTGAGAAAAGTCAAGCCAGGACCTTAAGCAGGAACTCAAAGTAGAAACCAGACAGGGTTGTTAGCTGCTTGCTCACTCCCTAAGATTCCCACTTTCTCAGGTTTGTGCATAACTGGCATTTTTACACAGCCCAGGATCAACAGCTTTGGGATAGTACTACCTATAGCCATCTGGGCCCTCTTACATCAATTAGCAATCAAAACAATGACCCACAGACCATCTGATATAGGCAATTCCTCAACTGAGGTTTCCTCTTCTCAGGTGGCATTATATCGATCATAAAATCTAACCAGCAAAACCACAAAGATTGACCCTACCATAGATACTGAACAGATCTTTGCTAAATGTATTACATAATTATTGTGTTATGCAAAAATGTTAATTGTGCTTATATAGATAATGTTAATGTGCATATAGGATGCCATCAGAAGGCAAAAGAGAGTAGAAAGATTTTTCTCTCCTTTGGATATAGTTTTACAAAATGATTCTCAGTATTGTTTTTTTAAGAAATCCCATTTGGCACTCTGGGAATTTTCTCCCTCAAATACTATAAAGTCCTACAGTCTCTCAGCTTGTCCTTCTTGACTCTTCTGAAATTGTACTCTTTGATTTTCTTTTTTTGGGGGGAGGGGGCTCGAGACAGGGTTTCTGTGTAGGTTTGGAGCCTGTCCTGGAATTTGCTCTGTAGACCAGGCTGGCTTCAAACTCTGAGATCTGCCTGCCTCTGCCTCCGGAGTGCACCACCAATGAACGGCTGTACTCTTTAATTTTCAAGTGGCCTCTCAAGGATCAAATCCAATATTTTCTCTACTTGCAGGACATTTCCTTTTTTTTTTAAAATAATGCTTTATACCTCTGCCCTTCTGCTCTTTAAATTTTTTCCCATTGGAATTTCATTGATATTTACCAAGAAGTTTCTCTATCATTTGATAACTTAACCCATTATATAGTTGGGAAAATGTGTTCATGGTCACTAAGTTAATCCACCAGAGGAAAGTGTATGTCCCAGGGATATAGTCAGATCTGTGTCTTGGAATTATGTTGAGAACCTATTGAACAGGTTTTTTTCTGACTATATTTGTGTCCTTTAGCTTATTTCGTTGATTCAGCTTCCACCAACCAAAACCTCCTAAAAAAGAATTACAACTGGAGGACATGGAATAGTCTCTTTATTCTGTCCACTCTTCTAACTTAGTGCCTTTTCATCACACCCCACAAATTATGAGATAAAACATAGTCCTAATAAGTTTTGCAACAATGGAGATTTTTACTTAATTTGCTCAAAAAAAGTTTAGATCAGCAGGAAGGTTGAGTCAGAGTAAGAATAGAGAGAATGATGTGAGATACCAAAATAGAGGGAGCCCTTATAGGGTGGAGAGAGATCTGGCACTAGTGAAATTTTCAGAGATCTATACGAATGACACCAACTGGCATTAAGGCTACTTTAAATGCCCTCCCCTGATAGTGAAATTGATGACTCCCTTATATGCCATCCTAGAACCCTTATTCAGAGGTTGACTGAAACAGAGGCAGACATCCACAGCTAAAAACCAAACTGAGCTCTTGGAACCCAGTTGCAAAAAGGAGTGATGAGCAAAGGAATCAAGACCTGGCTGGTGAAACCCACAGAGGCAGCCGATGTAAACAAAGGGGAATGCATGGACCCCAGGTTAATGACTGAGAGGCCAGCATGGGACTGATCCAGACCCTCCCCTGAACCTGGGTGTCAGAGAGGAGGCCTAGGCAGTCTATGGGACCTTAGGTAGTAGATCAGCATTTATTCCTGGCATACAAATGGACTTTGGGAGCCCATTCCACAGGGAGGGATGCTCTCTCAGCCTGAACACATGGAGGAGGACCTAGGCCCTGCCCAGGATGATATAACAGACTCTGAAAATCCTTCATGAAAGGCCTTACCCTCTCTGGGGAGTGAAGGGGGAATGGAATGTGAGGTTGGGGAGGTTGGGGACCAGGGGAGGAGAGGAGGGAGAGGGAACTGGGAGTAATATGTGTAAAACATTAAAGAAAATATTATTAAAAAATGAAGAAAGAAAGAAAGAGAGAGAGAGAAAAGAAGGAAGAAAGAGAGAAAGAAAAAGTTGTTTTCTGTTGCTTTGATTTGAATAAAACTCCCTTGTTAATTTTGCAAATATATGTGGGCTTTCATTTTTGATTCTTGGAATGAGAGGTGAAGAGCACAGGAACATCCAATCTGAACCCCAACCACTAGTAACATTATGAGGTATCAATAGAAAGATTATATAGAAATAGTTTTAAAGTATACTTATAAATATTAAACATTTCTGACAAATATGCCTATACATTAATATAAATAGTACAGTGATTGACCTCTAGACCTGTAATTTGTTTTGCATATGTTCTGTTTTTATGCTGTAACCAAAATACCTGAGTTTACAGGTTTAGTCCCTATGACTGGAAGGGTGTGGCAGAACAGGGAAGTATACATCATGGTGGTCAGGAAGCAAGCAGACCAGAGTAAGTGTGCCCTCCAAGAATACATCTCCAGGGACCTACCTCTGGGATAGGCTCATGTTCCACAGTTTTCTAACCATGCAAGAGTCTATTCAGAGTTTGAATTGAGGGATAACTCTGAAGACTTAACCATTTGTTAGATCACCTTTCTCATCCTCTAATCAACTTTGTAAAGAAGCTAAGAAATACACCCAGAGTTGTGTTTCATTAATCTCTTAAGTGTGTCTCAACCATTAGAATATTTCTTTTTCTATCTTTATAGGGTGCTTAACTTTAAGGTTTTTTTTTTTGTGGTTTTTCGAGACAGGGTTTCTCTGTATTGTTTTGGAGCCTGTCCTGGAACTCACTCTGTGACCAGGCTGGCCTCAAACTCACAGAGATCCTCCTGCCTCTGCCTCCCGTGTGCTGGGATTAAAGGCATATGCCACCAACGTCCAGTCAACTCTAGGGTTTTAGATATGCTTTACAGATAATTGCCCCTGTGTTGAACTATATGCTAACCCATTTTCTCTTTTACCTTTTTGGTATATAAAACATTTTTGTTATTTCCTTATTTAGTTTCTGTTTTAAGAGACTTCCCCCCCCCCCCCTCTCTCTCTCTCTCTCTCTCTGAGTGTGTGTGTGTGTGTACTGTATGTCTGTACATCTGTGTGAGTACTCACAGAGATCAGAGAGGACACCGCAAGTTACAGGCAGATGTGAGCTGCCTGATGAGATCCTCTGCCATATTGGCAAACACTCTAAATCACTGAACTGTCTTTCAATGACATATTCTTTATTTTGAAGCACAGTTTCACTAAGTTGCCCAAGCTTGTATTTATTTTTAGTTTAAAATTATATATACTCTAATTCCATTAAATTCAATGTAGTGATTGGCATAACTTACTTTACCAAATATGGAATGCAGACCTATATTTTTGAATGATTGGGGTTATTGGCTAAAAGAAAATGGTAGAAAGACATTTAGTGAAACTGAGATGTGAATTGGCTTTCAGAGTCCATCTACTTTAGATCACACACTTGTCTATTAGTCTTTGTTTCTTATTTTACAGATTTTCTAAATTATGTAAGGCTAAAGCAATTGGATCAATTCTGACTTACTAGCTATTTCTCAAAAATTAATGTATTTTCAAGTGGTTTTGAATCACTGCACAATCTTGTTGTAATTTGTCACTCAGCACTGGTTTGGTTTGTTTCCACAGGAAGTTTTGAATTAGCACGATTGTTTGTAGTCCATCTGATTGCAGTACTTATCAATCATTAGGAAGTATAATACTGAATGCCACAGAGAAGTTTCGATATTTTCCTTCCCACTTTGTCCTTATTGGCAAAGAATCCAACATCGACTTTTGGGAGCCCTGCTTTATTAAAACTCCATTAGAGGGCAGGGACGTTTTTCCTTGGTATAATGTGAAGTAAGGACTGAGAATCCAAATGCTGTTAACAAGCACAAAATTCATTTGAAAACTACGTGATCTTATTTAGATCAAAGAATAGCCCAAATATTAATTTGATTAAGTAGTGCTGTGGCGCCAGGCGTTGGTGGCACATGCCTTTAATCCCAGCACTCAGGAGGCAGAGGCAGGAGGATCTCTGTGAGTTCGAGGCCAGCCTGGTCTACAGAGCGAGTTCCAGGACATCCTCCAAACCAATACAGAGAAACCCTGTGTCGAAAAACAAAACAAAACAAAAAACAAAAAACAAAAAGTAGTGCTGTGGCTTAATTTCTTGAACCTGAGCTGGAGGGGTTTATCTATAAGAAGGATGGTCATGATTAGTAGGGTCTTATCTATCTATGTTTCTGTCTTTCTGTTTGTCATTTGCTCAGTCTATCATCTATTTATATATATATATATGTCTATCTATCTGACATCTCTTTATTATATCTATCATCAATCATCTATGCATTTTGTATATGCATATTTTATACATACATTATATTATATGTATATCATTTTATATACCTATAGAAGTAGAATTTAAACCCAACATATATAATAGATACACAAGTAAAACTTCTTACAACTTTCATGAGATGCCAGCTTAAATTAGTGATCTAGTCATTGGCTTCTGTTTGTGGAGTAATTATAAAGCCAAGAACTGCATTTTGGTGCTGTGGCTTCTTGCCATTTATTTATTTATTTAGTGTTCACCTCTTCCTTACCTGTGAAAAGAACACTTTCCCTATGCCTTCATTTATGAATTTAGCATATAATAAATCATTCATACTGATAGCAGATTTTCAATAAATGGGGCTATAGTTACTTAGACTCTCTTACTTATCTCAGATGTGCTTAGAACACAAAATGGAAAGTTCTCTTCTCTGATTTCCTTCCTCTTTGGCTAGGTTTCATCTTTACAGTCTCCTTCATGAACTGAATGAGATTTCCTCTGTGAAAAATGGGAGGAAGTTATATCTGAGAGTGGAGTGTAGTCTTGTTGTGGTGGTATTTTCAGTTCGCAATCTCAAAACTTGAGGGTTGAAGCATCCTTCTTTGGAGACTTGGAGGTTCATTTGATCTACAGAATCAGTGAGGACTTGAATGCAATCTAACCATGGCTCACTGGACACTGCCCAATATTGTTTTTTCTATAAATAATAAAGAAAAGAAAAGAAAACATTAAGTAATTTTGGCTAAGAAAAAAAGATGCTCAATATCCCTTTCCTTTAAGTTAGTTCTCTGAACACTTTCCAGCCAGCCAACATTCATTTGGAAGAGAAAATTTCTGGTTTATCTCTTTCTTCTTCTTTCATTTGTTGAAATACATTTTTTTAATAAAGTATATTCTCAGTATGGTTTCTCTTTCCTTACACTCCCATTCCTCCCTACTTCCCATTCCATATGGAACCACATCTCTTTGTCTTCCATTAGAAAATGAACAGGCACCCAAAGAATAACAGTAAATCAAAACAATGCAAAGTAAAACAAATTGGAGTATGACAATAAACCAAAGGGAAAAAGCCTAAGAAAAAGCACAGGAAATACACACACACACACACACACACACATTCACACACTCATATATATATATATGTACACATATATATACATATGTATGCAGAAACCCACATATTCATACAATCAAGAACCTCAAAAATATCCAAAATTTGAATTCATGATAAGTATATGAAGGAACGGTAAGGCAGAAAAAAGCAAACAATGATAAATAATAGCAACAATAACAACAAAAAAATGCCCCAACTTAACATTCTGAGACAAGGAACCTTCAAAGATACTATTAAGTTTGCTTTGTGTGCAAGTGGCTATCAATGGGAGATATCATCGGGGCTAGGGATGGAGGTATGTTTCCACTGTTCCTTTCAGCTCTAGGATCCAATCAGATGCAGAACTGTGAGGGCCTTGTGCATGCTGCCTCAGTCTCGGTGAGTTCATATGTGCAACAGCATATTGTGTCTAGATGGCTGTCCCTAGGAAGGGGAGATAGAATAGACAGATGAGGACGCTTTATCCTTGACACCCTGAAAGACTGATTAGTCACTGTTACACATTTTCCTAAGAGTTTTCAGATATGAGAACTGGACTTCAGCATGTTGGGTAAGGGGTTAGGGAGGTGGCATAGTGGTCAAGAGTATGAACAGCACCCATATTGGCAGCTTCCAGAGCCAGTAACTCTAGCTACAGTGGCTGTAACAATCTCTTACGGATTCCACCAGCACCTCTCTCACTTGTACTTAAACCCACGCACAGATATACATGTATTTACATAAATAAAAAATAAAGATGGATCTTTAAAGTGGTTGTTAGGTGAGAGAAAGATATCCTGGAAAGAATTTGAGTAAATTGTTCAGGGAGGATCTATAATTTTAGGCACCCTAGTGGGTGATACCCTAACCCCCATCCACAGACTCTTAGCTAATGAGCCCCTTTAACATACCAAGTAAGAATCCACAGCACTATTTTCATTAAAATTTTGCCATTAAGGCTGACAAAGGATTGACAAGTAGTATACAGCTTGCTCTCTTTGTAGAATGTAAACTAGAATTTTCTGGTGAATGAAATGGTCAGATGACATAAGCCAGAAACCATCTTTAAGTTTGTATTTTATAAAATCTAGAAAAGGCTGAAGCATAGTTCTTTTGCATAAGCATGCATGTCAAAAATGCTTTTAAAGTCCTCTATCAGGAAATTCAATTTTCCTGCACCCATTGTACTGAAATCATAGAGCAACATGACAACCTACTTTCCAGATATTTTGCTTTAAATAAATTACTGGCCTGATTTGAGCACTGGACTTAGTAGGCTTTTTACCAGTTTATTTTGAGAATGATATTCAAACCCTCAAAATTCAGTCTGACTTTTTCCTTTTCTGTGTAAAACAAAACTGAAAGCATACCAAAACAAAACAAAAACCTCTTTTCCCTTTACCTTACAAGACCTATTTTTTAATCATATTTTAATAGTAATAGACAACATAGATTTCAGATGGGAACAATTTTAATGCTATTTTCTGATGCTTGATGATCATTTCATCTCACATTATCTTTTTTATGGGGTCAAGAAGATAGTGTCCTCCACATGGTAGAAGATTTGCTGTAGTGTCCTGAAAAATAGGTTAAGTATCGTCTGAAGCATCGGAACTGTAAATATTGATTGGATTTTTCCTTCTTTTGTATATTCTGCCTTATTTATGAATAGATTCTTACTCATTATATTTAATGTAAGCAAAGTTGCAGTATCTGAAGAGTCCAGTAAACTGCTATTTGCAGAGGCACTCTTCCTCAGTGAACTCATTTCCTCTTTGTTGCAATTATTCATGTTTAAACAATATTTGTCCTCTGGAAAGATTTCATATTCATGTGAAGATAATTAGAAGCCATATGCATTTTATTTTGGCCTTAAACTTTATCACTCAAAGATTTAGCTTACACCATTTTTAATTGCTTTGGGCTAGAACACAGCTTTTAAATGTATACGAACCACCCAGAGATAATATTTTAAGGATGTTATGGTTTGAACTGCAAAACATAAGCCGGAGACATTGCTCTGTGTAATGAAAAGTGTGTCTGCTCAAAAGATAGATAGCATAGAGGGCTGAGCATGTTGGATAGAGAAAAAGCACATGGTTGATAGAGTCGTATATACCACAATATAACACAATTTGGCTGGGAATTTGAGGAATTGAAATAATTTTAACAACTTGTTCTCAGTTTCTTCATATGTAAAATGTATACAGTAAGCAGTTCCGTTATCTTGCTATGTTCTTATTTCTGAGGCAGTATAAGATAGCTAGTGGCAGGAGAGGTGGGTGCTCTGAAAGTAGCCTTGCATTTGTGTAAAAATATGTGGAGCAAATTAGGTTTACAGGAAAAACAGTATAGAACACAGACCATCCTATTTGTACATATTGTAAAGGCAATTCAAGGTAGTAGATTTTCCGTGTGTTGAGGTATGAGACAGTAGCTCTCAATGAGAAGGCCATAAACCCTGAGTACACAGGTCTTTATGGGAGCCCCACAGATCAGAACTATTTCATAATTAGTTATTATTTACTTAACTAACGTATTATTATTATTGCATAAAAATGTTACTAACTATTTTTGACATTTGAACGCTTCCCTTATCATATAAAAAGTTCATGAACACCTTGCAATGAAGGTTTACTAACGTATTTTTTCCTCTTCTGGGAAGAATATGAGAAAGAAGCAAGATTAAGAGGAGCTGAACTTTGCCTCTTGTTGCTGTCTCCGTTGCCTGCAGACTTCAGCGCCTCTGGGACATGCTTGTGTTATCACTGATCATGGTGGCTTCATTTCAGTTTTCTTTTCCGTTTGAGCCTGGAGAGTGTACTTAGGGCCTCGTGGATGCTCAAAGCAAATGCTCTTCCACTGACTTGTTCCTCCAGCCCTCCTTTTCACTTTATAATTTTGGAGATCGTGTTCCACAGAGCTGCTACAGCACTTTTGCAACTCACTCACTGTGTTGCCAAAGCCTTCATTAAACTTGACAATCTCTTGCCTCCACCTCCAGGGTGGCTGGGGTTACAGTATAGCAGACCTGTATTTGAAGGTGCAGTTCTTTGTTTAGGCTTCTGGGATACACCTGTAATCATTTACTCTTCCTTTCTCTCTATCTTTCAGTCTGTTTTGAAATTTATAATCCATAGTAGGTCTGTAATAGGAATATGGATGGTGAAAATGGTCTATCAAAGATGGCATATTGGGAATTTGGGATTGTATCCTTTGGTTCCTTTTTGCAATTTGAGGGAAGTTTAAGCAAGTCCCACCCAGAAAAGATATGAACCTATGAACCATTGGATGGATTTTCTAAGGCCTTGATTTAATCTTAGCTCCTGGAATAATATTGAGCCTATAATAACAGGTAAAATCAACTACTAGAAATAGGTGTATCAGATTGTGTAACGAGGCATAGCGTCTGTGTTATTATGGCTAACTGCAGATTTAAAGCACTTTAGGGCAGACGTTATTGCCAATTTGCAAATTACATTGCAGAATTGAGTGAAAGGCTGGAGATTAAGACTGTCTGCTTTGTGCCGGGCAGGGCACAGAGAGTGAGTCGTGGTTTGTGGGTGTGCCTGCCATTTGTTACCTCCTGGGAGTAAATTCTGATTGTGAGTGTCTCATAAATCACAAGCTTGTCCAGTCTGCAGTTAAAGTCTCATCTGCTGGTTGCTGTCTTCTTTCTCTTTTGTTTCAGTACTGTACTTTATGATCTTGTAAATTACACTGAATGGCCTGTTCCCTTGATTGAGGCAGAATAGTATCTTGCTAATGGTTCTCGACAAAACCCACGGGAGTGGATAAATATCAGCAGGCAGAGTGTATACAGGCACTCCCGAGAGGCTAGACTTTGTCTGGAAGACGATCAAAAGCCAAAAAAGCAAGCAAGCAAGCAAGCAAACAAACAAACAAACAAATCCTTTCCCTGCAGGGCCTACTGTGAATCAACATATCACTCACACAGAAGAACATTTGAAAGAGGCTGCAGAAATGGCTTAGTGGGTGACGCCCCTGCTTGCGAATGTGAGGAGCTCAGTTTGGATAGCAAGCACCCAAGTAAATGCCAGACAGATATGGTAGCTGGCCTGTAATCTTAGCATGTGGCAGAAGGACACAGTAGCTCCCCAGAACAAGCTGACTAGTCAGACCAGCTGAATCCATGAGATCCAGGTGCAAACAAGAGAAATCCTTCTTCAATATCTAAAGTTGGCAGAGACCCAGAAAAATACCCTACATCAAACTCTGGCTCCTGTATGCATACCCATATGTACCTGGGAACTCACATGTGCAACTACATATGTGCAGATCCACACTATCACACACACACACACACACACACACACACGCGCGCGCGCGCGCGCGCGCACACACACACACACATTAGAAAATGAAGAACTAAGGAATTCTTCTAAATGAAAGTACATAGTACTAGAGGGAAAGACAGCTGATAGAAAAAGAAGCCTGGCTGTGATACAGGACCAGCAACAGTTTGTTTCACAGTCATTTTGAAAACTGGAAAATGTTTTACATAGACTGAAAGTACAGACAGGGACGAATCTCTCATACCATCTACATTAAACAAATCTTTTTGTTTGTTGGCTTTCAAATTATCTCTCTGTGAACAAGTAACCTTCGTCTTTGCTGGTCCTTCTTTATCTATGCACTCTTGTTGGTATTGTGTCTTATTTTTCCTACCATGAATTCTATTTTCATGTTTTAAGTACCTCTCCTGAATACATGCCCTCTCTGAGGGTCACCCAGACCTGCAAATTCCTTCCCAAGCCTTGCAGATGCTGCACTGCTCTTTCCCTTCCGGTCAGCATCAAAGGCTCATCTGCTAAGCACTGGACAGTTTTGTAGTCCAAACGCCATGATTACCTCAGCAAGCAGTTCACACAGTGGTGTGTTGGTTAAAGTACTAATTAGCTTCTGTGCCTAATGAGTTTGTCGCTTGTAAATCTACTCATTATTATGAATGATAGAGCTGGTGTTAGAAATGTGCTAGTTTTGCACTAAGACATAATTATTTATGAAAAGGCCTTGCCCCAGAAATGGAAATCATAATAATTAGATTTAATCTTTCTGTGGCTTATGTATTTCTTTTCCAGGGAAACAGATGTGGAGAGACCACTAATTACTAGTCGTGGAAAGTTTCCTATGTAGTCCAATCAAAAATTCAGGAGGCTAGACCCTGGAACTTTAAGCCACCACTTAACCATGTGCCTTGAGAAAAAACAGAATCCCAGAGGCTTCCTGTCTGCCCTACATGTCAACAGCTGTTAACCTTACAACTTTAGTCCTACTGAAGGCAATGGGTTTTAAAGTGCTTTTCATTAATGGTTAAAGAGAGAGAAAAGCTTGTTTGCAAAAGTTTATTACTTTAGTTTAAACTGGATCATGAATAAAGTATTACACCAGAAAAATAATTTGGAAATTACCTTTTTCATTAAAATGGTGAATTTAAATTTCATAATCAAGAACTGGCTAGTTTAGGATACTTAGGGTAACAGATTCTCAAGTCAAGATTAAAATGAGATGCACTTAGGTTTCTTTCATCAAATAAAATAACATGCATTAATTAAAGTAATGAAAAATTTAATTTAAGAAAATCCTATTAAATATGAGAAGTTACCACTGTTGGGTTTGGTGGCTAAAAATGGTGTTTCTGTTTTTTAATCTAATGGTGTTTCTGCTTTTAAAACAATTAAATTAGGCACCCAACACTCCACTTTAGATGAGGAGGATATGATGTGGCACAGGTTATCAGACATGTGAGGGCATAAAAATGTTGATCATAGCTGGGAGGCCTGGATTCTAGCTCCTTGTAGTTCAAAGCTATTCACTTTTCTCTCTGAAGTCAGAGGATTCTGGCCAGCACCAGCTGGTTGCAAGTATCTGAGACGAAGGACCAGATGATGAGGAAATAAAGAAGATAGGAAGGTTGAGGTCAAGAGATCTTTTCCAAGCTTTGTCTTGGGTCAACTTGGATTCTTAAAAAGTACAGAATAATATATATATATAGTTCCCAGGGGGAAAATGAGACAGTGTCAGCAGAAAGCTATCATACAATGTGACAAAATCAACAGGAAGTTAATTGTCAGTGTTGCACAAAAGGAACACAGTGAGTCACAGGACAAGGACACAGCATCCTTAGGACTGATAACTCGAGTCTTCCTAGGGGAAAAATCAAGTCCCTAGGAGCTGGAACTCTAACTCCTTTGAGGTCCTGGCCCCACCTCCAGAGTGTACTTTGCCGAGTGTATCCCTGGGCAAGGACACAGTGCTAGCTTTCCCTTAGTTCTTTCTTCCATGTCTCTGAGAAGGCCTTGAGTCAGCCTGGCTCTCAACAGGATTCTTCCTGCCTTCTCACCAACAAAATTCTGCCTGCCACAGCTTATCCATCTCTCTCTATATAACATGAATTTTATACATCTAGTCAAGCTGTACTTGAACTTTATAGAATCATTTCCAAGCATCCAACACTGAACCTTTAAAAAAAGAGGTATGCAATGTGGAGGTGTGCCTGTCCTTTAATTACATTACAATCTTCTGTCCTTGGCATTGTACCTTAATGGACATGAGTATGTACTATGGAGATTGCTGCACAGGTTCAAAACCTACTGCCCTTAGTTATTATATAACCTAAGTGACTTTGAATAAGAAACTCTCTGTGTTTTAGTGCTATCCTCTAAAACAACGGGCTTATTAATAGTAAATATTGCATAGATTTTTATAAAAAACAGATGAACTGATATTTATAAAAACACTTAGGAATGTGTCTGACACAAAGTGCCTTCACTGTGTAAATGGTGGTTAGTACACCATTAGACAGAAAAAGAATTAGTATGCAGAATAATATGGATTATAAGTATACTAAGCTATGAGTGCCACATATAAATTAGTTCACATTAATTAAAGTCACTACTGTGGGGCTTCTCTTTTGGGTATCTTCAAATGACCCAGTTCTTCCTTTTTTTTTCCTCACTTGAAATTCCAAAAAAAATCTTATATTGTCAGAAGGCAGCATATTTGGATGACAACATCTGCCTAGGAAAGTCTGGAATCCATACAAGCTCACCCCTAAAATCCAGGTATTTTCTAATGCATTAACACCATGTGCCATGTTTCTGTCTGTGGAACACAGTATGAGTTGCCTTTTGCTTCAGCTGTAGTGAAAATGGGTCATGTAAGATCAAGATCCTATTCTTGCAGGAGAACTTTCCTGGGTATCGAAGACTTAGGTGGAAGAATCCTAGTCTCTTGCTGTCTTCACATTTGGGATTAATTGTTACATGACTGGTTCAGGCTGAACATGTTTCACAATTGTGAAAATCCCATCTAGACATTAATATGATGTTATAGATAATTATGTGGAGGCCCAGAATGGATTTTCACTTAATGGAGGTCATAGAATGGATCACTGAGAGCTGGCTTTCCAAACCTAGAATGTTGTCATGCTTAAATGGCATAGGTTTTACTAGCGTCTTTATCCAGACTCCAGGTACTGGTGTTTTTCAAATATGTTTTTAATTCCAAGAATCATGTCAGAGAAGCTTTCTCTTGCAGCAGATGGGAACAAAAACAGACACTCACAGACAGATAATATGTAGAGAATGAGGGACCTTGTGCCTAAGAAGGATGTTTCCCTCAAATCCCTCCCCTCATGGCTCAGAAACCACTATGGAAGAGGAAGCAAAAAGAGTGTAAGAGCCAGAGGGGATGTCGAACAATGAGAAAGCCAAGTCTTGTAAACACAACAGGACTGGTGCATGTATGAACTCACACAGACAGAGACAGCATGCACAGGATTTACACCGGTCTGTACCGGATGTGGTTCTAGAGCTGAAAGAGATGGATACATACCCACATTCCTAACCCATAAGCTACCTGCAATTGGTAACAACTTGCAAGTGAAAATTTAGTTTTCTACAAAGTGGTATCATTGGGTAGGTCACATGGCCAGCAGAAGATAGCCAACAGAAAATAAATGCAATGACATATTTGGAGGGTCATTTTCTCATAAAGTCTTGTCTGGGCCTTTGCTTTTTCTTTTTAAGTTTAATTTATTTCTAAATTTAGTTTTTATTTTTATATTTTCTCTCTCCTTTACAGGTCCTTCGCATATATATTATGGGTTCTGAATAGTGTTTTTATATGATTTATATAGTGTTTTATAGGATTTTATGAGTGTGTGAGCAAGTGGGTTTCAGTGTTCATATCTGTTTCTTGTGTCTTCTCTTAGGTTCTTTGGCTTCTGTTTGCTTTGTTTTATTTGTCCTATTCTGGTGTGTGTGTGTGTGTGTGTGTGTGTGTGTGTGTGTGTGTTAGTTTAATTTTATTATTATCCCTTAGAAGCCTATTTGTTTTTTGAGGTAGATCTGGATGGGGGGGGGTGGCAGGAACTGGGAGGAAATGGGGGAAACCATTATCAGGCTACATTATTTGAAAAAATGCATCTCCTTGCTTTCTTTCAAATTCATGACCTCTAATTTTTAATTCTCTCTCTCTCTCTCTCTCTCTCTCTCTCTCTCTCTCTCTCACACACACACACACACACACACACAAATGCAACCTGCTTAGTCTGTATAATGTTACTTGCATGTGTGTGGTTTCAGGGCTGACTGCTTAGTATTGGCTATCCAACTGATGTGCTCTTCCTTGGGAAAGACTATTTCTTCCACTCTTACAATTCTTTTATTATTATTATTATCCATTCTTTAAAAAGACTTGTAGTTTCCTTTTTAACAGTTGAGATGCCATGAGATTTCTCCCTTTCACATTAGGATGTCTACTGGTGTCATCCTTGTTCAAATACTGCATAAAGCAGTTATATTAATGAACCTTACCACTGTATCTTTTCTACATATCTAGGAGTCAAAATTTCCCAGTAAACCCCCTTTTACTCTGGCTCTTATGATCTTTATACCCCCTCCCATCCACTGTGATTCCTGAGCAGGGGTTATGTTGTAGGTGTATCCACTGGGGCTGGTCATCATATGGTCACTTAGTCTCTGCATTTTGATTGGCTGTTGTTTGCTGTAATGGTCTCAGTCTGTTGTTAGAAGATTTCTTCTTGATGGAGAATGTGACCTATACTCATCTGTAAGCACAGAGATAACTATTTAGAATGTAGTTAGGGATTATGCTTGTTTAGAAAGATGGAAGGTGTAGGTTCTCCTTTAAACTTCATGAGTTCATTGAGCCCAGGGAGTTGGCTAGGTTTTTTGTATTAGACTTGATTTCTCTCTTAAGTTCAGTTAGAGAACTGTTGTTTATCAGGAAGCTATGCATGCTGCTACTATGCACTCAATTCAACTTTTAGCAAGTTATTTTTTAATTTATTTTTGTTTTATTATTATTATTATTCATTCTTAAAAAAGACTTATTTTACATACCAATCCCAGTTTCCTCTCCCTCCCATCCTTCCATCTTCCCATTCCCCCGTCTTCAACTCTAGCAACTTATTTTTAATTGAAGCTGTTAAAATGTGAAGTATTGCTACTACAAAAGAAAACCACTTATTATTCTGACCAATTTTTCATTTGTTTTTAGACTTGCCAAGAATATATACTTTTATTTTATGTATTATTGTATGTTATTTCACATTTTATCATTCATATTTGAAATTCTATTATTTTAATGATTTCATAAAGAAATGAATCATTAATAATTTTAATGAATTAAATCAATGTTAAGTGCAATAATGCAAATCTTTAACTCAGTAAATAGTAATGCACTAGTACTAAAAAAAGAACAGCAGTGATAATGAGTAATACAAGCAGGTGGCTTTTTATATTGAATATAGAAATTTGAATAAATTAATAAATAAGATATTTTCTGAAGAATAATTAGTAACCTGAGCAATAAACACTGTGTGAAATAACTACATGAGCTAGAGCCAGAATTGTGTTAATGTTTTGCTATTTCTAAACATTTTACACAATCTATCTCTCTTTTCAGAACAACCTACGGAAATAGGTAAACAAATTTTCTGGATCATTTTCAGAAAACTGAGTCTTGGAGTTTAATATTCTTCATGGTCCCCCTTTGTCTACAAATTGTGAGAACTTTAAAAACAAGTGGCTATGATGAGCCAGATGGGTGAGCAGGTGTGGTAGTCCTGTGGGCAACCTTGTCCAAGGCTGCTCTTAGTTTTGATTTTTAAACCATTAACTTTAAGAACTGTAATTACATTTCAAAATACAAAATGGAAATAAAATAATAAGAAGGATTAAAATGCCAGTGTACTTTAATATAGTTCCATAGTTCACTTTGTCTCACAACTAATGAGAATAAACAAATGACAAACTACTCTGTGGGTTAATATTAATCCTGTAACCTTACCCAGTAAAAATGTTTAATAGGTTATATAAATCAAATCCAGTAAGAAAACAACTTATTTAATCTGCCTTTGAGGCAATGTACATGGTAGCAATGACTGTAGCAGCAATGCAGAAAAAAGAGAATATTGTAAACAAATATTGATTACTAATTATTCAGATATTAATAAATGATATGCAAAAGGGCCCTGAATTATATGTTTGACTAGAAAATATATACAAAAGCAGCTACTACAAATCGAATAGCTAATGTATATTTTCAGTTTAGTAACATATCTTGCTGCAACTAATTTAAGAAGTTTCTATTTTAAAACATTTTTGAAGCCCAGTTGAACACAGTTTGTTGGTAACATTAATTTACTGAATTAGAGACCACAAGTATTGTTTCTGAGTTAAGATGAGAACCACATGCCTAGTCACACTTAAGTTGAATTCACGACTATTTAGTCATGCATTATATTTGGAATTTAGCCAGAATTGTCACTCTTAAATAAACATTCATCCCTTATCCCTATAACCTGAGAGTATGCTATATGGTAGATGAACTTTGCAGCTGGAATTAAGATGCTGCTTATCTTAAATTAAAATAATTATTTTCTTTCATCCAGTTCAGTTTGGTGAAATCTAATCACACGAACCTACAGAACAATGAGCTTTCTCATTGAAGACGAAATTTTATGATTGGGGGTGTGGACAGTATTGTGGGCTCACCCATACAGGAAAATCTGAGATATTCAATATATGAGAGATTGTTAATTCACCATTGATGTGGAAGGCTACATAGAAAGCGTGAAAGGAATAAGGTGGTAAATATTAATTCTTAGACTTTCCTTCTCTCCACAAACACAGTTGCTAAGGATAAATTTCCTTTGGCAGAAATTAAAATACTTCTTAAGAGGCTCCTGCTTGCCAGTTGAGTGCAAAAACGTAAGTATCAAAGTCAGCAAGGGAATTTCAGACACTTTAACACAATTCCCATCCCTAGAATAGAACCATGTGATCAAAGTGAATCTTTTCGGGCTGTAGATTCTCCTAGGAAGTACTCATGGTATATTATACTTCCAATAACCAACTTTCATGGAGGTAGACAGAGTGCTAGCTTCTATTTTTTCACAGCACTGCTGGGCCATAGAGTTTTCTGCTGTCTGAGGCCCAGTGAGAATAAGGAGAGTGATTTAGATTCATGATTCCTATGATCCTTTCATTCACTTTAAACACGGCAAATAGATACAATGTCAATTTTGTAGATTCTCTCTTATGAAGAAAGGAAGCATCCAATGTCCCAAGTTTTCTAGAGGATGGCTGAGGGAGTGAAATGTGTCTTGCTAAGAAGGTTCTAGAATGTCACATATCCTAAGTGATGCTAGTAGCAAAGAGAGCCACTTAGACCAGTCTTGTAGACTGAACAACTCTTGGATTCTCAGACTTTCCACTGGTAGACAGACATTGTTGGACTAGCTTTACCACAGTCTTTAAGACACCTTTAAAATCCCCTTTGTAGATACATATCTTTCTATCAATTCTATTTCTCTAGAGAATCCTGAGTAACACAGAGCCCAAACTACACACACACACACACACACACACACACACACACACACACACTCACACTGAAAATGGTAAACTTTGTAATATTGATCTTGGCATTAATTTCATGACATAATATCAAAACCAAATACAACTGGAACAAAGCAGAGATGTCGTACTGGGACAAGTTAAAATTCTGAATAGTAAAAGAAAAAATAAACTTAATAAAAATGCAACATATTTAAATTTTATGAGGAATTTTTCAAAGGGAAAAGTAAAGCACAGTTTAAAAATAATTGAACATGCTCTGGGTGCCAGGGTCTGTACTGAAAGATGGCCGAGGTTGGGTCCAAGTCAGTATTGTTTGTGTGTCTCGGTAACATTTGCCGGTCACTCATTGCAGAAGCTGTTTTCAGAAAACTGGTTACTGATGAAAATGTTTCCGATAATTGGGCCATTGAAAGCAGCGCTGATTCCGACTGGAACGTGGGCCGGCCCCCAGACCGAAGAGCTGTCAGCTGCCTAAGAAATCATGACATTAGCACAGCCCATAAGGCAAGACAGATTACAAGAGAAGACTTTGCTACATTCGATTATATACTGTGTATGGATGAAAGCAATCTGAGAGATTTGAATAGAAAAAGTAATCAAGTTAAAAACTGCAAAGCTAAAATTGAGCTACTTGGGAGCTATGATCCACAGAAACAACTCATTATTGAAGATCCCTACTATGGCAATGATTCTGACTTCGAAGTAGTGTACCAGCAACACCCCAGGTGCTGCAAGGCCTTCCTGGAGAAGATACACTAGGTGGTCCTGCCCACTACCATTGAGCAACTCACAGAGCCATGCCCAAGGGTGATGGCAGTCCTTAGCCCCATGTCCCACCTATCTTTTCAGCTGACTTACTGTCTACTTGTAAAATAACTGTAGGTGGATATTAGGTATATGTTCAGAAGGAACATATATCTAATATCTGAGTAAGACAGTTTGAGGTGAAGATAAGCACTCTTAGACTAGTTGAACCTCTCACCTTGCCCTAATTACAAAATAGTGAAACAAGCAAATATGGAACAAAATAGAACACAAGAAGTAAAAATGACCTACAAGGTCCAGGTCAGCCTCTGACCCCAGCTAGCCTGTGCGGTCTGGTCCGACTAGAGTGTGTGCATGGCCAGCACCCAGGGGTGCCATTTGCTTGCCTTGTACCCTGTTCCAGACTTTTCAGACAAGAACTCCATCCGTATCAACCTTCCATTTGACATTGGAAGAGTTTAAACTCAGACACACTGAGGGCATTTAAATATTCGGAAGAGAGGAAGCTGGATGTGATAATGCAGGCCTGCAATTCCAGCAGGCCATCCTGGGCTATACAGTGACAATGGGAGCAACAGACTGATAAAATTAGCATTTTTATTCTTGGTTTTTGTCTAGTGTTTTTGAGCTTTGTTCCTATTTGAGCCACTTTACCTCTTAAAAAGAAAAAGGTGTGCTTAAACAGTGGAATGTTTGTAGTGTTCTTTCATCACTTTTTAAAGTTACAGGCAAGCATATGTAATTTAAGTGCATTTTCAGAAAGTGACCTCAAATTCATGTGTCAGAAAAGAATTCGCGTTAAACTGGGACGTTAATAAGTATAATTGAAATTGAAATCTGGTGTCTGCCTGCTTTCTTATTGACAAATGAAAAAAATATATGTAAAACATTAAAAAGTAATTGAACACTTGAAGAGATACTTATCTAAGGAAGATACAAATGAGATCAATAGTATATGAAAAATGTTTTATGTCAACACACATCAGGGACACTCAGGTCAAAACCACCACGAAGCTAGATATGGTAGCTCTGCTCATGTTTCCTGACTGATGATACTCAGGCAGGAGAATTACAAATTCAAGGTCATATGAGCCACCTAGTAAGATTCAGGACAACTAGGGCTATATAATGAGGCCTTGTCTTAAAAATAAATGAAGCAAACTAAGCCAAAGAACCATCAACTTTCACACAACACACAAAAAAATATTATCTCATATTTTTTAGGCTTCTTATTGTGGGGAACAACAAAACCCTGAGAACAGGAAGTATCGGTAAGGAGGTGGAAAATTAAAACTATATTGGTCATAAGGTAAAACAGCAATCATTGTGTAAAACAATATGGAGATATTCAATAAATTAAAAATGGGAATATTATTTGGTCAAGCAATCTCACTTCTGAATATTTCCACAGAAACAATCAAAATTAGGATCTCAAAGAAATATTTGCTTCAAATATAAACTCTAGTGCTTTTTGCAATACAGTGCAGTAACACCATAAATATCTGTCAGTAGACACATAGATGGAGAATATATGGAATATACAGAAATGAGACATTATTAATCTTTAATAAGTATGGAGGTATATCTATCCCTGGATGAATATTGAAGAGATTATGTTGGTCAGTGTGATTCAAAAAAAAGTAAATACTCCAATATTTCTCTTCAATGACTCATCTAAAACAGACTGACTTAGATTCACTAGAGGCCAAGTGCAAGGAAATAGGAAACTGACAATCAAGATTCGTAAATGGGAGAAAAACTATAATTATGCCATACTCACAAAAAGGAAATAAATAGAAAAGGCCAAGTGAAAACATAGGGATGATATTTTCATTAAAAAAGAATGATGCCAGTGAGCAAACTAAATACACTCTAAAGTTCTCAAGCACAGTCAATAATGCTTTACACATTTAAAATTTTGCAGAAAGTGTAGATATCATATCAAGCTTTTACTATGAGTAAATGAAACTTTAATAAATTTAAAGGGTATCAGGACCTGATACCCTTTGATTAATTGAGTTGTCCTGTAGGAAGTTAAGGCCTACAAGGATGAGAGAGGAGCCAACCTGGAGTCTGCCTGTCATTGTCAGAGGTCCTGATCATGCCTAACCAAGGAAGGGTAACCATATGATGCTGCCTAAGGGCTACCAACAGTTGCTATCAGAGGTCCTGGTTGTGCCTAGCCAATTTGGAGCAACCACACAATGTCAATGGATTGAAACACTTGGATGCTGGGGCGGTACATAAAGTTCCCCCCCCCCCCCCGTTGCTAAATAAATGAATCTGCTGTTAGCCTTTTCACCTGTCTCCCAGTGTCTGTACTGTTGAAGCCACCCCCTTTTATCCCCTCCCCAAAGGGAGCCAATAGGAACAGCAACAGTGTTCCATGTATTTTCCAATAAATTTTATCTGTAGCTTCTCTTACTGTTGTCTAACCACCATTCCAAGGCAGCCCTGGCTCTGTTTTTTCCTCCCAGTTTTCTTTATTTTTTAACAGAGCTCAGTGGACTCAACAAAGTTGGTTGCTGTGGAAACATAACCTTGATTTTCACAAATATTTTTCAGGAATAAATGTCACCGTTATTTTTTTCTCGGTCTTCTCCCTAAGCCTCTGTTGCTATGGCATTTCCTCCTTCATTTATTGAACAATGCTGGTCCAATGTTTTTGTGGCAAATTCCAAAGAAAGGCACAGCTCCAATATTTTAAACATAATTACAGTTATGACATATGATGACAGGGCATGAGACCACTTAGGAAACACAGACAAATGCATATTGTCCTGGTGTGGTTTATTTACCACTAAAAAGAGGGGGAAAATGTCTAAATAGTAAAGCAATCATCAGTCTTTGCAATAATGGGATCTCTCAGTCTAGAATATGAAACTTCTTTCTATTGACTGAGTTTTTCAACAATGCCTACCCATTACTCATATCTCTCTGTTTTACCACTTTCAGTAGTTGAAACTTTACATTTATTTGTACAGTGTTCACATATTCTCTCTTAACTCATCTTTCGTGATGGCAACACCTCTGAGTCTTTTTACTAAGCATTTATACCAATGCCTATATCGTTAAAAGCATTGAGTGATTATCCGGGTTCTTGAAACACTCTCAAAACCTTTACATGCCTAAAAAAAAAAAAAAAGCAGCCTGCCTGGGCAGTCTATGGGACATCTAACAGTGGAGCCAGTGTTTCCTCCTAGTGCACAAATGGACTTTGGGAGCCCATTCTCTATGGAGAGATACCATTGCAGCCCAGATACACGAAAGAGGGCCTAGCCCCTTCCCCAAATGATGTGTCAAACTTTGTTAATCCCCCAAGGAAGGCCTCACTTTCCTTGGGGAGTGGGTGGAGTGTGGGTTAGGGGAGCTAGTGGGGGATATGGGAGGTTGAAGGAATGAGGGGATTGATATGTAAAATAAGATTATTTTCTAAAATAAAAATAATAATAAAACAAAACAGCAACACCACACACACCCATAGACACACACATTACACAGACCTAGACACACACACAAACACACATACATACACACACAAACATCCACATCCACATACATACACACACAAGCATACACCCCCCCACACACACACGCACACACATACATACACACACAAACATCCACTTCCACATACATACACACACAAGCATACACCCCCCCCCCCCACACACACACACACGCACGCACGCACAAGACTGGTCTCTGATTTATGATGATCTTGATCTTTCTGATCTTCCTGCTTCTACTTCCTGACTCCTGAGACTACAAGTGTCTCCATTTGCTTTATGAGATTCTGGGGACTGAACCCACAACTTTACTCACATGAGGTAAACTCTCCAGTTGAGCTATAGTCGGTCAAATATAAATCTTGACTGGAAATCTGGATTCATCTTGCTTGAAGATATTCTGATTTCAGGGTGTATCTGCCATTTTGGTTTCAATTTTCCTTGTACTTTCCTGATTTCATACATTGTTTAATAATACATTTGAGCAATCGATAGTGCTTTTCTGACAACTGACTGTTGTCCTGGGCCATGTGTGTCTTTTCGCTACTCATCCACAGTCAGGCCTGTTGCTTCAGAACATTCTTTGCTATGAAGAAAAGTTCCAAAAGTTAGTAGGCATAGTGGTTATTAGTAGAAAACTGGAAATGGTCCTCTTACTTTCAAAGACTTGTTGAGAAAACATCATATAAAAACCATTCAGCTTTCCAACTAATACATTTTCAACATTTATTTCAGAATAATAGCATTTGTTATGAAATGTAAATAAATCAAGTTAGAATAAAAATAGAAAATTACTTTCCCTTTGGTTTCTTACCATGATTTGATAGACAGAGATTCTGTTGAACATCTCCAGCCTATTTCCTGTACATAAGCTTTTGTTTTCATCTAACCCAGGCAATAGTTCAAATTTGACTACCACCTTTCCTTAGTAAAGAGACACAGGTCAATGAATCACTCATCTTTAATGTCTTCATTGATGAAATGTAGTTTCTAATGAGGCCTAATTAATAAGGTCTATGGAAGCAAGTCGTAAGTGTTTGGTTTTGTTTTCTGTATACACCATGCTTACCTGTTATAAGTATTTCATTTTTTGTATACACAATGCTTACCTAAGTGTACAAAAATATGGTGATTGATACTAGACATAAACAGCAGTATGACTAGGTCTTTAAAGCTATATTCCCTATAATGTTTACTGAAATGTATAAAATTATATGATTGAGTCTTATATCCTCTCTCATCATTCTCATATATATCAGGTTACCATCATTTTAAGTTCCTCCAAACCAAACATCCATAGCTATCTGCTGCTAATCACTGGCCATTTACACTATCTACCTCATTGAATGTATTTGTAATTCCAATTTCAGTGTTACCTTACAGAATACTCAAGCAAGTAAGGAATAGATGTGCTCACCCATAAGCTCTTGAGGCACTAATAGTTCAAAGGTTTGAATCGAAGTAACAAGTGGCTGTATGAATCTTTTCATCTTTTGCAAGTTATTTGAAATATCTGTTGGCAAAGTTACCTAAGAAGGAGTAGGCAGTTTCTATCATCTGTAATATTAGAGTTATATAACCCTCACTATAAATCTAGACTTGCTTTCTAGAACAATCCTCAGCACAAATATTCTAATATTCTAATAAATGATAATACTAGCTTGTAGTTAATTTCATCATGTAAAATATTTTCAACCCATAACCATTTTTTCATGAAAAGTCATTGGTAAACAAAAAATGGTCATACAATGCTTTTGAGCTTTTAAAATTCTACCTCTACACTAATGCATCCCTGGTGCAAATATTAGAAAAATTTTAAGCTTTGTATTGAGTGAATTTTTTCAGTAATTTTTTCTTCTAGATATACTTTCAAAAATAAAAAAAAAGTACTCAAGAAATGTCTCAAATAAACTTTAAAGACATGGGGAGAACAATAAAATTTTGAGTGAGCGAAGGTGTTGTTTGTTTATTCCTACATTTTTTTTTTCTTTCTTTCTTTTTGTTTGTTTTTCAAGACAGGGTTTCTCTGTGTAGTTTTGGAGCCTATCCTGGCACTCGCTCTGTAGCCCAGACTGGCCTCGAACTCACAGAGATCTGCCTGCTTCTGCCTCCAGAGTGCTGGAATTAAAGGCATGTGCCACCAAAGGCCCGCCCTACATTTTTTTCATCAGTGATGTTATTCTAGTTTGCCTTTTGTTACTGTGATTAATAATGTGACCAAAAGAAACTTATGAAAGGAAAGGGTTTATTTGTCAGCTTACACTTTCAGTCCAGAGTCCATTGTAGGAAGTCAGGCAGGAATCAAAGCAGAAACCATGCCAGATGCCGGGCTGTGGTGGCGCACGCCTTTAATCCCAGCACTCTGGAGGCAGAGGCAGGCGGATCTCTGTGAGTTCGAGACCAGCCTGGAATACCAAGCGAGTTCCAGGACAGCCTCCAGAGCCACAGAGAAACCCTGTCTCGAAAAACAAAACAAAACAAAACAAAAAAACCAAAAAAAAAAAAAACCAAAACCAAAAAAAAAAAAAAACCAAAAAACCATGCCAGAATGCTGCTTCCTAGCTTGATTATTGGCTCATACTCAGAACAATGTTGTAAAAGACCCAGATCCACCTGCCCAGGGATGGGGACACCAACAATGGACTGGTCCCTCAACATCAGCCATCAGTAAAGAATCTCTCACAGACATACCCACTGGCCAGTCTGACCTGGGCAATTCCTCAGTTGAAGTTTCTTCTTCCCAGCTGACAGTAAAAGCTAATCCACTAAATTGGATCCTTTATTGAACAGTAGTCTTCTCCTATTATATATTCTGCTGACTATATTCATGAAATTTTTAAGGATCTTAATTCATTTTTGTTACAGATATTTTAAAAGGCAAATGAAGTCTTAGTGATGAAGTCCGAGAAATAGTAATTTTCATAAATTGGGAGCATGCTGGAGCTCTCAGGTTCTGTCTATATAAAATTTACCTTTAAAATCAGCTTTTGGATAGAGAATCAATTCTACCTAGAAAAATGAAAAGATGCAGTGTACCTTAGCCCTTTACCCAGCTATCCCATTTGTGGGTAATATGCCAATTTGGATGAAAATATAATTGTTTTTATTAGCCAATGAAATAAAATGAGTTATATAGTACTGAACAAAATATGACACACTCTTAATGTTATATTGACCTCGGGGTCTGCTACTACTAATAACTGGATTGCTGTTCTGTCATCAAATGTGTATAGCCTTCCTTTCCTCTTGTCGGTTTTAAGCAGCCATCTGTAACAGTTTTACAGAAAATGCTTCCTATTGTCCACAGCATAAATATAGACACCTGGATGGCAAATAATGTGATTTAAAGGAATACACACACACACACACACACACACACACACATACATACATATGTATGTCTTTTCCCATAGAGTCTTTAAACACCCTAATGTTATATCCTCTTTATCTAGTTATTGAAAATTATCTGGGTCCTGGTGCAGCTTTTCCTTAGTTTTAGTATCACCCCTAGCTTTTCACTTTTACTTTTGGTTTAGACTCTATTCTGCTATGGGCTCAAATGTTTTACATTGGTTTATTGTATCAGTCATTTGACAAATATATTCTGAATGCCAGGTACACACTATTTTCTCTATATAGTAGGTTTTTGCAAGCATGTATCTATTTGGGGTTTCAGAAAATAAACTGTTAATATAATGAGAAAATAAATTTGATAGAAAATATATATTGGGGGAATGCAGTCAGGACAAAACGATAAGGTCCACAGAAGAACTTTCTTGAGAGTGGGTCAGCTCTAATTGTGAATGTGGAAGCCAAGGGAGTCTTCCTTCTGGAAGTGATGGAGACATGCAAAAGATGTAGCTTGTTTGTGGTTATGAAGTGGGAGTCAAGAAGCATGCCAACTCGACACTTTTCACATGAGATCATACCTGGAACTTTACAGGAGCAGCAAGAGACTATGGTGGGATTGATCACAGAAGACCTTGGATTTCTGTATGGCAGAAACAACCATGGAATGTAGGAGTTTGATAACTCATGCCAGGATGTGCTTTCCTCTTTAGAGAGACCACTCTGGCAGTTATGCTGAAGATACCTCACATACTGTATTTTCAACTTTTGTACCACTCAGGAATCTACATCTTTGAAGTATCTGTGATCATGTTCATTTCTGGGCACTTCCATCAAGGGATTAATACACTTGATTTCTACTCTGAAATACTGATGCTATTAGAGCAATGATAAGTTCAAGACTCTCTTCTCCCAAATCCAAAATGCAGGTTGAATCATTGAAGTAAACTTGCTTTGACATCATATTACTGGTGTTGTGTTTGGGTTGCTTCAGGCAATTTCTATTCATTTTTTCCACAGTTCATAATCAGCTACTCCTTAAGCTATAGGAGTTAATTAATTCTCAACAGTCTTCTCCAACTTACACACATTATTAATTTTAATTGGCAGATTTCAAAAAGTATTTTTATAGGAGGACAG
Organism: Mesocricetus auratus; assembly: GCF_017639785.1. Taxonomy (NCBI): domain Eukaryota; kingdom Metazoa; phylum Chordata; class Mammalia; order Rodentia; family Cricetidae; genus Mesocricetus; species Mesocricetus auratus. The sequence goes on from NW_024429191.1 coordinate 21,265,211, forward strand.
ATATTGGAAAATTGTATGTCTTCCTACCCAACCCTCAGAATTCAGGTGTAAGTGCTGCACTGTATGAATCCAGTCATCTAGTTGGAAACCTTGATACAGAATAAAATATTGAGTAAGAGTAGTTAGGTCTGTTCCTAGGTTTCATGCTTGACCAGTGAGTTAATTGACTCCATTCATTGTTTCCCACCTATTTTTAAGTTTTAACAGTATTTTTTATAAAAATGACCTCAAAGTATATTATTTTTAAAATTGGATGATGCTTATATGTGTGAAAATTATTATCTAAAATTAAATGATACATTTTTAAATGTAGCTATAACCTTATCTAAAGTATTATTTAATAAAATTTAGGTTTTGTTGCTGGAAATACCATTATGTTAAGTTACAAAAAATTCTCTAAAGTTCAAATTAGAGCCCAAATGACTTTATTATAATTTCCTTAGAAAATCAATTTTTCCTGAAGTAATAAATTATGCAACTCATTAAAAGATGAAATAGGACATTAGTTCTATATAGTTTTATATCTACTCATTAGAACTACAATCCCCACTCGGTTCCCAAGGGAGGGTAAGGCCCTCCTAGAGGGATCTCCAGAGTCTGTCATTTAGTTCAGGGCAGGGCCTAGGCCCCCCCCCAAGAGTCCAGGGTGAGAGAACATCCCTCATTGTGGGATGGGCACCCAAAGTTCATTTGTATGCCAGGGATAAATACTGATCTACTACTCAAGGCCCCATAGATTGGAAGTGATTTTTGATAGATAGTTCAGGGAAAAGCCACTGTGTTCACCTTGCAACAAAAAGAATCCTAGAGGAGGAATATGGGCTACTTGGTGCAGGGGAGGGGTCCGGGCTATAGAATGACAGGAAAGAAGCATCAAAGCTTGCTGGGGAGGAGAAATGGTAAGAATGTGAAAAGTGTCTCTGGGGGTAAAGTGAGATTGTTTCATAACTTGATATGGAGCTTCTAGAATGAATGGATTGAGTAAGGATTTGGAATATTGTGGCGGTTTGAAAGAAAATGGCCCACATAAGCTCACAGGGAGTGGCAGTATTAGGAGGTGTGACCTTGCTGGAGGAAATGCTTCACTGGGACAGGCTTTGAAGTCTCAGATGCTCAAACCCGGTCAGTGGTCACTGTCTCTCCCTGCTGCCTGCAGATCCAGATGTGTACCTCTCAGCTGCCTCTCCAGCACGATGTCTGCCTGTGTCCCTCTATGCTTCCCACCATAAAGATAATCAGCTAAACCTGTGAACTGTAAGCCAGCTCCAATGAAATGTTTTCCTTTATAAGAGTTAACGTGTTTATGGTGTCTCTTCATAGCAATAAAATCCACACTAAGACAGTCAGGGAGAAGGCAGAAATTTGGACACTGCAGCTTAAGGGACTTTACAGAGTGGTAAACAATGTGGTCTGTGACTTGGCTAGAGGGCTTTTATTAGAAGAAGCTCTGTCTTTATTTCCTTTATAAACATCTATTTGGTCAGAGGTATGTATTGTGGTTTAAGGGAAAAAGGACTTAAAGCTGTCATTTGGAGTAGTTCAAGGAGAGATGTTAGTGACTGCTGGAAGATGTGGGAAACACATGCATCACAGAAGCCTAAGAGAAGGTCTTTGATGTTCCTTAGGGGCTGAATTTCACGGGTATGAAGGAAAGAGGAAAATCAAGGGCATGTCTGTGTTCACCAGCCATATGAACTGTGACATTAGTGGGGATACATTAAGATTGTCTTTTTTGGAACACAGAGCAATCCTAGTGAGTGAGAGGATGCCATCCTTTGAAGAAAGGTGTGGTCTGGATTTTAGCATATTAGAATACGAAGTAAAAATCACATGGGCACATCTGAGTTGGACATTGACATTGACTTGTAGAGCTGTTTCCAGTGGGTTTTATCCTATCCACTCCTCTTTTGTATTGTGATGAGTCTCTCTCAGACTTTCTTTTTTAAAGAAAATGTTTTCTTTGCTTATCAGTGCATATGTGTGTAAAGTGTGTGAGTGCAGGTGCCACAGTGCATGCATGAAGATCAAATGACAGCTTTCCTGCTGGTCTTTTCTTCTACCATGGGATCCAAGGCTTGAGCTCAGGTTATAGGGCCTCCAGGCATCCACTTTCGCTTGTTGCCATGGACCCAACTTTTTTTTAACTATGATATTTAGTTTGTTTTTTTTTTTTAGCCTCCAGTAATAGTTGTTACAATGAAATACTATAGCATTAGCCTAAAATATAATCAAGTGAGGAAAGGTCACTGGAATATTTTTATTGGAATCACTCATCAACCCTGGGACCTGTTGAAAAACAACACTGGCAAAGAGGGAGAAAAGCAGCTTCTTCAAGTGTTGATGACCAGTAGGGGGTCAGTTGGGATGAGCTAACACCAGATTCTTTGTATTTGTTTTAAAGATAAGAGTATTCTCCTTATTCAATTCTCATATATGAAATGCTTTACATAGAATCATTGAAACAAAATGTAGCATTAAAACCAAGGTCATTTAAAATACCCATTGTCTAAGATCTGCAATGAGTTAAATTCCAGTTACCTTCTTATATACAAGTAAAGTATACTTGTAGGATTCAAATAGAATGGTAAGATCTTGGAGTACTTTAGGGATCAATCCTCAGTCCCAGTTGAGGATGAAAAATGTGGGAACACCAGACCTTGAGCAGAGACCCACTTCCCCTTCTGCCTGGGAGTAGGCAGCTGTAAGACAATGTTTACTAAAAACATGTTTACTAAAAACAATACAATGCCCGGGGCATTAAGTTCCTGGGAAAGGCCTGCCCACAGAAACCACCCTGACCTCGACCTTGTCCAAAGACTAACCGCCTCTTCTGCCACGCCCAGATCAGTTTTTGGGGTCAGAGCAGAACCAGCCAGGGGAGAGGAGAGAGCAGAAGCTTCTCTGTTGGGAGCCTTTCTTAGGAAGTTTTCTTGAACCTTTTTGGAGCCTGTTTAAAGTTTTCTTTACATCGTTGAACAAGTCTCTGTGTTGTCAATCCCCGACACCCTCCGCATGTTCTCGGACACAGGCCGCGCAGCAGACGCGACACAAAAACACTGTGCATCCTCTCCCAAGGTCGTGAAACTTCTGAAAGAACAAGTTGGGATGGAAACAAATTTCTCTAGAGTTCTCGTCCCTGGCCTTCTAAAGTATTAAGCACAGTGCTAGGTAAGGTAAATTTCAAATACTGCCGTCAGCACCAATTACTGCTGAGTCAATGTCAGATGTTTGGTCCCATTTCATCAACTCTTCCTGAATATTAATTTTCTTTCCACTCAGTTTCTTGATAGAAGGCTTTCAGAGTCTGCATAGACTAGGCCTCTGTTTTTGCTGGAACATAGAGAATCTCTGTTCTTCAAAGTAATTTTAGACTTCTTACTGAGTCTTTGCTCTGTGGCTAGCTTAGATAAGGTAACCAGTCATTCAGGGCTCCTTTTCAATATGCTCTTGATAATGATGAGACATGTGCAGAAAAATCAAATGAAAGAGTTTAACTATTTAATACCTTCTACCACAAATTATGAGTAGTAGGAGAGACCAGGCAAGCTAAGTAAAACAGGAAGGTATATTACTGAAGGGTTACATCAGACAGTAATGAAAGCAGACAGGGTTTTGAGGATGCTACTCTTAGATGAAAGGGAAGGTTATACTTATGCACAGCTTTGCAAAGTTAGTTTGCATAAATTGCATTAACATTTAAATGAGTAGTTCAACATGCTATATGTCTATCACATTTTAGTGATTTCTTATGCTTTGGTTTTACATAAAATACTTAGTTAACACACCTCAATTTGCTGATCGGAAGGTCCTTTGTAAGGAAACTAGCTGATTTAAATATCAAATCCAAAATGAAAGAGGGAAGTTTTACTATCCCATAGAATGAGGCAACCCTCACTGGTTTTTATGTGCTATCAATTCCTGTTGAATCTAAATCTTGTCTGATTTAGTGCCAGATGCCTGTAGAGCCCTCTGCCCTTATTTAGTACTCAGTTTGCACATCTCTTATTTCAACTTGTAAAAGGACAGTGTCATTTTAATGGAAAGGTTATTGCATGGAAACCTGTGGGCTTTAAACCAAGTCAAATCATGAACATGCTGTGACTCATGACAAGTGTTGTACCATCTGGGATAATAATATAAAGTAAGGGATTATGTTAAATACCCCTGAGCAATCTTTTTAGATAGAGGGCTCATGAATATGATACTGTCTTCTATCTGCATCGCTGTACAGTGTCAGTTATTTAATTAAAAAGAATTCTTAAAGACCCTTCTCAAAGTGTGTGTGAGCTCATCTCATTTTTGTTTCCAGAATTTGACTTGTCACTATGAGAAACAGTTCCCTAGCAACAGTTCAGCATATCTCAGAGTTTCAGACAAGTTTAGATAATGGAATAAATACAATTTACACAAAATGCACCATCCACAAACATCATTTAAATTTAATTTGTCAAAGTTTCAATATAAATTTATAGTGATTTTGAGGGAATTGACTGTAAAGCAGAGGACCAAAACCACTCTGATTAGCAGAGATGTTATACATATGCAGAGATCAGTAAGAAGCTATACCTGGGAGAAAAGAGTTTTGCATATGCTGAGCATAGATTAGATTTGTTCCGGAACTCCTGTGAATACTAATGGTGGTGATGATTATAGTTCTATGCGTGAGAGACAATTTGATTATCCTATATATGCAACGTACACACACCTTTGAGAAAACCAGGAGCAAGTAGAAGAAAGAGTGAAATCTAGATGATGTCCCCCCCATACAAATAATAGTTTAAAAAACTTCACATTTTTACATTCTTTGGAAAGAGGGGTTAGTATATAAATACCACTCTTCCTTGAAATTTTAAATACTCCACACACTCTTGCAAGACATTGTTACTATATTAATTTGTGCAAGTATCTGCTGGATGTCAATCCCAGCTTTAATAGTATGTTATTTACTTAAGGTGGATGTTAACACGATGGCAGCTTGAGTGAAGGTTGTTCAGGAAATCAAAGCTTTCTATTGGACTACACCTTGTGAACCTGAGACGGTTACTGTATAAAGCAAATTCTTCCCCCCCAATAAGAAGTTAAATTCAGAGTAAAGTAATTTTAACTTCCAAATTACCTTCAGTAAAGTTGACTGGTTTTTATTTAATTCCGGTTTTTTTTTGTTTTTATTTATTTATTTATTTTTTGCTTTTGTTTTCAAGATAGTGTTTCTCTGTGTAACAGCTTTGGCTGTCCTGGAGCTCACTTTGTTGACGAGGTTGGCCTTGAACTCACAGAGGTCCGCCTGCCTTTTCCTCCCAAGTGCTGGGATTAAAGGTGTGTTCACCACCACCACCTAGCTAATTCCTTTTTTTTTTTAATCCTTTCAATTGTTCTTGTATCATCATCTAAAGTGACAACAGTCTGGTTACTAATATGAAATTTTGCTTCATTGGTTCATTGCTGAAACAATACCCCCTGGTTTCCAATTATGGAAAATGTCACCTGAGATTTTGTTTTCAAAAGGCACAGATTTTTACAATGGGATAAGTAGCTTCTGGTTGTATAAATTTACATTTATTGTGCTATGATGCTTCTGCTGAAGTCCTTTTCCTTCTCAGATTATATGCGATTCTACTTTCACAAAGCACTGTTTTTGAGTTTAAGGGCTATGATAAGAACTGTACATGCTGATGCAAAGTCAAGCAGCTAGGAAGTAGTGGACTTAGGGAGTTTAAAATGGAATAAAATTATAAGTACATATTGATTATTATTCTAATTTTTCTCAGGCAAATAGTTTTTAAAAATTCCCATGAAACTCATGCTTTTTACAGTTGTAATGCATAATAATTCACATTTTTAGAATGGTTTTTGAAAATGTTTCCTTTAAATACATTTAAACAAAATTACATTTCATTTTAAAGAGAGGACATATACTCTAGTGAATTTAATGTCAAATTGTTATTTTAAGGGTGTTTGTTGTAAACTATGTTATTCAGTTGTTTCATTTTGTTTTGTTCTTTTCTTTTGTCTCACTATGAGCTTTTACAGGTTTTCACTATGTAGGGTAGGCTGACCTCAAATCCATGACAATTCAGCTTCTTGAGAGTTGGGGTTACAATCATAAGTCACTACACCCAACTGCCTTTATTATTTTTTAATTAAAATCACAAACACACAAAAATACAATGCATTACTACTATTATAGTTCAACTGCAGTAATGCAAGGATGCTTTAACATTTACAAATCAATGTATTACAAGGAGTACATAACGTTAAAAACATAAATTGCAGCATCTTCTTAATAGAGACTTGGTAATATGTAGTCTTCCCGCCAGCCTGGCCCCAGAGGTGCATCGGTCCCAAATGAAAACACAGGACACTATATTAATTATGAAGCTGCCAGCCATTACTTATTGACTAGCTCTGACTTAATTATTAACCCGTAACTTCTAATCTGAGTATTTTCCATGTGGTCTTCTCTTACCAGAGAAAAAGGGTCCTAACCTCTTACATCTCCCGCATCCTACATAGTGACTGACTGTGCCCCTGTTTCCCAGAATCCTCCTCGACTCCTAGTCTTGGAGGACTATCTTGCTTTCCTATTGGCCAACAGTTCTTTATTTATATATACATAGAAGGACTTCCCCATCAAGAATTCCCTCAAGCACTAGGGAAATTAGGAATAAAATGACAATCTGAGCAAGATAAATATTCTGTATGACAAAGCTACAGCCTATTTTGTTTTGCATGCATTCCTTAATAGAGTTACTACTCAGTTCTTACATCTTATATCAGAAAGGACATACTACAATACTCAGAATCATGACAAGAAACACAAGACCATTTGATCAACATACTATTATTATAAAGATTTTAATACATAAAAATGAATTTCAAAGAGTAACACAGATAGTAACAGTTGGTCAAAAGACATAGTCTTTATACACTGTATACATGGATTGTGTGTAAGTTTTCTCTCTATATTTTTGCTTAACCAAGGAAAAGCTTTCATTTTAGTACTAGTGCATCATTTATGTCATTCCCAGACCTTCTCAACTATTTAACAAAGAAGAGCTTTGAGCTTGTAAAAAAAGAAATTCAATGACATTAATTTGATATCAATAACTATTTTAACATTAAATCACATATGGGGAAAATCAGAATATTTCCTCTAAAATCAGGAATGACACAGGTTGTCCATTCTTCCTACTTTCCTTAAGCCCAGTGCTTTGGAACCTTGAAAGAGTAATAACTCGAGAGTAGGAAAGAAGACTGTAACCAGGATAGAGAGAAGGAAAAATATCCTTATTTGGAGATAATCTGACCATATACTTAAAAGACCCAGAGAGTCCTGATTTTAGAGGACATATCGTTAGTTTTTTTCCATGTAGGAGAAATTAATTTTATTTGTTTATTAACTGACTTCTATTTATGGTGGTGGTTTGGAGGATTAGACTACATATGACATTTCTGATATAAGGTGTAAAAACTGAATGATAACTCTAGGGATAAATATAAAACAGCAAAGTAATTTTCCATTTTTAAGTTTTGAGATTAAATTTTACAAGTTTGCAATTTATAAAATTTATTGAAATTTGGGATTGAAATGTCATATTTACGATTTACCGAGATAGGACAGAAGTCACATTCTACTGTAGTAGTAAAAGTGAAATTGTCAACATAAATGCATTTAATGCCACCACCTGTGTGTTTAGCATACTTCAGCCACCATACATAGGATTTGTTCTCAAAAGTTCCCATTCCACCCAGAGACTAACAACACTTCAGGGAAGCTGGTTTTATTATATCTTTGACAGTTGGTCTCTTAGAAATTGCAGTCTTTTTCCAGCTATATTCTAGTTGAAATTTCTGTTTGATTTTTTAGTGGCAATATTGAATGTCTTTATTTTTTGGATTGTGTCAGTTTTGCCATATATATTTTTAGGGTTTTAAGAACATAGATGTTTTTGACACATTACATATTTATGGGATAAGTAATACTTTCATGAGGCTGAGTGTTCCAAGAAATGACACAAAAATAAAATTGAGACACATGACAGTAACGCTGGTTGAAAACATGTAAGTAGCAAGTCCCAAAATTTGCTTCTTTCCACAGGGCAACGGCGAGCATGGACTTATACTTATTCTGTGTTTTCAATGCTTGAAAGAAAACCAAAGCCTTCTGAAATTTAAGAACAAATACTGAGAATGTTAGTTTTGTAAAACATAAACAAAAGGGGTTATTCCTGGTTGATAATACTGAAACAAACTATTTTGGAGCAGATTTCACTATGCAGATACTGATATTGAAGTATCCTCACAGGCTAGCAGCTATTACTGTGCCAAGATCCAGGTCTCCCAAGCATCCTTATGAACCACTTGGCATCTTTGTGCCCAGATCCAACTGTTTCAAGCATCTTTGTGGATTATCAGAGAGTGATCACTGTGCACAGACCCAGATCTCTCAACCACTCTCGTAGACCAGTAACCAAATGTTAAGGGCATTTATTTGCTTTATAGACTATTGTTGAACCAGTATTGGATATAGCATATTGTGATAGATATGAAGACAGGATATGGTCCCAACTCTGTTTGTATTTAAGCTTGTTTTTTTTTAAGTTACCTTCTCAAAAGTACCTTGCTACAAAGAGTTATACAACAGATAAAGTGTGTGTGTGTGTGTGTGTGTGTGTGTGTGTGTGTGTTATAGCTATATTAAAATTCGGGGACCACAACAGCTGTGCAAAGGAAGAAAATACCCACATCAGAAGAGCACTGGTTTTCAGATCCACTACAAGGGAGGTGCCATCACTAATAGTCACTATTATAGAAAACAGTAAAAGGTTTTCAGATTTGGCATCCACCTTCGCCAATGGGATTATGAAAATGCAGGGGCAAGACATGCAAGTTCAGGGTTCTGGACCAGCAGAACCAAGGAATAAACTGAAAATAATATTTCATAGAGGTTCCTGAGTAGTTGTGGCATAGCTACTATATGCAGATTGTGTGTTTAAAAACAATGTAAAATATGTTCATATTTTCCTTCTTGTTCTGACCTAAACTTCACAACCTGACAGCGGCTAAGTGGAAACTGGCTGATTTTCAAATATAGCTAATGTATAAGTGATGGGAGAAGACTTTGGGTTCAAACTATCCTACCAGAAGTGCACACTTATTGTGATGATTCAGACCCAAGCCTTCTCCTCGCTCCATCCTAAAAGCAGAGCCAAGTGGTTTAATAAGCAGGACTTAGAAATGCTATTGACTATGACAGTTTTTCAGAATAATAATAGCAGTACAGTCTTCACTCATGAATATTGATCAGCAACAGAAGCTTTAGGTTGACCAACTTGTCATTGAATCCATTATTGCCATGAATACTGAATGCATTTAAAGATGAAACAGTAATTGCAGCACTAGAGATTGCCCCTTCAGTGTTTTTGTTGTTGTTGTTGTTGTTAACCAAAACAAAACTTCATCAGAATCTCCATCCAATATGATATTTATCCAATAGGAGGACTGAGATAAATAATGTAGCTGTGTCAGTTTTTTTTTTCTTCTGTGACCAAATACCTGGCAGAAATAACTGAAGGGATGAAGGATTTATTTTGGCTTAAATTAGATAGTATGTACTCCATTATGGTGAGAAAAGCATGACAGCAACAGCAGCTCACAGCTGTGGAGGATCGAGTTGGCTATTATTTGGGCTATCATAAAGAAGAAATGAAACAAGAAGTAGTACTGGTCTATCAACTTCCTGACCCACCCACCCAACAGGTGGACACTTCCTTGACAGGCTCTACCTTTTAAATATCCTCAGACAGAAAAACCCACTTAGGAACAAATGTTCAAACACAGTAACCTGATGGGTGCATGTCATATTTAAGTTGTAACTTGTCCTTATCATTAAAGAGAGTTAGCAAAACTTACTGATTTGTGTAAACATTTTCTCCATGAGAACATCATGAGTAGAAATTTGACTCTGGGCTAATTGGATTTTGAACAGCTTGAATTATTTCTGAAGAGAATTTGCAACCACTTTTAACTATAAATGGAATTTAACTTTGGTTTGTAAAACATGGAAAGGATTTTGACAATATATGTCAGTGTACAAGGACTTAAGGCATCTAATAAATTTAAGTCCTAGATTGTGTGAATATGGGTATTTCTTTCACAAGTTCTCAAGAATGTTTTCTTAACTTCACTTTTAACTACAATTTCCAATTCTCTATGCAGAAAAGGACTATTTCCATGTCATTTCAGATTAAATTAAAAATTCTACCAAAAGCCAGACTAAATCCCACTATGGAGAGGGGAGGTGGACATGAAATCCCACCCCTAGCCAAGGAAATAATGACAACTGATAGCTGGACTCTTGGGGGAGGGTCTAGGCCCTACGCTGGATGAAATCACAGACTATGGACACCCTTATGGAGGGCCTCACCCTCCCTGGGGAAATGAGGGTGTACTGGGGGGGTTGGTGGGAAGGCGTGGGAGGAGGGGAGGGAAAGGGAGAGGGACCTGGGATTGGCATGTGAAGCAACCTTGTTGATAATTTAAATTTAAATTTAAAAATAAAAATAAAAAACCCTTCAAATGATTTTTATAGAAGTATTCACAAGTTTGCTTATAGCCAAGCTGCCAGCTGTCAACATTGTGTTTATAGATATACCATCAAAGGAAAAATCTGATAAATGGATGTTTTAAATAGATTCTATATGCTTTGTTTCTTACAGATCATCTTGGGCATTCTGGGAAAGTGCTCTGTCTATAAGCTAAACCAAAGCTCCATCTCAAGAATATCCTCTCTTACTGATTTATTGGTTTTGGTGGTGGTGGTGGGGTGTGTTTGTGTGTGTGTGTGTGTGTACCAGATGTCAATTATGTATGTTTTTCCTGAACATATATCTGTGTGCAATTAGTGCCCATAGAACCTAGAAGAGGGTATCATATACTCTGTAACTAGGGCTACAGACAGTTGTGAGCTGCCATGTGACTTTCTGGGAACTGAATCTGGGTCTTCTGGAAGAGCAGACAGTGATATTAACTGATGAGCAGTCTCCCCAGTCTCTATATAATCTATTTTCTGAGGCAGAATCTTTCATTAAATCTGGAGCTCATGGATTCAGCTAGAATAATTGGCCAGTGAGCTCTGGTGAGCCTCCTGTCTTAATGTTCTCACCCACTGCACCTACAGAAGCATACCACAATGCTAAACAATTACATGGGTGTTGAGACAAACTCAAGTTTTCATGCATGCACAACAGGCACTTTATGTACTGAGCTATCACCCCAGCCCTAAAGTTTTTAAATATTCAATTAGGTCAGTTTTAGCAAAATTTTAAAACTATGCAGAGAACTTTAAACTGTCAGAGTATGGTCCTCAAAATTTCCTCTTATATTGGAATTCAATTAATGTCCACATATTTAATACACACATTTCCCTAAAGCACTGGAACACAAAGACAGTAAAAATTCTACTTACCTTGCATGAGATAACAAAGGAATTCATGAAAAATGAGTTGTTTAGTCTTAGTTCATTTTCTGTTTTTAAAACTAAAATATGATTATCTGAGAATTTTATATATGCATTTTGATCATATTTACCTTTCCCCTAAATTCTCCTAGATCTACCCTCCCACTCTGGACTACCCAACGTTGTGTCCTATGTTTTGTAAAACTGATCAACTCCAATTTGCATTGCTGTGTACACTTCGATGTGTGGCCTTCCACTAAAGCTTGTTCATCCTACCAGGGGACAGACCCTAAAAGAAAACTCTCTTAGCAGTTATCACTTGTCAATAGCTTCTCAATTTGGGGGTGACCTTGTGCTCATTGCCCTATCCATGACAGAAATTTGTATTACATGAACTTGTGCAGGTCTTATGCTTGGTACCATAAATCCTATGAATTTATATGTGCAGGCTCCTTGTTGTGCCTGAAAAACAATGTTTTGTTGTAGTCATTAATCACCTCTAGCCCTTACTTTTCTCTGTCTCCTCTTCCATGATGATCCCTGGCCCTTGTGGGAAGGAGATATAATATAGTTGTTGAATTCATGATGAGAATGTCACAGACTCTTATTCTTTATACTTTGACAAGGTGTAGGTCTCTGGGTTAATCACCATCTACTATAATGTGGTATTTCTCTGATGATGCACTTAAAATGCATTTAGAGTATAAAGATAATGCATTATCATTTGATAATGATAATTTATGGATATAATGGTAAGTCATTATGAGTCGGTCTAACACTATGTTCATTTAGTCGAATAATAGTAATATGTTCTTTAGGGAATGAACCTGTCTACCATAGGGTCTTACCCCTATAACAGTGCTAAGTATGGCTTTAATCTTGTAGAGCAAGCAAGCCTTAAAACTAAAAATAAGGTTTTTGGTTACTCAGCGACATTCATGCCACTTTTGCACCAGGGGTATATCTTGCTGCACTGGTGGTCACTGTGGTATGCAGAGTTCATGGACGCATATGATTGATGATTACTTTTATCCTCTGGTACAGTGCACAGCCTTTCCAGAACCATGAATGCTAGAAAATAGAGTTTAAGCTTTCAGGTCAATGCAAGTTTGATTTTTTCCATGTTCTATGACCCAAGTATTTGACATCTTCAATAGGATATTGTTGACTAGTTTTATGTCAACTTAACAGACGCTAGAGTCATCTGAAAGGAGAGAACCTAAATTGAGAAAATGCCTCATAAAATCCCGCTGCAGGGCATTTTCTTAATTAATGATTGATGAGGGAGGGCCCAGCCCATTGTGGCACTGTACCTGGGCTGGTGGTCCTAGGTTATGTAAAAGTCTGAGTAAGCTATAATGAGCAAGACAGTGATCCTCCACGGCCTCTGCATCAGTTCCTGACTCCAGGTTCCTGCACTGTTTGAGTTCCTCTCTTGACATTCTTCAATGATGAACAGTGATTTGGAAGCATAAGCCAAATCAACATTTTCCTTTCCAAGTCACTGTCATGGTGTTTCGCCACAGCAATAGAAACTCCAACTAGGACAAGCGTCTAACTGTCAAGTTCTGGAGAATAACTAGGAGCAATGGCAATAGCTTACAATGTTTTGGAATCTACGAAAGTGTGAGTGTGGTTATATCCCTTGGGTTTGCTTCCTGTTCCTATGCCCTTAAATTCTGCTGACCTTGATGTTTTGTTTATAGAGAGGAAAGTGTTTCTGCCTGGAGACACAAAAATTTTTACATTGCATTGGAAGCTTACAATTCCTCCTGGACATTGGTCATTTGGCTTCTGATACTCTTAAACCAGCATGTTATGAAGAATTAACAGTGTTTCAAGGGATAACTGATCCAGGTTAACGATGTGAAATTGCAATTGTATTGCTTCTCCTGAAGGGAGGTAAGAAAGATTGTATCTGTAGTGCAGGAGGTCCTTCAGAGTTCTCTTGGTGTTACCATATCCTGTAATTAAAGTCAATGGTAACTACAACAACCTACAGACAGGGTGACAAAGGGCCCAGGAATTAGATATGACTTAATCCTCCAGGAAAAGACCTGTCGAGGTGCCTGCTGTGGGTGGAAGAAATACAGAATGGGTGGTACAGGAAGGAACTTATAAATACCAGCTAAGAACATGTGACCACTTGCAGAAACATGTATTATAATTGACATGAATATTTCTGTCATAATTTGTTAAGAATATGCTTGAACACATATGTGTGTTTCCTTTCCTAGATTTCTTTACTGTGTAATGTAATATCATTGGACCCCAGACCGACAGCTGGGAGGCCAGCATGGGACTGATCCAGACCCCCGAATGTGAGAGTCAGTGAGGAGGGCTGGGCAACCTATGGGGCCCTGGGCAGTGGATCAGTGTTTATCCCTGGCATACAAACAGACATTCTGTGTCCATAGCACAAAGAGGGATGCTCTCTCAGCCTGGACTCTTAGGGGAGTACCTAGACCCTGCCCTGAGTGAAATTACAGACTCTAAATATCCCCTATGTGGAAGGAAATGGCAATAGGGTGGGAGGCTGGGGGTGATTGTGGGGGGCGCAGGAGGAGGGGAGGGAGAGGGAACTGGGATTGACATGTAAAACAAGCGATTTAAAATAAAAAATAATAATAAAAAGATATATCACTGATTATCATAATCAAGTTTTGAGATAATAAAAATGTCTTTCAATGGACATTGCTTCTTATTCTAAAATTTATAATGCATTGGTTGTTCTATATGGGATGGCTGTTTCATACTAGGCATAATTATGGTTTGATTATTGCTTTCCTTTGGAAATTAAGTATGGTGTAAAGAGATATGATTGTATGAGAAGTTGGCAATGGGTAGATTTGTGAAGGCTACTCTTACTTGTAAGCTTGACTACATCTAGAGTTAGCTATATCCCAAGTCACTCAGTATGCCTATGAGAGATTTTTTTCTTTTTTTTTTATATATTTTATTTTCCAGTTTAAATTTAGATAAGAAACGAGGTTGCTTCACAAGTCAGTTCCAGGTCCCTCTCCCATTCCCTCCCCTCCTCCCGTGCCCTCCCCCCAACCCCCCCGTTATCCCCTCATTCCCCCAGGGAGGGTGAGGCCCTCCATGGGCGTGTCCATAGTCTGTCATTTCATATAGGGCAGGGCCTAGACCCTTCCCCAAGAGTTCAGGGTGAGAGTGCACCTCACATTGTTCTATGGGAGTCCAAAGTCTGTGTGTATACTTGGGATGGGTACTGATCTGCTGCCCAAGGCTCAATAGATTCCCTAGGCCTCCTCACTGACACCCAGATTCAGGGGGTCTTGATCAGTCCCATGCTGGATTCCCAGGCTGATGCCTGGGATTCAAGAGTTAACCTTTGTCATGTCAGCTGTTTCTGGGGGTTAAACCAGCCCAGTCTTAATCCCTTTGATCATCAGTCCTGAGTGAGGTAACCCAGTCACAAAAAGAGAAACATGGCATGTACTCTCTCATATATGGATTTTAGACATAGGTCTGGGGAGTGCCAGCCTACAATCCTATGGCCAGAGAGTCTGGGAAACAGAAACTTCATTTAGTGGCTGATCGAAGAAGAGGCAGACTCCCTTGGTTAAGTACTGAGAGATTTTTTTCTTAATTAAATCATTGAACTTGAAAGACACAATTTTAATCCAGGTTTTTCTTTTTGAGCTTGAAAGGTATACCTTTAATCTTTGCAATAGTTAATGGTTGCAGCCTATATAAAGGGCATGGAAAAAGGAAGCGCTCTGTTTTTTTATAGCGGCTTATTCTCACCTTCTCTGGCAAGTTCATTTCTTCACTAGAAATAGAGCCTACTTCTTTAGGATTCTGTCATATACTGAAGATCAGCTGAAACATCCAGCCTCAAGGACTGAACAATCACAGATTAATTGACTTTCTATTGATAGACAGCCATTGCTGAACTATCTGGATCACAACACATAATACATTCTAATAAACCTAATAATCATATCTATCTCTATCTTTATCTTTATCAATATCTCTATCTCTGTCTCTATTCCTATGCATATCCATATCTATATCTGTATGTATATCTATCTTATTCTGCTCTAGTGGTATCCAGAAGGAGTCTTGTCTCTTACTGTTAAAGGGTAACTCCTTTTAAACTCTCTCTCTCTGTCTGTCTCTCTCTCTCTCCCTCTGTGTGTGTGTGTGTGTGTGTGTGTTAGCTAGGAAGCTTTTACAGTAGTAACTTCTCATATGAAATTTCAAAAACTTGTGAGAGCTAGTTATCTGTCCCCAAATTTCCTTCTCTAGCATGCCCATCCATTCCTTATTCCACTGAACACTTCTTATTCCACTACTCACCTTTACCTCATTTTCCCACAGAATTCTATATTGTGTTCCTCGAAAACACCACTCACAGCCCCTTACTAATTTGCTGTCCTCCATGATTATTCCAATTGTAAGACACTTATCTGAATATTCAATAGTAGGATTAAGATATGATAGAAAACCTGCAACTTTTGTCTTTTTTTGGGTTACCTTAAAAAGAATGACTATTTCCAGTATGTCCATTTTCCTAAGAATGTCATTTTGCAGTTAAATAATATCCCATAATGTAAATATACTATATTTTCATTACCCATTCCTATGTCAATGGGCATCAAGACTATTTCCATTTTTTGGATTTTGTGAATAGACCAGTCATGAACATTGATGAACAGGTATATCTGCATGTAATATAGGAATCAAATAATAGAGCTAATTATAATAGCAGTTCTCATCCTATGTGTTGCAACTCCTGAATGGGTCAAACAACCCTTTGGCAGTAGTCTCCTAAAAAGCAAACACAGATGTTTACATTACAATTCATAACAGTAGCTGTGGTGATATATTGCTTGTGATTTAATAAAACTTGTGTGGAGATCAAAATGCAAAACTAGCCACTGCCATAGAAGCTGGGCAGTGACGGCACTCACCTTTAATCCCAGGACTAAGGAGACAAAGGCAGATGACTCTCTCTGAGTTCAAGGCCACCCAGGGCTATGTGAGAGTGAACCAGTCTAAAAGAATAACAGAGCTAATCCCAGCATTAGAGAGGTATATAAGGAAGAAGAAAAGGGTCTCACGTGAGATTTAGTTTCCAGGCACAGGGAAGACAAGATCTCCATTTTAGCCTTGGTAGAAGTAAAAACCACTTTGCTTCTTTGATCTTCAGTTTAAACCCCAATATATGTCTTTGAGTTTTTATTATTCATGTTACAACTAGCAAAATTACAGTTATGAAGTAGCAATGAAAATAATTTTATGGTTGAGGTCACCATAACTTAAGAAAGTGTATTAAATGGTCACAGCATTAGTAAGGTTGAGAACCAGTGTTTGCACTTCATAGCAGTTGCATGAGTTTGTACTCCCACCAGTATTAAATAAGTGTCCTTCATTCCTAATACTCATGTTAGCATTTGCCATTATTTATTTTTTTAATCTTAGCCATTTTGACTGGGGTAAGATGAAATCTCAAATGAGTTTTAATCTGCATGGTGGTGAAGGTTGTTGGTCATTAAAAAGAAAACCGTCAGCCTCTTATATTTCATCACTTAAGAAATGGTTAATTCTATGACCCATTATATTGGGTTGCTTGTTTAACTTTTATTGGGTTATTTATTTATTTTGGATAGCAATTTTCTATCATATGTATAGCTGATATTTCCCATTCTAATTTTAAAAATTAATTTAAAAAGTTATGTATATGAAATTTATTCCCTGCATGTATGTCTGTGCACCATATTCATGCAGTGTCTGTGGAAGAAGGTATTGTCTTCCCTGGAACGGGAGTTACATACCGTTATGAGCCCTTCTGTTGGTGCTGGGAATCAAATATAGATCTTCTAGAAGACCAACCTGTGCTCTTAACCACTAAGTCATCACAAATAAATCCCTCCTTTAACATTCAGGAGGTAGCCTATTTACTTGAAGATGCTATCCTTTGCTATAGAAATCACTGATTTTGTTTTTATTTTTTAAGATAGCCTGTTCTGGAACTCACTCTGTAAACCAGGTTCGCCTTGAACTCACAGAGATCCACTGGCCTCTGCCTCCAAGTTCGGGAATTAAAGGCATGAGCCACCACTGCCCAACTCTTTTTTTTTAAGATTCAAGATGTTTCATTTACTGTTTGTATTAATACCTGCGCTACAAATGTCATATTCCAAAATCCTTTCCTAGGTCATGGCCTTCTTGATGGGGAACTCTGAAAAGTTGTCTGTCAGCATAAGTATATTCTGCTTTAGGTTTCATATCTTACAAAGCTCATTGCATTTGTGTAACTGTTACAGGCTAATTTTTTTCTCAATTACCTCTTACATGTTTCAGGTATAAAAACCATAGATTAATTTTTAGCCTCTTAATACTTCATAATGGTTACTAAATTTCAACACAATTTTGGAACATTCAAATCAAAGCAGATATAGTGTCTCAAACTTGTGAAAAATTACATGGAATAGTTGATAAAGTGAGAACTACTCTATGTATAGGATAATGACTGTTTGATCTTGTGTAATGTGTCTAATAAGAAATAAGAAATATATTTGGCACAGGTATCAGGACCTGGGAATTAAATTGACCTGAAATGTCTCTCCTCCTGAGAATTAAATCTCATGATACCAGAAGATAGCATACAAGCTTCCAAAGGAGGGGAGAAACCAACAGTCCCACCCAGCTATGATGCTTAATCACAACAATAACCTGAACGTGACTGTAAACTTAAAGGTGTGGTAATGTCACACATACTTTGGTGGTAACCAACAGCTCTCTAATTGGCCTTAAGACTTGCTCAACAAGTGGGAAAATATGCCTGGTTTTGGAAATCAAGCCAACTAACCAGGGCTAGTGAAGTCATGAATCTTGGAAGAAAACCTACAACACAACTTTACAAAACCAGCATAATTCCTAACTACATTATGAATATTTGTCTTTATACACATAAACAAGGGTAGTACTCAGCCCTCATTAAGAAAACTTCTCTTTCCAACAAACAGAGACAATTATAGAAAGCTACCAGAAAATGAATCGTTTTGGCATCTGGAATCTGGCCTTCTGGAATCTGTTCCCAAAGGATACATCTATAAAACAAGTCCTGTACCCAAGGATGAGGGAACACTGAGGAAAGGTTTTTCGAGGAATAGGATTGGGGAATTTGGTGCAAGATTGCCACCTAGTATTGTCAGAAGATACACTCAAAAAATCTCATCAACACGAATGTCTAAATATGAGCTGAACAAGGACCAAAAAATAGACATGTCAAAATAGACAGGAGAAATCCCTCAGGTCTCAACCCTATATAAAGAACTACAGAAAATTTAAGAATGCTGAGAATGGGGGACATAGTCTTCCTCAAGGAAGAGAAGACCAATTGGTTGTCCAATACCAAATGGTAAGTGGTTAACCCTTAAAACTTACTTATGAGTAACAATTTACTAAATAAGTAGGTTATATTTAGGAACACAGGCAAACACAAACACAATTAAACAGTTATGCTCATGTAATGAATATTAATAAGAAAAGGGGTCATTAATTTGAAATAGGGCAAGAGAAGTGACAGTGTGTGGATTAAGGAAATGATTGAGGTATGGCCAGATTCTGGGTGGTTCATCCTGCCAGGGAGGGTCCACTACAGTTGAGCAGACCCAGCAAGTTACAAGCAGGTGATAGAGAGAGAGCCCACACCCACCTCAAGCAGAGGGTGGAGGGGTAATATTTCCCACTTTTTGTCTAAATAAAAAAGAAATGCTTTAAAGTAAAATACAGTAAAATTATGTACAATAAGAACAATTATCTAGCCAGGCGTTGGTGGCATATGCCTTTAAGGCCAGCATTCATGAGGCAGAAGCAGAGGCAGGTGGATCTGTATGAGTTTTTGTAGACTCGCCTGGTCTACAGAGTGAGTTCCAGGACAGGCTCCAAAACAGTACAGAAAAAAACCAAAGGGGGAGAAAAAAGAACAATTATCTAGTAAGAGTTACACTCACAATTTCCAGTTTGTTATATTTGGCAAATATGGAGAAATTATTCTATTATCTATCTTATCTTGATGAGTCCAAAATTTTACACCCAAACCATTTTCTATTATAATGTGCATTACAATCCTAAAATATCTTTTTTGATCTTAAAAAGTCTTCTTACGTAAACAATTAGTAATTATGTCTTTCAACCTTGTTCACTATACATCTCTTTTGTGATTTTTTCCTGAATATGGTAACAAGGAAAACTATAGCTATAACTATCTAAACTTTAACCCAGTCAAAGACCCAAGAAATATAATATTACATGAAAAAACAGGAAATGTTGAGCAAACAACTTCCAAAATCTGGAGAAATGACAGAGACTCCTGGCTACCTGGACAGTCACCCAAGTTTACTCTGAAATATTGGGGCATTCATTGTTGGCCTGGAGACCCAGAACATCTGCAGACTTTTCTGTGAAGCAGGATTTTTAAAGGACTATCCTACCTTTTCTTGGCAAAGTTTGGCAGTCACCTTCTTTGTTTCCTCCTTGTTCAATTTAGACAGTATACTGTCAGCAGTTGAGGCATTGGTAGTTTCTTTGCCTAGTGCCTAACTTTTCCATGACAAAAAGCAAACTCCAAATGCAAGTTGTTTGATACCTGTCATCCTTTATTGAAGCAAATTGGTGCTGCCAGGAGCAGACTTTCCAATGTAGATAAAAGCCTTAGGTTATCAAAACGTCTTAAATATCATATTCAGTAGGTCTCTGAAGCATGTGAAGACCATCTATCTAAAATATCCCTGTTTAAGTTCGAAAGCATATATAACATGGCCACAATTTGATTGTTAGATGACTGTCAACCTGTCTTCCATTATTACTTCTAATAGCTTTCAAGGACTAGAACATTACAGTGCATTTTTAAATGAGCTGCATAGGTATAATACCTTAAAAAAGAATGAAATATAAATACATATATATCAACAAAAATAACCTTAAATTTGTATCAATATACAACAATATCTTTAACAAGGGTAGAAACATACATACGATATAACAAAGGTAACTGAGAAAGGTTCCCTCCATATGGAATGGGTTCCAAAAGTTCATTCTTATGCCATGATAAACACTGATCTACTATCCAAGACCCCAGAGAATGCCAAGGCCTCCTCATTGACACCACACTCAGAGGGTCTGGATTAGTCCCATGCTGGCCTCTCAGCCATCATTCTGGGGTCCAAGAACTCCCCCATTGTCAGGTCTGTTGTTTCTGTAGGTTTCACCAGCACTGTCTTGACCCCTAGGCTCATCACTCCTCCCTCTCTGTCACTGAGTTCCAGGAGTTCAGTTCAGTGTTTAGCTGTGGGTGTTTGCCTCTGCTTCCATCATCTACTGGATGAAGGTTCTAGGATGGCATATAATGTAGTAGTCAATCTCATTATCATGGAGGGACAATTAAGGTAGTCTCTCCACTATTGCTCACTTTGCCAGTTGGTGTCATCTTTGTAGATGTCTGGAAATCCCACTAGTGTTAGCTCTCTCCTCAAACATATAACGACTCCATCTATTATAGTATCTCTCATCCTGGACTCTTTCATTCCTCCCCCAAGTCAACCTTACTGCTTTCCCATATCTTCTTCTCCTCTCCTCTTCTCCCCCTCTCTTTTTTCCCAGTTTCCTCTCCACTACTCCCATGCTCCCAATCTGCTCATGAGATCTTGGTTCATTCCCCTTCTCTGGGGTATCTTGCATATCTTGTACATGTCATGTTTGTCTTTTTATGATTGGGCTTCCTCACTCAGGATGGTTTCTTCTAGTGCCATCCATTTGCCTGCAAATTTCAAAATTCCATTTTTCCCACTGAGTAGTACTCCATTGTGTAAATGGATCACATTTTCTCTATCCACTCTTTAGTTGTGGGGCATCTAGTTTGCTTCAGACATTTGGCTATTACAAATAGTACTGTTATGAACATAGTGGAACAGACACCCTTCTTGTATGAATGAGCATCTTTTGGTTATATGCCTAAGAGTGGAATTGCTAGGTCTTGTGGTAGACTGAGTTCCATTTTCCTGAGGAACCTCCATACTGATTGCGAAAGTGACTGTACAAGTTTGCACTCCCACCAGCAATGGAGGAATGTTCCCTCTTCTCCACATCCTCTCCAGTATAAGCTTTCATTGGTGTTTTTGATTTTAGCCATTCTGACTGTTCTCAGAGTTGTTTTGATTTGAATTTCCCTAATGGCTAAGGATGTTGAACACTTTCTCAAGTGTCTCTCAGCCATTTTAGACTCCTCTATTGAGAATTATCTATTTAGTTCTCTAGACTACTTGTTAGTTGGATCCTTTGGTGTGTTGAAGACTTGCTTCTTGAGTTCTTTGTAAATTTTGGAGATTAGCCTTCTGTCAGATGTAGGGTTAGTGAATATCTTTTCCCAATCTGTGGGATACCCTTGTCTTGTTGACTGTGTCCTTTGCCTTACAGAAGCATCTCAGTTTCAGGAGGTCCCATTTATTAATTGTCGATCTCAGTGTCTGTATTACTGGTGTTATATTCAGGAAGCGTTCTCCTGCATCAATTCATTCAAGGGTACCACACACTTACTCTTCTAAGAGGTTCAGTGTGGCTGGATTTATGTTGAGGTCTTTGATCCATTTGGACTTAAGTTTTGTGCATGGTGATAGACATGGATCTATATGCAGACTTTTACATGCCAACGTCCACTTTTGCCAGCACCATTTGTCGAAGATGCTGTCTTTTTTCCATTTTATGATTTTAGCTGCTTTGTTGAAAGTCAGGTGTTCATAGGTGTGTGGGTTAATATCAGGGTGTTCAATTCGATTCCATTGGTCTACCTGTCTATTTTTGTGCTAATACCAACCTGTTTTCAGGATTATAGCACTATAATAGAGCTTGATGGTGATGCCTCTGGACATTGCTTTGTTGTACAGGGTTGTCTTGGCTATCCTGGGTCTTTTGTTTTTCCATATAAAGTTGAGAATTGTTCTTTCAAGTTTTGTGAAGAATTGTGCTGGAATTTAAAGGGAAGTACACTAAATCTGTAGATTGCTTTTGGCAGGATTGACATTTTTACTATATTGATTCTACCTGTCCAAGAGCATGGAAGATCTTTCCATTTTCTGTTGTCTTCTTTAATTTCTTTCTTTAATGACTCAAAGTTATTTCTGTCCAGGTCTTTCACTTGTTTGGTTAGCGTCACCCCCAGGTATTTTATGTTGTTTCTTTCTTTAATGACTCAAAGTTATTTCTGTCCAGGTCTTTCACTTGTTTGGTTAGCGTCACCCCCAGGTATTTTATGTTGTTTATGGCTATTGTAAAGGGTGCTGTTTCTCTGATTTCTTTCTGAACCCGTTTATTACCTATATACAGTAGGGCTACTGATTTTTTTGAGTTAACCTTGTATCCTGCCACTTTGCTGAAAGTGTTTATCAGATGTAGGAGTTCTCCGGTAGAATTCTGTGGGTCGCTTCCATAGACTATCATATCATCTGCAAATAGTGAAAGTTTGACTTCTTCCTTTATAAAATTTGTATCCCCTTGATCAACTTTTGTTGTCTTATTGCTCTAGCTTGAACTTCAAGTACAATGTTGAAGAGGTATGGGGAGAGGGAAAAGCCTTGTCTTGTTCCTGATTTTAGAGGAAATGCCTTGAGTTTCTCTCCATTCAGTTTGATGCTGGCTGTTGGTTTGCTGTATTTAACTTTTATTATGTTTATGTATGCCCCTGTTATCCTGATCTCTCCAAGACCTTTATCATGAAGGGGTGTTGGATTTTGTCAAAGGCTTTTTAAGCATGTAGTGAAAGGCTCATGTGATTTTTGTTTCTCAGCTTGTTTATATGGTGGATTACATTGAAGGATTTTCATACGTTAACCATCCCTGCATCCCTGGGATGAAACATACTTGATCATGATTTTTCTGATGTGTTCTTGGATTTGTTTTTCCAGTATTTTATTGAGAATTTTTGTGTCAAAGTTCATGAGACATATTGGCCTGAAGTTCTCTTTCTTAGTTGTGTCTGTGTGGCTTGGGTATCAAAGTTATTGAAACCTTGTAAAAAGAGTTTGGCAAAGACCCTTCTGCTTCTATTGTGAGGAATACTTTGAGGAGAATTGGTGTAAGCTGTTCTTTGAATTTCTGGTAAAATTCTGTACTGAGGCCATCTGGCCCTGAGCTTTTTTCATTGGGAGAGTTTTGACGACTGCATATATTTCCTTAGATATTATAGGATTATTTAAATTGCTTATATGTTGTTGATTTAGTTTTGGTAAGTGGTAGCTATCCAGAAAATTGTCAATTTCCTTTAAATTTTTGAATTTTGTCAAGTATAGGTTTTCAAAATATGACCTGATGATTCTTTGGATTTCTTCACTGTCTGTTGTTATGTCCCCCTTTTCATTTCTGGTTTTGTTAATTTGCCTGTTCATACTCTGCTGTTTTGTAAGTTTGGATGAAGGTTTGTCTATTTTGTTGATTTTCTCAGAGAACCAACTCTTTGTTATATTGATTCTTTATCTTGTTTTTTTTAACTTTATTGATTTCAGCCCTCAATTTAGTTATTTCCTGGTGTTTCTTCCTTTTGTTCTAGAGCTTTCAATTGTGCTGTTAATTCTCTAGAGTGACTATTTTCCATTTTCCTTATGTGGGCACTTAGTGCTATGAACTTTCCTCTTAGCACTTCTTTCAAAGTGTCCCGTAGGCTTGGGTATGTTGTGTCTTCATTCTGATTGAATTCTAGGAAGACTTTAATTTATTTTTTTATTTCTTCATTGACCCAGGAATTGTGCAATTGCCCATCATTCAATTTTCATGAGTTTTCAGGGTGTCTGCAATGTGTGTTGTTGTAGAATTTTAACTTTAGAGCATGGTTGTCTGATAAGATATATGAAGTTATTCTAATTTTTTTGTGCCTGTTGAAGTTTGCTATGTTGCCAAGTATGTGGTTGATTTTCGAGAAGGTTCCATGTGGTGCTGAGAAGATGGTATATTCTTTTATATTTGGATGAAATGTGCTATAGATGTCTGTTAGACCCAATTGGGTCATAACTTCTATTAGTTCCTTTGTTACTTTGTTAAGTTTCTGTCTGGTAGTCCTGTCTAATGGTGAGAGTGGGGTACTGAAGTCTCCCACTATGAGTGCGTGAGGTTTTATATGTGATTTGAGTTTTAGTAATGTTTCTTTTATGAACTTGGATGCCTTTTTTGGGGGGCATAGATGTTCAGAAACGAGACTTCATCTTGGTCGATTTCTCCTGTGATGAGTATGAAATGACCTTTTTCATGTCTTTTGATTGATTTTAGTTTAAATTCTAATTTGTTAGATATTAGGATTGCTACCCCTGCTTGTTTCTTGGGTCCATTTGATTGGAAAAATCTTTTCCCAACCCTTAACTCTTAAGTAGCATCTGTCTTGAAGCTTAGGTGTGTTTCTTGTGTGCAGCAGAAGGATGGGTTCTGTCTTCAAATCCATTCTGTTAGCCTGTGTCATTTTATGGGTGAGTTTAAACCATTAATATTGCGGGATATTAATGACCATTGATTGCTCATTGTTGTTTGGTTTGGAATGGTTGTAGTTGGTGGAATTGTATGTGGATTACTTGTTGTTTCTTTTGCCTATTGTTAAAGTGGGATTATCTATTGCCTATTTTTTTTTCTGGTTGTAGTCATCTTCCTTGGGTTGGAGTTTCCCTTCCAGAACTTTCTATAGGGCTTGTTAGTGGATATGAATTATTTAAATCTGGTTTTGTCATAAAATATCTTGTTTTCTCCGTCTGTAGTGATTGAGAGCTTTGCTGGGTATAGTAGTCTGGGCTTGCATCTGTGGTCTCTTATTGTTGGTAGAATATCTATCCAGGACTTTCTGGCTTTCAGAGTTTCCATGGAGAAGTCAGGTGTAATTCTGGTAGGTTTGCCTTTATATGTCACTTGGCCTTTTTCTTTATCTGCTCTTACTATTCTTTCTTTATTCTTTATGTTTGGGGGTCTTGATTATTATGTGCCCATGGGACTTTTTTGTGGTCCACTCTATTTGGTGTTCTTTAAGCTTCTTGCACCTTCATTGGCATGTCTTTCTTTAGGTTAGGAAAGACTTCTTCTATGATTTTGTTGAGTATGTTTTCTGCCTCTTTGAGGTGAGTTTCTTCCCTTTCTTTTGTACCTATTATTCTTAAGTTTGGTCGTTTCATGATGTCCCATATTTCCTGAATATTTTGTGGTAGGGATTTCTTGGACTTAAAATTTTCTTTGGTCTGTGAATCTATTTCTCCTAGTGTATCATCAACACCTGATATTCTCTCTTCCATTTCTTATATTCTGTCGGTTATGCTTGCATCTGTAGTACCTGACCATTTGCCCAGCTTTTCTATTTCCAGCATTCCTTCAGACTGTGTTTTTTATTGTTTCTATTTCAGATTTCAGCCCTTGAACTGTTTGAATTGTGTCTTGCAATTTTTGCTTTGTCTTTTCCTCCATTTCTTTCATTTCTTGGATTGTTTTTTCTTACATTTCTTTAAGGGGTTATCACATGTCTACTTTAATGGCCTCTATCATTTTCATGAATTTGTATTTAATGTCATTCTCTTCTGCTTCATTTGCGTTGGGATGTTCAGGTCTTGTTGGTGTAGGGTCTTTAGACTCTGGCAGTATCATATTGGTTTTTCTGATGCTTTGTGTATTTTTATATTGTCTCTTTCCCATTCCTTCTTCCAGTGGGTGTAGAAGGAGCCTCTACCTTTCCTGGTGGGAATGGGACCAGGGTTCCCTTCAGCTGGCTGTAGGCAAGTCTAATGCTCTGATAGCTCTCCTCTGCTTGGCCTCCTGGTTGAAGAAATGGACTAGGATGCTGGGGTGCTTTGGATCCCTCCACTGGGATGGAAACTACAGTGGTAGACTCCAAGCACAGGCAGGTGGCCAGGGAATGGGCCCTGTTTACCTAATCCCATAAGTGGAGCAAGAGACTGTGGTGCGCTGACTCCCTTTGCCACCCACTAGCTCTTATAACTTAAATTAAACCAGATTAGTATTAATCTATGTTCTGCCATGTGGCCTTTACCTCTTTTCCATTTTGTGTGCACAGCTCATTCCATGACCCAATGGTGTTTCCTGTGCACCTTGTTTATCCTGTGTTCTTTTCTATGTAAGTCCCACCTGTCTGTCTTGCCTAGCTATTGGCCACTCAGTTTTTATTACACAAATTACAGCAATACATCTTCACACATTGTACAAATATCCTACAACAATATATTACACTACATATAATTTTACATGCATACATAGATACATGGGTTTAATTCCTCCGTGAAAGTTAATAAAATTACAAAAATGAAAAATAGACTCATAATTATTTTTTAGTTCAATTAGCAACTATCAATTACTATTTGCAGTTCAGAGGGATATTTTTCAGTCTTTTCCTACATATGTATGTACATATGTATGTATACACATGCATATTTACCTATTTTTGTGGATATGAATAAAGGCTCAGTATATTTATGTTACATATTAGTCAAGTCACTTCATGAATGATGTCTTATAAATGACATAATTTAACCCACATTCTTTCTTTTACATAAGTAAAAAGCTTTCATCTACAGTATAGCAAAATTTGGACTGAAGAAATCTCCTAGGATTGTTGTATATTTTCCCCTTAGATTACTTAAAAATGTTCCTGACATGACTGTGTAAGAAAATACCATCTGTATAGTATTTAGCATCCAGTAATAGTGTGGTTTGTTCTATTTGTTTCTTGCAAATATCTTTATGCAAATAGCTCTTTCTGCATATCTAGGCAGTGTCTCTATGAATCACTAACTGGGTAAGGTCAACATTTATGGGTGAATCATGAAAATGTTTGTGAAGTGGAATGCATTTGATAACATAAGTTACTTTTATGGCAATAGTAAATTAACAGAATGCTCCTTAAAAATAATTACATATAAAATTTCTATAAAATAGACATAGTTTTTTTTAGAGGATCATGGTTCATGGGTCACATTTTCTTGATATCATTATATTCTCTGGTAGCACTAATAATATTGACTTTATTTTACAAATAAAATAAAATAATGAATAACTCTTCCCATTTTGTTATTTGAAAAGACAAATTATCATTTATACATTGTAACTATTACGCTAAAATGTGAAGTTAGTCTTGTGAAATATAATGCTGTATTTTTCAACTGAAATTTTTCTGCATTTCAATGTGTTTTTCACTTAGTTCCCAAGGGAACTTGTTAGACAAAATGCAAGTTTTATTTTAAAAATAGCTCCTCTATGTTCCCAACCTCATTTATACTTGTTCTGTATGGGATTCTATTACTTACACAACGTATTTCCTTATAGATTAGTTTTTTCAATTATATTTTGGCCAATTAGCTTTAAATACTCAAATAGTGAATTCATGTACGTGGGGAGTATAGATTTTTATTTCAATAATGTTGTGATATTTATATAATGAGGAATTTTGGGAAGGTTACAGTGGTACATATCTACACATTTATTTTAAAGTGTAGTTTCTCTTATTGTACCAGTACTTTGTAATAATTTTAGAGGCAGTTAACTCATGAATTCCTTAAAATTGTAAAACAAACAATACAAATTTTATTTAATTCTTTGGTAAGTGAAGGAATCATTAAGATGCTAAAACTAGTTCAAAAATGTTTTTGAATTACTGATGCGTGATAGAGGTAGAAGAATAATTTGTATCAGGTTGTTTAAGTTAGGTCCTGTGTCAGCAGATATATAAAAGTAGTCTACTCATGAGTGCATACATACCATGTTTGTTTTTATGTGTCTGGGTTATCTCACTCAAGGTGGTCTTTTCTGCCTACATTCATTTGCCTGCAAATTTCAAGATTTTGTTTTTTTCTGCCAAGTAGTATTCCATTGTGTAAATGTACCACATTTTTCTTTATCCGTTCTTTGGGTTGAGGTGCAAGTAGTTTGCTTCCAGATTCTGATTAATTCCAAATAATGCTACTATGAACATAGTTGAATAGATGTCCTTGTGGTATAAATGTGCATCCTTTGGGTATATGCTTAAGAGTGGAATTGCTGGATCTTGGGGTAGACTAACTCCTATTTTCCTGAGAAATTGCCATGCTGATTTCCAAAGTGGCTGTACAAGCTTACATTCCCACCAGCAATGAAGGTGTATTCCCCTTTCTCCACAGTATTGTAACTAATAGAATCTCTGTGTGTTATTTTGGGAGCTAAAGCAGCAAGAGGATCTGAGCAGGAATCCAGCAACACTGTACCAATTCATTCAAGGGTATTTCCCACTTTCTCTTCAAAGAGGTTCAGTATGGCTGGATTTATCTTGAGGTCTTTGATCCATTTGGACTTGAGTTTTGTGCATGGTGATAGATATGAACCTATCTGCAGTCTTCTGCATGCCAGCATCCAGTTAAGCCAGCACAATTTGTTAATGGTGCTTTCTTAATTACATGGCATAGTTTTAGCCTCCTTATCAAAATTCAGGTGTTCATAGGTGTGTGGGTTCATGTCAGGGGTTTTAATTGGATTCTATTGGTCTACCTGTCTATTTTTGTGCCAACACCAAGCTTTTTTCAGGACTACAGCTCTATAATAGAGCATGAAGTCAGGAATGGTGATGCCTCGGAAAGTTCCTTTATTGTACAGGGTTGTTTGGCCATTCTGGGCCTTATGAGAATTGTCCTTTCAAGGTCTGTGAAGAATTCTGCTGGGATTTTGATAGGACTTGCATTGAATTTGTAGATTGCTTTTGGTAAGATTGCCATTTTTACTGTGTTGATTCCAAGAGCATGGAAGATCTTTCCATTTTCTGGTATCTTCTTTAATTTCTTTTTTTAATGACTCAAAGTTCTTTCTGTACAGGACTTTAACGTGTTTCATTGGCATTACCCCAAGGTGTTTTATGTTGTTTGTGGCTATTGTAAAGGGTAATGTTACTCTGATTTCTTTCTGAACCCGTTTATTACCTATATACAGTAGGGCTACTGATTTTTTTTAGTTAACCTTGTATCCTACCACTTTGCTAAAGGTGTTTATCGGCTGTAGGAGTTCTCTGGTAGAATTCTTTGGGTCGCTTACATAGACTATCATATCATCTGCAAATGGTGAAAGTTTAACTTCTTCCTTTCCAATTTGTATCCCCTAATCGCCTTTTGTTGTCTTATTGCTCTAGCTAGAACTTCAAGTACAATATTGAAAAGATATGGAGAAAGTGGACATCCTTGTCTTGTTCCTGATTTTAGAAGAATCACATTGAGTTTCTCTCCATTTAGTTTGGTGTTGGTTGTCATTTGTTGTATATTGCTATTATTATGTTTAGGTATGTTCCTGTTATCCCTGATCTCTCTAAGACCTTTATCATGAAGGGGTGCTGGATTTTGTCAAAGGCTTTTTCACCGTCTAGTGAGATGATCATGTGGTTTTTATTTTTCAGATTGTTTATATGGTGGATTACATTGATGGATTTTCATATGTTGAGCCATCCCTGCATCCCTGGGTTGAAGCCTACTTGATCATGGTGTATGATTTTTCTGATGTGTTCTTGCATTCGATTTTCCAGTATTTTATTGAGTAATTTTGCATCAATGTTCATGAGGGAGATTGGTCTGTAATTCCCTATCTTATTTGTGTCTTTGTGTGGATTGTGTACTAAGGTAAGTGTAGCCTCATAAAAAGAGTTTGGCAGTAATCCTTCTGTTTTTACTGCATGGAAATGTTTGAAGAGTATTGGTATTAGCTCTTCTTTGAATTTCTGGTAGAATTCTGCTCTGAAACTCTCTAACCCTGGGTATAGTAGTCTGGACTGGTATCAGTGGTCTCTTAGTGTTGGTAGAATATCTAGCCAGGACCTTCTGGCTTTCAGAGTTTCCATGGAGAAATTGGGTGTAATTCTGAGTGGTCTGCCTTTGTATGTTAGTTGATCTTTTAACCTTGCTATTCTTAATATTCATTCTTTATTTTGTATGTTTGGTGTTTTGATTATGTGGTGAGGGAACTTTTTGTTTTGGTTCAGTCTATTTGGTGTTCAGTAGCTTCTTGTACTTTCATAGGCATCTCCTTCTTCAGGTTGTGAAATTTTTCTTGTGGGATTTTATGCACCTTTGTGTTGGGTTTCTTTGCCTTTTTCTATACCTATTGTTCTTAGATTTGGTGTTTTCACAGTGTCCCATATTTCCTGGATATTTTGTGTATCTTTTGGATTTAAGATTTTCTTTGGTCAATGAATCTATTTCCTCTAGTTTATCTTAAGCACCTGAGATTCTGTCTTCCATATCTTGTATTCTGTTTGTTATGCTGACATCTGTAGTTCCTGATTGCTTATTCAGCTTTTCTATTTCCAACATTCCCTCAGTTTGTGTTTTCTTTATTGTATCCATTTAATTTTTCAGTTTTTGAGCTGTTTGAATTGTTTCCTTCATCAGTTTGATTGTTATTTTCTTGGCTTTCCTTGCTTTCTTTAAGAGATTTGTTGATTTCTTCCATTTTTTTGATTTGTTTTTTCTTTCATTTCTTTAAGGGATTTTCTCATATCCTCTTTGAGGGCCTCTATCATTTTCATGAAGCTGTTTTTAAGGCCATTTCCTTCGGTTTCATTTGTGTTGGGATGTTCAGATCTTGTTAGTGTATAGTCCCTAGATTCTGGTGGTGTCCTGTAAGTCTTTCTGTTGTTGGATGTGTTCTTGTGCTGTCTTCTTCCAGTGGGTATAGGGGAATTCTCTCCCTCTCCTGGTGGGTATGGGTTCAAAGCTCTCTCTCTCTCTCTCTCTCTCTCTGTCTGTCTGTCTGTCTCTCTCTGAGAGAGTAGAGGGGAAAGAACAGAAGGGCATCTAATGATGCTGGTTGCTTTTTTCTACCTCCAGGTCCCTCTCGAACCACTACCTCTTAATAATATTTATCTTACTAAACTTTATAGCCCACATAGCAAAACCTCTTTGGTTTCATGCTTCCTTGAATGTCTTTAATTGTTTTGGTATTTTGTGATTCTGTTAAAGTTTCCTAGTTAATAGAAGAATGGAAGCACAATTTGATAGGGATTATTTTGAACTTGTGGATTCATTAGGCATTTTAATAATTTTAATAATATTTTAATAATATTATTACAATCCATTAACCTAGCTAAGGATGTGATAGCATTCAATTTTTGCTGTATTCATTTTTCCCTTCAATACTTTATGGTTTATACAAAGTAGATATGATATCTCTAACCTCTTTTAGTCATACGAGTTAGCTCAGAACGACTTCTTGATTTCTATTTCCTGTAAATGACTATTGGCAAATAGAGAGAATGTTGTTTTTGTATGTTTATTTCGCAATGAAATTCATGTGGATTTATGAGTTCTGGTAGCTTTCCAGTGAATTCTGAATTCTGTGCTGTTTTAAATTTCTGAAAACAGTGACAATTTGACTTCTACTTTTTCCCTCCCAATTTAGAGGCTTTTTATTCTCTTTTGTTTGATTACTCTGTATAGGACACCCAAAACTATATTAAATAAAAGTGGCAATTGTAGGCATCTTTGTTCCCTTAAAGTTCTTAAAGACAAATCTTTCAGATTTAAAAAAATATATTTTTCATGTTGACCACACTGTCTCCTCCCTCATCTCTTCTCATTCCCTTCTTACCTCCCCTCTGTCCCTTCCCAATCCATTTGTTTCCATTTCTGTTCAGAAAAGAGCACACCTTCCATGAGTATCAATGGCCCATCAAGTCGAAGTAAGGGCGAAGGCTAGAGTGGATGTAGGGGATAGCAAAAGGTGAAGGGGGGATGAGGAGGGATGGGAGGCAGAACTGCAGTAAGAATGAAAAATGAAATAAAAAATGGAAAAAATCTAAGCACTAAGAACCTCCACTTCTATTAAGGGAATCCAGTATGAGACAAAGTTGCCCCAAAATCAGTAAAAGCATCAGAGACATCCCCGACTCCCACTGTTAGGAATTCCATAACAAGACCAAGCTACATAACTGTCCCATACATGCAAAGTGCCTAGGTCAGTCCCATACAGGCTCACTGGTTGTTGGTTCAAACTCTGTGAGCTCTTAGGAGGCCAGGTTAGTTGATTCTGTGAGTTTTCTTGTGATGTCCTTGACCAATCTGCCTCCTTCAGTCCTTCCCCCCTCTCTTTATCAGGCTTTCCACAGTTCAGGCTAATGATTGGCTGTGGTTCTTTGCACCTGTTTCCATCAGTTGCTGGAGGAAGTCTCTCTGGTGACAATTGGGCTAGGCACCAATCTATGAGTGTAACAGAATATCACTAGGCATCATTACATTGACATTTTTTCCCAGTCATGTTTGGTTCTATCTTAGATCTCTGGACTATCCAGCCTCTGGGTCCTTGTGCTCCAGGTAGGATAACACTTGGGGGACATGGGTCTTAGGTTGGACCAGTTGTTGGTTGGCTACTTGCTCAATTTTCGCACCACCCTTACCCTAGCACAACCCACAGGCAGAAAATACTATAGCCAAAGGTTATATGGCTGGGTTGATATCCTAGTTCCATCACTAAAGTCTTTCACCTCCATGTAATGTTAGTCATTGGCTTATTATAAATACCCTTTATTGTGTTGGTGTGTTCTCCTTCTACACATAATTTCTTCAGCATTTTATCATGAATACATGTTGAATTTTATTATCTAATGCATTTTCTGCATTTCTTGATATGATGTCCATTATTCTATTTGACAGTTATAATATTTATTGACTTCTTACTATGTAGCAAGGCAATTTATCCGTGTGCTTCTTATCCAGAATTCAAGTATAGGGATATGACTTATGTATGGTATTAGTTCAAGCTGCTTACATAAATCTTATCTCTTAGGAAATTTCAGTGTCTTTTGAAAGAAACAAAGAGTTATTTCAAGGATCCTACCACTAATGTCTCTGTGTAAACTTCATTTCATTCTTACATTTATAATTGGTTTTCAAATGTGTGCATATGTGTGTGTCTGTGTGTATGTGATATTTATTTATGATGATATAGCTAGTCAATACTTGCTCTACCTAAGCTTTTTTGATGTTGAAAAACAAGTAGCATTCATTGCATAATTGTTTTAAGCTTTTATGGTCACTAATGGATGTTCTCATTAGCAACATTTGTTGTAAACAATTTGGTTAACTGTGCAAAGATGTGTTGCACTTGTTTAACCATGTAAAGATGTGAATGTTGCAGTTGTTTAATTATGTAAAAGTATGTTGCTGTTTTGCCTTGTCTACACAAGTCACCTGATTGGTCTAGTAAAAATGCTGAACAGCCAATAGTGAGGGAAGAGGTATAGGCAGAACTTCCAGGCAGGGAGAGTAAATGAGGGGAGGGGGATTTAGGTTTGAGGAAGGAAAAAGAAAAAGAGAGTCCAGGGATACATCAGGGGCTAGCTAGCCAGACATGGAGGAAAAAGGAAAGTAGGATGTTCAGAATGAAAGAAAGGCAAATATTAAAGAAGCAAAACATAGAAACAGGTTAAGTCAAGTCAAAAGAGCTAGTACTATGGGCCTGGACTAAGACTGAACATTAAAAATTAATAATAAATCTACCTATCTTTATTTGGGAGCTCATTGGTGGCCCAAAGAAAACGCCAACGATAGCCATTCTTAAACGTAAAACATTAATAATGAAAATGATTTTCAACCTCCATTAAAATCCCAATACGATTCTTTATGGAGCTTGAAAAAAAAACAATACTCAACTTCATATGGAAAAACAAAAATTACAGGATAGCTAAAACAATCCTGTATAATAAAAGAACTTCTGGAGTTATATTGTATTATCACAGTTCAAGATACCTGTTCCTGCTGTACACCAGGAACTGTCAGGGCTAAATGGAGGGGATTTCCCAGCCAGCCCATAGTAAATCAGCATAGATAGCCACTCTAAGAACTCTTTCACTAGCCAATGCCCAAAATCATGAGCAATGACAAGCCATTATTTTAAAGCCACTGAGTTTTTCAGATTTTATTACTTAGCAACAGAAATGCTGAATGGTGTTAGGCAAGATTAAAGGGACCCTGACCTTTATCCTAAAACCAACATGAGGAGTGCCATAATCTATCAGTAACAAGACTCCCACCGCAATATTATAGGTATTAAAATATTGTGGATAGCAGTAGGATTAAAGGAATTGACCATAAAATACAAAGAAAAATTGCAGAATCATGATTTCCAATGTTGTTGACAATCCATGGGTTAACTACAAATCTATTCCCACTTAGTTCCATAAATCAGATGCAAAGAGGGCCCTGGAGAACATTTGGGTGATTCAAGATAGGGAAACCGAGCAAAGGACTTTCTACCTTGATTGTTCCTTAAGTGGCGAAGGAAACAGAGAAAAGTGGGATAAGTAAGCAAAGAGATAAAAGGCTTACTATACCAAGGTGTTAATCCACCAATAGAACAGAGAAACAAACTGTGTTTCTTTGCCTTGTCAAAATAAAGAATATTCAGCACAACAAGGTGATTCTAATTCACTGTAAAATTGACAAAAATTACTGTGTGAGAAATTATCCTGTATCTTTCAATGCATAGTTCATATGAATGCTAAAGTAACTGTCATTTGAATGCTATCTTACTTCCAGCACCATTAGTGGTTAAACGCTGGCCATTTGAGAAAGTGACTTCTCAAAGGGAAACAAGTATATATGATAAAAATACCACACAAAGTCAGTGAGCTATCGCTCTGAAGGTCTAGTATTTTCTCTCAGAGTTACAAATAAAAACCACATTTTTTACAAACTATATGTATTTTATACTTTTATATATAAAAAATGTTGCAACTGCCAAGTTCAAAGACAACCTGCAGAGAAACCAAGAGAATAATTAATAATACTTGTGAGCAATGAGGCATGAATGATCAAACGAAGGTCTTCTCAGTTAGCTATTGATTATTCTATCATGGTGGATAACTTCAAACACAAATACAATCTTTTGAACATTACCTTCATCTCCTGATACTTCTCTCTATCACCTGAGGAGAATTGCTTTCCTTGACCTTCCAATACAGGCAAATGTGTTTTGTATTCTTTATCGATTTTTACCTTGTTATAACATTCCTGAGTGAGAAAATGAGACTCATCAAGTTTTTTAAAAAATGTAATTATAGGAGCCACAAAGGTGTCATTAAATTCTTCTAGTTCATAATGTCACAGAAAATGTGTGTCCAGTTATTAAAAGACTTTCTTAAAACAACTCAAGATTGAAGAATTTAGATTGAAGATATTTCATTTTATTTCTTTAAAATTATCTGGGGAGCACAATTTGGAAAATGGTCTTGAATATTCAGTTACTGGTAAATTTTGGATAATTATACCTTAGCTGACTAGGTTATAGTATTTTTGTCAATGATCAATGAATACTCAAGTTAGTTTCAGGACTAGAGAGACAACTATACTGTGACCAGTGATCACAATTGAGCTATTATACATATCTTCAAACATGCAACAACAATGAGGAAAATATTTTTTAATTTTTTTTGTGTGCATGTACATGATGTGCACATGCATGTGCATACAAGCACACACACGTGTATGCATGTGTGTGTGTGTGTGTGTGTGTGTGTGTGTTATGTGTGCAGGTGCCTGTGGGAGGTCCGAATAGGGTGTTGGATGTGGGTGTGGGCACTCAATCTCTGGTTCTTCACAATATCAGCTCTTAACTATTGAGCTATTTCCTCACCCCCCCCCGCAAAGGAAATTATTTAATTTGAAATCAGAAAAACTTTTATAAGCATAGACTACTTTATTACTAATGATGGATTTAAATAATTCCTCTGATTTACTGTAACAACTACAAATATCTCTTAATAAAGCCAATTAAAAATTAATTAATTTGGGAGAGAAAATTTGTATTTAAGCCAAATTAATGAAAATGCAATAAAAATTATCATGAGAGTTGAAGATATTTCTCATTGTTATTTGCTTTCTATCTTGGGAGTCTTAATATCCTGAAAATTTTATTTGCTTCAGGTGATGGTAGATAAGCAATACCTTTAAACTGTTTAATATTATGTCTCTTCTTGCAGTTGCTTTCTTGGGCTCACAACTCTGCACTTTTTTCTTCTGACAGATGAAGTCAACAGAAGCAAAAGTAGTAACTATTTTTGACACATCTAAAAGATCTTTATATCTATATGCCCAATTTAATTAATTGTTTTTGTTTATCTGTTTGCATAATTATTTATTGCATACTGGAATTTAAAAAGAGCAGTGTATTTAGTTTACACACAAGAGAAAATGCTATATAAAATTTGAGATTATATAAGTAAAACTGTGCATATAAGTGAATTGCTAATGTATATGTTCAGAGAGCTTATGGTTATGGCATAGTAATTGATACAAAGTAATAAATCAATAGAAACATTTTCCTCATGTGCACATTGATTCACTGAAACGCTATGCTTTTCACAACATTTATATAGCATATTTTAGTTAAACTTTAGTAATTAACCCTTTTCTATAAAAATTTTTAGCATGGTATAATTTACCAGTATATTTCAGAAACATTAATGACACACCATTTTCTGATTATATAGCACTCTTATTGCTTAAAGATCTCATGAATCACATTTCACTCACTTCCATTGCAACCATTAATGGGTTTCTGGAAAGTAAATATTAAAAAGGAAAATAAAAATCCAGATGAAGTTTTAGATCCCTGTTTGTCATTAGGTCTGCTTTATCTGATATATGTTCCAAAGGTCAATAATTTTACAGAACTCCAATGCAAAGAGATATTATGATATTATGGTCTCAGCTTCTTTCAGGTAGTGAGAATTAACCGTAATATAGCTAAGCTTTGGAAAATACAGTTTTTATGATCCTTAGCCCTTGTCCTATGATCAACTCCTCTTCTATCCATGGGAAATCATTTTAAAGGTATTTTTTCTTTCACCAAAATATAAAATACAATTGAGAATCAGGGTGATGTTGATAGATTTTAATTCATGCACTGCTTGGATGTTCATCTGTTATATATCATATATTAATCTAGGCACTGAAGAAGTAGCTATTGCAAGAAAGATGTATCACCCTGACTTCTTAGCTTTTGTTTTATTGGGCAAAAAGTTAAACATTCAAATGTTATAGTGGAAGGTTATAGATTTCTCAGCAATTAAGAGCAAATATTGCTTCTGTAAAAAATACATATCTGGTTCCCAGAACCTCCATGACAGTTCAAAACTACCTGAAACTCCAGGACCCTGGCATCATATCACTCTTTTGACATTAACAGGCATGGCATGCCCATGGCACAGGGACATACATGTGAGAAAAAACTATTTCATATAAAGTAAATCTTTAAAAATTATATTAATAAAAAGTGATAGAGGTAAGAATTATAAAGAAAATACCAAACATTTGTTTTGAAGAAATAATCTATGTATTTGATGTTTGTGAAGAAAATGACATTAAAACTCAATTAATTTCCAACTGCAAGTGAAGTCTCTTAATAATCCTAAATTCTCAATGCTCCTAACCACTATTAGTAAGATGTAAAAAAGCATAGGTTTCTCTTTAATAAAAAAGCATATGGGAATACACAATACTATAGATATTGCTTGTTTTACTCCTAATCAGAAAGTTCCTATCTCTATCTTTGTGTACTAACAAGAAAATACAGTTATTAGCAACCTCCACAGCACCTGCTTCTTCCTCTTCCTGAATTTTCTTTTTACATATATTGTATTATCACAGTTCAAGATGCGTGCTCCTGTTGTACACCATTTATGGATCTGAATGTGAACACTCCAGATGTACTGCTGAAAGGCTGAGTCTCTAGTCTATACATCTTCAGAAATCAGTAGTCATGACTCCTGCTGTCTCTGATTTCTCAAGACTTTGTAAAATAGACACTTGAAGGGTAGGAGTTTTGCCATTGTTATTGCTGCAATCATTGTCGTTGTATCTTCTTGAGGGTGAGTATTAAAAAGACCAGTATGACTTACTGTATTTTAAGGCATCTTTCACTAAGAATCTTTATGTTAGATAATAAGCACAAGTCCAAAGGTTAAGTACATGTGCAAGATGTAAGAACAGTAAGTGTGTTTTGCAGCAACTTTACTGAAATATCATTTATATGCAATATAGTTGTCTTCTTCAATAATTTATAGGATATTAACAATTGTTCAATTATGATCAAAATCAAATTTGGATAGATTTATTCCCTGCAGAAACTCAATATTCCTTAGCTGTTGCTCTTCATCAATAACTCTATCTTTTTCACCCTTGGTTACTGCTAATGCACTTTCAATCTATAAATTTGTCTATTCTGGGCATTTCTAATCATTAGGAGTATATGACATGAGGCATTTTATTATGGAATTTTAATATTTAGCATCATGTTTTTAGAGTTTTCTCATCTTAGTACATACTAATATGCCATATACTTCTATTGCTGAAAGTATTCTGACATATGATTATACCATCTTTCTTTTGCCTGTCCATTTGTGAGTAGACATTGGTTTGCATGTACATTTTAGTTGTTACTAATAATGTTAGTGTGGTCATACATGTGTACTTCAGTGCCAATGTAGGTTTCTGTTTTGTTTAGCTAGAAACATACCATTCTAAGGGTAGAATTACGGGTCATATTGTAAGTATATATTACTTTTTTTCAAGTTTGAATTCCTGTCAACTGCATGAGCTGTGATTTTTGCATGTGCTCCCCCATCTTAGTCAGTATCCATTATTTTAACTTAGCAGTCTTGGTAAATATTTTTTCCAGATGATTACTGCTGGTGAACAATTTTATTTGCTATTGGTCATATATGTAATCTTTGTGGAAATATGTATGAAAACATAAGCCCACTTTTAAGTGGGGTTACAAGACTTTTATTATTGAGTAATAAGAGTGTAGCTATCAGCTCCTTATCAGACATAGATTCGTAAATGTTATCTCCCACTTCTGTTTTCTTCACAATCATTTAATTCACTATTAAAGTACGTAAAGTTTATTTTAGTACACACCAATAGTTAAAATAGACAGAGGAAAGTTTGCTGCCATAGTAGCCATGGAATTTATAAAACATAGTCCCTTAGTGGCTGCCCTTGGCCCTTCCCAATTTTCCAAGATACAGCTGACTATGATTTTTCTGTTCTGTTTTATTTGACTGAGACTCGGCTTCAATTCTCAAATATAGTTAGATGTTCTGCTTACAGGGCTGCACTATTAGCTTTCCTGCTTTCATACTGTTCATGTACTGAATTTTCCTGGGTAGCAGTGGGAACCCCCCCCCCGACACATACACACCAGTGTTACACATTCTACAAGACTGACCAACTAAAACATCTGTGATTTTGGAGATCTTGAGTGTCACAGGTTGGTGACCAAATTTATTATGAGTGATCATTGGCCCACTGAGCAGTTGTTCATTGCTGACCTCTGTGTGTGACCTAAATTCCCTATGACTATTTGACAAATAATTCTTGGGATATATAAAGTCTAGCTTCAGCCAACATAATAAGCAGTATCTGAGACCTGTAATAGAGCTGCCCACTTTGATATAACCCATTTACCTGATGTTTCTCACCATCACATTTGAAACACTTTTTCATTTACTATTCTCTTTGTTCTGATGCTGTAAACCTTCACAAAACTATTATGGAACATAGTGTTAGAGGTAAACTAGATCTGTGTATCTAGGTCACTAATTTTTGACTTCAGAATAAACTATCACTTATTCCCTTCAAGGTAAGGGTTATTTGTCTTAATTTTTTTGACACAGGGTATTTTCTTTCTTATAGTGTTCTTTGAAACATAAATGTTTTTAACTAGAAGTGAACTTTTCTTTTTGTGATTCCACCTTATTTGTCATATCTAAGCATCCAATGCTTAATATACCTGTGTAAAACCCCATGAACTCATGCCCGCTTCCTTGTATTCTTGAACTTTGGGCATTTATGCTTATACTTATGTTGGTGATTGATTCTGAGGTGATATAGTCTAGACTGTAATTTAGGATTGGAACTTTATCCTTTGGCACACAGACATTGAGATGTGACTACCTCATGATGAAAAGACCATTCTTTTTTTAAATTTATTAATTTAGAAACATTCTTATTTTGCATATCAATCCCAGTTCCCTCTCCCTTTCATCTTCCCATGTCCCCCATGGACCCCTCCATCCTACCTCCCATTTACTCCCCAGGAGGGTGAGACCTTCCATTCGGGATCATCAAAGTCTGTCACATCTTTTGCAGGAGGGCCTAGGCCCTGCACAGTGTATCTGAGAGTATCCTTTTATGGGAAATGGGCTCCAAAAGTCCATTGTGCACTAGACGTAAATACTGGTTCCAGTGTCAGAGGTCCCATAGATTTCTCAGGCCTCCTAACTGGTACTCATATTCAGTGGACTTGGTTTGGTCCAATGCTGGTTCCCCAGCTTTATGACTGGGGTCCATGTGCTCTCACTTTGTCAGGTCAGCTGTTTCTGTAGGTTTCTCCAGTACCTACATGCTCCCCTGGAGGAGGGGAAAGGGACAAGAGCTCCTGAGCAAATTTGGAACAGAGGTGGAGGTGGGAGGAAGGTATGAAACAGAGAAGGGGAGAAGAGGATGGGGAAGGAGAACAAGGGATCAGGAAGACTGAGTTGGGGGAAGAATAGAGGAGAGCAAGAAAAGAGATGCCTTATTAGAGGGAGCCATTATAGGTTTAAAGAGAAATCTGGCACCAGGGAAATGTCCAGAGATCCACAAAGGATGACCCCAACTAGGAGTCTAAGCAATAGTGGAGAGACCACCTTAAAAGTCCTTCTCCTATAATGAGATTGATGATTACCTTATATATTATCCTAGAGCCTTCATCCAGTACCTGATAGAAGTAGAAGCAGACACCCACAGTTAAGCACTAAGCATTACTCCTGGAACTCAATTGTAGAGAGGGAGGAGAGATGAGAAAAAGGGTCAAGACCATGCCAGAAAATACCATTCTTGTTGTTCACATGATTTTTTTGGTGATTCCATACATGCATGGAAAGCAGAGTGATCACATTCACCACTTCCCATCCACATTACCTCCCTTATTCCAAGTTCCCATCTTTTCTCTTTCCTGACTTTATTTTTCCTCTTATGCAAATATTGTGCAGTTATACACAGCTGCTCTGTCCTCCTGACTGTGATACACATGCCATGCAAGACAGCATTCTGTAGTATTTTTTTAATGCTGAGAAAGTAAACTACAGGACTCATCTGAACCACCCACTTCAAGGCCCAGGGAACATCCTGGGAAGACAGGATGGAAAGATTTTAAGGCTGTTCTTTTCCCCTCTGTCTTAGTCCCTTTGTAGAAGAGGAATTGTAATATTTAGGAAGGTTTATTTATTGATGTTTAACTTTATTCATTTGATAAATACGCAAACACTATGCTGTTTTGTTTACGGTAGGTTTCCCAGTAAGTTTTGCAAATAAGACATATGACTCTTTCAGCTTTTTCATTCTTTCTCAAGAATGTTTTGGTGGTTCCTGGATTACTTTTGATTCAAAATGGATTTTGGAATCAATTTGTCAATTTTTATATAAAAAACAGGTAGAAGCTTGTCTCTAGCTAAGGGCAGCCATTACAAGGTGCTTTTGATGTGGTGAGGAAATGTATTTTGCCATGATTCTACAGAACAGAAGTCCAACAAAGGGATTTCTGCAAGGTTTCTTCTAAATCCTGTCCCTTTGATTTACAGATGCTTGTTGTTTTCCTGTGCCTTCACTCCATGTCCCTCTGTACACATTCAAAAGCATGTCCTTGTAAGAAATTTCCTCCATTTCTTTTGGATTAGAGTCACTGTAATGAGTCTCTTTGAACTTAATTACCTCTTTGAACATGTTCTTTTCAGATACAGTGACCTTGTGAGGTACTGAGAACTAGGACATTAACAGAGATACGTCAGTGTGAAATGATGATAGTTTTATCTGCTCTCTGAGTGCTTTTTCGCCTTATCACACTCAGTAACTAAGCATTCCCTAGTCACAGATAAATATGATACTGTTTTCAGTAATACCTTGGAACATAACTTGGTCCTAGACTGAACCTTTAAACCAGGCTTCTTTTGTAGTGCTGATTTTTGAAGTTTAAACTGTGTCTTTCTGTGGGAAATTAGCCTTCTAGTGGTTTGGCTTATATTTGAATGAAGCCAGCATATCTCTTTAATGATTTTCCAGCAAATTCCACTTTTTTTAAAACACAGAATTTTCTTAAGTATTTCTTTGGAGATAACTTTGTTTACTGACAGCTTACTTTCCTCAGTGGGGGAAAATACGTGGTTGAGGCAGGGCTCTTGGGCTTGGAGCAGTAGTGACTGGGTTCTCTGTGTGATACCCTGATTGTTGTTTATCTTCCTGGCTGGTAGATCAGTCATAGCTTCTCTGCCCCTCCAATGAGCCTGACAATGACAATTAATTAGGGACTCTGTAGACTCAGTAGCTTTTGCTCCACAGATAGTTATTGGTGTGAGCCTAGGGCCTTGATTCTCACGAGCAAACCCTTCAATTTTCTATGACATAGAAGCTATAAAGGGAAGGGGGCATGATAAATGTTCTCATTCTTTACCTCCTGAAAGCATACTAAAAGACGTTTCATAACTTGTGATTGGTTAACTGGAAGAGAGAGAGAGAACTCAGTGTTTCTTGTCTCCATCTGACTTAAATGGGGTTTCTGGCATTAACAGAGGAAGTAGTTCATGTTTGAATGCCACGGAGGGTCACTGTTCTTGGTGGATATTAGATTTTTCTTGATTAACTTCTCCATTTTTT
Source organism: Mesocricetus auratus (assembly GCF_017639785.1). Classification (NCBI taxonomy): domain Eukaryota; kingdom Metazoa; phylum Chordata; class Mammalia; order Rodentia; family Cricetidae; genus Mesocricetus; species Mesocricetus auratus. The sequence goes on from NW_024429191.1 coordinate 21,308,369, forward strand.
ATGTGTTTAAGGTATTTGTTAGATGCTAGCATCTCCCTTGTTTTTGTTATTTATCTATTTCTTCTTTTATAACTATAATTTGCCCTGACCTTTATGGCTTCAGGATCGACCTGACTGGAATAATGGGGAATGAAGGAAGACAAACATGTGCAGAAAAGCTAGGACTAGGTGGATAGTGAGCTCCTATGAAGATGCATCAGTAGCCCTGAAATTCAGAATGTTTATGATGTACAACTTGACTGAGGAGGTTGGTTAGATGATGTTGGTAGAGATCTCAGTAGGGGAGTATTCTCAGGCTGCCATCATAGGAAGTTGGAAGCAGTGACTGGCACTTCCTGCATACACTGTCAGCATTTTCACTCTTACCCTGGGAAGGATTTTCTATTCTCATGGGTGTGATGCATTGTTATCCTTGACATATCTTGAGTACTCATTTACACAGAGGTATATCCTTGTTGTAGGCTCAAGGCAGTCCCAGTGTCTCTTTATTCTTGCTACCTATCCATAGACCTGAATGTGTAACTCTAAAATACTTCTTCTGACCCATGTCTGCCAGCAGTGCCACCATGCTCTCCGTCATGTAAACAATTGAATAAATCTCTGAAGCTCTAAGTAAGTTCTGATTAAATGCTTTCCTTTGTAAGAGTTGCTGTGGTCCTGGCATCGGGGCACTGATTAATACACCTAGGAAGCAAGTCTTTAGAGTTTCTTCTTCTGACAATGTAGAGACAGTCACAGGAAAACTTTTTCAAATGCCCAAGAGGCCTAGCCTAGTTTACATTGTGCTGAGATGTTTCTGTACTTCATTTTCCAAGGGTTAGTCCTCAGGTTTTGTTAATTATAATGAGCTCAACACTGTGAGAGTGGATGTTCTGCAGAGGAATAGCTGCTTAATATTTTGTTCAATAGTTTGCTCTCTGTTGTTAAACCTCTTTTCCTCTGAGGCAGACCCCTTTGGGAATACTCTGACCACTTACGGAGACAGCACAGTTTTACTTGAAAAGATCACTAATGCACTGTATAGCTATACATTTTGCTCCAGTTTAAATTAGTTGCAGAGTCCTGTGAGGAACAAGCCAAGGTCACTAAATTATTAGGATTCCTGTCTGGTACCCTAGAGTAAATCTGATTTTTCATAACACTGAGTTGAACCTGTCTGGAATGTGCATGTCGTCTTTTGAACATGTGTTTATTCATCTAAAGGTGAATATACTTAAAAATTTCCTGGAAGTTTTCCTTTTGAGCAACTTAAGGTAGAAAATGTTTGGAGCTGCACATGTTAAACTGAGTATGTATGTTCAAGGATGTGCCCACTCTCTCATTTGCTTTCCTCTGTGAATGTGTATAGGTTCTTTATTAAAATGAAGACTGAAGATAAAAGAAAAGCCATAGATATTAAGGATTCCACAAGGGCAAATGGCTGAATCTTATGATGATGAACAATTTACAAGTTGTAGATCAGAGACAAATTCCCTTGAACTACTTTCAGTTCCTTTGACAGCCATTTATTCCTTTGATAGCCATTTATTGACCACCCCTACATCTGATCAAACATTACTGTGACCATCAAAATCATTAAAATGCATTCGTAAAAAAACAACTAGATTCCAAGATTCCAATAGCTACAGCATTTAAAAACTTCAATAGAGGAACTAATACTCACCAATATTCTTGGTAAATGCCTTCAACTTATGACTGTTTAATAACTAAATGTCATGTAAACAGTTCTACACTGTGACATATCTTTTGACATAACTTTAACCCATGTTCCTGAAACATAATCACTCATGTCTGTCTCAAGAATAAATTACCTTTCTTCTCTTTGAGGCAAGGACTATGGTTTTACATCAGCACCCTAATAATATCTTTTGGCTCTCTGTGTTTGGGGAGGGCATAGTTTTATAGTAACACTGGTGATTTCTTTACTAGCTATGGGTAATAAAGCTTTCTCAATTATCTTGTCCCCTAGTTGGACTTAGCTATGCCCCAAGTCTATAGAAACCCATTGCATCAAGTTATAATAATTTTTCCCTCTTCTAATGTTTCATGTATATAATGATTGAGAAGCCTTTTTGCTTTGTTAGGATTTCTCACAGACGTAAGTATATGAAATACATACACAGAGACTTTTGAGATAGATGATGATAAAGATAGAGGGTTGCATTAACAACCTCATCAATAACACTCACGAATAGAATTATGGACTCTGGGAATTATTGAGATATTTCAAATACCAACTTTCATATTTCAGCTATATTTTATTTCTCAATGCTAGTAATTGCTGCTAAAATGTTCCAATACATAGAACAGTGAATATGCACCTACTTGAAAACTGTAATCAACAACTACTATATGCTACTTTGATTGCTTTTGTTTTTGTTTGTTTGGGTTTTTTTTTTACTGTGTTCCAAAACAGGGTTTCTCCGTGTATCTCTGGCTGTTCTGGAACTCTATTAACCAGGCTGGGCTCAAACTCATAGAGATTTCCCTGCTTCTACCTCCTGAGTGCTGGAATTAACGACATGGATCACCATGCCCAGCGCTGTTTTGAGTTTTAAACGATTCCAGCAAATTTACTTTGTCTGACTGTCTAGTTTCTAAATCTTTATAAAATCAGGCTTGTACTTATAATTATTTATTCTTATTGTTGGGGTTCATCCTATAAAAGATTGCTATGTCTCAATAACTTGTTCTGCTATATTTTTAGTTTTAGTAAAAGCAAAGCCTCTATATTTATATAGACATCACTTTCTACAACAATAAAAGTATCCTTAAAGATTTCGTAATAAAATACTGTACTTGAACTTTAAATTGAAAACTCTCATTATTTTTCAGCACAAATTTTATGTACTGCATGAAAATTTGTAGTAAGACTAAGATAGCTCTTTAAAATGTAGGCGAAATTAAGACATCTCCTAAGAAACTGAGATAGTATAACATTTTACTGTTTTAAATATGTTTCTTATGTATGTATGTATGTATGTATGCATGTGTGTATGTATGTATATCTCACTACCCTATATTATTTTTATAGAATGAATTGACAAACATTAACTTCAAGGGTCTCTTAGTATTTGACTAGTGATATCAAAATAATGAATTAAACACTTGAGTTGTTAATGGTAAACATGTTTTAAATGTTAAATATCACAAATATAAATAATGAAGTTAATAAAAGTTAATTCAGTTTAAGAAACAGTGAGCCTTTTATTAACTAAGTTTGATAATTGTTCTTCCCCCGTGAGTGAATTTAAATGAGATTCATTGGGTGCTAAGCCATTAATCAAGCTTTTATTTGTACTTTGAGAGTGTTTGGCACTGTTCAGGTAACCTTTCTCTAAATTATGCACATTTGCCTATTTGCTTTTTGTGTTTTAGCTAATGAACATCAACCTTCACAAACAGTGAATCTAAGGGGGATCCACTTGTTTCTCCAATGAATTACTATTTGATTTCCCAACACCAATTTTTCTCTAAGTCTTGGGTAATCACATTTGATGGAAATAATTTTATTCTTGTGGCCCACAAAACCCAACTGCCATCACTGTCAGAAATATGACTGCTGTTTCTTGCTCTATTCTGAAGTTTGAGGAGGCTCTTTCTTTGTATCTAAGGAGTGGAATTTGTGAACTTGTAAGTAATGAGAGGCAAGGATGGCATGGTACTCCAGGATGCTGCAGACACAGGAAGACATCAGCAGTTACTGTCATTTGTCTTCCTTTGGTTTAAGAGCTTTTGTTGTTCTGTGTTTGATTCTTTGTTTAACTCTTTCATGAAGGAACAGTCTGTTAGTAGCCAAAGCTGAACTTTTTGAAGAGGGAAACACAATCTTATTATTTATATTAGGAAGTATCTCAGAGAACTTCTTAGTCTGTATTTGGACTTTAAATATCTTGCAAAACTCAGGTGTTAAAGTCTTAGTCTCAGACTGTGGTGCTGCTGGTTGAATCATTAGGATGTGGGGTCAAGTGAATGAGTTTTGTTTGTAAGGCATGCTTTTGAAAGAGACTGTGAGACCCTGCTCTCTTTTTCTTCACTTCCAATCCATCATAAAGTGAATGTTTTATTCTCTACATGTTGCTCCTCTGTCTGTACTCCTGTAACACAAGACTCCCGAAAACAGTGGACTCCATCAAGAAATGAGACCTCCAAGTCTATGAGTCCAATAACCCTCTACTTTATTCAAGTTGATTACCATAGTTTCTTTTCTATGGTAAAGGAAGATGATTAATATGTATAGCCTTTACTAACTTCTGTTCAGCAGAGAATCATCTAATTATTCATTACTTTATTTGGTCCCACAACAATGACTTTCAGGAAGTTATTCCTTCTCTACTGCCAGTCATCACTCCTGTGCCAATCATCATCTTCACTTCTCCTTGGGATGGCTCAGAACTGGCAGTTCCTACAATGAAAATAAGAAAGCAAGCAAACAAGACAAAAAAAAAACCCAAAAAACCATTTAGTTCAAACAAATTACTTCCCTGTAACTCAGTAGGTGGCAGTCTTTCCATTTTGACTGAATTCAGTTCCCAAAATACATATAACTTAGTAAGAGACAAGTTAACATTAGGCAAATGGAAATTGACTATGGTGGTATGATGCGTGGTTAATTAAAGTTCTCCCCTGGGCTGGGAGTAAGCATGTGTTCAGGACTCCATCCAGCAATAACAATGAAGAAAAATAAGACTGGAAGTTCTTTATGGTTGATATGGTTTTCTTAAAAGTCTGGCCCATATGACTTGATGTTAACAGCTAGAGTTTTTTAAGGTTTCTGTAGTGGTTCACTTGAGTGTAGGACATAGAATGGGTATGGACTAGAAGCACATAAAGAGAAAATTTATAATTCAGGGATCAGTACTACCAATAGGTAAGGAAATAAGTAATAGCAAAAATAGGGAATAGACTGGAACAAGGACTTATATCTTAAAATTTTCTAACATTTAAACAGTCATTTGTGTATGACCTAAGGAGAACATGCTAGTATTTCGAGAATAATTACATTTCATTCAGATATCTGTTTCATGTTTGTATTAATTTGAATTTTATGTTAACTAACACATAAACATGTTGCATACTTACAAAACAGCATATTGTCTTTTGATGCACATATATATTATGTCATATAAACATGTCTACCTTCCCAATCATTAATTATTCCTTGTTATGAATTCTTGTTAAATCTGTTCAACTTTTTAAAATATTACCCTTACCTATAGTCACTTTCTGTGTGTTAGCACATCAGAATCTCTTTCTCCTGTCCAAGTTAAATTCAGTATCTGTTGATCAACTGTTCTCCGTTCCTCTATATCCCTAGCCTCTAGTAACCACTATTCTGTTCTCAAGTTACATTAAATCAAGTCACTTTTAAAAGATTCCACATAAGAATGAGGCCATGGGACAGCGTCTTACTCTGGCCTATTTCATTCATCATAACTTAAAGTCTGATGTATTCTTGTACATGTGTGTGCTTGTGTAGATATATGGGTGTGTGTGTGTGTATGTGAGTATGTGTTGTACAGTGTGCACATATGCAGAGATCAGAAGAGAAATCTGGGTGCCCTGCTGTCTCACTCTCCACCTTAATATCTTGAGAGGATATCTCACTGAACCTGGAGCTAGGCTGGCAGCCAGCAAGGCCAAGTGATCCTTTTATTTCTTTTTTTAATTAATTAAAAATTTTCATTTACATCCCAATCTCATTCCCCATCCTCCTCTCTTCCTGTTCCGTCACTCCACCACCACCCCTACCCCCATCATGCACTCTGTTCAGAAAGGGGCAGACCTCCCTTCCATGGATATCAACAAAGCATGTAATATCACATTGAAGCAGGAACAAGCTCCTCCCCCTCCATCAAGCCTAGGCAAGGAAACTCAGCATGGGGACTAGGTTTCCAAAAGCCAGCTTAAGCACCAAGTCCTGATTGCACTGCTAGGAGCCCTTCAAACAGACCAAACTACACATATCTGCAGAGGGCCGAGGTCAGTCCAGAGCAGGCTCCCTAGCTGTGAGTCCATGGTCCTTTAACTCCAAAGAGTTCAGGTCAATTGTCTCTGTGGGTTCCCCCATCATGACCTTGATTCCCCTGCTTGTACAATCCCTCCTCCCTCTCTTCAACAGGACTCATTGAGCTAGGCCCAGTGCTTGGCTATGGATCTTTGCATTTGCTTCCATCAGCTACTGGATGAAGGCTCTCTGATGACAATTAGGAGAGTCACCAGTTTGATTATAGGAGATGGCCAGTTCAGGCTCCCTCTCCACTATTGTTATACCAATCTTGGGCACATTCCCAACCCATGCTCAGTCATACCACAAAGACACTTCTAAACTATGTTCATAGCAGGATTATTTGTAATAGCCAGAACCTGGAAACAACATAGATGTCCCTCAAGGAGAATGGATAAAGAAAACACCTTTACTCAATGGAGTATTACTCACCTGTAAACAAAACAAAACAAAAACAATGACATCATGAAATTTGCAGGCAAATGGATGGAACTAGAAAAAAAACCATCCTGAATGAGATAACCCAGATCCAGAAAGACAATATGTACTCACTCATAAGTGGGTTTAAGGTGTAAAGTAAAGGATAATCAAGTTATAATCCATAGCCTCAGAGGTTAAGTAACAAGGAAGATCAAAACAGGGACCATGGATTTCCTTGGGAAGGAGAACTAGAAGAGCCCTCCTGGGAAAACTGGGGGTGGGGTTGGGTTAAGGGCATGGAAACATGAGGGATAAGTTTGGGGTTTTGGAGGAGGGAAGGAGTGAGATAATAATGAAAGAGATATCTTGATAAGGAGAGCCTTATTGGGATTAGGGAGAAACCTGGTGCCAGGAAAAATCCTAGGAATCCACAAGGGTGAACTTGCTTTACCTCCCTCCAAAGAACCAGGATTACAGCTGCATGGGAAGCTGCCCCTGGCTTTTTATGTGGCTGCTTGGGATTTGAGCTGGGGTTGTTATGCCTACACAGCAGCCTTTTACCTGTGGAAACATTCAGTTTCTGATGTGTGCTTTTTAAAGCAGGATCTCTCTAATTTTAGTGTGAGGCTGTGAAGCATCACATGATTTATAGTTATTTTTATCAAATTTCAAGTTATTTTTAAATCCTTTTTCTAAATTTATTTATTAATAAAGTGAAAACATTATCCTGGTGATGGATTCTGGAAATATGTAGATGTGATTTTTTTTGCAAGAAGTACGAAATTATAGTTGATGACCCATTGTCACCAAGATGTTCAACTCCCTCTTTTGTATTTATTTTTTTCTCTAAAGTGTGAAATACCAACAAAACAAAACAAGAACAAAAACACAATAAAAAGTTTTCTTAAGTCTATTTATAAGGTATTTCTGATAGTTTTTATTCAAATTTTGATTTCTGGAGATCATGAAAGGAATTAAAAAGTCATGCTTATCCAAAAATTAACTTTTATCAAAATGTTCAAATATTATGAATTATCAAAGTTAGGATAAAATATCAATGGCTTGTGACCACATTAGTCATCATTCCAGCATGGACAGATGAAATACTTACTAGGTCCAAACCCAAGTTGAAGAATTATAGGTAGTTAACTGATGATAAGCAAGAGTCAGTTTTCCTTGGGACAGAGTCCCATGGTAGGTTACCCATTACCTGTGAACTTATGGGCTAACTAGGTTTTATATACATATAAATTATATACAACAATAATGACTATAGAAGAAGGGAAAATGAATTTGAATGGGAGATATGGAAGGACATAGCAGGATCTGGAGGGAAAGGACAGTGGATATTTTTTAAAGTTTATACAAGAAGAAAGGGACTGCTCCGAGCCCATGTGTTGCTCAGTATTCAGTATGTAATCACTGCATTATTTTGTTCATCAAACTATGTTAATGTTTCCCCTGTGTCTTCTGTAGATTTGCAATTCCTCTTTTATAGGGCATTGAACTATGTGCAGGAGATTTTCACATTATAACAATGAGCAGTCAGAAGCTGGAAATCAATGCAGAGACTCTCCCATTCAATGTACTCCTCTTCCTCCCTGGGTGTGTCAGATGTCTCAACTGTTCCCTTTATAGGAGTAGGATCCTCCCCAATGAATCTTCACCTTTCTTTAAATTCCACAAACCTTTGTTCTTCTCCTACACTGTTGAAAAGTTGCTTAGTTTTCCCCTTGACTTCCAGAGCTTTAGCATTTTTTCTTCACCTGTCCTTCAACTTGCGTCTGTTTTTGCTTACTCATGGTTATATTAAATTCTGTACACTTAGTTGGAAAATTGCAGAGGTGTCACTGTGTCCTCCTCCTCACCTCCTGTCTTGGGCACAGAAATCGCCTCTGCAGAGTTTCTGATTGGTTTTTGCTGTTATCCCTTAAACTGGCAGACACTAATTCCTTTATCTAATTATAGACTCGTGCTTTCTTTTATACTCTGGAAAATAAAATTAATGTTACTTGAAGATTATTTTCTATGTGTAATTTTGCATCTATTACTGTTGAATAATAGTTGCATAGTCACTAATAATTATGATAATAAAAAGAGATTAGCTTACACTGTATTTCCAAATAAGCTTTGTGACAGGTAATACCATGTCTGTATGAGACTAACTGAAATAGACTGACATACATAATTCACAAATATTTTTACTATCATTTTTGCTTAAACCACAGGCTTGTTTCATGTATTATTGACTTACTTTTCCAAACATTACTCAATGTATTCTGTCTCTGTGTGTGAACATGAGTTTGTGTATGTGTGTGTACATGCCATAGCACACACGAAGAGCACAAAGAACAAGACCCTGGCGTTGGTTCTCTGCTCTACTTTGTTGTGAAGGATCTCCATTTCTGCATTCTGTATATGCCAGGCTATCTAATCAGTCTGCTTCCAGCCCATTCTGCCTTGATCTCATTGACTTGTCCTGTGGGTGCTAGAGTTGCTGGTGTACACCTCTTTTCTACTTCTGTCTGGCTTCTTTGTCAGTTCTGGGATGGAACTCAGGCTGTTAGGTTTGTGCAGCTAGCTGCTCACCACACTGAACCATATCCTTGGCCCATCTCCTTCCTTCTGAAGTATGTTCATGTTCTTCTTTGGTGGGTGTGTTTCTATAGTTAAGTTTTATATGTAGAAAATTGCCCTATATTTTGTTTATTTAAAATAATTAGATATTACATTTACAATTGAGAGCTAGGTTTACTGGGGATGCTGTTTTAGAATTCTCTTATTTTAATTTTTTTAATTTTACTTATGTTATAATTACATAATTTATCCCCTTCCTTTTCCTCTATTCAACCCTTCTCTGTGCCTCCTCTCATCCCTGGGACACTCTCAAATTCATGGCCTCTTTCCCCTTAACTGTTATTGCTAGATATATACCTATAAATACATAAACACAACTCATTGAATCTGTTTAGTGTTACTATTGTGACTATGATTTCAGGAATGACCATTTGGTATTAAAGCAATTGGGGTCTCCTCCTTGGGAGAATCTAATTCTCCTTCTCTCAGCATTGTTCAGTTGGCTACAAGTCTGTGTTAAGGTATTGGATCCAGTAAGATTTCCTCCTTTCATGTTAACATAAACTATTGGTGTTTGAACACCCCTATGTAAAACCCCCTTGGTTTATGAACATATTATACTAGGCAGTTATGAGCTGAATTTTCAGTATTGCTGAAAAAAAATACCTGTAGTTTTTCTAATTTTGGTCATGTTAAATCTGCCCATTTTTTGATTGAGTCAATATTTTATTTATTTTTGGTGGTTTCAAGTGTTACTAAATAGATGTAATTTACGATCTCAATTGATTTTCACACTGTAGTTGATATTTTGCTTTTCTATCTTTTACCATTTCTGAAAACATCCTAGGTACTACTTTGCTTTATCAATATACACCCCTTCTGTCTCTTCTACACAGAATTCAGTGCATTATTTAATTTTATTCCATTCTGTTTATTGCGGTCAAATTTAAATGTATATTTGTTATGATATTATCACATAATGTTACATTATATATGATATTAATATATTGTATGAGTAAAAATATTCATTTTAATGCAATATTTTCTCTTTAGAAAGTTCTTGATACACTCATTAATTTGTCCATAATAAAATACTTCATTTTATGTCATTATATATGAATAATAATAAAATATTATTTAAAATAAAATATTTTTAAAATTTCAGTGACTATTCCTAATTTCTAGATATTACCACTGGCATTTTCAACAGTATCTGATACAATAGTTTTTGTTTACTCCTTTTTGTTATTCCACTTGTTAGATAATAATCCACAAAATGCTATGTGTTTATCAATCCACAATCCACAAGTACAAGTCTTAAGTACTTGGACACAGATGGTTATTTGATTTTTATTAACTTTCAATCCCACTGAAACATTTTGTTTCCTTTTACAGATATTTTTCAATATTTTAAAAGATTTACTTTTATTTTTATTATGTGTATGAGTGTCTATGTGTGGGTATGTGCACCTAAGTTCAGTGTGTGTCTCTGTGTGAGTGTGTGTACCTATGTTCATTGTGTGTGCATCCAAGTTCAGTGTGTGTGTCTGTGTGTGGGTGTGGACCTAAATTCCGTGTGTGTCTGTGTATGGGCGTGCTCATCTAAGTTCAGTAGTGTGTAGAGGTCAGAAGAAAGATAGGGTCTTCAGAACTAGAGTTTCAAGCGGTTGTGAGATGGCTGATATGAGAGCTGGGAAATGAATCTGGGTCTCCTGCAACTACAGCATAGTCCATTAACAACTGAGATATCCTTCTAGTCTCCTCTGTGTAGTTTTAAATGTTAGTGTACATGGGGATGCCCGGTGTGTAAATTAGGAGCACTTTTCTTTTCAAAGGAGATTTGAAGTCCCAATGGGAGTAAGAATTTTTAAAAACCTTGGGGAACCACTTCAGCTCTCTTCACTGGATGCCTATGACTGACCCTTCCATTACTGTGGCTGTTCACTCAGAATGGGCTCTAGTTCCTGTCTGTTCTTGATTCAATACAGAGGTCAACTCACTTGCAGCCCTGGGAACTTTCCTTTTGGTTCTGAATAATATGTGAACTGTAAGCCTTTCAGAAAATCCCAAATAAAATATCGGCAACTGAAAATCCTATTGATCTCTGTGATCACTGAAGCTCATGTTTATCTTCCATGCTAAATTAAATGTTGAATTTTACAGTTATTGGTGATTAATTCAGACAGAACTTCAAGTTTGCTTTGACTTTCTTGGCAGCTGAGGCTAGTCTGGAGCTCTTTACCCTCATTTCCCTGCATTTTAAAATCTTAGATTACAGGTGTACATTATGACATCTGGCAAAATTTTGAAGTTTACCATTGTTTCCCTTTGGAGATTGGATTCTGAAGATGGAGAGATTGCTCAGTGGTTAAAAGTACTTGGTGATCTTGAAAATGATCTGGTTTGATTCCCAGAACCAACTTCGTTGTTCACAACTACCTCTAACTCTAATTCCAGGGTGTCTGATACCTTCTTCTGATCTCCCCATATATCATGTATGCAAGTGATATACATGCAGGTAAAACTCTCATATAAATAAAATATAAGACAAGCAAGAGAGAGATAGTAGAAAAAGAGGGAGTGAGAGAGAAGAGAATGGAAGATGGAAGAGAGATTTACATTCTAATTGATTCTTGTAAATCATTGTTCACATGCTTGGATTAAGGGTAGGTTTCATTTGAAATAAATATACTACTTTATGAAATGTTCTATCATCAGAATAATCTTTGAAATATAATTACAAGAGGATGATGACTCTCTGTTTTTAAACATACAATTGGTTTGTTATATATGACATTGTCCTGGAATGATTAAAGCAACATTCCTTTTACCCCCTAAATGACTTTATAAGAAAACAGGTAGAAGCAATAATTCTAACCCAAGACACATATAGAAGAAATGAGAGAAGCAGAGAATAGTAAAGACTTATTTTAATCCTGCTTCATGCAAGTGAGGTACTTTTGATTTGAATTTTTGCCTTTTAATGGTATTTGCGAGAGGAAGCTTCTGGTCAGGCTAGAGTTAAGCAAATGCATTATGTCACCGGCATAGAGAGGGTGTATTTCTTTTCAGCTAGCCATAAACTGCATTAAAATCTTACAGCAAAAGATAAGCTTAAATTAAGTTATTGTTATGATATTTTCTTTAGATAAAAGCATGAATGTTATTGCTTGACATTTCCCATTCTCTCTGATGCTTTCACTTTTATAAATACAATGAGCAACTTGCTCGGACTACAGCATGAGCTCTCCTGTAAATACCTAAGATGTATTCTAAATGCCACATGACATCTCAGCTTTCTTTGCAGAAAGGTGAAGATGATGTATGACAGGAAGAAAACCTATGCTTCCTATACAGAAAAAGGAAAAAAGGATATAAAAGGGAGCTACCAAAATTCTAAGAATTAGGATTTGGTTATCAAATCCCAGAATACATCTTCTCAGTCATAAAACAAACAAGAGAGCATTTGTGTCCTCTATTCATCTGGGAGATGTCACAGGCAGGCATCTGTTCCCATGCACCTGCTGGTAGTGTAGCAAGTCTTCAGTCTGTGCTTGTCTTCACAGAAGGTTGACTGAAGGGGCAACTTAGAGGTCTTAAAACAAGTTACATGGAGGATCTTTCTATTTGAGGGATAATAGAACAGTGGGGTTATCTTAAGTGGTTCTTTTTTGAATTTTCATTTAAATAATGTTTTACATAGCAACCACAGTTTCCCCTCCCTCCTCTACTCCAGGGTCCCCACACACACTTTGCTTCACATTTACACTCCTCCTCTTCCACTCCTCCTCTGTCTCTATTCAAAAATGGACAGGCCTCTCATGGGTTTGAACAAAGCTTGGTACATCAAGTTGAGGTGGGACCAAGCTCCTCCCCTTGCATCAAGGCTAGACAAGGTAATCCAGCATGAGGTACAGGTTTCCAAAACCCAGCTAAACCCAGGAACAGGTCCTGATATCACTGCTAGGAGCCTTATAAAGAGACCAAGCTACACAACTGTCACACACATGCAGAGGGCCTAGGATGGTCCCATGGTGGATCCCGAACTGTTGCTCCAGAGTCTGTGAGTTCCCAGAGCTCAGATCAGCTGTTTCATTGGGTTCCTGGTCATGATTTCCCTGACTCATACAAGTTCTCCTCCCTTTCTTCAGCAAGACTCCAGTAGATCACAGCAGTGTTTGACTTTCCTGGTTTTCCAGTTTTGCTTTACTAGCCAGCTGAGTTTATAGTATTAAGACAACTCCAAACATTTCTTCATGTTTTGAACTGTTAGGATGAATCCTCACTGTGGGAACCATGTTGGTGATGTTTTTCTATTACTCTTCACTCCTATTTATCTAAATCTTCCATGGCCCTTATTTACTATGCTCTAGCCTCAGTATCTCCTCTCTCCTCACAAAGCAGCTCCTCTGTACCTGATTGCCCTTCTTTTTCACAAATTATTCTCTCCTTTTTTAGTATATTTGTTACAGAATGCAAAGGAACATTAATCTTTTGACTCGGTTTTGGATACACCGTATTTTCAAGTACCCGTCATATTTAAGGAGGATTTCCTATTTGCTTTAATCATCAGCTTTTCTGTTACTGGGATAAAATGTCTAAGGAGAAAGGCTCTCAGTTTTGGAGGTTGTCTCTCATGTTTGTTCTGTTCCTTGGCAGATGGGGGGGTGTCTTAGGCAACACGGTTTATCATGGCAAGCTCGTGAATGATAGAGCAACGCTGCTTACAGAACTACCATCTAGAAGAAGAGAGGGAGAAGAGCAGAGAGAGGAAAGGAAGGGGAGAAGAGTGGAGACAGCAGGAGAGAAGAAAGAGAGGGAGAGCAGGGGATAGCGTGGGTGAGTGACAGACTGAAGGAGACTAGGATGTCAAGTGAAATGTTTATCAGAACCTTTGGGGACACTTTTGAATATTTGTCTGTGGTTTTATTACCTCTGAGTGTTTAGGAATTTGGGGATATTGTATTAAACTTGCATATCCTTCTGAAGACACATAATTTAGGGATTTTTTTTCTCCTACCATTTGACTTGTCTTTTCATTCTTTCAACAGAATAGTGTCTCCCACAGAAAGAGTTGTTAGTATCAGTAAAGCGCAATTGATTATTTTCTTTCAGGAATTGTGCTGCTGATAATGCACCTAAATTCATATCGCCAAGTCCAAGGTCACAAAGATTTTTCTAATGATTATTTTTAGCAATGCAATTTTAGTATAAGAATCTTCTATGGCTAAAGGAAGAAATACACTTGAACAAGAAATACACTTCACTCATGAAAGAAAATGATTATTTTATAAGACATTCATGAATGCTGCTTATATATATGTAGAAATAAGGTGAAAGTCATTTAAGGACATTTGTAATATCTGTAACTGCAACTGTAGCCAATTAAAATAAGATGCTTTCCTTATTAGGTTTTCAGAGACAATAGGAAAATTTCTCCCCCACTGTTGACAACATCCATTATCATTCCTTAGCATGATGTATGTAAGGAAAAGGGAAAACATTTCAACTTTATAAGGAATATACGTTGCCAGCTGCCAAGGCTGAATTCTCTTAACCAGTAGATGTCATTCTCTCTCTATTTTAATATAAATTTCCTATCTTCTACTAGTAGTCTGTTCTTGGAACATGTTTATTAAATCCAGTTTTATTTCAGCCTGCTTTTCTCTTCGTTATCTTTTCAAGTTTATAGAGTATCTCTTCAATAACAGGAAGAATGCCAGAGTGTGAAAAGAGGACAGTTTGACAGTTTTCCTTTGCTTATGTAGCCTTTGGTGAGGGATATTTTCCTGTATATTTAAGACACATTAATTTGCTGACTAAGTTTGTGTGAGTGACATTGTGCTCCTACCTGTGTGTCGGGATGGATAACTTCATAATGTCTTCTATGTAAAGGAAGACAGGAACAAAATCTGTTTATAATGCTAGCAAATAGACAAGGAAATCAAATTCCTAGGAAGCATTAAGGTGATTCACTTTATACAGTATACATCTTTTCCCATGTCTAGCTGTGGATATTATCACTTCCTTGAAATGACCTTTGCTTACTCAGTCACCTCTCCCTTCTTACTCTGGACCCACTGCCATCCTAACTTTAATTCTGCAGTTTTTCTGTCTGCTTGCTTGACCCATTAAAGGCTTAGAATTGGGGAAGTAAGGACAGGATCCCACATCCCCTGTCATTAA
This sequence comes from Mesocricetus auratus, assembly GCF_017639785.1. Classification (NCBI taxonomy): domain Eukaryota; kingdom Metazoa; phylum Chordata; class Mammalia; order Rodentia; family Cricetidae; genus Mesocricetus; species Mesocricetus auratus. The sequence continues at coordinate 21,323,559 of NW_024429191.1, forward strand.
TTCAGTTAGTAAGTACTGGATCATGGAGATATGCTTTAGGAACATTTTAGGAAGTGCCAACAACTTGCTGAATGCGACAGCCATTATTTATAGGACACTGGGTAGGAGATGGTAGATCCAAACAAGAATGAAAACATTATAGAAGAATTGCATAGAGTATGATGCAAACACACAGAAATAGATGTAGTCTTGCAAGGGTAGGACAGTGTTTCCAGAGAATGCTGTTGTGGAAAGTTCTGAAATGTTAGTAAGAATAAGGGACTGAAGTTGAATAAAAGCAGTCAAAACAAAATTTCAGTCAAAGGCATTTTACTATATTATTTTATTCTAAACTTCAGAACAATAAACAACTACAGGCTATTATTCAGTAAGTGCATCAAGAAATTATTCTTTTTTTAGTGAGATATTTTTATATCATTTTTTATTTTAATTTAAAATAGCTTGTTTTACATGTCAATCCCAGTTCCCTCTCCCTCCCCTCCTCCCGCACTCCCCTTCCCCCCCCAGCCTCCCACCCTATTGCCAATTCTTTCCACATAGGGGATATCTAGAGTCTGTCATTTCACTCCGGGTAGGGTCTAGGCATTCCCCTAAGAGTCCAGGCTGAGAGAGTATCCCTCTTTGTGCTATGGGCACACAATGACTGTTTGTATTCCAGGGATAGACACTGATCCACTGCTCAAGGCCCCTTAGGTTGTCCAGGCCTTTTCACTGACACTCACATTTGGGGGGGGGGTCCAGATCATTCCCATGTTATCCTCCCCGCTGTCCGTCTGGGGTCCAAGAGCTCTCCCCTGTTCAGATCAGCTGTCTCTGCTGGTTTTGCCAGCCCATTCTTTGCCAATTTGCTCATCACTCCTCTCTCTCTGCCACTGGGTTCCTTGGGTTCAGTTCAGTGTTTAACTGTGTGTTTGCCTCTGCTTCCATCAGCCACTGGATGAAGGCTCCCAGATGGTTATAGACATTGAGTTCACTATCAGGAATGGGCATTCGAGGTGGTCTCTCCACTATTACTTAGCTTGCCAATTGGTGTTATCCCTTTAGATCACTGGAGGTCACTCTGGTGCCTGATCCGTCTTCTAACCTATGATTCCCTCTTCCCCCTATTCTACCCCCACCCACTCAAAGTTCAAGGATGCATTTCTCTTTAAGGAATTGTTAGAGTAGTTGGACATGGCTCTCTTGAGGAGCATTTGCCTACTATGAATAAGTCCCTGGGGTTGAGCTTCAGCAAGACAGTGATAAGGGGAGAATTTTAAAAGTTAAATAAGCAGAACAATTGGTGAGGCAGTTAGTTTTAATAGGGATTGATTCTTTAAACATACAAAAAGGTGAGAAAAAAGAAGTATTTTCTAAAAGGAGTTTGAAGAAGACACTATAACAGAATATTTCTGGCCCTGCTGCCGCCCTTGGAGCCCCCCAAAAAGCACACAAAGACTTATATTAATTATAAAACTGTTGGTTTTATAATTACAAAACTAGGGTTTCTTATACTTAATTATTAACCCATTTCTATAAATCTAAGTATTTCCACATGGTCTTAGCTTACCAGAGATGCAACTCCTTTGCCTACCATACCACAAGTGTTCAGTGTCTCTGCAGAGAAGAGAAGAGAGCAATTTCCTGTTTGTCCCTGCTTATATTCTGATTCTGCCCAACTGTGTCACTTCCTGCCTGTCTATACAGACCTCCAGACCTCTATGGTTAGCTAGAGGCAGTTTCTGCCCAGTTGTGTCACTTCCTGGGATCACATGATGACTCCTCTCTGCCTATGTTTCTCATTCACCTTACAGATGTTTTTAAAATTTATATATTTAACTACTAAATACAGTCTTTTTCTTTATATAGCTTGGCTCACTTCACACATCACACTTCCGAGTGCTGGAATGGCAGGTATGCACTACCTAACAGACCAAACTCAAAAAGCTCTCTTAAATGAGCATCCACAATGTGAAATACATACCACTCTTTCTTCAATGAGTGTCCATAATGTATAATATAGATCACTGGTCTACTTTGTAAAATTCTACGAAGTGTCTGAGATAACATTATGTATGCTAAACCCAAATCATGCTACTTGTTAAGTTTATAAATTCCTAACAGACATTTGCCTGATTTTTTTATAAATGTCTGATGAAAAACAGGAAGAAGTATTGATGTACTTGAAAATAATTTTTTATAATTCTTCTTATCAAAGAGTTATTTATTAATTCAGACAGAAGTCATGTTTTCCTGTCATGTCTCTGCCAAATAAGATAATGAACTTGAATACGTGGTTGCTAGAGAGATAGTTCTATAGCTAAAATACTTGCTGCTCTTGTAGAAAACCTGAATTTAGTTTCCAGAGCCCAGTCTAGAAAGTTCCCTACCATTTGTAACTCCAGCTCCAAGGAATCAAATGCCTTCTTCTGGATTCCATCTACACCTGTAGTCACATTTATATAAATACATATATACACATTCATATTTTATTGATTGTTAGCCATATTCTTGACAATCACATGCTATACTTACAAAACATCATAAGTTTAATGGAATTGTGAGTATGTTGAAAAGTTAGAAATAAAAAGGAAGACACAGGATTTACTTAAGGAATATAATGCAGAGTTGAATTCTGACCTCCAATGTAGTAAACTATATGGTTTCCGTGGAAACAGGAGCACCAGACTGTCACATAAGTCCTGTTGTGAATTGTTTTAAGCAACTACATGAGTCTATCTTGAGCTCCAGGGCATACTGACCCTTTAGATAACAGTGTGGATCTTACATTGGATATTTTCTTTATGTCAATTAATTAATACTTTTCTGTTGGCTTTTCAGGCACAGATCATAAAGATAAAATATATGTATACTCTAGAGCATGAATCTTAAGCCTAAATACACAAAATTCAGTTGTTTGTAGAAGTTGTCCTCCATACTGCACTTAGAAAAGCTGTAGACAAAGGGACATGAAGAAACAGATGTCATTTGGAGTCTCTATACCAAGTAGACCAGATAAAATGTGAAGTCAGTTTCAAACTTTATCCTTAATCTCATATTTAGAAAGGGTCTAGGAGCTGTCCTTTAGGAAGTGATAGTCTCAAGAATGTCTTGAAGATGGTAATAAATGAAGAGAACATTATGAATACTGAAGAAGACTGGGAGAATCATTTTGTCTATTCACACACCTTATGGTAACATTCTGATCTATGGTAGATACAACCATCTCTGAAAATATGAACTTACCGTCATGTACACACTTTTAGAGTCAAAGAAGTGAGAAGGGAAGAAAAATTTATGGTTAACATATATTATTTGGCCTCCATGGATACATCCAACTACATTTACAATATGAAAATGAGCTTGAGATATGGATTTTCATGGTATTTATTGTTAAATATGGATTGTGGTCTTATTCTTGAGCAAATCACAGGTGTTACAGGAATAAACAAATGAATAGTTTAGGAAAAGAACACATGACTTTCTGAGAGAAGGAGGCAAAGTCAGTATTTCCTGAGAAAGAAATGTGAGCTGAAGGAAAAGAATTAGCTTTCACAGAGTGGTAATTGGTGATTGCTCTTGTTTGTGGAAGACATTTAGTGAATGGGGCCAGTAAAATCAATACCTGTCTGGTGCACTAGTGATTCTACACTATCTCTGCCATATGCATATAGCTTCTTGGTAGTTTTGCTTTTGCTCAATTTTATGACATGCTCTAGGATTCTTCTAATAGTGTTTCCTTATATAACAAATGTATTGGCTTTCAGTCTTTGTCAGTGTGGCCAACTCATCTAAGACAAAATTGATTTCACAGAATAAAGTTTATCAACATAGATAAACATACTATCTTTATGGATAATATTAATGTTTCCCTCTGTTTCCTTAGCTCTACAGTATCAAAAAGTCTCAAAAGATCACTTCATTATTGGAACACAGACTATCCTCAAATATATTATTTCTACTAGGATCCTTATAGAATTTATATTTCAAGTACTCTGAAATGCCAGTTCCTTCTCACTTTCCATTTCTTTAAACCCTAGGAATTTTGGCCATTATAACTAGGAAAACAATCCCCGTGGAAATTTTTTTGAGTAACCACAGTAATGGTATAGAGACAAAAATAAAAACAAAATAGGTGGAAACTTTTTAGATCTATTGATTCTCAGATCTGAAATAACCAAGATCTGGAAATTACACTGAGAACTAACATGAGAACTTCAATACAGTCTTAAAACAAACAAAAGAACATCCACACAAGTGGTTTTTTTGCATTGGTTTGAGCAGTGAACTGTGTAATTTGTTTCCCTGCCAACAATATTTCATTTGGTTGTGCTGGCCAAGAGAAGAACCAAGCATAATCTTTCCCTCATCCAGCTGTATCTGGAATGTGCTGGCAGTCTTTAATATGAAACGTGGCTTTCATCTGAAACTCACAGAGCTGAACTGTACTTTTATAATCTAAAGAGACCATGGGATTTTTGAATGCTTTGAGCTACTGCCTGGGCTAATAGAAAAAGGCTCTAAGTGATGAATTCTGCAGAATGATAGCTAATACTAGAAAAAGATAGGGTGCTGTCTATGTATGAACATACAACTTTAAGATCTGTAGTCTTTATACTAATAACTACTTCTTTAATTCTTTCCCACTCTGACTCACTATTCCCATTACAGTTATGACCACAATGAAGCTGGCTTTCTTTAAATATGATGTGCAATTGAGTCTCCCATCTCAGCTTCTTTACTCTTTAGTGTGCTAAAATTCCCTGAAAAAAGCAACTCAAACGGAAAGGACTTATTTCATCTTCATTTCAATGATTCCAGTCTTTACACACTATCTAGCTGCTTCTTCTGAAATCTCTTATATATTTTTCAAACTTATGCATGTTCCTTGTAACTCCATATTTTGTTCACTTTTTATATTTTGGCGTGTTACTCCTCCTGCCTGTGAGTTTTTCCTACTACTGTTCATTCAGTTTCACTTCATTATTACTTTGATAGTAGTCAGATACCAAAATCTCTAGATTGTTTTTTCAAGGCCAGTGTAATTTAAAAATACCTCCTTTTCTTTTACAGCAAAATATTCATGTTTATTTTATCTAGAGATTAATTTTGCATCTTTCTCCCTATGAATAAACTGTTTTGAAGATAACCATTGTGAATCCATATTCTGTTCCATCTGAGTAAATGCTCCCAATTTTTCACTCCTGTCTAAGCAAGAGCATGAATTTACCTTTAGATAAAGAACCTAGCATAAATATAATGTAAAATACCTATTTCTGCAGATGAATGAGATATATTCAGGAATTAAAGGACTGCCTACCAAGTTCAAGAGAAGTGAAGACAAATGTTGATGGGATAAGCTTGAGTGTTTGATGTTTATGAAAAGCATTCTCTAAGTATATCTGACTTGGACTCTAATTTTGAAAACGTATTCTTGTTCTAAAATATTTCCATGTTCCTTTTAATTCTCAGTTCAAGTGTTTTCTTCTTGGGAGCTCTCACATTCTTCCTATAATGTTCCATACTTTTCTTTTGCTCATCATTTCACTGCATTAATACTTTCAGTGCAGTTCTCAACACAAAGTGTTGTAATTGCTCACTTGTGAGTATCCTTTCATTGTGTGTTCCTCAAAAGGAGCCCTAATGTTTTTCTTCATTATTCCTTCCCATCTATTGTTTAGAATAACTTTGTAAATTGGGTCTTAAATTCACTAGCTAGTTTCACTGAGCTGGTCTTAGGTACTCTCAGATAAGCTCCATTGATGACAATGAGGATTGAGAATCCACACACACACACCACCACCACCACCACTATACGAAAATAAAAAATTAACCAACTGGTAAATCATCATCAACTTGAGAAAAAACCTCAAATCATGTAATAAATTCAAGGACAGCCAATTTGGTTCCCATGCTAATTTCCACACCAGCATACATGCATGAATTCCAGATTTTGAACTAGATTCAAACTTGATGCTTAACATGCATCATTAGTGTCAATGTTTCTAAGATGGAGCAACTTATTTGTTAATGTACATAGAAAGAATGTGCTCTTTTAAGTATACAGTGCATTCTTAGGGGACAGACTCTTAAGTGAACTAATTCAACAAACAAACAGCAAACAGTGCCAACAAACCCAGAGGTGACAAGCTTAACTTTGAGAAATTTCTTGTCAGAACATTACTTTAATCTATATTTTACTTTTAAGTCACAAGGTGGGCATTTGAATTATGACCTCTCAACTATTCCTTTCTTAGCATACTACATACCTGACAAAATAGCATAACAGCAATGCAGTGAGTATATTGCATGGAAATGGTATTGCACTGTGGACTCCACGAGAATGACATCACCAGAAAGTTTCATCCCAACTTGGGTGGTAACTCACAAAAGCTGTACCACTAGTGTCTAGATTGCAGCCAGCCTTCTACCCTCTCTGTACTCCGATGCTTCCAAAGAAGATGTGCAGTTGAGAGTAAGATGGTGGTGTGCTTGAACTCTCAGCTGAGAATCTGCTGGCATTCTTTCTTCTGCAGGAGATTATAAACAGTCTCATTACTGTTGCCATAGACATTACTGTCACTGCTTATTTCCTCCCCTGAACGTGAGTCAAGGTTGTTTGTAGGTCACCACAGCAATTCTTCTTCAAGTCTTGATGTACACAGAGGAAATAGCTTCACTACAAACATTGAAGGACATCAAAAGGTTTGAGTGGATTGCTACCATTTTCTAGATCTTGGACTTCCTCTGTTTATTTTTACACTGCAATTTAACATCATGGGTGTCAGTCTTGCTGGGACTAGCAAATACATGTCACCAGTGGTCTATCCTAAATCAACATGCTTCTAATGGATAGCACTTCAACCTTATTTTAGCATTACAAAGAATCACAGCTGAAGGGAAGAAAATCAAGCCAAGAGTTCTTGTCTTTGCCTTCTCCCAGACTATATTTTCTTTTGTTCCAGTGTGGTTTCTGCTGTTTCATTTGATATTTGGATAAACATAGAATCAACAGGGAGTAGAACGGCAGAGATGCCTTTCTTGATGCATATTAAAGTCACCTCTATAAAATGGAGCTAGAAGGTTCCGAGTTACCCTCAAATAAGTCTTTAATACACAACTCATTGAGTCTAACAATAAAATGAATGTCTCTGCAAGACACTGAAAACTGGTTTTCCAATTGCCATTTTCTCTTTATTCTTAAATATGAAAACACAAGCAGACTTAGTTTGTATTGTGCCTCAGCACCGCTGTTCATAATTTGAGTGACTCAACAGAAGTCATTGATGGTTGCCATGGTATGCAACGAAAGTAGCTATATCTTAATGTTTCCTGGGTGGGGGAAGCATGCAATTTTAAGGAAAATAAATTGAACAAGAAAATACAAATTTATGTCTTACATGACAAAGTGCTTATTAAGTAACTGCTGCACATGAATAGAATGTATTGATTCAGGATCAACAACGACAACAAAAAAGAGGGGAAGGCAAGATGGCTCAGCAAAACTTATTTTGTTCATTGTTGTGTTGACTAGTTATGGACACCATGGTGTAGTCATCAAGCTTCTCTTAGCTATTCTGCAGAAACAGTGTTGTGGCTAAGTCCTTTCATATTTTGCTTTGTTTTGTTTTGCTTTTTTGTTTTTCAAGACAGGGTTTCTCTGTAGCTTTGGAGGCTGGAACTCTCTGTAGTACAGACTGGCCTCAAACTCACAGAGATCCACCTGCCTCTGCCTCCCGATTGCTGGGATTAAAGGTGTGTGCCACCACCACTTGGCAGTCCTTTCATGTTCAAATATGCTGTGTTCCCAGCTTTTCCTTATGAAACCTAAGTAGAATTTCTATTTACTTATTCTGGCTTGTGGCCTCTATTTTGTGGGTGTGTTTTTTTATTTTCCATATTAACAAAACAGATTTGTATGACTTTCAATTGTGTGTTTGTGTGTGGGTGTGTGCCATCAGAAGCCAGAAGCATCAGGTTCCCTATGGCTACAAAGCTGATTGGCAGCTGCCTGATGTGGGTTCTGAGAACCAAACTTTGGTATTCTGCAAGGGGAGTGCATACTCTTGACTCGTGAGCTCTCTCCCCTGCTCCATAGTCCTACATCTTTCAGAGTACAGGCATTATCAGGCTTCTAGGAAAGCAGAGTAGAACTATGGGCCTCAAATCCCTGTAAATAAAGGATCCAGCTGCTAACACAAGTTATTTTACTCTAATAAAGTAATAAATTGTGCTTGATGTATCTTTTTACACTATCTTAATGTAACTTAATAATATCAATGTTAATTTATTTTAAAGTTAATGAGATATACTAAGATATGTTTTCTCTTTTTATAGAATATGTTAAAATACTTTAACATAAAGTTCTTTATGGAATATGTATGGAATAAAACTATGAATAATGGTAGCCTGAATATTAAGTCTGATTTCTTTCTGATGCAAAATGCATAAGCTACTTTGATGAAACTTTAATCAATCATATCATACTCTAATTATAACAAATGACTGTGATTAAATCTTATATGTGCCTCTTTGCTGAGCCATACATGTGCCTTCCAACAGAACCATCCACAGTAAAGCAGGTGTCTTCATATATATTTCCCCAAATTATAATTCATAAATTAATTCTCAAATCACAATTAGATAATTTTGTTCTTTCAAAATTCCTGTTGGCCTTTAGAAATGTATTTATGTGATAAAAATTTTGTCTTACACTACAGACGTACCTGAGAAAGAATTCAGTGGTCAAGAAAGTCCTTTGAGACTGTCTAGTCAAACAAATATTAAGAGTTCTGTCACACAAAGACAATTTCAATAGGAGTTTTGATGACAAAGGAGAATAAGGGAATTCTTCTTTTAATTTTTGTATTTGAATTCACCTATTTATTCCTATTTTTTGAACAATTGTTTGCATGAACTGTCCCATATGGGCCCATTGTTGAGGGCTTGGTCCCCAGCTGGAAGTGCTAATTTTGGGAATATTTGGAAACTACAGGAAATATACTGGAGGAAACAATTCACAAGAAACACATCTATGGGACTGTTAGTTTCACTTATCACCTTGGATTTGTATGCCATATGTTTGTCATAGTGACAATAGTGGAAACATGTTGATAGTAGTTTCCAGTGCTGACTTGCTGTCCATAACTTTCAGTTACTATCATCCTTGGGTAGTGCTAGAAAGTAACTTTGGGGAATATAATACTAATCTGAAAAATTAGGCTGTCAGAAGAAGCTCTACTGCAGAACACAGTTTCATATTGAGAGTCAAATGCCAAGGTAGAATATTGCTGAATGATAAAGTACTTGCTTAGCTTATGAACTCACAAAGATGGTAACAACCCACAAGTAACCAGTCCAAGCTGAAACTAGACAAAATCCTAGCACTAAATAGGGGAAGTGGACAAGATGTTCTACCCTCTAATCAAGAAGCTACTTGTAATTGATAACTGCTAGGAAAGGAAAAATTCTATTTTTCTCAAATAGAATGTCGCTGCTCCTTGTCTAGGAGTAGTTAGCCAGCAAAGAGGGCCTTTATTTGTGTGTGTGTGTGGGTGGGGGTAGGGTCTGTGTGTCTGTGTGTCTGTGTGTGCTTATGGTTTCATTTTGGTTATTTCATATTGTTTATTTGTTTTAATTTTATATGTATTTAAGAGAGAGGAAAGGAAAGAGCCTAGGAAGTGGGGGTGGGGAATCTGGGTGGAGATGGGAGCTGGGAAAGAAGACTGGACAAAGAAAACGTAGTACATTTACACAATGGTGTATTATGTAGCTGTAAAACAAACCAATGAAAACAAATGGATGGACTTGAAAAAAAATCATCCTGAGTGAGGTAAACCAGAGCCAGAAAGACAAACGCAGTATGTACTCACTCATATGTAGATAATAGATGTAAAGTAAAGGACAACAAGACTACAATTCATAGCTCCAGAGAAGCTAGGTAAGAAGCAGGACTCTAAGAGGGACACATGGATCACTCTGGAAAGGGGAATTAAATGGAATCTCCTGGATAAACTGGGGGTGAGGGGATGTGATAAAGAGGAAGGGGTTGGGGATGAGAGCATGAGGAAACTGGATGGTCCAGTTGGGGTATGAATGGAGTTCTAGAGCAATGAAAAAGATTTCTTGATAGAGGGAGCCATTTTGAGGGCTAGGAAGAAACCTGGTGCTAGGGAAATTTTCACGAATCCACAAAGATGACCCAGGTAAGACTCCTAGCAATAGTGGAGAGGGTGCCTGAGTTGGCCTTCCCCTGTAGTCACATTGATGAATATCCCAAGGGCCATCATAGAGCCTTCATCCAGTAATTGATGAAACCAGATGCAAAATCCACAACCAAGAACCAAGCTGCAGGAATCCAGTCCAAGAAAGGGAGGAGGGACTATATCTACAGAGGCAACTGAACGAAGCTCATGAGAACTCATAAACTCTAGACCAACAGTTGTGGAGCCTCCATGGAGAAGCTGCCAGAAGTCAAGGAGCTCCTAGACCAAAGGCCTCACTTAGTTCCTTGGTTGTAGTAAATGCTCAGTGCCACTCCTTTTGTGTTGTTGATGACAGTTGTTTATAGCAGAAGTGTGCTTAGGTAAATCCAACTTTTGTATTGAGGAATCTCTTCTCTTACTTTAGTTACAGTATTATGTAATGATGTGTAATGCATTAGTAGGACTGCCCATTCTTCCTTATTGTGCTCCATTTTAGTTCATTGACAACCTTATTTCCTTATGTGTCCATGGGACCGAGCTAGGCCCTTTGCATGTGGGAAACAGTTGTGTAGCTTGGAATACCTGAGGGGTCCTTGGCATTAGGACCAGGATCTATTCCTGGTGCATGACCTAGCTTGTGGGAGCCTATTCCCTGTGGTGGAATGCCATGCTCAGTCTTAATGCAAGGGGGAAGGGCTTGATTCTATCTCAAGTTAATGGGCCTGGCTTTGTTGAGGCCCCTTGGGAGCCCTTGCCCTTTGGAAGGAATGGATGGGGGATGGACTGGCAGGGAGGTGAGAAAAAGTGGGAGGGAGATGGGAGGGAGAACTGTGATTGGAATGTAAAATGAAATTAAAATAGTTCATTTTAAGTGAAAATAGTTTTCATACAATTTATTTTGATAACAGCCCCTCCCCCAATTCTTGCCCATCTTCCCTACCGTGTATCTTTCTTTCTCTAGAAAATAATTACAGTCAAAACAAGAACAAAAGCAAAAATTAATAAAAAGAAAGAAAAAGCATAAGGAATACCCCCATACATCCACAAACAGAGAAAATCATAAAAACACAAAATTGGGAACCATAATATACAAGTAAAAGACCAGTAAGACAATTTTTAAAATTTGCCCCAAACAGTATAGGATAAAAAGTCGACAAAAACAACATTGAGTTCATTATGTGTTGTCCATATACTGAGCACGGAACCTACCCTTAACATGCCCAGTAAGACTCCACTGAAGAAAACAAGTTTCCCATTGTAAGCAGATGCCATGGTTTTTTTTTTATACGAAGGACAAAAAACAACTTTAATATGAGGAAAAATGAGGAAAACTAGACTGAGATAAGAAATAAGCATATTTTGTAATGAATGCAAAGCATAAAAATATTAGCCATTACTTTATCATAAGGTTAAGTACTATATTTAGTCTTGTGAGTTTTTTCAATAAAACTTGAGTAAAAGGCAATTTTTAAAAGATCTATTACTTGAATTTACTAAAAAGCTATTGTAATTTATTTTTATATTGTGAAATTTGAATGTTGTAGGTGTTGTTACTTTCCTACAGTGAATTCTAAGGCACCATAAAAAAGAACTAATAAGTACCTTCCATTGTAAGTCATTTGAATTAAAACCGAGAATGTGGGATACATTTAAGAATAAACTGATACTTCCTGCATTTGTTACAAGCAAGGGGCTGGTGGGTAGAATCTTTAATTTAGTGTTGGGGGAGGGAGACTGTAAAGTGTCACAGCCACTTTGTAAATATATTGTCCTCAAAAAGCTGAAAATAGAAATATCATAGGATCCATAAGTGCCACTTCTAGGAAAACAACCAAAGGACTCTGCAGCCTATTACACATGTATTAACATATCCATGTTCATTTCTGCTCTAGTCACAATAAAAAGGAAGAAGAATCAGCCTAGATGTCAATCAACATGTTCTCTCTTACATAGGTTCTTAGATTCTAAATTCCATATATGTATAACTTATGTAAGAGTGTGTGTAGAGCCCAGGAAAGTAGAAAGAGGCACATGACAGGCAAAGAAGAGGCTTTAAGAAAGAGTAATGGAGAAGGTACTAGAACATATGCAACACAAAGGTGGATTGGGGAGTACTGGGAGTGAAGAAATTAAACAGGATAGAGAAGGTGACTGATGAAAGAATACAGGAAAGAGCCAAATAAGTATTTAAGAAAATGACACAAAGAAACCTGCAGCTTTGTAAATTAATTAAAATTAAATAATGGGGTTGGATTTTTTTATATTATTAGGAGACAAATCAGTGACTGTGATCCTCAAGGAACCCACATAAAATTTAGGTGTGGTACAACACTATCAATGGGTGGAGACACAAGGACCTCTGCGGTTTACTGGAAAATATCATAGGTTCAGATTGAGTGAGAGAACTTCTCTCAAAGGAATAAAGCAAATAGTAATATAGCAGGATACCCGATTTTCTCTCTGACTTCCATGTGCACATGCATGAGTGTGTACATCTCAGAGACAGTTACTTCCATGAAGTTTTGAAAAAACAATAAATGATAATGAGAACATTCTGTCTTCTCAGAATACTGTCCTAAATTAGGAAAAGTCTCTATAGTGTGTTATGACAACTAATTACAGTTTCATTCATATTTGCCCCTTTCGGGATCTGGGTCTTTGAATATGTGTGCTGCATATCAACCCTGTACTACAGTTCTAAATAAACATCTTCAGGGGCAGAGAATGATTGAATAACTTTTATTCCTTACAAATAAGGGGGAATGTGTAACATCTGTATAGCATTATCATAACCCAAACAAAAACTTTTAAAGTGTGAGTGATCTTTTTTTTCCATTGAGATATGAATATCTCCTTCACTTCCTTGAAAATCCTTTCAATTTTTCTAAGACTTTTTCCTTGGCTGAGAACATTATATAAACAAGATACATTTTTTTAATGAACACATTTAGTGTAATGGTTTGAGTTTGCCATTGCCAAAAAAGAAATCAAACCCACTCATTCATAGAAATATATTGGGTTGCATGCTTTCATCATTCACCATTGTGTACAAGGTAGGGCTGTGTTTCTATTTTAAGAATAAATAATAAATTTCTAGAAGAATTAATTTGGCATTGAAAAATTTCTATATAATCAGAAGTCTTAGATGAAAATAATAATTGTAATTTGAACCCAAAGATTGAATCCATTTCAACAATGATACTCATTATATTTTCTTGTTTCCCTGCTCTGGCTTATTTCCTGATACAATTGCATAATATTCTGATCGACACAACCCATGTAAACATGATGTTTATTCCTGGTACAGAGTCATCCTCATAGATGACCAGATTGAAGCCTAAATTTCTTGCCATGTCTCATTTAAGCAAAAATGAATCCTTCACAAGATGCAATGACATATGCTTAGACTGTGAAAAGGAAGTAGAATGATAGCCCATCAGCAAATGACTTTGTATTTAGAAAAAAAGTATTCTTTGCTTTGTTCCGATACAGATTCTTGTATTAATTTCAATTGGTGAAGTTCTATGCCAGGAAATTGTAATATATCCTCCTGTTCTCCTTAAAGATATATCTATTAAAATATAATCCCAGAACTTGGGAGGCAGAAACAGGCAGCTCTTTGTGTGTTCAAGGCCAGTCTGATCTGCAGAGTGAGTTCCAGTACAGGTTCCAAAGTTAAATGAGAAACCCTGACTCATTAAAAGTAGATATGACTAGTCAGTATGGTAGCCTCAGTTTCCCTCCATTTCTTCTTTTATACCTTCCTTCCTTTCTTCCATCGTGGTACTGAGAATGGAAATAAGGGCCTTGTTCTTATTAGGAAAACAAGGTGCCACTTGGATGCATTCCAGTTTCTCTCAGTTTTAAACATTATTAACTGAGGTTGTCTCTTACATATAAAATATGCCAATTTTAATTCTTTGTGTTTTACAAATTACTAAGAACATTTTACTGTAGAAGCATATATATATATGTACATATATATATATATATGTGTGTGTGTGTGTGTGAATATATACATAAAGTTTAAGTTGAGTTACCCTATAATGGGGTACAAAATATCCAAAGAATGCACCACATGCTGGTAAATAAAACTCTAGTATCATAGTATCACGAACAGGTTAACTATTTTGAGTTCTCAGCTGGTTGGTTCTATAGTCTCTAATACATTCCAGGATATGTTTAATGCTCTTCATTTACCCTCCAATACTTGATCATAAGATCCTATTGCTGAAGTCATATTTGAGTCATAGAACATGGGTAAATCATGTTGGTACCGTCATGAAATCTTCATCTCTCCTTCATATCTTCTATATAGCTGGATGGAGCTTTGCATGCTGTTGGAGGAAAAGCAATCCTCAATGTCACCCAGCTGTGAACCCTTAGAGCTACAATAATGATTACACCAACAAGTTGCACACAAAACAGTCTCACAAATATTATGGAAGTAACCAACCACTTGGTTGGTCTACAACCTGCTCTGTGAGATGGAACCCATAACCATGACAAGTAACAGGTCCAAGAACTCACATCTATCTAAATTGGTCATAGGCCTTAATTTGACTCCTATTTAGTTATTGCTGTCTCCATAGATCAGTGAATTTCACAACCCTCTTCAGAGGGTTATAGATGGCAATTAATATGGAATTTGTCAATATATCAACATAGAAGAAAATGAAATTGTGAAGTATTCCACCCTAAATTTAATAAACACATCATATCCCTACTCCAGCATGGGGGATATTCATGGAAGAGGGGGCAGAAAGACTGTAAAAGTCAGAGGGAATGGATGACTTCAAGGAAAGAATATTTTCTTGACAAAAGAGGGCAATTGCATCTATGAACTCACAGTGACTGTGTCAGCATGCACCAGATATGTGATACTCAAGCCAGACAATATTCCATCATAGAGGGGGAAGGCAGTTATGAAATTGCACCACTGGCTGAGTAGCTATTGGCATTTGACAACTTCTGGGAGAGGAAAGGTCAATTTTTCAATGGTAGGATCCCTTGCAGGTGGACCAACCTCCAAAGCAGGTTCCACTCCAGATAAAAGTTGGGTAGCACAATGTACTCATTGAAGTAAAAAGGAAAGAAGAAAAACTAAGGTTGATGCATAAGGAAATGAGTGAGAATAAAGAGGGCAAATCTTCAAGGACTATGGAATATGAATATAAGCAGAATACATTGTATGAAATTCTCAAATGATTATGAAAATGCTATTTTAAAACTATTTTAAAAAGAACAGTTTGAAGTTTATGTTTTAAAATGTTTCAGGGACTCATTAATGGGAGTAATATATGAGCTATATATACTCATTGAAAAGTGTATACTTTTTGTCATGAACTTGGTAGAAGTATCGCCCAAGGTATGAGCATTTTCAGTTAATGGTCTGATGAAAAATCAAATACAAAGATGACTAATTTTTCTGATTCCCTTTATGCCTTTTGGATTCATTATCCTCACAAAAAGTATGTTAACATATTACTCAGTGTGTTTTCTGTTGGACAGTCATATTTCTACAAGATAATCATGTAAATAATAAAAATTGGAGGGGGTAGAGATGGTTCAACAGAAAGAATCCTTGCTTGTCTTATAAAGGACCAGAGTTTGGTTCCCAGATCCTATGTCAGACTTCTCATAACAGCCTGAAACTCTAACTCCATGGGATCAGACACCATCTCACAGCTTGGACAGGTACCTACACACTCATGCACATACAGACATAAAAATAAAATAAAATAAATCTTAAAGAACGTTGTTATATTCACCATTTAAAAATTGTCTGGTAGGGAGAGACTTTGGGATGTGTCTGGCACCCTCTTCCTCACAGCTCCCTGACTGGTGATTGATGTTTTGGCTGGGGACTCACTCCTTCTGATGACAGGACTTCATTACTTTGCAGCAACCTCCTTTCTCTTCTGGATAGCTCTAATTGCTAGGTGTATTTTAACTCAAATTTCTTTTCTAACGTAGTGCTCTAATGAACACTTCTGAAACTATACTTGTCCTGTGTAATCATCCCTGATTGTTCCATGCTTGTCCCTGTGTTTCCAAATTCTTCCCTATCACTGACTGAGAAGCATTGAAAGCACTGAGAAATCTCCTTTGCTCAGTCTACTACAAAGTTACTACCCTCTATTGTCCTGTGTGTTAGAAAACATTTATTGTTTTAGTCTTTAGCTTGTTAGTAGCCAGTTAATTGAGATATCTATATCATACGTTTATAATTTTTTCAGCATAGTATCACAGATATCCTCTTTTATCCTAGAGGTAGACAGTTGACTTTAAATATGTGCCATTTTAAACTTGAGTGGAGAACATTAGTTTCCCACCATCTCCTTTCAGTTTTATAGTAATCTTAAGAAGTAGGGGAAAGTTGCTATTATGTCTATTTTTACTGATAAAAATTATGACTTACAAAGAAGCTTGTCTAAAGCCAAATAATGAATTGCTTGTAAAGTTAGGTATCAGAAGTGATCTAACACTCTATGACTCATTGAATTACATCCTCTTCCCATGAGTCCCTTAGTATGGCTGTTTCTTCTGTGCAGGTATCCATGTTACACTGACATTCTTTTGAGGTGGAATAGAACACCGACTTGTCTGTCTTAAAGCAACAGTGAAGGTCCTCACTTAAGGACATGGAATAGCTGAGAAATACTTGAAGATAAACAAATTTTCTCATATTTCTATATGCAGTGCTGGTGTGGTGGCTTATTGACTATTCTTAAAGAGACTAGTATGGAAAGGTGCTACTGACAAATCTGTCAATTGTAGCTTAGAGCTACAAAATTCCTCCTCCAAGGACGTAAGGAACCACTAACTCACTGGAGTTTTTAAAATGCTAGACACAGTTCTGTTCTCTTGAGTATTCTGCTTGGCCTAATTGAGCTTTGCTAACCTTTTCTCATTGACAGAACTTTGAATGTGTGTCATGAGAGAGCTTTATAAATATTTATTGAATAAAATAGCTTGTTTGGATATGAAATGAGTTTAGAGACAGGAATTACGGCCCGTAAAACTTTTACTTTCTGGTGTGGAAAATGTCTTCAGAGACAATGCCCAACATTGAATTTTAAATAATTTTGTTTTTGTTTTAAGCTTGATATAGTGAGATATTCCAACTTTAGAAACTTCATTTGAAGCAACTTGTGGAAATGATTAGAGGGGGGATAACTTAAATAATCGGTTTTAATGTCATTCATTCATTTACCGCTCTAGTCATTCCTCATTTGTGCTATGAATGGTGCACAAAAATGCATAAGGTATGTTTTCTATGATAGAGGACATTTACTTCAAGTAGAAAGTAGTTGGAACAAAGAATAAATAAATAAACCAAGGATAGCATCTGTGATAGCTGATAATGATTGTCATTTTAGCAGGATCTAGAGTCTACAAACTTCTAGTCCTACAGTGAAGGGATTTTAGGTTTGAGTTAACTGAGATGGGGGAAGCCTGGAGTTGTGCTTTACCCTCATATTGTGGTTCTTTAAAGGAAAGCTGATAGAATAAATATATACATGAAAAGGGGATTTGTTGTGAATTTGAGAGGGTGCAATGAAGGGTTTATGGGAGGGTTGGGAGGAGAAAACGGGAGGGGGGAAATGATACAATACATTCTAATGTAAAAAGAATAAAGAAATAGATTTAAAATGAGAGATTTATCAGAAAGGCTAATGGAGTACGGTCTGTATAGTCCAACAATGGCTGCTTCACAGTGGAGACTGAGAATCCAACAGCTTCTCAGTCCATAACTGAGACTCGGATATCTCAGTAGTCCCAGGTTCACACTGAAGACTTGGAGGATTCCTGGAAAGTTGTTGGTCGTCAGTTTAAATTCGAATACTGAAGAAGCTGTATCTAATACCTGTGAAGGAGTTAAACAGCCACAGGACAGATGAACTAGCCAGAAAGAGGGAGGGTAAGCAGGCAAAAGACAGTTTTCTTCTTCCATGCATGGCTTTTTTCCTGGGCTGTCATCAGAAGGTGATACCTGCATTCAGATGGTTCGTTCCTTCTCAAGAAATGTGTCAAACAAATCCCTCACAGGAATGCCCAATGACTTTCATTTTAGTTGATTCCAGAATCAGTCAAACTGACAGCCAAGATTAGCTATCACACTCCCTCATCACTGTGCAATTACACATGTCAATGGTTCTTCTGATTGTTTTATCCCATTTTCTCTTGCATGGGACCCTGTTCTTCTGCCCCTCTCTCCACTTTTCTTAGTAACTGAATATATTTTCAGCCATCATTATTCACTTTTTCAATAACCATTACTTACCATTTTTTCCCGAAGAATCGCTAAAGATTGCCACCCCCAGTATCCTCCATCACTGCTTTATAAAGAAGGAAAAATGATGTAATTATATTTTAATTCAACATGTAAAGAAAAATGTTAGATGACCCATCACAGTTTTTTGCAAGTCATTTTCTTTTTAATTTTTAAACGTTTGTTTTATTTTATGTGTAAGGGAATTTTAATGTATGTTGTATGCTGTATGTATGTATGTATGTATGTATGTGTGTATGTATGTATTATGTATATGCACTATGTGTTTATCTGCTGTCTGCAAAGGTCAGAAGAGGGATTCAGGCTCCCTAGAACTGGAGTTACAGATGGTTATGAACCACCATGAGAATTGTGGGGACTGAATCTGTGTTCTCTGTGACAGTAGCAGGTGCCATGAACAGCTGAGTCATCTCTTAACCACTCCAGAAAGGCATTTTATATTAAAGACTTGTGTTAGAAGTGCTCTGGTTGACAATTTTCCTAAAGTAGAACAATGTTTAAATATATTTGTAGGATGAAACAAATGCCTTTTCCTAGTCCCTTAGCTTATTTTTCCAGTGTTCTGTGTTAGATTTCTTGCTTTTTACAGCTGAGGGAGTGATGTCCCACAGAGCTACCTATCCAGCCTTTCAAAGATCTCTAATAAATATTGTCTACCATCTGAAATACTTGATTTGTCAAACTGTTTTTCATAAAGTCATCTACAGCATCTAACATGAAAGGTTTGTTGTTTGTTATTAATACTGATAAATTCTCCAGTTCACTTTTCTTTGTCAATAATTTTTCATCACATATATATGTTGGGAATCTGTTATAGCTTTAACATGTTTACTCTGTTATTCATGTATTGTTATAGAAGTATCCCTTGAAAACATAAGGAGGGTTCTTCCTTATATAAGTTTCAATGAAGGGAGGCCATCCACACTTGGCCTTCCATCTTCTGCTATGTGAGATAGGAAAATGGTCTTTCCTAGATGTTTGTATTTGTACCATGAACTTAACAAAAATATGCAAAATAAATTTTAGCTTCTTATAAATTACTAGGTATGTTATAGAAGCACAAGCATTCTAAGACCAAAATTCAGTGGCAGGATCAAATGTCCCTATTACCTGAAAAGAATCACCAAATAGCCAAAGAGCTATTCAGTCAACTTGTATTTCTTATAAGATAACAAAGATACGGTGTCTCTGTTACAGTAAATCATGTTAGGGCTAGACTCTGAAAATTAGAAAAGTGTAGTTTGTAGGCTTCTTGGACATGGATCATAATGAGTCACCATGATTCATTCTTTTCATATTTATGAGACATAAATTTCCCAGAACTATACAGAGATTGAAAGAAAATCTCTTCTTATACACATGTAGTTATTAACTGAGGCAGCTTTGTGGGAATAGGAAGGATTCCCTATTGTTGTAATGCTGTAGAACTCTGAACTTGTTATTCTAAACACTGAACACTCTTTCACTGAACCTGACAAGTCTGTGGAAAGGATTCCATAGCGGTGTAGCATGGAAAACATTGGCAAATTTCAGTACTAAGTAATATCCAATTCTACAAGGAACTAACTCTGCAAGGTACAGTGACAGAACTCTCAATCACAAGGATGGAGCCTTAAAGATTGACAATATTTTAGTCACAAAGTAGAGAAAGCAAAACCAGAAATTATGTGAAATAAACTTAGGAGACACAGAGCCACTTAAAGGTGTAGCTATTTTGAAATCTGGTAGTTAGAGAAAGATAAGACTTATTTTTGTTCTTAACTATAATTTAAAAGTAGTGGTATCGGTTTTCCATGTTGATTCACCTTTTGTTCATGTAACATAAACTACTAAGGGATGAAAGATTTATTTGGATAACTGTTTCAGAGAATTCAGTTCATAGTGTCCTGTGAGGTTAATATTGCTGTGCGAGCATGTGGCTGAGGGACATTCTAAAGGAATACAGTAAACAGAAAAGTGAAGAAGGCAGAGGCAATGACAAGATGCACTCACCCACCACACATCTCAAACAGCCTACCAATTATGCACCAAACTCATATCTTTCACTACTTCTTGATAATCCACCCTCTTATTAAGTCATAAAAGAATTAGTTCATCTATTTAGCAAGAAACATCATGATGTAAGCATCTCTGGGGGTGCCTTCACAGATACACTGAGAGGTTTTACTAATCTCATGGTATTTTAGAAGTTATGGTGTGAGCCTCACCTTTAATAATTGATGTATCTCTCCACCCATCACCAAGGCATTTCATAAACCCATCAAACTGGTAGTCAAGCTTAACTATAATGTATGCATTATACTTCCTCAAATAAAGATGTCTACTTAATAAGAAGACAACTATTTTTATTAGTGTTATACTTTAAAGATTAAAAGAAAGAAACATGTTTATTTTGGGGATTTTTTAAGACTGTAACTTTGAGTAAATAATTCCAAATATTTTAGAATCACTTTATATTCTATTTGATAGAAATATATTTATATTGGGATCATTATATACAGTTATGGAGTCTACTAACTATGTGTTTCCTTTTTACAATGGGATTTAGGGTTTAATTTTTTTAAGTAATTTTCGATGGCTGGTATACTAAGATTCCACTTGATGAAAGGTTTATGTTAATCACTAGCAGTTTGTTATTTAAACATTCATTAGTTATCTTTGTCATTTAGCAATAAAAATACATTTGTAGCACTATCATTTGAGATTTTTGCTAAAGACCAAAGACACAGGCAGATCTGTTACTGTGCCCATCACCAAATTGTCACAGGTCTTGGGTCAAAGTAGATTAATTGGAATTTTTTTTTACTGAAAACAAATTGGAAGTCATGAACCTACTCTGTAAACTTGGTAACAGAGATTAGTGCTAAGAGAGAGAAGAAGAAAGGAGATACATAAAGAAAAGAGAAGCAGAAGTCTGTTGGAAAAGCAAGAGGGTAAATGAGAATGAGGTAGAAAGGACAGAAAAAGCACCGTGCACTAATTAGGAGACTCCATCTCAAACAACAGAGCATCTTCATAAATTCTTTACTTTATTATTCAATATGTATTTATCCCCTCTATGCCAAATACATAAAAAATTCTGATAGTGAGGTAGTAAACCTGAGGCTTAAATACCATGTTAATGGAGATGTTATTCTAGTGAACTCCATCCTCAGCAAGTAAATAATATATTTGTGGTGAGTTGTTATGATTTAATAAAGTCGGTGGAGATCAGATGCAAAACAAGTCATACCAGTTAGCCACAGAAGATGTGCAGTGGTGGTACACGCCTTTAATACCAGGACTCAGGAGACAGGGGCAGATGGATCTCTGTGAATTCAAGACTTGGCTACCCGAGAGTGAAAGAGTAACAGAACTGTCATCCCAGCACTAGTGAGGTATATAAGGAAGAAGAAAAGAGTTTCATGTGAGATTAGTTTCCACTCACAGGGAATCCAGGATCTCCATTTCTGCCTTGGTAGAGGTAAGAGCTACTGGCTGGCTGCTGTGCTTCTCTGATCTTCAGCTTGGCTTCCTTAGATCATAAAGGATATATGACCACAACAATCTCTAATAACCGCCAGAACCATGAGCAGAACACAGGTATTTGTTTTTGATGAGTGGCAAGAAGAAAGGACTTTGAGTAAAGGCACATAAATTGGTAGGCAATTATTGTTATGAAAGAAACATTTTTATATTTTCTGCTTCCAAACTGTCCAGGCTACTCTGAAACATGATCTTTGACAAGGTATGCATTTTTTTTAAGTTTTTACGAGACAGGGTTTCTCTGTATTGTTTTGGAGGCTTTCGGTCCAGCCTGGCCTCGAACTCACAGAGATCCGCCTGCCTCTGCCTCCCGAGTGCTGGGATTAAAGGTGTGGGCCACCACCGCCCGGCAAGCATGTTTTTTATATTCAGTTTATCACATTTACCACTCTTGGCATTAATTTGGTGTTGTTATTGTTTAAGATTAACTAATACTAACTGCTATTAGATTTAGCTATCATAATCTCAGTAGCTTGATTCAATAAAAGCACAGTTTTTGTATCATATTCTAATGTAGTGTGGGCAATTCTCCAAAAAACCACTCCTCCAAATGATGACTCAACAATCCAAGCTTCTTCAGTTTTCTAGCCATGCCATATGGATTATGTGGTCCTGAAGGTCAATCTAGCTATGGAGGGTGAGATAGAGGAGGCATTGCTGTTCTGGATTGCTGTGGAATAGGAGATATCTGTATCATTACCATGCGAGCTTTCTTGATTGAAGTTCTATGGTTCTTTCCTCTTTGGATAGGGATTTAGGATTGTGAAGAACAGGGGAATACATTTTGAACATTAGTGGTTGTTTTTGTAGGAGAACTACTTTTAAAACAGAGCCACAGTCTTTGGTATATAAAAATTGGAGAAAAATCACTCAATGGCATACAGTGAACAGTGAATGTTGATAGAGGAATAGGCATGGAAACACAAAATAAAAAAAAAACACTTTCTTATCTTAAGCTTAAAAGTCCTGATAAGCCTAAGCTTTGGAAAAATTCATCTCCTATAAGGGCAGTGCCATATGTGAAGTGACCTTTAAGTATGTCTTCCCAGTTTGCAGTATGAAGATCCCAGAATCTAGGACACCTTCTTCTGACTAAATTTATTCCAAAATTCTGTTTTGAGTCCTAAGCTGAATGAATCTAGTCTATATTCCACTTTGGTTGTCCCTCACGGACGCAGTAGCAAATACACAGCAGATTTTCATGAAATGATTTGGTATAGGCTACTTTGATTACTAAAAGCACTGTGTAGACATCAATTTTTATAGTAAATAAAATAACACATTTGAGGGACTGATGCAGTTGACGCTGGATCTCTAACCATGTGCCAGGTAATTTGCAGTAATTTTGTAACCTGAATGTCTTCATGGGTCCTTTAAATTAGCTTAGTTTTAGAAGAATAACATAGAATTAATGATTTTATTTATAAAACTGGCAGTTTAGGAATGAACTTTCAATTGCTTCAGTCGAAAAAGTTAAGAATCAGACTTAGTACTTAATCATCACTTGAAAATGGGGAATTCTTCATAAAAACCGTTTAATTCTGAGAATTAGGGCTCTTAGTACCCAAATAGATACAAGGGGGTCAAATTAAAGTTCTTTTGGGTTATAAACTACACATGCAACTTTGGGTTTCTTGGACTGGCTGGCAACTAACTGTTAATTCCTATCAGATTTTTTTTATTTTAATTTTAAATAGCTTGTTTTACATGTCAATCACAGTTCCCTCTCCCTCCCCTCCTGCTGTACCTCCTCCCCCCTTCCAGCCTCCCAGCCTATTGCCAATTCCTTCCATGTAGGGGATATCTAGAGTCTGTGATTTCACTCAGGGTAGGGTCCAGGCACTCCCCTAAGAGTCCAGGCTGAGAGAGCATCCCTCTTTGTGCTATGGGCACACGATGTCTGTTTGTATTCCAAGGATAAACACTGATTCACTGCTCAGGGCCCCCTAGGTTGCCCAGGCCTCCTCACTGACACTCATATTCAGGGGGTCCGGATCAGGCCCATGCTGGCTTATCCACTGTCGGTCTGGGGTCCAAGAGCTCTCCCCTGTTCAGATCAGCTGTCTCTGCTGGTTTTGCCAATTTGCTCATCACTCCTCTCTCTCTGTCACTGGGTTCCTTGGGTTCAGTTCAGTGCTTAACTGTGGGTGTTTGCCTCTGCTTCCATTAGTCACTGGATGAAGGCTCCCGGATGGTTATAGATATCAAGTTCACTATCAGGAATGGGCATTCGATGTGGTCTCTCCACTATTGCTTAGCTTGCCAATTGGTGTAATCCCTTTATATCACTAGAGGTCACACTGGTGCCTGATCTGTCTTCTAACCTATGATTTCCTCTTCCCCCTATTGTACCCCCCCCAGTCAACCTTCCTATTCCCCCATGATCTACTCTGTCTTCCTCTTCTCTTCTTCCTAGCTCCCACTGCCCCCCACCCCTCGCCGTGTTCCCCATCTGTTCAGAGGATCTTGCCTCATTCCTCTTCTCTTGGGTACTATGCATATCTTTTAGGTTCTTTCCTGTTTCCCAGACTCTCTATCAGTGGAAGTGCAGACTGGCACTATCCTGATCCATGTCTAAAATTCATATATGAGTGAGTACAGATTTGATTGTTGTCGTTTGCCTAGGACATCAATGAGGCATAAGAAAATCTGCTTAATTCCATTGTCATTATAGTTATTATTCACTCATATTATTAAATGCCTGATACAACATGAAAAATCATATATGGAACATTTAAATTATCTTCAACGTCAAGGTCACAAAACAGTGAATGTATGAAATTATCAAAAAATTAATAAAAATTAATAAAATGCTTTTTAAATTTAAAAATAAATGCCAGGAATTAAATCATAACACTGGCTGTTTTTATCTTCAGATCTCATGAACTTTTTAAGTTTCTTCATTAGCATACAAAATAGTATGTTTCACATTTTCATGTACTCAGATCATTCTATTTTACATATGTATATGTATATTCAAATGTAGGCTCTACCCAGGATAGAAAACATGCTATATTTACCTCCCTCGTTAATGCTGCTAACTTTCTCCTTTAATTCAATTCCACCCTTAGCTCCAACATTCCTTCTATTCTATTAAGACAGATAGATGGATAGATAGATAGATAGACAGACAGACAGATAGATAGATTCTGAATACGAAGAAAAATCTGGTAATACTTCCTCTTTCTGATACTGGCTTACATGCCTTACTAATGATCTCCAATTCTACCAATTTTCCTGTGTATAATGAAAGAGACTGTAGGAAGACTTTAATATTGAGTTTTTCTTAGATAATGCTCCTGAAGTATACAGACATCGCTTATATTCAACTCAGTCTATAAGAAATAGGCATTGCTTTTTCTTTTGAGTCATAAAAGTAACCTAAAGTTTTATAATAATTTTTAGGTAAAGAGTATTTTCATGTACTACTTTTCAAATTATTTCTTAGACATAAATATTTTTCTTCTCCTATTTAACTGTATTTTTTATTATTTCATTGAACCTTTAAAAGAAGAATTAGTGTTCATACAAAAAAGTATTTGATCAGTATTTTCATTAACTAGACATCTCACATGTGAAATTTGCTGTATCTTAAATAGAAACCATCAATCTTTAGGGAAACAGAAAAGATCATCATTCATAAATCACATATACAGTGAAATTTCAAGGAAATGAACCTTCCATTCACTTTCAAATGCTCAAATAAACCATGAATTAAAATTTATGGTTCAGGAAAATGCTCCCCAATGACATCTTCATAACCTCTCATAGGGAACAAGGTTAATTCTATAACATTGTTCCCTGCATTTTAACACTTCTTTAGTCTATGCCTCTGGCATGTGAAAATTAAATTATGGCAAAATTAGATTACTAAATTCTGTCATATATTCATTTTTTTACACTTCTGTAAAGCTGAAATTATTTAGGTTTTGTTTTGAAGGTTATTTGGGGTCGCTACACTGGAGAAAATCACAGAGATGAGTATTTCCATGTATAAAGCAGTCCAAAACATTTCAGAGAAGTAACTTTCAGAGTCAGTACATGTTTTTCTTTTCTTAATGCTAATTTCATGGTGCTGGAACAAGATGATAAAGTACAAAGTGCATGGTGAATCCTAGGAAACAAACTGGAATTCAGATAATCTCTGGAAGCTCACATAACTAATTGTATGCCTCTTTTACCTTTTGGCATGGCAGTCAAATCAGGCTTACCATGTTCCACTGTTCCTGTGATTTCCTACGTAATTCCATTTGGTGCCACCTTTCCACTAATTTGCAATGGTGCCTCTAGAAGTTACTGAAAATCAGGAGAAAACATTGTCATGGAGATGTTGAATATAGTTATGGCAACAGGAGGAATTAAGTTCCTTTCCTGGGTTTTCTAATGTTGAACCATGATTTTGATGAAGCATTTGAACAATAAGTCTATTATGTTGATGACTTCATATTGATGATGTTCATTTGGTTTAATGAATTTTTTTGCATTTTGTTGATCAAATATGAATGCCTAAAATCTTGTGGTTGACACTTTCAAAGATTTATTTGTGATGTGTGGTGTGTGTGTGTGTGTGTGTAAATCCAAACAACTATACCTTTATGTTGAGGCCAGAAGAGTATACAAAATATCATCATCTATCACTTTCCATCTCTTCCTTTGAAGTAAGGTCTTTTACTTGAACCTCAAGCTCGTGTGTTCATGGCTGGGCTGGAAGACAGCAAACCCAAGCACTACTCTTGCTCCTTTTAAGCTTGGGTTACAGGTTTGCATGGGAGACCCAACATGTTTTGTACATGTTGAGAACAAAACCCTAGTACCCACGATTGCACAGCAAGTTTTCTTAAATGCTGAGTTATCTCTTCATTAAACTGTACAAACATGATGATGGTTTTTGAAGAGCTCCACCACTGTAAGAAGAAATCTCTTTCTTATCAGCAGTTGGCCTTTGTTTCTCTCCGTAACCCCTTATAGACCTGCAAACCTGAGTCTGCTCTTAGTCTCTGCAGTTACTCATTTAAAACATTTCATAAAAAGGAGTTATGCATTAGTTCTTTATGACTAGAGTCTTTACTCTAGCATAATACTTTCAAGATGCACTCATGTAGTGTATATTATTATTGTATTTCTTTTTGTTGTTCAACATTTTATTATATGGATACACCATATTTACTTATCAAATTTATATATCTGTCTTTGCTCATCTTTGGTATTATGGACAATAGTGTTACAAACGTGTGTGAATAAGCGTTTATCTGAGCATGTTTAACATTTTTCTTTTAGATATATTACTAAGAGTGAAGTCATTAAGGTACAAGTTTGTTTAATGTTTTATAGCACTACTAGATTGTCTTATAAAAGGCTTTATATGCTCCAACTCCACCAGCATTAATGATGGTTTCTGTGGCAGTTTGAATGAGAATTTTGTCCATAGGATCATATATTTGAATGTTTATCTCTAGTTGGTAAAACTGTCTTGGGAAGAATTAGGAGGTCCCTCATGTGAGGAACTGAAGTCTCTAGCGAACAGCCATCTTGTGGAGTTCCTGGAAGTAGACAACCATAATACCAACCAACCTTGTGACAGCAGTCTCATGAATGACCCTGAATGTCACCACAAAGCTAATATACCCACAGATTACTGCTTCTCAAGAGAGTTCAAGAACATAACTATTTTAAATCAATTGTTTACAGATAATTTGTTGCACAGCAATGCCTACTTAACATAAAAAGGAATACACAGGTATTTTTAAATAAAATTGATGATTGAATAGGATTAGGGAAGAATTCAACTGTTTCAAATCCTCTCACCTACCCCTCAGCTGTAGCCTATGAACCACCTTGACATAGCCAAATTGACTTACAGAATAAATACTGTGACTGGTGATTGATTTGAGGATACGACCCAATATTAATCATTAGGTTACAAATACATTCCTAAAGGAATTGAAAGAGTTTTTCCTATAACATCCTACCTTATGTTTATTTGTCCTTTAATAGCCAAGAAGAGAGATTACATACTGAGTGAAGATGTGTATCATCCGTTTCTCAAATTTTGTATTTAAATGGGGCTCTTTGATGTTCTGCAGCCTGTGTATGGCCAATTTACATCTATATGCATGTTGAATTATGGACTAAAGACTCTTAATTTTTAAAACTCGTATTTATGCTCAGTGCTAGTCTTTGATATAGTATAACCAACATTCAATGATAGTTATGTCAGTATCTATTATTAGAAACTTTGAAAAACTGTCCATTTATTTGAAGGTTCAAGTTTTGTTTATTTACTTGACTTGTTTTGGGTTTCCTTTGGTTTTCTACAGTGTCTCATTATGTAGTCCATAATGGCCTTTCACTGTCTCAAATACTGGGATTACAACCCTATGACACTGTAACCACATAGGCAACCATGTAAACATAAACAATAATAATATTTATATTTGTGATACTGCTCCGAGGTAGAATTCTTCTCTGTTATGCATGAGGCCACAGAAACCAACCCAAAGCCAGAAGAATATGAAGGTAATAAGTAATCTTTAAATTCTCAAATGATTATTTGGGTTTTATATTTGATTATATATAGCACCATTTGATTATTATCACACTACCACAAATTATCATGTGATAGCATTTCTTTTTTTTTCTTTTAGTAATTTGTTTTAATTTTTCCTTGATGCAAAAATATTCAAATATCACTAAAACTAAAACTTTAAGCTAATGCAAAATAAAATAAAATATGTATAAAAACTGTAAAGTGAGAATTTTGTCTGTTTTCTTTCTTTTCCAGACCTTTTAAATTCTTGTTTTTATTTTATGTCCTTTATTATATGGTTGGAACTGTATCATTTTCTTTTGAATAAAATAACTGAAGCCCTTTCTAGAAGTAGGTAAGATACAAATTCAGCAACGAAATTTTCATTTAAAGGAATGAACTATGGGAAGATTTGGAGAGAGGGAGGTCAAAACAATGTGATTATAATTTAATTTTTAAAAGTAGTTTTAAATGGTAGTTATGTAAAAATAAAAAGTAAATTGTAATTTAAAACCCTAATCATTTAAGTTTTTTGTGGTATCATATTTTCTTGACTGTACTTGCTAAGAGTGAGAAGGATAAATGAGAAATATAAATGGAACTCCCATAGGCTTAAGAATAATGCATCTGTATAAAGCTTTTCTAATACTACATACTTAAAACCAAGGAAAACTTTCTATTTCTCCTTGGATTGAGTCTTATTATGAGTTCAGGGTATACTGACTAGAGGGCTCAGCTAGAGACTTCACTCCAAATTTGAATAAATTAAGGCTAGCAAAGTGTAAGTCTTTCTTTAAGTCAGTTCTTTTCTGTTCTGGTTTTAGGATTTAATATCCTCTTTCAAAAGACCAAATGCTTGGTTCTTACTTAAACCATCTCCTGTACTTCCTGTTGCCTACTGTGTATTTCACAATGTATTAGCTATAGATCTTCACATAGATTTAGTTGCAATTGTATGCAAAAAATAATAGAAAGAAACATAGTGATTTCAGGTTGCCCTATTTTCTGTGTAAAACTGAAGTAGTTTTTGTTCCTGGGTAAGGAAAGTAGTGGAATTCTATTCAACAGTGTTTTGATGATTGTATAGCTCTTATACCACAAGTTTTATTAAGCTGTCACTGATGGACAGAACACTTTATATGGAGTTTATATATCTCTGACTTAATGTGCCTGATTGGGACCAAAGTCTTTTTCTTTCCATTTCATAAATGATGTATAAATGACAGAACAAAAAGCAAGCTTCCAAAACACCAAAGGAACCAATTACAAAGTGCAGTACAGAACTAAATAGAGAATTCTCAATAGAGGAGTCTAAAATGACCGAGAGACACTTGAGAAAGTGCTCAAAATCCTTATCCCATCAGGGAAATGCAAATTAAAACAACTCTGAAATACCATCTCACTCCCATTAGAATGGCTAAAATCAAAACTAATGACAATGTATGCTGGAGAGGATGTGGAGAAAGGGGTATACTCCTCCACTGCTGGTGAGAATGCCAACTTGTGCAGCCACTGTGGAGACCCGTATGGAGATACCTCAAGAAAATGGAAATCAGCCTAACACAAGATCCAGCAATTCCACTCTTAGGCATATAACCAAAAGACGTACACTCATACAATATGGACATCTGCTCAACTATGTTCATAGCAGCATTATTTGTAATAGCCAGAACCTGGAAGCAACCTAGATGCCCCTCAACTCAAGAGTGGATAGAAAAAATGTGGTATATCTACATAATGGAGTTCTGTTCAGCAGAAAAAAATGGAATCTTGATATTTACAGGCAAATAGATGGCATTAGAAGAAACCATCTTGAGTGAGGTAACCCAGTCACAATAAGACAAACATGGTATGTACTGACTCGTATATGGATTTTAGACATGGAACAGGGGATTGCCAGCCTACAATCTCACCTCTAGAGAGACTGGGAAACAGGGAGGTCCCTAAGAGAGATACGCATGGTAACCTGGAGTAGTGTTATGAGAGGAGATCTACAAATTGGATTGGGAGCAGGGGGGAAGGGAGGGGAGAGGGAGATGGAATAAAAGAAAGGGGGAGAAGAGGAAGGAAGAGGAGTACATGGGAAAACAGGAAGGTTGAGCCAGGGCAAGAATAGAGGAGAGAAGGATGAGAAATACCATAATAGAGAGAGACATTGTATGTTAGAAGAGAGATCTGGCACTAGTGAGATCTTCACAGATCTACAAAAATGACACCAACGGGCATTAAGACTACCTTAAATGCCCTCCCCTGATAACGAGAATGATGACTACCTTATATGCCATCCTAGAGCCCTCATCCAGTGGCTGACGGAAGCAGAGGCAGATACCCCCAGCTAAAAATCGAACTGAACTCCTGGAATCCAGTTGCAAAGAGGACTGATGAGCAAAGGAATCAAGAACAGGCTGGTGAAACCCACAGAGTCAGCTGACTTAAACAAGGGGGAATGCATGTACCCAAGACTGATGACTGAGAGACCAGCATGGGACTAATCCACACCCCCCTCCCAACCTAGGTGTCAGAAAAAGTCCTTGGCAATTTATGGGACCTTGGAGAGTAGATCGGTATTTATTCCTGGCATACAAATGTACTTTGGGAGCCCATTTCAAATGGAGGAAGCTCTCTCAGCCTGGACACATGGCGGAGGACATAGGTCCTGCCCGGGATTATATGACAGACTCTGAAAAACCCTCATGGAAGGCCTTACCCTCCCTGGGGAGCAGAAGAGAGATGGAGTGGGATGGGAGGTTGGGAGGAATGGGGGGCCGGGGGAGGAAGGGAGGGAAAGGGAACTGAGAGTAATATGTGTAAAAAGTTAAATAACATACATAAAAAAGTTGAAAAACTAAAAGTGTTAGTACGTGCAGGTACTAACTTGAGTACCCTGTTGATAATAAAGCCCTCTGAACGTTTTCATGAACCTAAGAAAAGTCCTCTTTCTCATTTATTAACATGACAAAAATTATCACATATTGTATATAGCCAACACTATCTAACTCACATCTTAAAACCCAGGGAAATATCTATGTGAAATAAAAATTAGTACGTTTAGGATGTAATAGATGTTTAATTGTGTATTAACTGTAGTCACTAAAGCAAGAATTCTTTTTTAACAAAAAGTACAGTGTGTAGAGATCTTTTAAACCTGACATATTCAAGGAAATCCCGAGAAAAACATGACTTTCAGAGGCAGGGATGTCTGGAAGCAAGACTGGGCTGTGGCTTGAGTACTGCTCTGAATCAGTTCTTTCACAACTCACTCACAGCTGGCTGTCCTGTTTATCCAGCTTAAAAGCTGAACTCTTAGGGTTCTCCTTGTTACCTAGCTTCCGTGCTCTCCAAATATGCTGATCTGTTGCAGGACATATTCTCAATGAGCTTTCAGCCAGAAAATGTATTAATCTAGATAGTAACTCAGTGTTTAAATTAGGGACAGATACGGAGGTTGCAAGGTCAGATAAATAAGCCTTTTCTCTTTCTCTGAGGGAGCTCAAAGAACTGTGTTTTTTCTATTGCCCCTTTCTCCCAAATAACTCTTTGAATAGCTAGCAAGAATGTCCAACCTTCTTGACATTGTGAAATGTTGTCATCTCCAATGTGTGTGCCTGTATCCAATATGGACTCTCATAGAAGCTTTTTTTTTTAAGTGGGACCAGGCTTTATCAAGCATGATCGCAGGAAAGTGATAAATCAAGGGAATGTGATAAGGTGAGCTAACATGTGAGTCACTCACAAAAGAGGAAAGGGTCACCAAGCAAAGGGAAAGTCTCTGAATGTCCTCACCTAGGAATTTTTAAGACTCTGACAGAGGCTAGACAAAGGTTGAAGCAATTGACGGGCAATTGGTTAATTATCTATGCTATAATGGAGGGGCTGCATTTTTTATGCCCAACCCCATGTACCTAACACAATGATAATGTATTATTTAAGGCCAGCCACCAAGTTAGAAGTGATTGAAATACCACCCCTGTACATCTCTTTGTTAGCTGTTCACCTTGCAGATGTCTCCATTGCTGATAATCATGTGCTCTTTCTGTTCTAATATTCGCATATCCCCAAAGACATAGCTGCAGTCTTTCTTGCATACCTCACCTTAGCTCCTTGGCTATGGGGTTGTTTGAGGTTGCATCCTACCCAGAATCTCCATGTCAGAAGCCATCATTATTTACTATTTACTGTGCTTCTATTACCTACATGAAAGTAAGAGTGTAAGAAAGGACCATGGTGTTTTATATGTCCTTCAAGGGCACCAGGGTCTGGGAGGGTAGGCAGAGTACAATCACGAGCCCAGGTACCTGTCCCTCCTCTCACTTGTTTAGTTGGTTGTTTCAGACCCAGCTATAAGCTCTCTTGCTCACCTTCCTCATTGATTCTGACTCTGCCTTTTTAGCCCTCATCTCCCTTTCAATCCATCTCTGTTCTCTTAACAACACATGAAAAAAACTAGAATTTTCACCTTGAGCCCCTTTCTTTCAGCACATACAGAGAACAACCTCCTATACTGACAAGATACATAAAAATTAATAATTGAGACGATTAAAATAAAGACTTTATGAAAAACATTATGAGATGATAAAATCTAAGCTGCATCCTACAATACAGCTACAGGGAGAAAATATTTGCATTCCATACACCTGACAAAAGATTTTTAATGAAGAGTATACAAAAATCTCTCAGGAGTTTAAAGTAGAAAGTAAAACTACATTTCAATAACACAATGAACAAACACTTTAAGGAAAGTACATAGATGGTCAATTAATACATGAAAAATTGTATGTGGTAGTGAAAATATTTTGTAACTTTATGGTACCAATGTCAATATCCTACTTGGGTGTGTTGGTTAATTATTGCCTACTTAACACACACTAGATTCACCTGGGAAGAGAGAACCACAATTGAGTAATTTCTTCTATCATAATGACCTGTGGACACATCTGTGGAACATTTTCTTGATTAGTGTTGGAGGGTTCAGCTCACTATGGTTGATGCCATCCATGGACTGTCCTGGTATCTATAAGAAAGCAAGTTGAGTAATCTGAGGAGAGCAAGTCAGTAAGTGGTGTTCCGCCGTGGTCTCTACTTCAGTTCCTGCTTCTAGGATCCTGCCTGTGTTTCTGCTTTGGTTTCCCTTAGTAATGGAATGTGATGCTAAACTATAATCCAAATAAAAAATTTCCATAGGTTTTTGGGTAATGGCATTTATTGGAGCAACAGAATGTAAACTAGGACTTTGAGAAACCAATTTTACAAAATTTTACCACTGGGTAAAACTGGGTGAAGTAAGCACAAGATCTCCCTATATTAGTACTTTCATTTTATTTTAATTATTCTTATACAGTTATGTGATGAAATATATGTGAGTCACACTGAATTGTTCCCTGATGAAAAATAGCTGTAATATTTGGTGGTAACATTAAAGTAAGTCAAGTGCATATAACTTTGTCACATAACTTTTGACCTGTAAATATGTGTCATTATATCTGTAAACAAACAAACAGGCTCTTTTGTCAGTAATTTTAACATCCACAGGTGTTTTAATAGATTGAAGCCTATAGTTGTGTTATCAGTAAATTTTTTCCTTGCAATATGATTTTGTTTAATTATTTTATTTTATATTTTATTAATTCTTTGGAAAGCTTGTATTTATTTGGATTATAATCATCCCCAACTCCTCCCAGATCCTTCTCATTTCCTTCCCAATCAATTTTGTGATATCCAATTGAGTCCAGCTAGTATTGCCCATATATTCTTGGATGTGTGGCATTTTACTCATTTCAAGCGTGGTCTATCTACCAGATCAACACTCTTAAGAAAACTGACCCCTTCCTGTTGAAGAAGCTAACAGCTGCTAATAATTTCTCAACTGTGAGTGGGACTTCATATCTATCTCTCCTTTCCATGTAGGCATTTTCTCTGGCTTTAGTTTGTGCAGATTTTGTGCATGCTGTCATAACCCATGTGAGCTCAAGTGTGTATCCACTTTGCTGTATCCAGAGCACATTGTTTCCTTTTAGCCATCCATTACGTCTGACTCTTCCAGTCTTTCTTCCCTCCCATCTGAAATGAGCCCTGAGTGTTGTGAGGAAGGATAGAGGTATAGGTGTCCCAGTTAGGGCTGAGTAGTCTACATGAATCTAAAACCATCCTGTAATAAAGCAAAGGGTATAACACCTTTTACTTATATACTTGTCTCTATCCTGATGTTTATATGTATTTATATAATTCAGAATTTTACCAGACTTGTTCCTTGTGAAAAGTAGGTTGATAATTTATTGACTCAACAAATATCTAATAATAACATCTAAAGTTCACACTTTTATTCATAACTCATGCATAAAAACTTAAATGTGCTCCACAGCTGTGAGCCTATGTGTGATGGCTCTAATCATAGAGTTGAAAGCTTTGCATAGAACTTAGGAGAAATTCTAAAAACATAAGGACTGTTAAAAGCAAAACCAGAATTTTGACAGTAATGGAAGCTCTGAAGTCAATTATACCCCAATCTGGCTTAAAATAATTAAGAACTCTGTGGCCACTTTGGAAATTATTATATTTTGAATGTGTACATGGAATTTAGAGTTTCAAAGAGTTTGGTTTTGCATTTTTACTTTGCATAAGACTCACCTTTTAGATTCTTAGGGAAATTGAGGCCATTTAGTAATTTATACTCTAGGCTTGTCACTTAATTTTAAAGTCATATGAATTGTCTCTTCTTGCTGTTGTGATCCTGTTAATTCATTAACTAGACTGTCAAAATAGTCTCTGTATAGGGATTTTTGTGAATATGATTTATAATTATTTGAGGGCTCTCAACATAGTGCAGGAACAAAAATATCTTTCTTTTTTTTTCTTTTTAATTTTTCAAGACGGGGCTTCTTTGTGCAGCCCTGGCTGGGAACTCAAGCTATAGACCAGGCTGTCTTGAACTCTGAAATAAGCCTTCCTCTGCCTCCCTAGTACTGGGATTAAAGTCATATGCCACCATGATTGGCTCCGATTTATCATCTTGATAAATGATAATACTCTAAAAAAATCTATTTTCTCATATTTGTATGCTTAGAATCAAAGGTAACCGCTTGGTAATAGGAGGAAGCTCATTAATAGCTTACTGGCTCTGATTATCCCTTATTAATGGTTGTGTTTTTATCTTTTTTATTTTAAAGCAATCTTTTTTAATTTTATGTACTAATCCCAGTTCCTACTCTCTACTCAACTCCTGCTCCCTCCACTTTTGCTCACTCTCCTCCACTCCTCAGAGAGAATAAGGTTTGCCATGGGGAGTCAGCAAAGTCTGGCATATCACTTTGGAGCAGGACCAAGGCCTTCCCCCATATCTAGGCTGAGCAAAATAGCCCTCCTAAGAGGAAGGGTTCCAAAAACCCAGTTCAAGCACCAGAGATAAAATGGAAGCCTACAGAATAGGAAAAGATCTTCCTGAACCCTACATTAGACAGAGGGCTGAACTCCAAATTATATAAACAACTCAAGAAACTAGGCATCAAAATACTAAATAATCAAATTATAAAATGGGGTATAGATCTAAATAGGGAATTCTTAATGGAAGAATCTCAAATGGCCGAAAGACATTTAAGGAATTACTTAAGATCCTTAGTAATCAGGGAAATGCAAACCAAAATGACTCTGAGATATCATCTTATACCCATCAGAATTGCTAAGATCAAAAACATTGATGACGGCTGATGCTGGAGAGGATGTGGGGTCAGGGCAATACTCCTCCATTGTTGATGGGAATACAAATTTGTACAGCCGCTTTGGAAATCAATGTGGTGGTTTCTCAGAATCATTTTACCTCAAGACCCAGCAATACCACCCTTGGGCATGTACCCAAAGGGTGCACACTGATACCACAAGGACATTTGCTCAACTGTGTTCATAGCAGCACTTTTCAAAGTAGCCAGAACCTGCAAACAGTCTAGATGCCCCTCAACTTAAGAATGGATAGAGGAAATGTGGTAAATTTACACAATGGAGTAAATTTTCCCAGCAGTAAAAATACAATGGAATCTTTTAATTTGCAGGCAAATGGATAGAACTAGAAAAAAAAACAACATCCTGAGGGAGGAAATCAAGACCCAGAAAGACCAAGACAGCATTTCCTCATAAAAGGATATTAGATATAAATCAAAGCATAATTAGCCTATAGTCCATGATCACAGAGAAGCTGGTTAACAAGGAGAACCCTAAGAGAGACATTCAAGGATCCCCTTGGGTAGGGGAAGATCTCCTGAGAAAACTGGGAGTGTTTGGGGGAAAGAAGGGAGAGAAGAAAAGGTGGGGGAAGGGAGAAAGGAAGGGGGGAGGAGAACATGAGTGGGATGGTTGAGATGGGGCAACGACAGAGAGAGAGAGCAAGGAAAGAGATACCTTGATAGAGGGAGCCATTATGGGGTTAGGAGATATGGGGCACCAGGGAAATTCCCAGGAGTTCTCAAGGATGACCCCAGCTAAAACCATAAGCATTAGTGGAGATGGTGCCTGAACTGGCCTTCCCCCTCTAATCAAATTGATGACTACCTTAATTATCATCAAGAACCTTCATCCAGCAAATTATGGAGGCAAATGCAAATATCCAAAGCTAAGCACTGGACTGATTCTGGTCGAAGAGAGGAAGGAGCAATAATATGAGCAAATAGGGCAATACCATTGTGGGACACTCACAGAAACAGCTGATCTGAGCTAATGGGAACTCACTGACTCTGGGTTGACAGCAGGGGAACCTATATAGGACCAAAGTAGGGCCTCTGAAAGTGTGGATAGTTGTATGACATGATGGTTTTTTAAAAAATGGTTTTTGAGAATTTCATGCATGAGTACATTATATGTATATCATCCCACTCTTTCCTTTTCTGTCTGCAATTCCTCCACATCCCTGGAATACCCTACTCAAGTTCAT
Source organism: Mesocricetus auratus (assembly GCF_017639785.1). Taxonomy (NCBI): domain Eukaryota; kingdom Metazoa; phylum Chordata; class Mammalia; order Rodentia; family Cricetidae; genus Mesocricetus; species Mesocricetus auratus. The sequence continues at coordinate 21,361,004 of NW_024429191.1, forward strand.
GACCTCTTTTTAAATTTTATTTATTTATTATTTTTTATTTAAATTAGAAACAAGCTTGCTTCTCATGTCAATCCCAGCTCCCTCTCGCTTTCCTCCTCCCCCCCCAATCAGGTCCCCAAGTCCCCCACCCAATCCCCACTCCGATCCCTAGGGAGGGTGAGGCCATCCATGGAGGATCTCCAGAGGCTGTCATTTCATTCAGGGCAGGGACTAGGCCCTATCTCAAGAGTCCAGGCTGCCAGAGCATTCCTCATTGTGGGATGGGCACCCAAAGTCCATTTGTATGCCAGGGATAAATACTGGTCTGCTACCCAAGGCCCCAGAGATTGCCTAGGACTCCTCACTGACACCGGCGTTCAGGGGTTCTGGATTAGTCCTATGCTGGCCTCCCAGCCATCAGTCTGGGGTCCATGAGTTCACCCTTGTTCAGTTCAGCTGTTTCTGTGAGTTAAACTAGCCCAGTCTTGACCCCTTTGCTCATCAGAAACAGAAGGGTCTTTGGCAAAATCTTGTTACGAGGCTTCAATAACCTTGATACCCAAGCCACACAAAGACACATCCAAAAAAGAGAATTTCAGACCAATATCCCTCATGAACATTGATGCAAAAATACTCAATAAAATACTGGCAAATCGGATCCAAAACCAAATCAGAAAAAAAATCATCCACCATGATCAAGTAGGTTTCATCCCATGGATGCAGGGATGGTTCAACATACAAAAATCCCTCAATGTAATCCATCATTTAAACAAGCTGAGAAACAAAAATTATTTAATTTTTAATCACACACACATGCATATTCACAACCTACTGAGCCTAATTAACGTTGCCTGTATGTACATGAGTTTAGATGTTGACCATTTAGACTTGAACTATTTATCAGAAAGTTTGTCTCTGTAAAACAATTTTCCTTCCATCAAAAGCCATTAACTGCATGTAGCTCTTCTTCTAGAAGTTAGGTTTCATGAACTTTTCCTCCATCTATGTTGGCATGTCTTGTGAAGACAGACATAGTGTTGAGAGTCAAAGCAAGCACTATCCCTGTGATGTCCAGGAGACTCTCTCACAGTCATTGTCTCTTTCCTCTTATCATCTTTTGTCCCCTCTTATGTTACGTTCCTTGAGCCTTAGGTATAGTGGTTGTGTATAGATGTCCAATTTGGGGATGGACAATGATCACTAGTTTTCTGTGCTTTGATCACTTATGGTTTTCTGCAATGGCCTTCATATGCTACAAAAGGAACATTCTTTGATGAAGGGGCAAGTGAGAGTTGTACTTGCCTTTAAATATATGGACAAGTCTTTAGAAATCATCTGGAAACTATGTTAACTTAGCAAAAGTAATAGTCATCTCTTCTCCTCTTGGGTGTATGAATTCTCCAGCTCTATGTTCTTCATTAGGTTTACAGTTTCAAGCATGACTTTACTCCCAATGTGATTCCAATCATACAGCTATTGTTTATTCCAAATGTAGAAGTTCTACTGTCACCCCTTTGGGGATGCCTTGCTGAGCTGGTCAATTTTGTGGTTGCCTGGTTTTACAGTCTGGTGAGACTGTTGTTAACTTTTTTCCCTTGAGAGCTTGCATAATACCTGCCAAGTCTTTGAGAGCTAGCCCTCAGTGAGGAAATTTCCAGGTCAGTACCAGCTTGATTTCTCCATCGTTCAAACTAGATCACATGCTTGCTGACATGTTCATTTCAGTATCCCATATTCTCCAATGCTGAGGTCTTTAATGGTACAAGTCTAAGAGCCTGTGTGTTCTCAAGAGCTTTATGAATGCTGAGGATTTGTCTTCCATCAGCTGCCGTATGACCTCTCTGTAACACTTTGCTTTTTGCTCCACCTGTCAAACACATCTCATCCTTCCCCATGCTTCTCCCAATCTTTTGGTTCCCGCAGCTCTGTAGCCTATGGGAACTTGGTTTGACAAAAGTTCACTCTCCTGCTCACTGCAGTCTATGGGTAGTTGTTTTTTCTTTAGGTATTTGACTGCCAAATGCAGATAATGCAGTGTGTATTTTAAGGCCAACCAAAGAACTTAAGGTATTATTCATATACAGTACATTATGGAATGACCCAATGTTTAAGTTTTCAGTGTAGGCCCAGTAATGGTTTACTGACAAAAATATTTTAGTGTTGATTCAAGAGCTCAGTTATATGCAGGTTAAGTTATACAGACCACATGCTGGAAATAAATGAGGGGAGCAGAGTAGGTGGTAGCCAGCGATAATTATGGAATGTATCTAAATAAATCATTAAGTTCAGTGAATTTTCTTTTAAAGATGCTTTCCTGTCAATTAGTCTCACAGAATCATCTATACCTAGAGGAGTTTCTGACTTTGATTTATTTGTTTCTTTATAACCATACATCTTTTATATTCTGGAAGAATGGGTTGATTTTAGCTCACAATTCCAGATTGTAGACCAGTCACTGAGACAAGGGTATAGCCACAGACTCTTGAGACATTTAGTTACATGGAAACCTCAGCAAGGGGCAGAGAGAGAATGAATGCATACATTATTGTTGCTTAGCTTCATTCTCCTCTTTTATGCAGTCCAGGACCAAAGTCACAGAATACTGCTACCTGCTTTTTGAATGAATCTTTTTATATCAATAAACAAAATCAAAATAATCTTTCCAAATATCCTCATAGATATGCCTTTCAGCTCCTCTCTTCCCAGGTAATGAATTTAAAATTGTGCCATACTGACAATTAAAACTAATCATTACATGCCTCTTCATGTTTTAAAACAAGATTTTGCTTTTATTTGTCAATAGAAGTGCATTGTGACTCTGTGTGGATTTGTGCATATGAGTCCACATGCCCCTTAAGTCCATAAGGAGATGTCAGTACCTCTGGAGTTTAAGTGGTTGTATCATGCATAATTTGAGTGCTGGGAACTGATCTCAGGTATTTGGTAGTTACTGAGTTATTTCCCTGCACAGTCTACATGTTTTAAAAATACAATACACAAGGTTTGAATGATAGTTTTGGCAAAGCACAGGGTCTGTAAGTATAAAACAGGAATAAAAAGAAGCAGTATCAAAAATTGGGAGCATAGCTGGCTAATTCACTGTCCTCTTCATTTCAGCATAGTTTTCCAAACCCTGTGGAAGCACTGTATATCTGACACTTTTCACAGAAGTTGAAACAAAGTTATGAATAAAGCAAAGGAAAATTACAGCAGTGGACTCACTCTCTCATCATGCTTCATATCTATTTGTTGTCATTCATGTTCAACAAGGTCAAGATTGCCTTAACTTTATCTCTGAAGGGAGGAAGAATAAATTCACCAAAAGAAATATCTGTGCTCATTCTTTGCAAATCTTATAGATGGTATTCTATTATTTGGATTCATGTTAGGTGCCTAATATGATGGAGAATTAGCATTTGTATATTTTATATACATTACCATAATGTAATAAATTACTCCCACATATGGCTCAAGTGGGTAGAGAAAATTTATTTATCTTCAGGAAGAAGTCAGAAGAATCATTACAAACTGTTGTGTTTGCATGTCCTGCTCATGTGTTCATGGGCTTCATAGTTCATTAACATGGTTGCCATGCTAGGGGAGTCGAGTGATACCTGGGATATCAAGGCAATAAAAGCCACACAGAAACATGCACAATTAGTCTGGAACTGCATATTTTACCTGTGGAAGTGTCAAGAGCCCATAGAAATCTACATTAGAGATCAACAAATCATTCATTCAGGTTGTAAAACTCTCTCTTTGCTCCTCTGCTTTGTCCTCCTTTCTTTGATCATAATGAGTGTGACAAGTACTTAGACTTGAACATTTAAAAATACCTTTTATCATTTCAATTAATCTGCCTAACTTCAAGAACAAGCTTTCCAATTTTCAAAAATTTAATTGCCTATTGTTACTGCCATAAAATGATAACCACACTGGGACATGAACTGCTGCAACTGCTTTACATGGGATGGGGGGAGTTTGACAGATTTCAAGCCTTCCTCATATCATCATGCTATGGCAGGCTCCTGAAGAGCTGAGTGTGAATTGGAATGTTCTTAAACATTGCTAGTACCAAACACCCGCAGCAGTAGCTGAAATATGAAAGATGCTGTGTGCTGAGAGGTCTGCTGGAGGGCGATCACGAGGTTGTATCAGCAGAAGCTGATGTTTCACTGCTTTTGCTTCTCTTGTTTTTTTCCTGGCAGACTGGAAGATACAGGCAGCAGCACTCTGCCACAGACTACAGGGTTATCTTTGCACACTTTTTGAGGAGGGAGGCCTTTATCTGCTACATGCCATAGAGTTACCTCCTACTTGGCTGCCCAAAATCAAATTACCTATTTGTTCTAAATCCAATTGCAGATATAATTCTTTATGATTTATTCCTTCTGGCTGGGAGCATGGCTGGTTAAATAAAACTGGAATTCTGTAAGGCAGGAAAATAAAGGAAATGGGTACCGTGTGGATAATTGAGAATGTTGGGTTCTGTTGTAAATAAGTATTTTCCTATTTAGGTGGTTTTAGCTTCTTACTGATATTCCACATTATTATCAAATAACACTTGGGCAATTTTGCATTTTTACACTCTTAGTGTTAGCATCTAGGCTGTTCCATTTGTTTTTCCCACGTTTTTGTTATTATTCATCGCTTTGCGGCCTTTGGCTAAGATCAGGTTTATTTAATGAAAATACATTCTTCTCTCATACAATATATCCCAATCTCAGTTTCTCTTCCCTCCACACCTCCCAGCTCCTCTCTTCCCCAGTCTCACTCCCATTCCCTCTGTCTCACTTCAGAAAAAAGCAGTGCTCCAAGAGACTACAACCAAACAGGGCAAAAGAACTACAAAATGACAAGACAGCAGGCCTGGAATTGAAGCTGGACAAGGCAAGCCAACAGGAAGAAAATAGTCTCAAGAGCAGACAAAAAAGTCAGAAACAGAGCTGCTCCCACTGTTAGAAGTCTCACAAAAACACCAAGCTAACAGCCATTACATGTAAAGGGAAGCCTTTTCCTTGAGAGAAGCCTTCCCGCCAGCCTGGTTCTAGAGCCGCATCAGTCCCAAATAAACACACAGGAGGCTATATTAATTATGAAGCTGTTGGCCTTGCTTGTTTCTTACTAGCTAGCTCTGACTTAAGTAATTATCCCATAATTGTTAATCTAAGTATGTCTCTTACCGGAGAAGTTTCCGGGCTTCCTACCCCATGGCATTACTCTTTGTGTTTCTCCTTCCCAGAGTCCTCCTGGACTCCTAGTCCCACCTATCTAGATTCCTATTGACCAGCAGTGCTTTATTGACATATACACAGGACTTCCCCCAACATCTCCTCTTTTCTGTTTAAACAAAAAGAAAGGTCTTAACTTTAACATAGTCAAATTATATATAACAGAACAGTTATCAAGTAAGAGCACAGTTACAATATTTTGTCTATCAACATTCAGCAAGATTTAAAGAAAATATCCATCCCATCCTTGTGAGTCCAAAGTTCTATATGTAGCTTATCTTTTATCATAACTAAGGAAAGCTGTAACCATAACTATCTGTCTTCAACTCCATCAAAGACCACAGAAGGATAATATATAAACACTAGGATTGACAGAGACATCTTGCTACCTGGATAGTCACCCAAAGTTCCTCTGTAACGTTGGGGCATCCATCTTCAGCCCATAGGCCACAATGTATCCAGAAGATTTCTCAGCAAAGCAGGAAATTTCAAAACTCTCCATCTGCATTGGTAGTCTGTCAGTCATTTCTCTGTGTCCTGCAGAAAGTCTCGTAGACTCTTCCATGAAGCAGGAACCCTGTAAGACTGAGTTCAGCAGTCACTTTCCTGTGGGTCCTGCATGTCCAGATTATATAACAACAGTCAAACAGTCTAGACAAGAGCAGTTTCTTGCCCAAATGGCTAATCTTACCATGTTGAAAGCAAACTCCATAACAAGTTTCTTCAAAGCCCATCTTCCTCTCAGACATAATTGGTGCTGCCAGGAGCAGACATTTCTCATTGTCAAGAAAAACCCTAAGCCATTTTAAATGCCATTTTCTGAAGGTCTTTGAAAGGTTTGAAGACTATCTATCTCAAATATATTTCTGTATATCTAGAAAACCTAACTAACCTAACTATAAGCTCTGACTATTATAAGTAACTATCTATAGTCTGTATTGAATTATGCATTATGTTTTAAAAGATCAGTATAAGCACAATACTTAATCAAGAGGAGAAATATACACATCATAAAATTGACCTTGAATTTGTATCAATAAATGAAAAACAATACCCATACCATAATTCCCCTTTTTACCATTAAAAGGAGATTGGTTGTGATCATTAACCAATTATAAACAATCCCATTTAAATGAAAACAAAGGTTTATAAACAAGATGGGAATTAGGACGTCACTCATTCCAAACTGCTTCGTGCTGGAAGGGGGCGATATTTATACCATGGGGATCATGACAAAACTCAGAAACCTGTATAGGTCCTTATTTTCATGGTCTGTAAAGCTGCATCATCTTAGCTGTTTCAGTTGTTGGAACACCTGGTCCACTGCTTCTGGGGGTCTTGGTTCGTCAAACCACAGAAGCCTGGAAGGAATCCTCAGCTTTTCATTTTCTGTGGAAACATAAACTAAAACTCCTTTTCCGAGTAACATATCCTTATACTTAAATTTTGAAGTCAAGGCATTTTCAAAAGACATAAGTTGAATTAATTCAGCAGCATTTATAATCAAGTGTGCTTTAGCAGTTGTTCCTTCCTGAGCAATGAAAAAACTGAAAAACACAATAGCTTACAGTATCCAGACTCTCTGTGTATTTTCCATCTTTACGTGGCTTATTTATTTATCTGTTATTACTCTATCACTTTTACTTTTATTTATTTTTCTTTGAGACAGGGTTTCTCTTTGGAAATCTGCCTGCCTCTGCCTCTGCAGCAAATCCTACCGGCGTACGCCAACACAGCCGGGCCGTTTTTTTTTTTCAATCTTACGTATATTTTTAAACACACTGTAAACCTTTACAGGTTTTTCTTCTTCCAAGTCTGACTTTACTGTAAATCTTTATGTTTTTCTGGCCACGTGTCTTATCTGTTAAAACCTCGGCTGTTTTAAACTGACGTTTTTTCCAAGATGGCGGGCATAAGCGTGACTCCAGCTGCCGGCTTGGAGATGTGGTCACTGCCACTCCCAGCTATATGTACAACTTTTAAATCGTTAGCAAAGCCTCTTAAAAGAACCTTGTTGCCTTTTTTTTTCTTTTAATGCCAAGTCTGGAAGACTAACTTGAGCCAGCCGCGAGTCTCTGCTTGCTGCTAACAACACAGAGCCTGCCTGAGAAAATGCTGCTACCAAAAATCTGTGCTTCTCTCTGTTCTTCTGTTTCTAAAATTCCTTTAAAGCTTTTGTTATTTTTTGTTAATTCAATCCCGCTTCTGATCACCATTTTGTAAAGAGAAGCTTTTTCCTTGAGAAAAGCCTTCCCGCCAGCCTGGTTCTAGAGCCGCATCAGTCCCAAATAAACACACAGGAGGCTATATTTATTATGAAGCTGTTTGCCTTGCTTGTTTCTTACTAGCTAGCTCTGACTTAAGTAATTACCCCATAATTGTTAATCTAAGTATGTCTCTTACCGGAGAAGTTTCCAGGCTTCCTACCCCATGGCATTACATCTCGACTCTTTGTGTTTCTCCTTGCCAGAGTCCTCCTGGACTCCTAGTCCCACCTATCTAGATTCCTATTGGCCAGCAGTGCTTTATTGACATATACACAGGACTTCCCCAAACAATTACATGTACACAGAAGACATGGTGCAGATCCACACAGGCAATATGCTTGCTGCTTCTTTCTTCATGAGCCCATGTGAGCACTACTTAGTTGATTGGGTAGGTTCTGTTCTCCTGGTGTTCTCCATCCCCTCTGTCTCTTACAGTTTTTCTGCCTTCTCCTCCATGGGATTCCCTGAGATCTGAGGAGAGGGATTTGATACAGACCTCAAAATTTAGACTCTTTCCACATAATGTCTGACTGTGGGTCTCTGTATCGGTTCCTGTCTGCTGCAGGAGGAAGTTTCTCTGATGATGACTAAATAAAGCAATGGTCTGTGAGTACAGCACAATCATTAGGAGTAATTTTATTTATTTATTTTTATTTTTTAATGTTTTGATCAGCAGAGTTTGATTTTATATATGTCTCTGGTACTTGTTCACTCAAGCAGTGTTAACAATAGGTTCCATCTCATGGCATGAACTTTAAGTCAAATCAGACATTGGTTGGGTACTTCCACAAGCTTGTGCCACAATTGCCCTAGCATATTTTGCAAGCAGAAGATATTGTAGATCCAAGGTTTTGTGTATGGGTTGGTGTCCATGTCTCTCAGCAGACTGCAGAGTATTTTCCTATACCAAAGAGACTAGAATGTAAGTGTGAAGGCTGCATATAGGCACCAGATCAACTTTTCATAGTTCAGTGAGTTGTGTGGTTGTTGTACTCAGCAATAGGGCCCTGCTGTCAGTATGTCAGTATGTGAAGAGCAACCTTTTGTAGCTTGGGTTGTTTGGGAATTTCCATGAGATTCTATTGCAGCCAGGGTGGCCAGCTCTCAGGACTGCACCCAGGGTATTGAAAAGAAAGCCTTCTCAGATCTTCGAGGAACTTAAAAAATATTTCTCTTTGTGTGGTTTGGCTACTAATGTAATTGTAGCCATGTAAAAAGAGTTTGGCAGTGATCCTTCTGCTTCTCTTGCGTGGAGCAATTTGAAGAGTATTGGTATTAGCTCTTCCTTGAATTTTTGGTAGAATTCCGCACTGAAACCATCTGGCCCTGGACTTTTCTTGGTTGGAAGACTTTTTATGGCTGCTTCTATTTCTTTAGGGGATATAAATCTGTTTAAATTGTTTGTCTCTTCTTGATGTAATTTTGGTAAATGATATCTATCCAGAAAATTATCCATTTCCTTTAGATTTTCCAATTTAGTGGAGTACAGATTTTCAAATTATGACCTGATGATTCTTTGGATTTCCCCAGTGTCTGTTGTTATGTCCCCTTTTTCATTTCTGATACCTAAATGCCCTCCCATGATAATGAGAATGATGACTACCTTATATGCCATCCTAGAACTCTCATCCAGTGGCTGATGGAGGCAGAGGCAGACACCCACAGCTGTGAACTGAATTGAACTCCTGGAACCCAGTTGCAAACAAGAGTGATGACCAAAGGAATCAAGATCGGGCTGGCAAAACCCACATAGGCAGCTGACCTAAACAAGGGGGAACACATGGACCCCAGACTGAAGACTGAGGGGGCCAGCATGGGACTGATCCAGACACCCTTCCACTGAACATGGGTGACAGAGAGGAGGCCTGGGCAATCTGTGGGTCCTTGGAGAGGGGAGCAGTATTTATTACTGGCATACAGAAGGACTCTGGGAACCCTTATCACGTGGAGGGATGCTCTCTCAGCCTGGACACATGGGGAAGAACCTGGGCCCTTCCTGGGATGATGTGACAGACTCTGAAAATCCCTCATGGAGGCCCTTGCCCTCCCTGGGGAGCAGAGGGGGGATGGAGTAGGGGTGAGGGGTTGGGAGGATTGGAGGTAGGGGAGGAGGGAAGGGAGAGGGAACTGCAAATGACATGCATAAAAAGTTAAATAAAAAATATATATAAGAAATATTATTTCTCTATCTTTAGGCTATAGTCTTCTGTCTGAGGGGTAGGTAAGGAAACACACTGTCTAATGGTAACTCACAAAAAAAGGAACAGTGTATGCTTTCCTGATGGTAACCTTCTCTTTACATTATCTTGAATAATCTCTATTTCTTAGCAGTCTCTCTACACAGCTGCATCTCTTTACATACAGTTATATATCTATCTTTACATACATATATCTCTCTACTGCATAGCCATACATCTCTACAACAGTTCCATCTCTTTTCACTCAGTTCCATCCCTTTCCCCAGCTACATCTACCTTCTACACAGCCACATATCTCTATACCCATTTGCATGTATTTTCACACAGTTACATTCTCCTCACACCTACATCCCTTCACACTTCTTCTTTACAAGGCCATATCTCTCTCACCTTTCCTACTCCTCCCTCATACTTCTCCCTCTGCACATTCAGTCACATCTTCCAACCAACGTGCACGCATACACACTTCTCTCACATTTCTCTCATAGCCAAAGCCCATGGACAAATATGAATCACATCATTCAAGGCCATGCAGCTCTTCTTGAATAAACTAAGAAATAGGACCAAACTGATCACACAGTTTCTCTCAAGCTAAGGATGTCTCATTGACCAGTTGTGTGTAAAGTAAAAATTTGGCTCTCAGTGGTCAGAGTCCCAGACATTTAAATTCAGGACTTAAACAATAAACAGTTAGTTGGCTGAACCTTGAGGTTGGCAAGTACGTGCAGAAAATCAATAGCTGAGAAAGTTATGTCTACTAAAGTTGCTTCATGCTCTGACCTTGAATCAGCAATAAACAGGAGGGAAATTGACATCATGCTATTTTTTCCAAATGGCTCTTATAATTTTTTTTTTAGTGTTTTATACTTAGGTGACTTCTTTCCTTTTTTTCCCCCTTTAAAAAAATTAGAAACAAGGTTGTTTTACATGTCAATCCCAGTTCCCTCTCCCTACCCTCCTTCCATGCACCCCACCTACCTATGCCATCCCCTTTCTGCTCCCCAGGAAGGGTGAGGCCTTCCATGGGGATCTTCAAAATCTGTCATATTATTTGGAGCAAGGCCTAGGCCCTCCCCTTGTGCGTAGGGCAAGAGAGTATCCCTCTATGTGGAAAAGGCTCCCAAAGTTCATTCGTATACTAGAGATAAACACTGATCCACTACTAGAGGCCCCTTAGGTTGCTCAGGCCTTCTAACTGATACCCACATTCAGGGGGTCTGGGTTGGTCCTATGCTGGTTTCCCAGCTATCAGTCTGAGGTCCATGAGCTCCCTCTTGTTCAGGTCACCTGTTTCTGTGGGTTTCTCCAGCCTGGTATAGACCCCTTTCCTCTTCACTCCTGCCTCTCTGCAACTGGATTCCAGGAGTTCAGCTCAGTGCTTAGTTGTGGGTGTCTGCTTTTGCTTTTATCAGCTACTGGATGAAGGCTCTAAGATGGCATATAAGGTAGTCAGTCTCATTACCAGGGAAGGGCATTTAAAGTAGCCTCTCTGCTATTGCCTAAAATGTTAGTTGAGGTCATCCTTGTAGATCTCTGGATATTTCCCTAGTGCCAAATTTCTCTTGAAACCTATAATGTCTCCCTCTATTATGGTATCTCTTTTCTTGCTCTCCTCTATTCTTCCCCTGTCTCAATCTTCCTGCTCCCTCATGTCCTCCTGTCCCTTCCTCTTCTTCTAACTCCCTCTCCCCTCCCCCCATGCTTCCAATTAGCTCAGGAGATCTTGTCTTTTTCCCCTTCTCTGCAGGACTATGTATTTCTCTCATAGGGTCCTCCTTGTTTCCTAGCCTCTCTGGTGGTGTGGATTGCAGGCTGGTAATCTTGTGTTCTATGTCTAAAATCCATATATGAGCACATACCATGTTTGTCTTTTTCTGACTGGATTACCTCACTTAGGATGGTTTCTTCTAGTCCCATCCATTTGCCTGTGCATTTCAGGATTCCATTGTTTTGTGTATATGTACCGCATTTTGTTTATTCTTCAGTTGAGGGGCATCTAGGTTGCTTCCAGGTTCTGGTTATTGCAAATAATACTAGTATGAACATAGTCAAACAGATGTCCTTGTTGTATGAATGTGAATCTCTTGAGTATATGCCTGAGAGGAGAATTGCTGGAATTTGTGGTAAAATGATTTCCAATTTCCTGGGGATCTGCCATACTGATATCCAAAGCGGCCTGTACAACTTTGAACTCCCACTGGCAGGGGAGGAGTGTTCCCCTTTCTCCACATCCTCTCCAGCATAAACTGTTGTTGGTGTTTTTGAGTTTTAACTCTTATAATTTAATTTACCTGTATTTTTAATCTACATTTTGCAATGTGACTCATATCTTTCTTCTATGTTTCCTTCATGTCTGGCTGGCAAGTTCACCTTTCTTCTTTCCACAGTTTCCTTTCTGCCCAGAAGTTCCACATTCACTCTTGTGTCTAGTGATAGGTTATTCATCTTTTTATTTAAAAAAATCACAGTGACACCTCTTCACACAGTATAAACAAATAATCTGCTACACAGTAGATGCCTGCTTGTGTTGGGGGCTGGCATACAGTAAAGAGTCTGAGGAGGGAGGTTAGAAGGATTGGTCTGTGTGATCCTGAGGAGATGTAGGCAGAGAGGAAGGGAGGATGCAGCTGGTATCTTGTTGCAGTCTAGGGATGAGACTGGGGGATTTGGTCTGGGAAAACAAATAGCAAAAGACAATATTTCATTATCATGAAACTGAACTTTAGCTAGACAAAACTTTTCCATGTCGGCTCTATTCAAACAAATCAATGATCAAGATTTTAGTATCTTCTCATTGTGATCTGATGATCCTTTTGAGACTGCTGTAGTGGAGTATTTAAATGTGACAACTCAGAATAGTAGAGCTTTTTGACTTTCTATTTACCCCATGCTATGGAGAACCATAGGACTTTAAACAAAGAGTTTCCTAGTCTCTCCAAACAATTAGCCTTTCATTAACTACTTCAAGAAAATATAGCAAGGGTCATGCCTACTAAGAATGGAGGTAAATTATGGCGACAGCATAAGAAGACATTCATGGTCACCAAGGCTTACGGTATGACAAAGTATAAGGCAATTACATACTCTTGACTTAAATTTCCTCATTCTTAACCTGCAAAGAGTGACATTATCTTGGAAGATAGGAAAAATTTTGTCTGTTTTCCCCTCACAGATCCAAATGTAAGAAACACCTAGATACCACAGTAGAATAGGAGAGACTCTCCTTATATTCTTCTACAAATAACTGATGGTTTCAGGTGCCAACTCTAATGCACAAAATTTAAAAAAGAAAATGATATGTAAAAATGATATTCTATAACCAGGTGGAAATTTGTGAGATCTACTTTAGACTGTTGGAAAATTAAAGGGCAAGAAAATTTGGGCCAAACAGATTAAGATGATTTTCAGATTATAAACATTTTCTGGGAAAGAATTCAAACCAATTCAAATAGAGAGCACAGAAGAGAACAAGCAAAGATCCAAGGACAACTGGGTAAAACTAAATTGCAGGGTCAGGCTAATTGGTATGAGCAAGAAGGCTTCCTATCAGGTCTAAGCAGTGAGCGAATCTAAATAATGCTGAGAAAATTGAGTTAGAGAGTGTACACACAACACTTAGGAACCATGATGATTGCATTTCTGCTTAAAGCAGAGATCTAGTTAAAGGAAATCATTTTCCTATTTATTCAGATGTGCAAAAGAGAAAGGACATCTAGAATTAAATCTGAAGGCAAGCTCAGGAGTCTGAACTGGATGTCTGCAACTGTAATACAATAACACTGGTTGCAGATCTTTTAAAAGCTGTTTTGAGTTAGTTAACTTCTCACTTATGTCAAATAAAATTTAAACAGTGGAAGCGAATAAATGAAAGTGTGGAAGGTTGTGGAATGCAGACATAATCAGTTTCCTAAAATTTTGTATATAATCATTATGGCAGTCAAAGTTGATTTCATAAATGTTTCTGTTTAGTTTTTAATTTTCTCTTTGTAAAATGATATCTGTCTGATACTGACACACTTTAAACCTGATGTTTTTATCTTCAAAAAAACTGAACAACCTCGCCTAGACAAAAGTATGTATCTAGGATTTCAATTCCTGTTTTTCTGAAAGGAAAGAAAAAAATAAGGTGCATTCAGGCAATCGCATAGCAATTTTTCAAATCCTTTAATTAAACAAATATTTCCTATGAATGTTTGAGAGTTTCCAAATCTCCTTGGAGCCTCATAGTACACAAATCAGGGCTTGTGGAACTTTTAGCTTGGGCATGGGAAACAACTGAAACAACTTTTAGAATCCTTAAGGAACTCTAAAGAGAGAGGCAGAGAGAGATGTTTTATAAATGTAGGGGACTCATACAAGGAAGGAAACTCAAAGCCAAGGTTAAAGAGGCAGTTTTTCTTCTTGTTTGTCCCATGAACAAATCAGTAAGAGCAGATTTGGGACCGCTGGTAGCCTGACCTGAGAACTTGCCTATGGTCATCAACAAAGTTCAAAGACTTATGATGGTGTCCTTTCCCAAGCCTAGGCTTCTATGCAATATCTTGATGTGCAATATTCTGTTAATATAGATTCTCATGGGGAAAGTCCCTAATGAGGAAGATCACTAAACGCTGTACAGATTTACACATATTCTAATTTGTGTATATAGGATTCAGTACTTAAAATATCTCTTGAAACTTTATTCCTTTAAGGAGAATTAAGGTCAAAGATACATTATACTCTAGGACTTGCAAACAAGGATAACATAACAGTGCAACCACTGGATCTATATATTCTATGACTTTAAAACTGACACAAAATAAACCATATCCTGCAAAACTTTCTTTCGAAAAGAATAATTAACAAGTATGTCACGATTAAATAATCTCTTGGCCAGGCAGTGGTGGCTCAAGCCTTTAATCACAGTACTAGGGAGGGAGAGGCAGGCATATCTGTGTGAGTTCAAGGTTAGCCTGGTCAATGGAGTGAGTGCCAAGAAATGCTCCAAAGCTACACAGAGAAACCCTACCTCAGAAAACCTAAAAAATAAAAGCAAACTGCTGATATTAGTATGGCTTTAAAAATTAATCTAATAATGAGCCAGGAATAAATCAAGGATCTGGTAGATGTGTCATCATTCAGAGTTAAGTTCTGACTTTTTCCAAGTTCACTATGGGATGCAAAGGGGTATTCTGGGTTACTCCATCATGTACTGTTTTCTGTGGCTGCATTGTTTTCTCTCCAAAGTGGATGTTGGAATTTCATAGCAATTATGATATTAAAAGATAAGGGATATGAAGACCTTATGACATCTCTCTCATGATAGCATCAATATCTGACAAAAGACCATGAGCAATTGCTCAGTGAGGATACAGAATTTGGGAACAGAATCTTGGAAATAGAGACATGTTCCCTTCTAGTAAATAGCAAACATACTTATGCTTGATTCCTGAGTTTCCAGTGTCCTAATCAGCAAGGAAAAAAAAAACCTTATTATTTATTACTTACTCATTCTCCAGTATTTTTCCATAGAAAGACAAGAAAACTAAGACACCATTCCATCAACATTGATGCGTTTAATTTAATCATATAATTTTTCTTGGAGTTTATGTCTAAGACATATATACCTCCCATTTTATGCATCACATAAGGAATTTAGAGCAGGTTGTAATATTCTGTTAGCTTCATAAGTTGAAGGAAAAACAAAGTTCGTAAGTGAAAAATAAACTAGGTTATGTATGCTAAATGAAGAAGCCAGATCTGCTATTTACATTTTGTCTTTCCGTTGTTGCTAATACTCTTATTTGAAATTACTTTCAAGTTGGGCATCAGAATGTACACAGTTTAATTTTCCAAATAAGAGACTCCATATTTCATTAAATGAAAAATATTCATGCTTTTCTACGTGAATTACTGTGACTCTCAATTAATTTTCCTTGAATGCAAATTAAAGTCATTACACTAATTTCTATGCAAATTTCTCAAAATTGACAATTTTTATTTTGCTTATAGCTCATTGAACATTTAGTCATGCATCTGAAAAAGTGAGCTGATACTTCAGCAAAAACTAAGTAGGACACAATTGATAATTTCCAAAAGTGTGGCTGAAGTCCTTCAATTGAAATTGTTGGATGAGTGGCATAAATCTATCTGGGTTGAGCAGTATCCCACTCTCAAATACTGATCCATAGTTAAAAGGACATAGGGTTTCTTATGCTTTGTCATTGGTTGTTTGGACACTGCCCTTATCGTGGTGGATTCTGTCACTCGCTGTTTATCAGTGTTCTTGAGTGAAGAAAACCAAAGCAGATTGTGGCTAATTAATACAGCACAAACTTTTACAGCTAAAAGCTATGTTCAAACTGAATTGGAGGATTTGTCATTAATAAAATCAAAAATATTGGCGTTCAAACACTGCTTCTATTACATTAAGGAGAATGGGATCATTTTCTACAACCTCACTATGGTAACAGCTTATTTGACACAGAAAATAGACTGACTAGGTGACACATCTATGTCACCACTACTGACGTTTAGGGTGGCTAATGTTGCCAGATATATTGGTAGAAGTAAACCATTTAGAAGGTACGGGACTCTCTAAATATTAATAAATTTTATGTGTTCTAAAACTGAATGCAGTCTAGATGGGGATGAAATGTAGTAGGCAAAGGTCTAAAGGGGCCATACATAATCTGCACTTCCAGAATTTTCAGTCAAGTCAGAGTTTAGCTATTTTACTAAAACTGTTAGAAGAAGTTCTGATTACCAAAGGTTATTCATGTAGGTCCTCAAAGGCTAGAAAGAAGGCAAAATTGTGAGCCAGGGAGGTGAAGCAAAACACAGATAAATAATGTTATAGGGAAATTTGAGATATAATGCCTTTGAAGATGAAGGAAAGAAGTCATTAAACATGGTTATTGCAGCTGCCAAAAAATGAGAACAAGACAAAAGCTCACAGGGATAGAGCTTTAGAATACAGTTAATTGCAAGGAACTAAATTTGGTCAACAGCAAGAGTAATCTTGGAGACTGGTTCACCTCCAGGAGTGTAGAAAAATAGCACAGCTCTGGTGACATGTTGGTTTGGCCTACTGAACCATTGCAAAAAATTTAGCTAATCCAAGGCATACCCAAACCTCTGATTTCCAGAAATTTCATGTAGCAAATTTGTGTTGTTTTAAGCCTTTGATGATTTGCTTTGATAGCAGTAGACAACTAACATAAGGAGCTCAAATATGACTGTAGTATGGAGTTGAAGCTGGTATTTATTATTACCATTTTTAAAAAGGAGCCTTGTAAAACAACATACTAACACCAAGAATCCTGAGGAGATTTTGAGATTTGAAGGATATTTGGATAAAAGAACACATGAATTAGAAAGTGATTTCAAGACTACTGAACATATATGACTAAGTTTGGCTGGCTATTATTCCTCCTGGAGACTTTTTATCTCAAAGAGACTCTTCCAAGTAGAATAATATGACCATTATTATAAATAAAAACATTCAGATTCTGTATTTGTAAGAGAACTAATGATATGTATGAAAACAATTGTAATTTGGAATTCTATTGATTGGTTAAGTGAGCAAAGTGTTCTTCTCAGATCTAGAGTCTCCCCACAAATACAGCTACAACTCTTTTCAGACCTATCTTGTCAATAAATATGCTGACATAACTGAAAAATAAGCCAACAATGTGTACTCAATATTTGTTTAGAGAGAGCTCCCATTCCCCAAACTATGAATTTATTTTAAACAATGTCAGGTTTGTGTTTTTCTTTATGTAATTACAAACATTTGAGAAGGGCTAGTTTAATAAGTGCAACAAAATGGTAACAGATAACTTGAATTATTGGCAAATAGACATTTGTTTTAGTCACCTGTGTTAAGAAGCTAGCAACTTGTAATACTGACTGTTGTAGTTTATCAAGGCAAATCTGAGATGTTTGAAATGCTAAGGGAATTCAAATCAGAATATCTTAATTGTGAAACTTAAGAAGTGGGAAATGAGAGAATCAAGGTGTATAATGAACTTGATGCTCTAACGAGGTAGGAATAGGTACTAAGAAGCTTTATTTTTAGCATATCTTACCCATCATCTGAGATTACATATCAAGGGCATAAACGCTGTAAAATTTAATCATGGATTATTGAAGAACTGGAACAATATATACTAGTGAATATAAGTTTGTACTGAGACACTATATTCACATAGTCAGGAGACAGCAGGCATGAGGACAGTGGCTTGTGTAGTAGTAAATTCAAGAATAATTCTGCTAGCATGTTCTCAAAACACCTAATGGACTGCTTTGGAAGTTGCATGGGGGCCACATTTGGTCCTTGACCCTGAGCCTGTTGGCAAAGATTAAGAGTTATATTCAGGATTAAGGGTATTCTCAGAAAAAGTGCTGCTAAAGCCACACATGGAATAGTGACAGTGTCAATAGAAAAAAAAAACCAGTGCATCTTGTAAATGACTTGACAGTGTCTACAGAGGACAACCCTAATGAGATATATAAATACGTAGGAATTATTTCAGAAGCCTTTGTGATAGAAAAACATTAATAACTGTGGCTGTGCTCTGAATCATGTTTCTATACCCTCAGAGGTAGTGAGATTCCCAAAACATAGAAAGCTGGTGTTTTTATTGCTTTACCTTTTTTAATGCCTGAAGATGCTAAACTCAGGAAGTACATGTAGGGAAGCTGAAGATAGTCATTTTAGGTAACATAAAATGTGCATTAATAAATTAAAATTTATTTCCATTTATGAGTTGTTATTATTCATCCCCTTATGACGTACATTTCAGCAATTAAAATAATTTAGACAATGAAACTTTGCAGACTATGTGTAGCAACTCGTCACACATATACATTTTCAAGATCACCAATACTTCTTAATGGTATACAGATACAGTTTATTATCTCCATTCTCTAGAGAAGAATGTGAATAGTTGGAGGAAAGAACTGACAGTATTTAGGATTTCTCTGGACTCCTAACCCCACTGCAGTACCTTATCTCTTGTTTGTTGCCTCAGTCAATAGTGCTGTAATTCTACAATAAAAGAATCTATGTGCTTTTCAGAGTTAACTACACAGTAAATGTATGGATAGATAGATAGATAGATAGATAGATAGATAGATAGATAGATAGATAGACAGACAGATAGATAGATTCAATTATGTAAAGATTTAGAGATTTATGGGTCTAAAGCTAGAAATCTATTTCTAAGACTGACTGGGCCATTCTTTCCAACTGCTTCCTAGCACAGAAATAAGAATTTCTATGTGAAGGACATTTTTATTTGATATAAGACCATCAAAATTGACTCACTTGTGGTTATGTGTCACACCTAGGTAAATATTGCTTCTTTTGAATCAAAATGTATTAATAGAAACTTTTTAATATTGTTCAAAACTGAAATCACATAAGTTTCATAAAATGGGGAATTTGTAAGTTTAGGAAAACAAAATCTAACTAAAAAGAAAAAATCTTCCAGAACAACTGGGTGTAGATATTCAAATAATATGTTCAGAATTGCTTATCTGTCTTTGAATATGATAATCTGTAGGCTTATATGTCTCTGGTAAGTTCTCCTGTAAGGTGGGTTTTCAAAAGATGCGGGCTTGTATTCTCCTTTTAGGAGCCCACTTTCAGTTGTGTTTCTGAATGATCGCTCATTTTCAAGAACTTAAAATCTATATATTTATAATGTACAACATGATTTTATCATATTCCATGTGTACATATATATGATATATATATATATAATATGTTATAAAATGTTATAAAATGGCTACAACTAAGGTAATCTATACTTTGCTTCATGTAGTTTTATTCTTTGAGGGAGTATACAGTGGGAATGTTTAAGATTATATTCTTTAAAATTGTCAAGGAGAAATTTAACATCTCTCATCTGCTGTATGAAAGGCTGCTAAAATGAATAGTGTTCTGACAGCCAATATTATGCTAGGATAGAAAATTCTTATCTGAACTCATATAATTGGTTTCAGTCAAAATGTAGATACAATAAAAAAGTAAAATTACCAACTGAGTATGCTTATGAGATATATATGAAACAAAAACAACTGGTGTTTAAATTTGGATTCCTAACTTAGATATCTCATTTTGTATCTGAAGTTTTTTTTTAAAAACACTGAAACTAATCCCACCCAGGCATCTCAGAGTAAGGATGGGTAAATTTAATAGCATGTATTATTTTTACTTGAAATCACCATGTTGAGTATTAGGTCTCCAGAACTGACTCATAACTGTAAGTTTGTGGCCTTTCATGAACCTCTCCCCATTCCTTCATCCTTCCCAGTGGCAATAATTACCTTTCTACACGCTCTTTGTAAGAGGTCAGCTTTTGTTGACGCACTCATTATTGAGATTATATAGTATTTATTTTTATGTATCTGCTAGTTTACACAGCATAATTTCCTGAATTTCTTCTCAGGTATATATGATGTTATATACATGTATTTTTCAGGGTTCCTTAGAGGAACAGAACTATAGAACAAATACACACACACACACACACACACACACACACACACACACACGCATGCACGTGTGTGCGCATGCGTGCGTAAAGGGGTTTATTAGAATAGACTACAGGCTGTGGTCCAGCTAGTGCAATGATGGTTATATACCAATGGAAGTTTCAAAAATCAGTAATTGTTCTGTCCAGAAAGTCAAATGTCTCAGCTGATATTTGTATATGTCAGAATCTTGAAGAACTGGGCTCTAATGCCAGTGAAGAAAGGGACATCTAGAGAGATCAGGAGCAATCAGGACAAGATAGAACAAGCTTCCTTCTTCCATGTCATTCATATAGGTTGCTACCAGAATGTGTGACCCAGATTAGAGAAGTGTTTTCCCATCTCAAAAGTCTGGATCAGAAAGCAATCATCCCACTACAAATGATCTAAGTAAAAAGCCCTCAAAGGTGTGCCAAGCCATTTTGGAGTTTAATTAGCTCCAGATCTATTCAAGATGACAATCAAAAATAGCCATCACAATACATATATAACAACATATACTTTATATCATATGTAATATATATGAAAATGAATACAATATGTAATCAAAGTGGCAGCAGCTGAATGTAGATAGATATTGCTTAAGGGTATTTGTATAATTTCTTTATCCATTTGTCTTGGTAGACAATTAGATTGTTTTTTATATCTTGGTTGATGGGAGTAAATGCTGCATTGAATGTGGAAAAGCAGATACAAATTTAGATCGTTCTATACTTCCCATATATAAGGTACTACATTGTATTTTAGGACTTTTGCCGAGAGTTGATGCAATGCCATTCAAGTGCTATTCTATTGAATCATAATCATAGACCCATTTATAATTTCTCAAGGAACTTCAGTGTTATACCTATTTAGGTTCTCTAACTACGCTGTTTCTTTCTTCTGAAGATACTTGCCATTCTCTGTCTTTGTTTAGTCATCCAATCAGTAATAAGGAGATATAACATTGTGTTATTAATTTGAAAGTTTTAAAATCCTCTCCCCATCTCTCTCTCTTTCTCTCTCTCTTTTTCTCCCTCTCTCACTCTTATATTTGTGTGTGTAATGCACACATCTATAGGATATATTACAATATACAAATACAAACATATACATACATACATACGTACACACACACACAAGTGCACGTGGCTTTTCAGGCCATTTGGTCTATTTTTTGCCACAAGGGTATTTGCCAACACTGAGGATGAATCTAGGTCCCAACATACTGTACGTAAGTGCTCTTCCATCAAGCTACCTCCTCCCGTGTCTCAGGGATAATTGGTTTTGCTATGCAAGTACATGTGGTCTGCCATATTTTGTGTGTTTCAAACTGTAAGTTGACATCCTAGTCTCCTGGTGAATTGCTTTGTTGCATAGAAACATTTTAGACTGCTGAGTTCTATTTGTCCATTTTTGGCTTTGTTGCCCATGCTTTTATTTTGGGTTCATATCTAGAGAAATCTGCCCAATGTTGTTCTGTGATTTTTCATAAGAACTGTTAATATTTAAGAATTATAGCCTAGGACTTTTGTTTGTTTCATTTATTTGTTTTCCTTGGTGTATGAATATCCAGTTGTGCTTCTGAGTGATAGGTTTTCCTTATACCATTTATTGAACATACCTTCCTTTTTGGCATTCTCTCTTAGCATCCTTGTCAAAGCTTAGCTAAATAATAATACTTGGGCTTATTTACTTCTGGGTTTTAGATTCATGTTTTGTTGAGGCAAATTCTTTTTCATGTCAGTCAGCATCATGCTGTTTTAATTATGCAATTTAATTTGAAATCAGGAAGTGTGATGTCTTCAGCTTTGTGATCCTTAGCTCTCTATGACCTTTATTTATTTATTTTTCATTTCAGGATCTTTTGTGGATCACATAAATTTTCAGGTTTCTTTTGTTTCTGTCACAAGTGTTTTGTAATTTTAATAGAGTTGATGCTTAGTCTATAGATATAATACAATAAGTATTTAGTTGTTATTGATTTTTATAATCAATTTTGATGGGGTATCTTTCCACTTATAGTTTCATGAACCACTTATTTCTGCATTTTTCTTCATTATATGTCTAAGAATTTTCAAATGCTATCAAAACTACTAATTATATTTGTTTTCTCAATGTCTTTTTCAGATAGCTCATTGCATTTGAAGTTCAGTTTATTTTGTGTGGATTTTATATAGTACAATTTCATTAAGTTTATTTATTGTTTTTAAACATTTAAGTATACTCCTTAGGGGTTTCCATACTTAAGATCATGGTCATGGGTTGTGTACATATAGACAGTTTCCTTTTTGTCTCTAATTTGCATGCCATTTATTCTTGTCTAATTGCTATAGCTAAGACTCCAGGTATTATACTGAATAAAAGTGGTAAACATGCAGATAACTAAAGGAGCCTCCTGGTCTTACAACAAAATCTATGAACTAGCCATATGAGTTTATAGAGTCATATAGCCTTAGAGAATCTATAATTTTAATGTATCACATGTTGAACCTTCAATTCTTGGCCTCAGAACCTTCAACCAAATTGCATCTCTATGATATACAGTGATATCAAACAAAGTATTGTTTGGTTAACTTAGAAAAGAGTCACTAGGTAATGCAAATGATTATGGCATCACATCAATTTGAAGTAAAATGATGTGTTGTATTCATATGGAAAAGAAAAGAGTTGTAATTTCCAAGGCCTACTTCCTTAAGATATATATTTGCATTACTTCCATAGTTTGGTATGCATTTGTCTCACTACATTAAATTACTTTTAAACACATTAATTCTGTGCACAACACTTGTTAAGTATCAGATTTAATTATAGTGCTACAAATTATAGCTGCTTATTTACATTTATAAATATGACACATATGTACACCTGCATATATATGAATAGATCATAGATAGATAGATGATAGACAGCTAAATGGTGTCATAGTCTCATTCTTTAGTTTAAAATAAAATTAAATATACTGTCTTTTATTTCTGCTGCTCATTGTGCTTGCACAATTAATTCTATCAACATACATATTCACTTCTTGCCAAAGTACTTGCTCTGAAAAGTTCCAGAAGCTTTTACTTGACTCTTCAAAAAGAGTTTTAATTTTCACTTTTGCCATGCTGAGAAGTGACTTCATCAAGGATGCATCTCCATGAGTTGTCACTTCGATCATCTATATTCACAAGCTACAACTGTTATGCAAACAAAAGAGCTCTTGGTGAAAATTACTTTCCTCCTATCTTGTCAGGGTGCTGGGTCTTAGTGAGTTCAGTGATTGAATGGAGTCTCTCATCAACAGTGACAAGTCCAGAAAGTCAGACACAACTCGAGAGAGACAGCTTTATTACTTCCCAGTTCTATTACTATAAACTATATCCTTCCCCAATCCTGAGAGCTCTCTGCTTGAAATGAAGAACAAATGGTATATCCCAAAATATTGCTAGCTGTGTGACCTAAAGCAATTGAAACATTAATTATGTTGCCTTTCACAACAGGAACACTTGGTTGGTTACTCAATCATCTTTCCATTGGAGCACGACAGGTAACTACTTCTAAACCACACTGGTTCAGAAGCAGCTTTTCTCATGGGGCTCTTCAAAGTTATCTTCACTGTGTTGTAGGACTACCACCTCATTACTGAAGAAATGTGGAAAGACACTTCTTGTTGGTAACACAAATGAATTAGATTTTCATCAGCTTGAGTGCGCATGGGACTGTTAATTAACATGTAAAGTGAACCTAGATAATTTAAAGTTCATTAAAATATGCGAGGAAATTCCATTTGATCACAAGAAAAATTCTCTTGCTGTTTACTGGGCAGATGATAGAATAAAAATACTTCACCTGTCAATGTGTCAGCAGATTTCAGATGAGACCCCTTGCTCTTGTTGCCACTCTTAAGAAGGGACATAGTGTCAGTAGGAATACCTAAGTGCTTGGTGTTAGCACCTGTGAGTCAAGCATGATAATCTTTTCTGTGTTTTGTTATGACTTCTTTGATTCCATTACTGATATAAGAATATTGGGTTTTCATCTATTACTTGTTTCATTTGGATCATTATTTTGGCAAATTGTTTATCTAATGCATCCTCCAAAGAAGATACCATGGAGGAGATAGTACCGATATCTCTCTTCCAAGTAAACATAAGGACATCAGTGGTATTAAAGAGATCTGCAGCTTGGTAAAATTAATTGTGTCACAAGTTTGAAAAACAGGCATTCTGAAATTAAATGGAATGCAATAATGTTTTACAGCTGGAAGAAAACCAATTCCCATCCACTAGGACAAACACACACACACACACACACACACACACACACACATACACAAGAGACAGAGAGAGGGAGATAGAGTGTGTTACTTGTCATTACAATGTGTTTGGAATGCTGAAGAAGAATAAAATTCTATACTTTGCTAAAACAACAGCTTATAAAGCAGCTGTTTGTGATGATTTCCACATGAACTTAAGCTGTACATGTTTCTCTTGTATAATTTTTTTTCAAAAATATACAAAAAGAGGGAAATGGATGTATAATGCCTTTACTCAAATTCTATCCAGAAAACTCAAGTTTTCAAAATGATTTTGAGGACCTGATAATTATAGAACATTGATGTATAGCACCAATAATTCAATTTATTTATTAAAGGTACCTTCTAAACTATTGAGCCACCATTTTCTTTTTTTTTTCTCACACCAGCATCCCCTTTAATAAAACATGGAAGGTTGTGTGACAGGGAAAAGGGAGGAGTGAAATATGACCATTTACAACCACAAAACAAACAAACAAAAAAACCCAACAAAAAACAAACCCAAAACAAAATAAAACAAAAACCCTCTGTACATGTCTAGTGTCTGGCAGGGGGAGGGAGGCAGGACGCAACAGGCCAGCCGGCCCTATTTGTAGATGATATCGTAGTGTCCAGGCCAGTAGAGAAGGTAGACCTTGGGTTCAGAGCCCTCAGGGAAGACGTGTGGGTTGGTGGTACCACCCTCACTGCGGTCCATGTACTCTACTTGGATGGACACGTTGAGGGCCTGGGCCACGGTGATGATGTGGGTATGGTCGCTCTCCTGCACATGGGTTCCACCTCCTGTTGGTAGAACTCCTTGACTGTCGGGCCACCCTCTATGAAGTGCTCGAAGAACTTGCTTTCTCGCTGCAGGTAGCCCGAGGTGAGCAGCCGCAGGTAGACCATAAGGTAGTCTGAGGTGCTCTGGTCATTGAAGGAGGCCAGCAGGTCAGCTACTGAGGTCTGCTTCTCCACCTGCTCGATAAGGTCCATGAACGTGTTGTGGAAGTCCTCGATTGTGAACTCAGTGAAGCCCTGGGACACCAGCTCCTCTTTACTCTTGGCAGACACAGCCTTGAACTGCTGCAGCTCCTTGCTGTCATCCAGCAGTGCCTCCAAGTGGGAGAAGCTGAATGCTCGATAGAAGCAGTTGCCATCAGGCCTGGTCTTCCGGATATATGAGTACTTTTGTGGAGGTCCTTGATCTTCTGTTGATAGATGTTGTCATCCACCGCATACTCCTTGTACAGGACTGAGAGTTCCAGCCGCTCTGACACCGGAGGATTGTGCACAGCAATCTCTTGTTGAATTCTGTCCTGCTGAGCCATAATGGCTTTATCATAGGCCCGACAGTTAACACCTTCGGAGTCGCTGCCCAGCGGCTCCTGCTTCTGCTGCTGAGCTTCCTCCACCGCCATCTTTAAACAGCCGAGCCACCAGTTTCATTTATTTTCTTTTCTGGTAAATTACATCCCCACTGCAATTTCTCCTCCCTCTGCTCCTCCCAGTTCCTCTCCTATCTTCCTCTACCCCAGAAAAACTCCTTCTGTGTTTCTTAAAAAAAAAAAAAAAAAGCACTCTTCCCAGAACTATCCACTTAACATGGCCTAATAAGATACAGTAAGCCTGGAACCCAGTCACAAAAAGACAAACATTGTATGTATTCACTTATATATGGATTTTAGACATGGATCAGGGGAATGGCAGCCTACAATCCCACTGTCTGGGAAACAGAACCTTTATCCAGTGACTGATGGAAACAGGCAGACACCCACAGCTAAATACTGAACTGAACTGCTAGAATCCAGTGATAAAGAGAGAGGACTGATGAGCAAAGGGGTCAAGACTGGACTGGTTTAAACCACAGAAACAGCTGCCATGAAAAAGGGAAAATTCTTGGACCCCAGACTGGGGTCCCAGGCTGGGAGGCCAGCATGAGACTGATCTAGACCCCCTGACTGTGGGTGTCAGTGAGGAGGCCTAGGCAATCTATGGGTCCTTGGGTAGTAGATCAGTATTTGTCCCTGGCATACAAATAGACTTTGAGTGTCCATCCCACAATGAGGGAAGCTCTCGCAGCCTGGACTCTTGGGGTAGGGCCTAGGCCCTGCCCTGAAAGAAATGACAGACTCTGTAGATCACCCATGGAGGGCCTCATCCTTCCTGTGGAATGGAGTAGGGATTGGGTGGGGGGCTGGAGGGCTGGTGGGGGTGGTGGGGGAGGAGAGGCGGGAGAGAGAGCTGGGACTGACATGTGAAACAAGCTTGTTTCCAAATAAAATAATAAAAAAATACACTAATACTGGGCAAAAACCCTCACATCACAGCTGGGCGTGGCAAGCCAGTAGGAGGAAAGGGTCCCAAGAATAGGCAAAAGCATCAGAGATTACACCCCTCCCAATTCTGATTGTAGGAAGTCCCACAAGAGCAGCAAGCTACACCACCATAAGGTCTATACAGAGGATCTAGATCATATCCATACAAGGTCTGTGTTTTTTACTTCTGTTTAGTTGAAACTATGGACCATGTTCTCTGGTGCCTTGTCACCTCTGACTCCTACAATCCCTCCTCCCCCTCTTCTGAGGGCTTTCCCCAGTTTTACCTAGTGTTTGACTTTGGTTCTCTATGTCTGCTCCCATTGGTTGCTGGATGACACCCCTCTGATGACAACTGGACATGGCACTAATCTACTAATTTATGAATCTAACAGAATGTCATATCTTTAGAAATCATTTCACTGACTTTTCCTTCTTTTTTTTTTTGTCAGTCATGTTAGGTTCTATCCTGGGTCTCTGGACTGTCCTGCCCTAGTTCCTGCCCATCCAGGCAATGTCAGGCATGTGTCATAAATTGGAAGAGTCACGGATTGGCCATTCCAACAAGTTCTATGCCACCATTGCCCCAGCATGTCTTGCAGGCAGGTCAGATTGTAGGTACAATGCTTTGTGGCTGGGTTGCGAATGGAAATAGGAGGTATCTGACAGGGAGTGGGGGAGATGGAGGGAGAGAATACTGTGAGAGATGACTGGAATTAGGGACAGCATTTGGGGAGCAGTGTAGAAACCTACTGCCCTGGAAATAGCCCTGGTTTCTATACTAGTGACTGTAGCAAAGTCTCTTAGTAACGGGGAATATGGCCACCTTCTATAACCAGGTAAGTCTCCTAGCATTGGGACTGGGACATCAGCCTAAATATTTTAAATTTAAGCACCAAACTCACACAAACATATTTATGACCCTTGATTGAGTTTGTTCCATTACTAACAATATGGAAAGAAATGAAAACCCCAGTCTTAAAACTACATATGATGGCTAATCCTGATTTACAACTTGGTGGGATTTAGAACCATAAAAGCAAATGTTTTGGCATGAATGTAAAATATTTTATGCATTAGGATACCTGAAATGGGCATATAAATGGCACCATTCCATAGGCTGGCATCCTCTACTAAATACAAAAGGGAAGGGTGATGTGCACAACCATTCATCTCACTGTGTTTCCTGATTGTTCATGTGACTTAACAACCACTATGCTTCCTGAAACTACACCACAGTAAACCTTTCCTTCCTGAAGTTGATTCTACCATTTTCTAAGATTGAAAGACTGATTAGCTACTTAACTATATTATAAGCTTGAAAACATTAAAAACTGTGGCTTAAATTCAAAGGCCACAATAGGAATGTAGACCATGAGAGATAGTACAAAGCTTTTATTAAGTAGTCCATGTAATCCCATCACTATTTATTTTTAATGGAACCATTATAAAAGCATTCTGCTTTAAAACTATTCAAACATAAAGAAAATTTGCAGTTATTTGGGAATTGGGGCCATTTGGCTTTTGTCTTGAAAATTTAGCTGTGTGTCCTTTTATCATATATCAACCAACATCCAAAGAAAACCAATTTAAAATTAAATAGATGTGTATTCTTTCTAAAACAGGTAGTAAACTTCTTGTTTCCCTAGCCACAGCAGAGATCAATGCAAGAGCTCCATTCTTGGCTAGCACTTCTGGAGTAACCTTCTGGACTAGTTCCACTGTGCTCACCCAACAGTAGTATAAAATCTCATTATTTTGCTGGTTAGAAACTGACGTGCAGAAACCTGGTCAGTTGCTTCCCAAGCTGTTGACAGAATGGAGGTTAAAATCCATCTATCTTTGTTGTTATCTCTGTTCATTTTAACTCACATCAGATTGGTTCTACAGGCATCAGAACAGAATTATCAATACACATATGTTATTTCAGATAAATGGCAAACTACATTGTGCCAGTTAGAAAAAGTGGGAAATACTTCATGATTGCAGTTTAGAATCACAGCAAATTGCATATTTAAAATGTTTTCTAGAGATAATGGTAGTAACATTAGAGTTCTCACTAGATAAGAACAGTTTTTTTTTACGTCATAAATTAATTATCCTGGTCATTGTGTTTAGAGTTCCATGGTAGTACAGTATAATAAGAGTAGAACAGAGTGCTGCTTTAACACCCAGTAAGTACTCCTAGTGAGAGGTATGGGTGCTATGGGATAGCAGGGCGAAATATGTAACATATGCTTCATAGGCCTCCTCACTGACACCCAGATTCAGGGGGTCTTGATCAGTCCCATGCTGGATTCCCAGGTTGATGCCTGGGATTCAAGAGTTAACCTTTGTCTGGTCAGCTGTTTCTGGGGGTTAAACCAGCCCAGTCTTAATCCCTTTGGTCATCAGTCCTCCCTCTCTGTTACTGGCTTTCTTGAGTTCAGCTCAGCACTTAACCGAGGGAGTCTGCCTCTTCTTCAGATCAGCCACTAAATGAAGTTTCTGTTTCCCAGACTCTCTGGCCATAGGATTGTAGGCTGGCACTCCCCAGATCTATGTCTAAAATCCATATATGAGAGAGTACATGCCATGTTTCTCTTTTTGTGACTGGGTTACCTCACTCAGGATGGTTTCTTCTAGTGTCATCCATTTGCCTGCGAATCTCATGATTCCATTATTTTTTTCTGCTGAATAGTACTCCATTGTGTAGATGTACCACATTTTCTCTATCCACTCTTCGGTTGAGGGACATCTAGGGTGCTTCCAAGTTCTGGCTATTACAAATAAAGCTGCTATGAACATAGTGGAACAGACATCTTTGTTGTATGAATGGGCATCTTTTGGATATATGCCTAAGAGTGGAGTTGCTGCGTCTTGTGGTAGGTTTATTCCCATTTTTCTGAGGAATCTCCATACTGATTTCCAAAGTGGCTGAACCAGTTGGCACTCCTAAAGCATGGAAGAAATGCAGCATTAAAAGGTGGCTAGTGTGTAAATCATAGAATTGTTGGGGATGTGTCTAAAGATTCATTTATATCGAATAATTATTTGTTTTTGTAATCTGCTTATAACATTGCTAGGAAACAAAATAAATCTTTAAGTTGATTTTTATAGATATTTTGTTGCAGCAACAGAAAGCTGTCTAAAACAAATATATATTTGCCATGTTAATTGAGGTTATAGATATGTACATGTGCAGTTGTATTACATACCAAATGTACCTCAGTAAATACTTTGAAATGAGAACAGTGAAAAACTTCACATGAACTTTAAAAGATGAACACAAGGTTTTTATAATAATAATTAGAAAAAATATGTATTGATGTAGGAGCTAGTAAGAAGAGAGCATGAAAAGAACAGAAAAAGCTGGTTTTAGATGCATTCATTTGGAAGTTTCAGTGATGCTTTTAAGAGAGTAAATGAAGAAGGCACATGAATATGACTCCTGAGTTCAAGGGAGACACAAGGTTGAGAAGCAAAGCTGTGAGTCATCTATATAAAGGTAATATAAACAATGAGGTAGTGTAAGGTCACCTAATTGTAGAAAATGGAGATTAAAAAATAAATCCAAGGATAGGAACTTGTTCAATTATTCATTCAGAGTTTAGGTAGAAACTAAGCACTAAGCAAAGGAGAAGGTATAGAAGAAGGTAAGAGTGAATGAAAATGTGATATTTCATAAATTAAATCACAGTATTTCTAGAAGAAGCAAGTTAGCAGTTTCATTAAATGTGGATTAATCAGTAGAATGATATATGACTAGCTATTGGTCTCATTGATTTCTTCTTGGACAGATCAGCATTAACCTTGAGAAGAATGGATTTAGTGACCAAAATGCCTTAAAACAGATTGGAAGAACTATACAAAAGACAGCATTGCAAATTATTGTGATGGAGTCAATAAATGGGTGCTAACTGAATAAGGATGAGGCATAAGGATTGTTATTAAATATAGAATGATGAGATAGTTGATGATATAAATTATGTAGACAATTACAGTCATGCTGAATGAGACAGAAGAAAGATGCAGGAATCATTTTTTATGTCAACATTGGTGATTATATACACAGAGAAAAGTTCAAAAACCATGGAGACAGGGGAATGAGTGAAGTGTATTAGGAATTTTTTAAAGGAATGATAAAAGCAAAGCATTGACTTAGGATCTAAATTCAATAAAGAACAGAATGAGAATGGAAGGATGAAGGTCAAACAATTGGAAGTCTTGAATAAAGAATGGGGTAGCAGGCCATTGGAAGACACCTATTTCCATAGAAGTTCTCTAAAATATATACATGGACATGTGCAAAAAAAGAGTTTGAATGAAATTAACCACTAAAAGAGAAATAATGCATCTATTAGACACGATATGCTGTCAAATACAATGCCAGGAACAGGTTACACATTTTTGGAGTAATTCACCTGGAAGCTTCATCCCTTGTGGCTAACTTGTATAGTGCTAGAACATTCTATGTTCATTACTGGAGAAACAGAGTTATCATTACTCCTACCCAGCTGTGAATCCTGTGAGCTACAGTAATCACTGGCTTGGCAAGACATTCTCACAAATGTGAAAGTGGCACAAACTTAATAGAAGTAAAATGCAATATTATGAACAGATATAAGATGTACTTTACAAATTGAATCTCACACCTAACACCATTATTAAGATCAACAACATGTGGCTAGAGAGATCATAGACCCTAGGGATACTGCTAAATATATACCATATTAAGCCAGCTTCTGATCACTTATTGTTACAGTCATAAATTTATCATTCTCACATTCCCTAATTGGAGAAACTTCTGTTTTTCAGTGGACAACAATTAACACATAGTTACTCAATTAGTCAAGATGCAGATAATAGAGATTGCAGAATGCTCAGCTCTAAATGGGACATCTGTACCATACCTGCCTAATCCCAGGGTGCAGGAATCATTGTAGAAGAGAAGTGGAAAGATTTTCAGAGCATGAAGTGGATGACTGCGAAGAAACTGTTTTCCAGCCCAGCAGAGCAGTTGTGACAGCATGTACAAGATATGCACAAGCTCAAACCAGGAAATGTTCCAGCATAGAGAAAGAAAGTGGGTATGAAGTCTTACTCATGTCTAAGGAGCTATTGAAAATTGATCATTGCTGGAGAGTCAGTTTTTTCAAGGGTTTGACCTCTTCTAGGCTTACCATACTCCAGTAGAAAATTTTATATCCATGAGTATAAAGGCAGCAGAAATTGTACATGATAGGTTTCTGAAAACAACAAAGAAGATACAAAGTCTGATGGGATGGGTTTATCTGGAAGGGAATGGGGGAAGGGTGTGAATACAATCAAAATATGTCATATAAATAAAACAAGTCAGAAATGACAAATGGAAAATTAATAAAATATTTCAGAGAGCCAAAGCTACTGGTAATATTAAGATCTAGAAAGGAACTTCCTTCTTTTCCAACTTCTGCTGTCAGAATCTTCTAGAAAAATCTATCAATCTATCTATCATCTATCTATCTTCTCCATCATCATCCCTTAATCTATCATCTATTTGCATATTCCCTTCTTTCTACCTGTGACTTTTTCTTTACTTTAAAGATTACTGTTTTCTGCACCTATGTTTTAAGATGATGGCATTGTTTGTTATGAGATGGAAAGCCAGATCACTCATCTTTAAAAGTTTCCCAGTTGCATTCCATTAGGAAAACCACTTGTTTAGTACAATAGGTTGTAATTTACTCTTATACATTGATGTATATATTCTTATACATCAAGATCATTTGATAAATTCATATTCATATACTTGCTTGTATATCTAATGCTATTTGGAATCAAAAGTTAAGGTATTTGTTGAATGTATTTAGGTAGGTGGAATATAGAATTTCAAAATCAAATGGTGCCATCTGCAGCTGAGAGATTTCTTCAGAGCGAAGAGAGGACTGTTATTTGAAATCAACAATTTGAGACAAAGACACAGATTATACAACCTTTGTGTTTATAATGTGGCTCTTGAAACAAATACCAACTAAGAGAACTTCATGGAACTCCAAGGAAGCTATATTTGTTGTAGGATAAGAATTAAATTGTTGTAGTATGAGAAGGAAATGGCAGAATAATGTTTTAGGTTTTATAAGATTTGACAGTCAAAAGTATCAGAGGTCAGTGAATACTGGTTGAGAGAACTAGTAACTTTGACTCATATTGGTGCTTTGGATTTAAAGCAATGAGTATATTGTGCTAGAATAAGAATAATTATCTGGGAATATCTTTACCTTTTGAAATTGTATCATATATATCACATATCAACAGAAATAGAATTAGGTGCTCTTAGTGCCCTAGATAAACTTCATCTGTTATTGATAGTGAATTCATATGACCACATGAGATTTGTAGTACTATAATGTCACATAGATATACTGTTTAATGTGCAAATGAACGATGGCATAGCTGATGAGAGTACTCTCACCCACAATCTAAATTAGCAGTTCCAGGCATAAAAATTAATGGATAGAATTCCATTAATAGCATCTATATTTTCCCTAGCTTCAGACTTATAGTTAACCAGAGAAAGTCAAATACTATTTCAAAACCATTCAATTAATATGCCTGACACTTAGTTGACTCTCCATCAGTCCAACCATGATAACAACGTCCAGTCAGACACTATCTAAAACTCTCCTTTGTTTTCACGGTGAAGATCACCTACAGCTCCCTCTGCTTTTGAGTCTGCTGATTAGAGGAATAGTCATTGGTTTCCTTGCTGTTGCTGTTATGAATAGACTATACTTTAATATGATCAGTTGTAAATGTCTATGCCTCACTCAAAATCATGTTACAAACCTAATCAACAAAGATAGTAATAAGGGTTAGGATTATTTGGAGTTGAATATCTCAAGGTCAGAGCCATAAAATATATATCTGTGCCTTCATTGTAGAAACCATAGTTCCGTCATGATTCTCCTATCAAGCAACGATGCTGTGAGGTGCCCTTTACAGAGTGATTATTGGGTCCTCAAGAGATTCCAGTTTGTTAGCATCATGTTTTCATAATTCTCATCACATAGAACTGCAGGAAACTCACACCTATTGATTCAGAGATACCTAACTAATGGAATTTTATTTCAGAAGTTAGCGTGACAAGGGAAGTGATCCTTGATTATTTCTACTATTAATGACTAATACATGTGCCTATGTAAGTAATTCTAACAGAACCATGAAATTATTAAAATATGTAGTAATGAAATATTTTAACAAAACAATTTAAGAGGTAATTTTCATAGTTACCTTAAAGATTATGTTAGTCATAAATTTTGTCTGTGATCTAAAAACCTATTTAAACTGTTAAATATTAATGAGACCATTAATGGGAAAATTTCTCTTGGAAATAAGTTCTATATCCAATGTGCTTGAAAGTACTAAACCACAAAATTGAGAGAGGGTTATTAAACTCAAGTTGATAATACAAGTCCTCTTTTTACAATTATAGTAGAAATTTGTTCAGGTCAGGAAGTGGTCTCCTAGACCAATTCAGTAAAGGGTACATCTCACTTTCTCTTGTAAGAGGTTCAGTGTGGCTGGATTTCTGTTGAGGCCTTTTGTCCATTTGGACTTAAGTTTTATGCATGGTGATAGATACAGATCTGTCTGCAATCTTCTACGTCCCCATCCAGTTATTCCAGCACCATTTGTTGAAGAAACTTTCTTTTTTCCATAGTGTAATTTTAGCTTCTTTGTTAAAAATTAGGCACTCATAGGTATGTAGGTTAATATCAGGGTTTTCAGTTTGATACCATTGGTCTGCCTGTCTATTTTTGTGCCAATACTAAGCAGTTTTCAGTACTATAGCTCTATAGTAGAGCTTGAAGTCAAGGATGGTGAGGACTCCAGAAGTTCCTTTATTGAACAGGGTTGCTTTGGTTATCTTGGGTTTTTTGTTTTTCCCAGTAAAGTTGAGTATTGTTCTTTCAAGTGGGGGAGGGAGTTAGGAGAAAGAGAAGGAGAGAAGAGGAGAGAAGAGGAGGACATGATGGAGCAGGAAGATTGAGTCACAGGAAGAATAGAGGAGAGCAAGAAAAGAGATGCCATAATAGAGGGAGCCCTTATAGGTTTAAATAGAAATCTGGCACTAGGGAAATGTCCAGAGATCTACAAAGATGATCCCAACTAAGAATCTAAGCAATAGTGGAGTGGTTACCCAAAATGCCCTTCCCTTATAATGAGATTGATAACTACCTTATATGCCATCATAGAGCCTTCATTCAGTAGCTGATGGAAGTAAAAGCAGAGACCCACAGCTAAGCACTGAACAGAACTCCTGGAATCTAGTTGGGAGGAGTGATGAGCAAAAGGGCCAAGACCAGGCTGGGGAAACCCACAGAGACAGCTGACCTAAACAAGGAGGATCTCATGGATACCAGACTAACAGCTAGAAAACCAGCATAGGACCGAATCAGGTCCCCTGAATGTGGGTTTCAGTTAGGAG